>NW_023425401.1:82178304-82880363 GCF_014108415.1 Molossus molossus | reverse complement strand
ATGCGGGAGGCAACCAGTTGATGCAGCTCTAGCACATCAATGTTTCTCTCCCCCCCCCCACTCTATTTGATGATAAATAGAAAAGTATTCTCGAGTGAGGAATTAAAAAACAAAACAAAAACAAAAAACAGGCTGTCAATTCAAACTTTAGTAGTGTGACCAATTCTAGTGAGTGGTATGTTCACATTTCTATATACTTATCATTGTACGAGTATTTCTTTATAATTCTTTAGTTAATGGGTATGCACTTAAGCTGCACAAATATTTAACATACATACATTTATCACTAGCATACAGTTGCGGGAAGATTACAGAACAATGTGATACAACATGATGGGGCAGAAATAACACTGGTTCTCAGAACGGAAGACTAGAGTTGAAATCTTGGATCTGATGCTTCTTAACTGAGTGAGATTGTTAAATTTTCTAACCTTTCAATGTGCTAGTTTTGCCATCTAGAAATGAAAATAATATTCCTGCCCTAATCATAGATAGTGATTATTAAATAAAATGAAATATTTGTATATGAATTAACACATTAACAATACATTATCAATAGAAGGTTTTGCTGGTAGTTTAGAAAAAATTTTCCTTATATTCATAAACACAAACACATCTAAAAAGATCCATAAAATTATTTTAATTAAATTAAATTAAATATTTACTGTGAGTACCAGGCTTAGACACAATCTCTAATAATTTTGAATTATGCCAGGCATATTCTTTCCTCAGGAAGACAAGGTCTTTCCTAAGAAAACGCTTCCTGATCTCCATGTGTTTACCTCCTTATATTCTCTAGGTTTTTTTTTTTTTTTTTCAAATGTCAGCTTCTCTGTGAGACCATTATGAACTCTTCTACCTAAAGTCATAAAAAATGTGTATACTTTCTAAGATTTCCCCCTTTCACCATTGTATTTATCACCATCTTATATATTATTTCATTCATTTTTTACATGTATTTTCTGTCCCTTTCTTCTTCCTAACTATAAGCTTTCATTTGGCAGGGGGTTCCATTTGATTTTTTTTTCATGCTTTACTCTAGAACCAATAGCAGCATGATACAGGATAGGAGTTAAATAAATATGTATCAAATGAATGATTAATAAATTAATCTTTCTATACTAGGCCATGAAGAAAACTGGCAATTCTAACAACATTCTAAAGACTAATAACTCTCATTTGATTAAAACAGAAAAAACTTTGTGAGTGATAATCAAACTGTTTCAGATACTTAGATGTATTGACAGATAAGGAGTATAGAGAATATGGTAAAATGGCAGTGGAGTAAATGGAAGCTACACAGATGATCTCCCAGGACCAAACGGGAATTACAACTAATATAAAGACAAATCTTTGGAAAAAACAACAGAAAAGCAGTGGAACAGGACCACGTAACCAAGAACACTGGTAGGATCTACGGAGGGGCAAGAGGGTGGCAGTATGGGAGCCCACGGACAGCAAAGGTCTTAGCTGTGAGAAGCACCCTTGGGGTTAAACTCCCAAGCCCACTCCACAGCACAGAGAGCTGGGACAGATGCTAAAATAGCCACAGCTATTCACCTGGGGCTCGGCAGAGGGAGGACAGACTGGACAGGAACTCTTTGGGAAAACACAGGATTTGGAGGGCCACCAGAGTTTTTGATGAGTCATGGCCACAAAGTACTGTGGCCAGTTTTCTCCTTTGCAGAGCTGTGGAGAAGAGCAGCAGCCCCTCCTTTGGAGATTCAGATTTTTCCAGGTGAAGTAAAGAAATGCAAATTGAAGCTCATTAATAACCAGAATCTATCTTACCCTCTGGAAAACCTCTTACACAGAACACCAGGGCTACATTCCAAGGCCCTGAGTAACTGAGACTACTAGCCTCCAAGCAAAAATCTAGAGGATAACTGAACCTTTCCTGAGTTGGCAAATCTACCCAGGAAAGTAAGACTTGACAGTGGTGTTTAATATGGGCCAACCCAGGCTCATCCAAACCCAGTAGAGGGAGCCACAAACAGCAGAACAGCAACACCCACAGGAAAAATTTGGCAGGCTCCAAAACCCACTGAGAAAGCCAAAATGGTGAAACAAAAAAACAAGTCCCAAAAGAAAGAACAAGATAACTCTATCAAAGATGAGATAAATGAAATGAAACTAAGCAAATTATCAGAGGTAGAGTTCAGAGCCATGATATTGAGGGAGCTCAACAGGATGAGTAAGGACTTGAACACCATGAATAAAGATATAGAAACATTGAACACCAACCAAGTGGAAAAGAAGAATGACATAGCAGAAATTAAGAACACATTGGAAGGACTAACCAGTGGAGTAGAGAAAGCTGAGGACTGAATCAGTGAATTAGAAGACAGGGTAGAAAAAATCAACCAATCCAAACACCAAAAAGAAAAAAACAATTAAAAACAGGAAGACAGCTTAAGAGAACTGTGGGACAACTGGAAATGTAATAACATTCGCATCATAGATGTCCCCAAAGAGAAAGAAAATGGGCAAGAGTTAGAGAATAGATTTGAAGAAATAGTGGCAGAAAACTTTCCTAACTTGGTGAATGAAGAAGGCATTCAAGTTCAAGAAGCACAGAGAGCTCCAAGTAAGAAGAACCCAAACAGGCTCACACCAAGACACATAGTAATTAAAATGCCCAAATTTAAAGACAAAGAGAGAATCCTAAAGGCAGCAAGAGATCAGCATCAGGTTAGCTACAGAGCAACCCCCATAAGGCTGTCAGTTGACTTCTCAATAGAAACACTACAAGCCAGAAAGGAGTGGCATGAAGTAATCAAGGTCATGAAAAACAAGAATCTGAATCCAAGACTATTCTACCCAGCAAAGCTATCATTCAAAATAGAAGGTCAAATAGAGAGCTTCCCAGACAACAAACAACAACAAAAACAAAACAAAACAAAAAATTGCTTAGGGAATATATGAGCACCAAACCAGTACTGCAAGATATGCTAAAAGGACTGCTGTAATTAGTAAAAGAAATTAAAAAAAAATATATAACCACACTAAACAAAAATGCAATAAATAAGGATATATTGATGATTACCTTAAATGTAAATGGTTTGAATGCTCCAATAAAAAGAATCAGAGTAGCTGACTGGAAAAGAAAGAATGGCTCACATATATATTGTTCACAAGAGACCCACCTCACAACTAAAGACTCACAAAGGTTGAAAGTGAAGGGATAGAAAAAATCTTTCAAAGAAACGAAATGGAAGAAAAAGCTGGGGTAGCAATACTCATATCTGATAAATTAGATTTCAAAATGAAGGCCATAACTAGAGATAAAGAAGGCCATTACATAATATTGAAAGGATCTATCCAACAGGAAGATATAACCTTGGTAAACATATATGCAAGCAATATAGGAGCACCAAAATATATTAAAAATCTTCTGGAGGACTTCCAAGGAGAAATCGACAGCAATACAGTCATAGCAGGGGCCTTCGACACCCTGCTGACATCACTGGATAGAACCTCTACACAAAAAAAAATTATCAAGGAAACACAGACTCTAAACAAAGTACTAGAACAAATGGATTTAATAGATATCTACAGAGAATTGCAGTCTAAAATTGCAGAATTCACATTCTTCTCAAGTGCACATGGGACATTCTCAAAGATAGACCACATGTTAGGGCACAAACTAAGTCTCTACAAGTTCAAAAAGATTGAAATCATATCATGCATCTTCTCATATCATAATGGCATGAAACTAGAAATCAATTGCAACAAGAACATGAAAACACATTTGAAAACATAGAGGCTAAACAGCATGTTATTGAACAATGAATGGGTTACCATAGAGATCAAGGAGTAAATTAAAAATTTTCTGGAAACCAATGATAATGAACACACAACAACACAAAATCTATGGGATGCAGCAAAAGCAGTTCTGAGAAGGAAGTTCATAGCATTACATGCCTACCTCAAGAAGCAAGAAAAATTTGTAATAGACTATCTACCCTCACAACTTAAAGAACTAGGAAGGAGGGAAGGAAGGAAGGAAGGAAGGAAGGAAGGAAGGAAGGAAGGAAGGAAGGAAGGAAGGAAGGAAGGAAGGAAGGAAGGAAGGAAGGAAGGAAGGAAGGGAAGGAAGGAAGGGAAGGAAGAAAAGAAAAGAGAAAACTCCAGAGCTAGTGGAAGAAAGGAAATAGTAAAGATCAGAGCAGAAATACATGACATGGAGACTAAAAATCAATTCAAAAGATCAATAGAACAAAGAGCTGGTTCTTTCAAAAGATAAACAAGATTAATGGACACTTAGCTAGACTCAGCAAGAAACAAAGAGAGAGAATCCAAATACACACAATCAGAAATGAAAGAAGAGAAATAATAACTGACACTACAGAAATACAAATTATTGTTAACAATTATTATGAACAAATATACGGCAACAAATTCAACAAACTAAGTAAAATGGACAAATTTCTAGAAACACATAGTGTCTCAAAACTGATCTGGGGAAAGATAGAAAACTTAAACAGAGCAATAACAACAGAAGAAATTGAAGATGTAATCAAGACTGTCCCAGCAAACAAAAGCCCAAGCCTGGATGGCTTCACAGGGAAATTTTACTGAACATTCAAAGAAGAACTAATACCCATTCTCCTCAAACTATTTCAAAAAATTTAAGAAAAAGGGAGACTTCCAAATTCATTTTATGAGGCCAGCATAATAATAATTTCTAAACCAGAAAAGGACACTACAAAGAAAGAAAACTACAGACCAATATCCCTGATGAACATAGACGCCAAAATTTATAACAAAATACTAGAAAATTGGATCCAGCAATACATGAAAAAAATGATTCACCATGACCAAGTAGGATTCATCCCAGGGATGCAAGGTTGGAACAATATTCGCAAATCAATAAATGTGATACACCATATAAATGAAATGAAGAATAAAAACCACATGATCATATCAATAAATGCCAAAAAAAAATCTCACATTAATTTCTGATGAAAATGCTCAGGAATGTGGGAATAGAGGGATGATATCTTGACATAATAAAGGCCATATATGAAAGGCCTACAGCCAACACCATACTCAATGGGCAAAAACGAAAAGCATTTTCCTTAAGAACAGGAAAAAGACAAGGATACCCACTTTCGCTACTCTTATTTAACATAGTACTGAAAGTCTAAGCCACAGCAATCATACATGAAAAAATAAAAAAGGAATCCAAATTGGAAAGGAGGAAGTGAAACTGTCATTATTTGCAGATGACATGATATCATACAAAAAAGTTCCAAAGTCTCCATCAAAAATCTACTAGAGTTAATAAATGAATTTGGCAAAGTAGCAGGATACAAAATTAATGTCAAGAAATTGACAGCATTCTTATATAACAATGGTAACTGACAGAAAGAGAAACTAAAAAAACAAACCAATTTATCATCACAGCAAAATATTAAGATACTAGGAAGAAACTTAACCAAAAAAATAAAGAATCTATTCACAGAAAACTACAGGACATTGAGAAAAGAAATAGAGGAAGATATGAAAAAGTGAAAGCACATACCTTGTTCATGGATTGGAAGAATTAACATTATTAAAATTTCCATACTACCCAGAACAATCTATAGATTCAATGCAATCCCCATCAAAATACCCATGACTTATTTCACAGAACTAGAACAAATACTTCAAAAGTTTATATGGAACCAAAAAAGACCCCCAATAGCCACAATAATCTTGAAAAAGAAAAAGAAAGTTAGAGGGATCACATTACCAGATTTCAGGTTATACTGCAAAGCCACTGTAATCAAAAGAGCCTGGTACTGGCACAAGAACAGGCAGGGAGACCAGTGGAGGAGAACAAAGAACCAAGAAATGGACCCAAGACAATATGCTCAATTAATATGTGACAAAGGTGGCAAGAGCATACAGTGGAGTAAAAACAGCCTCTTTAATAAATGGTGCTGGGAAAATTGAACAGCTACATGCAAAAAAATTAAACTAGACCATCAACTTACACCACGCACAAGAATACAGTCAAAATGGATAGAAGACTTAAATGTGACCCATGAATCCATAAAAATCCTAGAAGAAACTGTAGGCAACAAAATTTCAAACATCATACGCAGCAGAATTTTCACTGATAACATCACCTAAGGCTACAGAAACAAAGGAGACAATGAACACATGGGACTACATCAAACTCAAAAGCTTCTGCACAGCAAAAGAAACAACCACCAAAATGGAAAGGCAACCCACTCTATGGGAGAGCATAATTGCCAATGATGCATCAGATAAGAGGTTAATTTGCAATATATAAAGAGTGCTCATACAGCTGAACAAAAGGAAGACAAAGAACCCAATTAAAAAATGGGCAGAGGAACTAAATAGATGCCTCTCCAAACAGGACATACAAATGGCTAAGAGACATATGAAGAAGTGCTCATCATCACTAATCATCAGAGAGATGCAAATAAAACCAACAATGAGGTATCCTCTCACACCTGTCACAATGGCCACCATCAACATATCATCCAACAACAAGTGTTGGCGAGGGTGTGGAGTAAAGGGGACTCTAGTACACTGCTGGTGGGAATGCAGACTGGTGCAGCCACTATGGAAAACAATATGGTGTTACCTCAAAAAGTTAAAAATTGAACTGTCATTTGACCCAGTGATCCCACTTCTAGGAATATAATATAAGAAGCCTGAAACACCAATCAGAAAGAATATATATACCCCAATGTTCATAGCAGCACTATTTACAATAGCTAAGATCTTGAAACAGCCCAAATGTCCATCAGTAGATGAATGGATAAAAAAGCAGTGGTACATATACACAATGGAATACTATGCAGCTGTAAGAAAGAAAGAAAGATCTCTTATCCTTTGAGATGACATGAAGGGACCTGGAATGTATTATCCTAAGCAAAAGAAGCCAAACAGAGAAAGACAAGTATCATATGATCTCACTTATTTGTGGAATATAATGAACATAGCTGTCTGAAGAACAGGGTATTCCCAGAGACCTGGAAGTAGGATACAGACTGACAATCCCCAGCAGTGTGTGTGGAGGGGAGAGATAAACCACAGAACTTGTATGTATGTATGCATGACCAATGGACATGGACAACAAAGCTGTGGACATGGTGGGGAAGAAGGGGAAGGAGGGTGTCAATGGGGAAAAAGAAGAAACATCTGTAACAAAAATAAATTAATTACTTAATAAAAAAAAAAAAAAAGAATATAGAGAAGACAGAAATCCAGACATATATAAATGTGTCCTCACCTTCACTTCTGAACAAGATGGACTTAAGGAATTGGATTTATTCTTATTCCTAAAACAGTCATAAAACAGACAAAATAAATGTATTTTGGGGATGCAAGTCATAGGATATCCGGCAATGGAAAAGTTATTCTTGAGAGATAAGAAATAAATGTGGGAAATTTTATGATTGCCATAGCTAATTGCCTTGTGAGTTTTTTTTTTTTGTTTTTTTTTTGTTTTTTTTAGGTTTCATCAAAAAATGGGGGAAGACCAGGCAGAGCACAGCAGACACTGAGAGTCCAGGGTATTGGAAGTAGGTAGAATACACAAGCAAAGCACAAACAGGATATCTGCATGGAGAAACTGTGGGGAAATGTGAATTCC
Organism: Molossus molossus; assembly: GCF_014108415.1. Lineage (NCBI taxonomy): Eukaryota > Metazoa > Chordata > Mammalia > Chiroptera > Molossidae > Molossus > Molossus molossus. The sequence continues at coordinate 82,872,748 of NW_023425401.1, read as the reverse complement.
TAATATTCATCTGAGTATTCATTGATACATGCGTATATGCAAACTGCATGGGGAAAAATAATATAAAGCAAACACTGATAGAAGTGCAAAAAGAAATGAATAATCCAAAATTATAGCAGGAGATTTTCATTTCTCTTTTTCAATAAAAAAGATCTAGATAGAAACAATCAGGAAGAAAATCTTGAAATAAGCCAAATTGTCCTAATTGATATTTATACAACAGTTTGTCCAACAACAATGTGATACATGTTTTTTTCCAACCTAAGTTATAAACCCCTAACACTACTGATCAGAAAAAGATTACATGACAATGATAAAACAAATGTAGAGAGGAAGAAAGTATATCATCGTGGGATTCTTATATATAGAATGATATAATTTCACTTGAGTGTAGATGGTAATACATTAGAGATATATACAATAAACCCTTAAGCAAAAGAGTATCAGGAAGAAATATCTGGAATTATTTTTCCTTATTATGATGCTGGCTTCAAACTGTATACATGTGTCAAATATATCAAATTGCTTAATTTAATTATGTGCAGTACTGCATGTTGCTACACTTCAAAACATTTTTTAAAGTGTCCACCTCTAGAAATAAACTGTTTATTGGTGTAATAAAACTTTTTTATGAACACTCCTTGTTATAAAATTAGTTTAGCCAAAGATATTTCTTTTTCTGTTTGGAATTGAAATAAATTGTTAGACCTAAAAACATGCCAATGGACTAGATTCTAGTTATTTTCATTTCCATTAAAATAATTTTCTGGACTTATTCCCAAAGACCTTTAGAAAAAAGGTGACATTCTATGATTGAATTTGGAATTTATATACTCTCAGCATTAAACTACAAGAAAATGAAAAGCAACAGGTCAACTTTCTTTTCTATGTAATAAAACATAAATTTAAAAGTTTGTACTATAGAACCTCCTTTAAGAAGTGAGATTGCAGTTGCCAAGGAGTGGTATTTAAACTGAATTATTTGTTTCAAAGAGAAATTTGTTTCAATTTGTTATTACCACCTAACAGTACACATACATAAGCACATATATATAATAATAATGCATCCACTGCATGTGTATGAATGTGTTTATATATGCATATATATTTCATTATATTTATTCATATATCTGCATATACATGCATTAGTATATAGTAAATAAAGAAATGAGTGTCCCACCTCTCTTGTCAAGAACACCTGAGAAATGGACAATAGTGACAATAGTGGCTGCTGTAATAAGACAATCATTTCTCAAGCTGTTGGAAGGGTTGTCCATTACTCATCAAAAATTATTCTCAGCCTTCCTCAAGGTTATACTACCTGGGGTCGCCTACATCAAATGACCTGTGAATGTGACAACTATGGACACCTTGACTCAATTAAGTACTCCTTAGAGGGCCACCTTAGCCTCAGAATTTATGGGATCCTGTGAGGCTGCATGTCAACTGTATTGCAACTAAACCTCTTCCTCTAGTCCACCATTCTCTTCTCTCACCCCTGGCAAGGTTAATCCTGCGATTACTTCCCAACAGACTTCTTGTAAACCAATTTCCATCTCACCATATGTTTGTCAGGGCCAATTAAGGAAGTGCTTGATTCATTATTTTTAGTTGTATCTAATATGCTTTACATTTTAATTTATAACATGTTTTTAAACTCTTTTATTTTTGTCATCACTTTATTTTCTTAGGTTGTCAATTTCTACATATATTTGACAACATTTAGTATTTTTGGGACTAGGGAATATTCCCTCCCTTTTTTTTTTTTTTATTAGTTTGTTTTTATTACAGATGTTTCTCATTTTTCTCCCATTGACACTCTCTTCCCTTCCCCCCGCCACATGCCCAGCTTTGTTGTCTATATTCACTGGTCATGCATACATGCATGTAAGTTCTGTGGTTTATCTCCCCCTCCCTCCTCTGAGGTTTATTAGTCTGTATCCCACCTCTATGTCTCTGGGTTAATTTTGTTCATCAGTTTTTTTAGTTCATTATATTCCACAAATAAGTGAGATCATGTGATATTTGTCTTTCTTTGCTTGTTTGTTTTGCTTAGCATAATACTCTCCAGGTCCTTCCATGCGATCTCAAAGGATAAGCGATTTTTCTTTCTTACAGCTATATAGTATTCCATTTTGTACATGTATCACAGCTTTTTTACCCACTCGTCTACTGATGGACACTTGGATTGTTTCCAGATCTTAACTTTTATAAATAGTGCTGCTATAAAATATTGGGGTACATATATTCTTTCAATTGGTGTTTCAGGCTTCTTAAGGTATATTCCTAGAAGTGGGATCACTGGGTCAAATGACAGTTCAATTTTTAACTTTTTGAGGTAACACCATAGTGTTTTCCACAGTGGCTGCACCAGTTTGCATTCCCACTAGCAATGTACTAGAGTCCCCCTTTCTCCACACCCTCACCAACACTTGTTGTTAGATGATTTGTTGATGGTGGCCATTCTGACAGGTGTGAGGGGATACCTCATTGTTGTTTTTATTTGCATCTCTCTGATGATTAGTGACATTGTGCATTTTTTCATATGTCTCTTGGTCATTTGCATGTCCTTTTTGGAGAGGTGTCTATTTAGTTCCTCTGCCCATTTTTAATTGGGTTCTTTGTCTTCCTTTTGTTGAGTTGTATGAGCTCTGTATATATTTTGAAAATTAACCCCTTATCTGATGCATCATTGGCAATTATGTTCTCCCATAGAGTGGTATCTCTTTTTATTCTCATGGTTGTTTCTTTTGTGGTGCAGAAATTTTTAAGTAGTCCCATGTGTTCATTTTTTTGTTTTTTGTTTTTTGTTTCTCTTGCCTTAAGTGGTGTATTCATAAAAATTCTGCTGCATATGATGTCTGAGATTTTGTTGCTTGCATTTTCTTCTACAATTTTTATGGTTTTACGAGTTACATTTAAGTCTTTTTATCCATTTTGAGTTTATTCTTGTGTATAGTGTAAGTTGGTGTTCTATCTCCATTTAATTTGCAAGTAGCTGTCCAATTTTCCCAACACCATTTATTGAAGAGACTGTCTTGACTCCACTGTTTTCTCTCGTCACCTTTGTCAAATATTAATTGAGCATATTGTCTTGGGTCGATTTCTGGGTTCTCTATTCTGTTCCATTGATCTATCTGCCTGTTCTTGCACCAGTACTAGGCTGTTTTGATTACAGTGGCTTTGTAGTATAACCTGAAATCTGATAATGTGATCCTTCTGACTTTGTTCTTTTTTTTTTTTTTTTTTTTCAAGATTGCGGTGGCTATTTGGCTTCTTTTTTAGTTCCATATAAACTTTTGGAGGTTTGTTCTAGTTCTGTGAAGTATGTAATTGGTATTTTAATGGGGATTGCGTTGAATCTATAGATTGCTTTGGGTAGTATGGGCATTTTAATGGTGCTAATTCTTCCAATTCATGAACAAGGTATATGCTCTCACTTTTTTATATCTTCCTCCACTTCTGATTTCACTGTCCTGTAGTTATCTGTGAAGAAGTCCTTTACTTCTTCGGTTAAGTTTATTCCTAGGTATTTTAATTTTTTTGCTGCAATAGTAAATAGGATTGTTTTCTTAGTTTCCCTGTCTGTGATTTCATCATCAGTGTATAAGAATTCTGTTGATTTCTTTACATTAACTTTTTACCTGCCCCTTTGCCAAATTCATTAGTTAAGTCTAGTAGCTTTTTGATGGAGTCTGTAGGGGCTTTTATTTACAATATCATGTCATTCGCAAATAATGACAGTTTCACTTGCTCTTTTCCAATTTGGATCCATTTTATTTTATTTTATTTTATTTTATTTATTTTATTTATGTCTAATTGCTATGGCTAAGACTTTCAGTACTATGTTAAATGAGAGTGGCAAACATGGGCATCCTTGTCTTGTTCTCGTTCTTAGGGGAATGCTTTTAGTTTTTGCCCATTGAGTATGACGTTGGTTGTAGGTTTTTAATATATGACCTTTATTATGTTGAGATATAGGCCCTCTATTCTCACATTGCTGAGCATTTTTATCAGAAATGAGTGTTGGATTTTGTCGAATGCTTCTTCAACATCTTTTGATATGACCATATGATTTTTATCTTGTCTTTTTGTGTGTGTGTGGTGTAGTACATTTATTGATTTACGAATACTGAACCATCTTTGCATGCCTGGAATGAATCCCACTTGGTCATGATGAATAATTTTTTTGATGTATTGCTGTATCCGATTTGCTAATATTTTGTTAAGGATTCTGGCATCTGTGTTCATCAGGTATCTTGGCCTGTAGTTTTCTTTCTTTGTAGTGTCTTTAACCGATATTGGAATTAGGATTATGCTGGCCTTATAAAATGAGTTTGGAAGTGTTCCATCTTCTTGAATTTTTTGGAATAGTTTGAGGAGTCTAGGTATTAGACCTTCTTTGAATGTTTGGTAAAACTCCCTCATAAAGCCATCTGGGCCTAGGCTTTTGTTCGCTGGGAATTTCTTGATTACATATTCCATTTCTTTTGTTGCTATTGGTCTGTTCAAGTTTTCTATCTGGTTCAGTTTTGGGAGGCTGTGTGTTTCTAGAAATTTGTCCATTTATTCCTAGATTGTCCAATTTGTTGGTGTATAATTGTTCATAGTATGTTTTGATGATACTTTGTATTTCTGTGGTGTCAGTTGTTACTTCTCTTCTTTCATTTCTGATTTGGTTTATTTGGTTTCTTTCTTTTTGTTTCTTGGTAATTCTAGCTAACGGTCCATTGATCTTGTTTAACTTTTCAAAGAAGCAGCTTTTGGTTTCATTGATCTTTTAAATTGTTTTTTAGTCTCTATGTCATTTATTTCTGCTCTGACCTTTACTATTTCCTTCCTTCTACTAGGTCTGGGTTTTTCTTTTTTGTTTACTTTCTAGTTTTTTAACTTGTAGGGTTATAATGTCAATTAAGAATTTTGTTTGTTTCTTGAGGTAGGCCTGTAGTGCTATGAACTTTCCTCTCAGGACTGCTTTCGGTGTGTCCCATAGATTTTGTGTTGTTGTGTGTTCATTTTTATTGGTTTCTAGAAAGTTTTTAATTTTTTTCCTTGATCTCATTAGTAACCCATTTGTTGTTTAATAACATGCTACTTAGCTTCCAAGCGTTTGAATGTTTTGGTGTGTTTTTATTTTAATTGAGTTCCAGTTTCATGCCATTGTGATCAGAGAAGATGCTTAATATGATTTCAATTTTCTTGAATTTTAGAGACTTGCTTTGTGTCCTAACGTGTGATTTATCTTTGAGAATGACCCATGTGCACTTGAGAAGAATGTATGTTCTGCAGCTTTGGGGTGAGATGTTCTGTAAATATCAATGAAGTCCAAGTAATCTTGTTTGTCTTATAAGGACTCTATGTCCTTGTTAATTTTTTGTCTAGAAGATCTATCTAGTGGTGTCAGTGGCATGTTAAAGTCACCCACTATGATCGTGTTGCTATTGATCTCTCCCTTGAAGTCCTGAGGAAGTCTTTAAATATATTTTGGTGCTGCTGTCTTTGGTGTGTATATGTTTACCAGGGTTATATCCTCTTGTAGGATTGATCCTTTTAATATTATGTAGTGACCTTCTCTGTCTCTTATTATGGCACTTGTTTTGAAGTCTATTTTGTTAGATATAAGTATTGCTATACCAGCTTTTTTTATTTATTTATTTTATTTTTTTTGCATTTTCATTTGGTTTGAAAATTTTCATTCCTTCACTTTCATCCTGTGTGAGTCTTATGTTGTGAGGTGGGTCGCTGGTGCCACCTGTAGCTGTGTTTCCTCTTGTAGACAGCACATATATGGGTTGTGTTTTCTTATCCAGTCAGCTACCCTGTGTCTTTTGATTGGAGAATATAAGCCATTTACATTTAAGGTAATTATTGATAGATAGTTATTAGTTGTCATTTTAATTTTATGCCTGTGTTCTCCCCCTGCCTTTCTCTCTCTCTCTCTCTGTTTCTTCTTCCTCTTACAACAGTCTTTCAGCATTTCTTGGAGTGCTGATTGGGTGATGGTAAATTCCTTTAGCATTTTTTTTTATCTATGAAGCTCTTGATTTCTCTTTTAATTTTGAATAATAGCCTTGCTGAACAGAGTAGTCTTGGATTCAGATCCTTGCCTTGCATTACTTTGTACACTTCATGCCACTCTCTTCTGGCCTGCATCGTTTCTATTGAGAAATCAGACAACAGTCTGATGGGAGCTCCCTTGTAGGTAACTTTCAATCTCTTTCTTGCTTCCTTTAAGATTCATATTTTGTCTTTAACATTTGCCATTTATTATGATGTGTCTAGCTGTGGGTCTTCTGGGGTTCATCTTGCTTAGGACTCCCTGTGTTTCCTGGACTTGTGTGACTTTTTCCTTTACCAGATTAGGGAATTTTTTTGTCATTATCTCTTCTAACAGGTTCTCTATTCCTTTCTCTGATTCTTCTTTATCCAGTATTCCTATAATTCTAATGTTGTTACATTTTGTATTGTCCCACAGCTCCATTAAACTTTCCTCCTGCTTTTAATTTTTTTTTCATTTTTTCAGGGTTTTTCTCAACCTTGTCTTCTAAGTCATTCATTTGGTCTTCAGCTTCTTCTAATCTACTATTGAACCCTTCTAAGGTATTTTTCATAACTGCTATGTCATTCTTTATTTCCTCTTGATTTTTATGCATAGCTTCTATCTCTTTTTTTTAAGCTGAAGTAGTTCCCAGTGAGCTCTTCATAATTCTTATTAGGTTGCTTGTAGTTCTCACTAAATTGTTTGATCACCCTTAAAATTATTACTTTGAATTCTTTATCTGACAAGTTGCTGTCTTCAATTTCCTGAAGTTTCTTTTCTGGTGATTCCTCTTTTTCTTTCCCTTGGGTGTTGTTTCTTTGACTCCTCATTTTAGCCATCTGGTAGCTCTAGACCCGCTGAGGAATGTTTGGATGTGGACGTAGTTCACTGGTATATCAAATAGGGCTACTGTGCCTCCCAGACTGTTTTGTTGCATGTTGCCTCTTGCCTGCTGTGGATCCTGTAGGATTGACTACTGGGGGCTGGTATTGGTGTGTCATGGTAGGTGCTGCTGCTGGATCACATGGGCCCCTCTGCAGCTGTGTTCCAAACTGGTCACTAGTGCCACCTGTAGCTATATAGCTCAGGCCCTATTGGAGCCACACTCCCTGCCTGTACAATGGGCAGCTGGATTGCACAGTTCCTTTATAGACTCGACTCCACACCTATCTTGTGGGTATCTGGGTTGCACAGGCCTCTCTGGTTCCCCAGTACCCCACAGGTCCTATGGGCAGCTAGATCACACAGTCCCTTTGGAGACCCCACTCTATACCTATCTTGTGGGCAGCTGGGTCACACAGGCCTGCCTGGTGCCCCAGCACCTCGCAGGTCTCACAGGCAGCTGGTTCACACAGGTCGCTCTTGAGCTCCAGCTTCCCGCCACTTTTATGGGCCACTGGATAGCACAGGCCTCTCTGGAGCTCCAGGTCCCACCACTGGTGGCTGGGGAGTGCTGCTGTCCCACGGGGCTCAACTCCCACTCAGCCTTTGCTATAGTTTTTAGGGATGGGTCTCAGCTTTTGGTCTTTGCATTTGTTGCCTTGGGATGGATTCTACTCTCAAGCCTCTGTTGCTGGGGGTATATCTCGACTCTAATCCGGCTGCTACTCTGGGGGATGGTGCTGGGCTCCCGGCCATTTGCGGCTTTCACAACCGGCACCTTGGCAGCTCCACTACTGTGCACTGGTCTCTGTTGACATGGGGTGTCCACTGGCCCAATGGTGCCAGGTACACTGGTGGGCTCAGGTTGCTGGGCCCTAGCCACACCCACTGCCTCCTCCCAGGGAAGACCAGGGATCTTCCAAAATAGTGAGACCTCCCCGTGGGGCAGGGAGAAGTGTCCTGAAGAGCCGCTTACTGTGGCAGCTGACTGCTCCCCGTCTACAGCACAGGAACTTTCTGCTCTGCATCTCTGCACTGCACTAGTTTGGTCATCCACCTCCATGACACTCACACTCTCTCACACACTAGTTCACTTTCTCACACACTCACCCTCCCTCCAGTCCTGCCCACTGCCATCTTTTTTTTTTTTCCAGTCAGGAATATTATTAATTAAAGCAAGAAATAGGTGAAGGCCAGACCATGAAGATTTAGACTTTCCTCTTTCCTTTTAACTCCAAGCAAGTTCTGCTAAAAAGTTTTGTTTGTTTGGTTGCTTTGTACCTTTACCCATCCCAATGTGATTTTTGCCCTTTTGAAGTTCTGGTTTTATATGACAGCCTAATTCATAGTACCCTAAAATGTGCTCTTACAAGACCTGTCTTGACTGTTTCAGATAGTATTCTATGCACCTATTTTCTGATGCCTCAGGCAAAGCAGTGGCTCCAGAGATTGACAGCAATCTGGTCTTTCTTTCTACTAACTTTACCCTACCCCACCCTCCATGTTTTCATACTTTCAACTATAGCTGAACATGTACAATGAATGTTTACTATGTGCAACATGTTCTGGTTTGGGCTACAAAGGGTTTTAAACATTTGTGTTCTGAGATATGCAAAAGAAAATTATAATATCTTTAACTGAGAATAATAATTTTTAATATACAAATGAGAAAATCATGTTTAATTGGCTGTGGGTTAAAGAAATGTATCATATCACATTTTACCTGTTAATATGTATTCATGTGACCAATATTGATTCAATAAAATATGTGTCCTTCACTAAAGATAATGTATGCACAAAATTTTTATTTTAATATTTTCATTTTTATTTTTTGTTTTTGTTTTATTTTGTTTTGTTTTATCCTCACCAGAGGACATTTTTCCATTCCTTGTTCAGATAGAGTAGGAGAGAAGAGAGGAAGAGAGAGAGAGAGAGAAATATCGAAGTGAAAGGGATATATCGAGTGACTGCCACCTGCATGACCAGACAGGGCCAGGGACAAACTGCAACCGAGGTATGCGCCCTTAGCAGGAACCGAACCTGGGTCTCTCTGGACCGCAGGTCGATGCTCTAACTGCTGAGCCAAACCAGCCAGAGCTATTTTAATATTTTTTAAAATGATATTCTTTTTTCAGAAAAAAAAAAACTATCTCCTTTTGCACTGTTAGATTTTTAAATAACTTAGTCCTTAAAATTATTAAATGGTGGCATGGTTATTAAAATTAGTTGGTTCAACTATTTAACTATTTCAATATATTTTATTACTTTCTTTAGTTATGTTAGCATAATTGTAATTACTGGGTCAAAGTGTATAAATTTGATTGATTAGCTAGAATAATGCAGTGTTCTCTGGCTCTCAACTTTGAATGATTTGGGTTTGAATCCCAACTTTATCAACAGTTGTGTGAGCTTAAACTTTTCTAAACTTTAGTTTCTTAATCTATAAAACATGGATAATAAGAGAGCCCATGAAAGAGAATTGCTGAGATTACATGAAATAATGCAAGTAAATATTTAGCAGGGTAAGATGCAGTGCATATTATCATTATTGAAATCTGTTCTTTTGATTGGTTGAAGCACAGTGGAGGTGGTAAGGTTATAATATGACTTTTATAGTAATAATTTTTAAGATATTTATTTAAAAATATTTAGGGCATCTTAATTACTTCCACATAGACTCATAAACTATAGTCCACAATTCTGCCATTTAATTTTTAAGATTTTGACTTTCATACATTTTTAATTGTACTAAAGATAAATACTTCATCAGTTCTTCTCTGTGTTTGTTAGGGTCACCATTATCCTGTTTTTTTTTTCCTTTCCCCTATTAGAACTGCACCCATCAATTACAAAGAGGTGTAGAAAATATGTTAAATATTTGTTAATAGTTACTTTCCACTTCTATTTTCTGTTAATATTTGTGAAAGATCAAATTTAATTCTAATGTGGATTAGTGGCTTGAAAATTCACCTTAGTCCAGCAACTAGAAGGAGTGTGGACCTTGTTAATCTTTTCATGAGTCACATATTATCCTTAGAGTAATTAGGCTAATTGATTCCTGTAAAACATTTGTGAGTTATTTGTTACTTCGTACTTTTATTTGACAGATTTATTTTTATAATGCTCTCAGTTGAAAAACAATTAGGTTGTATATATAAATATTAAATCAACACCCTTTAATAATACCAAGGAGGTAGCACATATCAAACAATGGCCGGGGTTCACTGGGAAACTGTCTGAATGATGGGAGTAATATGTTACTAATGATACTAGTAGCACAGGGGAATGATTATTAGCTAAGCTTAACCAAAGCCTTTGATTAATAGACAAGAATTAATAGATGTGAGTAAAGCCTTTGGTACCCATGAGGTCTAATGGTTATTATTACATAAATGATTGACTTATTATCAGCCACAAGCATAAATATTCTCCAAATTGTGATAAAGGTCAAAAAGCACAATTTAAATTGATTCATTTTATTAACCAGAGGTTTTGTGTTGTATAAATGTATCCCCATCTGCTATTCTTGTGAAATTTGATACAAATATAATATTTAAAAATTACAAATGCATTGAACATACATTCCTTCAGGGTTGTTGGCCTTACTGCATGTTTCTTCCCAAAGAAGCAAGTTTATTAACTTACTTTAAAACCATCTACAGGAATAGAGCCCTTCATCAACAAAAAACAAGAATAGAACTTTAAGTTTCTTACTAAAGTCACACAACAGGCAAATGTGGAGCCACGCTAGCAACATACTTTTCTTTGTCTTGCATCAACATTCTGTCTTCACTGAAAAAAAACAAAATAAAACTACTTTAAAATGATAGTGAATGCAAAACCTACCAAAAAGCCAACCTGCTAGATATCTGATAAGGGTTAATATCCTAAAACCATAAAGAACTCATACACCCAATAGAAAAACCTAATTTTAAAAAAGGCAGAGGATTGAAACAGACATTTTTCTGAAATGTGCATACATATGGCTGGCATGCACATGAGAAAGTACTCAGCATCACTAATAATGAGGGGAATGCAAATCAAAACCAAAACGAGATATTACTTCACATTTGTTAGGATTGTTATTATCAAAAAGACAAGAAATAAATGTTGATGAGGATTTGGAGAAAAGGAAACCATTGTACACTACTGGTGAGAATGTAAATTAGTGCAGCCACTATTTAAAACAGCATGGAGAGTCCTCCTAAAATTGAAATTGAACTACCATTTATCCAGCAATTCCACTTCTGAGTATTTACCCAAAGAAAACAAGAACACTAACTCAAAAATGTACCTGTACCCCTATGTTCATTACAGCATTATTTGAAATAGCTAAGATATGAGATCCAGTGCTTCCAGGCCATAAACAGGTGTACCTGGCTCCAATACAACTGCAGCACACCCGCTGCTCTGCAGCTGCTGCCGCAGCAAACTGGCACTACAGCTGCCATTGCCACAGCCGGGAGCTGCCAGCCCTGCCAGCCCTGCCACAGCAGAGAGCCAGTGGCTCCGCCAGACCCACTTGCCCCATCAAAGGCACAACCAAAGATGCCAGTGCCACCACAACAGAGTGTTCAGTCCTCTGGCCTCTTCACAGCCACCTGCACAGACATCAGGTGCCAGTGCCCTTAGATGACTGGACTGGATTAAAAATCCAGCATACATAGACCTGTGACATCTGCTGCACTGGCTGCATCAAACTGCACCCATGACATGGCCGGGGACTACTGGACCACTACAATGGGTGACGAAGAAACAACCACCAAATGAAAGAAAAGGAGGACTCATCAGAAAAGGAACTAAATTAAATGGAGGCAAGCAATTTGTCAGAGAAAAAATTCAAAGTAATGGATATAAGGGTGTTCGAACAACTTAGTGAGAACTACAAGCAAATTAATAAGAACTATAGGAGGGCGGTGCGCTGAGGCTGCGGGCGCTGCGACTCCCTCCACTGCGGCACTTCCTCGTCTTCCCCTACACGGGCTGCAGCTCGTGCCTTGCCTACCCAGCCTGACCATGGTTTCAGCGGTGGAGGAGTTACAGAAAGATCTAAAAGAGGTGGAAGTGCTGCTGGAAAAAAGCCACTAGAAAGAGAATACGGGATGCCCTTACAGCCGAAAAAATCCAAGATTGAGACAGAAATGAAGAACAAGATGCAGCAGAAATCAACAAGGAAAGTAGAACTTCTTGACAACGAAAAGCCAGCTGCCATGGTTTCCCCCATTATGATGGGATACACAGTGAAAATCAGTAATTATGGATGGGATCAGTCAGATAAGTTTATGAAGATCTATATCACCTTAACTGGAGTTCATCAGGTCCCCACAGAAAACATGCAGGTGCATTTCACAGAGAGGTCATTTGATCTTCTGGTAAAGAATCTAAATGGGAAAAATCACTCCATGATTGTGAACAATCTTTTGAAACCCATCTCTGTGGAAGGCAGTTCAAAAAAAGTCAAGACAGATAGAGTGATTATCTTGTGTAGAAAGAAAGCAGAAAACACATGGTGGAACTACCTGACTCAGGTGGAGAAAGAGTGCAAAGAGAAAGAAAAGCCCTCCTATGACACTGAAACAAACCTTGGTGAGGGACTAATGAATGTTCTAAAGAAGATTTATGAAGATGGAGATGATGATATGAAGCGAACCATCAATAAAGCCTGGGTACAGTCAAGAGAGAAGCAAGCCAAAGGAGAGACAGAATTTTAAGACTTGAAAGTCCTTTTGGGAACTGTGATGTGGAAATAGTGATGTTTCCAAGAAGGACACGGTGAGCTGCACAGATAAATTTAACAATAATTTTACAGAGCCTTCTCCTCAGTAAAGGCAATGAATTTTCCTACTGGAGGATTTATTTAAATAAAATATTCTTATTGAACACTTCTTCTAAAGATGGTTTCCTTAGTAAACTAGTCATTTTGTTCAAGGAATGGTAACATTGCATTCTCATGTAAAATGTGAAGCAGCAAGTCTTGCCTAATGAAAATGCCATATTGTGTATATTTTTGTTCAGCTAAGAGGTAGAAAAAAATGTTATTGCTTGTTAAGTTCATAATATTATCAAAATGTAACAAATAAGTAAATAAAACTTGAATTTTTATAAAAATAAAAGAACTATAAGGAACCCAGTGGAAAATACATCAGCATGAAAATATATGTAGAAACTATAAATAAGAAGCTATTCGAAACGAAGAATGATGTAGTTGAAATAAAGAATACATTGGAAGGAATCAACAATAGATTAGAAGAACCTGAGGATCAAATCAGTGAAGTATATGTCAAGGTAGGAAAAAACACCCAATCAGAGAAGCAAGTGGAAAAACAAGTAAAAAAGCAGGGGATAGTTTAAGGGAAATTTAGGAAAATATGAAACTTAACAATATCAACATAATAGGGGTACTAGAATGAGGAGAATTCAAGCAAGAAATAAAGAAATAATGTTTGAAGAAATAATGAAAGAAAACTTCCCTAACCTGGTAAAGAAAAAAGTCACACAAGTGCAGAGTCACAATAAATATGAGCTGAAAAAGATTCACACATAGATATATCATAATTAAAATGGAAATCATCAAAGACAAAGAAAGAATCTTAAAGGTAGTAAGAAAGAGACAAAAAGTTACCTACAGGGAAGATCACGTAAGGTTATCATTTGATTTCTCAATGGAAACACTTCAGGCCTGAAAGTAATGGCATGAATTATACAAAGTAATGAAAACTTAGGGTCTGAATCCAAGACTACTCTATTCAGCAAGGCTGTCATGCAAAATTGAAGGTGAAATAAAGAGTTTAGTAGACAAAAAAAAATGGCTAAAGGAGTTTATTACCATTAAACCAGTACTTCAAGTAATGCTAAAGGGATAGTGGTAAGAGCATAAATAGAGAAAGAGAGAGAAACATGGGCCCAAAGAATAAAAATGGCAACAAATAAGTACCTATCAATAATAACCTTAAATGTAAATAGTTTAAGTGCTCCCATGAAAAGACAGGGTAGCTGAATGGATAAGAAAAAATGACCTATATCAATATATATACTGTCTATAAGAGACCCACCTCAGAACAAAAGACTCACACAGGATGAAAGTTAAGGGATGGGAAAAAAAAAAATTTATGCAAATTGAAATAAGAAAAAGCTGGGGTAGATATACTCATATCTGACAAAATATACTTCAAAATGAATACCAAAACAAGAAACAATGAAGTCACTTTATAGTACAAAAGGGATTAATACAAGAGAATATAACCCTGGTAAATATATATGCGCCCAATGTAGGAGCACCCAAATATATTTTAAAAACAAAACAAAATAAAATAAAACAAACAAAAAAACATTTAGATGACTTTAAGAAGAGACAGTAATACAATCATAGTAGGGAACTTGAAGACACTCCTGACATTCCTGGATAGATCTAGACAAAATATAGCCAAGAAAACATGAACCCTAAACAACACACTAGATAAAATAGATTTATTTGTTATGTATAGAGTATTTCACCCCAAAGCTGCAGAATATACATTTTTCTCAAGTGCACATGGGTCATTCTCAAAGATAAACCACATTAGGTCACAAACAGTCTCTACAGGTTCAAAAAGATTGAAATCATATAAAGCATCTTCTCAAATCACAATGACATGGAACTAGAAATCAATCACAACAAAAACATGGAGGCTAAATAGCATGTTATTAAACTATGAATGAGTTATCAATGAGATAAATGAAGAAATTAAAAACTTTCTGGAAACAAATAAAAATGAACACAAATAACACATAATCTATGGGACACAATAAAAATAGTCCTGAGAGGAATGTTCATAGCAATACAGTCCTACTTCAGGAAACAAGAAAAAACTCTAATAAATTATCTAATCCTACAACTTAAATAACTAGAAAGAGAACAACAAGAAAAAAACAGGGTAGGTAGAGGAAGGAAATAATAAAGTTCTAAGCAGGAATAAATGACATAAAGACAAATTACACACACACACACACACAAAATATCAATGAAACCAAGAGCTAGTTCTTTGAAAAGATAAACAAAAGTGATGAGGAACCAAATAAATAAAATCAGAAATAGAAGAGCTGAAGTAACAACTGACACAACAAAAATACAAAGGACTGTAAGAAAATACAATGAACAACTATATGCTAACAAACTGTATAACATAGATGAAATGGACAAATTCCTACAAACCTACAAACTTCCACAACTCAACAAGAGTCAGAAAACCTTAGCAGACCAATAACAACTAATGAAATTAAAGCAGTGATACACAAACTCCCAGGAAACAAAAGTATTGCTCCAGACAGATTCACAGGGGAGTTTCACCAATAATTCAATGAAGAACTAATACCTATGCTCCTTCAACTACTCCAAAAAATTCAAAGGGAAGCTAGACTTCGAAGTAATTTTTATGAGGCCAGCATTATCTTAATTCCAAAACAAGATAAAGAATTACAAATAAAGAAGACTACAGGCCAATATATCTGACAATCATAGATGATAAAATCCTCAACAAAATATGAGGAAACCAAATTCAGCAATATATTAAAAGATAATACACTGTGACAAAGTGAAATTTATTCCAAGAATGCCTGGGTGATATAATAGTCACAGATTAATAAATGTAATACATAATATAAACAAGTTGAAAAATAAAAATAACATGATCATATCAATAGACACAGAAAAAGCATTTGACAAAATCCAGCACCCATTTATAATAAAAATGTTTAGCAAGATGGGAATAGAGGGATCTTACCCCAACATAACCAAGACTATATATGACAAACCTACAGCCAACATCATACTCAATGGGCAAAACTAAAAGCATTTTCCACAAGACCAGAAACCAGATTGGATGACTGCTTTCACCACTTTTATTCAACATAATACTAGAAGTCTTAGCCACAGTAATCAGACAAGAAGAAAAAATAAAAGGCATTCAAATTGGAAAGGAGGAAGTAAAACTATCATTATTGCAGATGCCATGATACTCTACATAGAACACCCTAAAGAGTCCACCAGAAAATGAATAGAAATAATCAATAAATTCAGCAATGTAACAGAATAAAAAATTAACACCCAGAAATGAATGGCATTTTATACAACAATAATTAATTATCAAAAAGAGAAACTAAAAAAAATAATTTTATTTACCATTGCAACAAAAAAATATTAAGATACTGAGTAATAAACTTAACCAAGGAGGTAAAAGACCTGACCTTAGAAAAGACCTGTCCAACAAGATGTTGAAAGAAGAGATAAAGGAAGATATAAATAGGTGGAAGAATACATCACATTCATTGATTGGAAGAATTAACATAATTAAAATGCCTAAACTACCCAAAGCAATCTATAGATTCAATGAAATCTCTATTAAAATATCAATGATGTATTTCATAGATCTAGAACTAATACTCCAAAAATTTTTTCCAAGAAAGACCCATAAGAGCAACAACAGCCTTGAGAAAGAAGAACACAGTGAGAGGATATTAAGTTATATTACAAAGTCATTGTCATCTAAACAGCCTGATACTGGCACAAAAACAGGCACATAGATCAATGGAACAGAATAAATAACCCAGAAGTTAACCCAAGGCATTATGCTCAATTAATATTTGACATGGAAGGCAAGAGCATACAATGCAGAAAACATAGTCTCTTTAATAAATTGTGTGGGGAGAATTGGATATGTAAATGCAGAAAATGAAACTAGACTACCAATTTACACCATACACAAGAATAATCTCAAAATGGATAAAAGACTTAAAGGTAAGTCATGAAACCACAAAAATCTTAGAAGAGCTCTAGCTAGTTTGGGTCAGTGGTTAGCACATCAGCTCGTTGACCAAAGAATCATGAGTTTGATTCCCGTCAAGGACACGTATCTCATTTGCGGTTTTTTCCATGGCCCTGGTCAGGGTCATGCAGGAGGCAACCAGTAGATGTGTCTCTCTCACATCGATGTTTCTCTCTCTCTCTCTCTCTCTCTCTCTCTTTCTCTCTCTCCCTCCCTCCCTCCCTCTCTCCCTTTCACTCTATCTGAAGGTAAATAGAAAAATATCTTCTGGTGAGGATTTACCAAAATAAAAAAAAAAAAATCCTAGAAGAAAACATAGGCAGCAAAATTTCAGACATTTGACATAGCAAAATTTTCACTGATATATCGCCTTAGGCAAAAGAAACAAAGGGAGAAAAAAAAAAGTTAATATATCAGACTAAAAAACTCCTGCACTGCAAAAGAACCTAGCATAGAAATAAATAGGAAACCCACTGTTTGTGAGAATATATTTGCCAATAATACATAAGATAAGGGCTTAATTTTCAAACTATATAAAGTACTCATACAACTGAATAAAAGGAAGACAAACAATCCAATTAAAAAAATGGGCAGAGAACCTGAATAGACACTTCTCCAAACAGGATATACAAATGGCCAAGAGACATACAAAAAATTCTTAAAGTCACTAATGATCAGAGAGATGCAAATTAAAATGAGAATGAAGTACATCAACAAATCAGCAAATGACAAATGTTGGTGAAGATATGGAGGAAAGAGAACCCTAGGACACTGCTGGAGAGAATGCAGACTGGTACAACCATTATTGAAAACAGTATGGAATTTTCTTAAAAAATTAAAAATTTAATTGCTATTTGACCCAGTGATTTCACTCTTAGGAATATATCCTAAGAATAATGAAACACCAATCAGAAGGAATATAGACACTCCTATTTATAGCAGTGCTATTTACAATAGCTAAGATATGGAAACAGCACAAGTGCCCACCAGTAGATGAGTGGATAAAAAAGCTTGATATGTATACACAACAAAATACTATGCTACTGTAAAAAAAAAAGAAGAAGAAGAAGAAGAAGTATTACCCTTTGAGACAGAATGGAAGGACCTGGAGAGTATACCAAGTGAAATAGGTCAGTCAGAAAAAGATAAATATCATCTGATCTCACTTGCATATGGAATCTAATGACTAAAATAAATTGATAAAATAAAAACAGAGGCATGGAAACATGGAACAGACTGATGGATATTAAAAGAAAGAGGGGGTGGCTGGAAAATATTAATCAAAGAACTTCTGTGCATCTATGTTTTGCCCATGGACACAGACAATAGGGTGGTGAAGGCCTGGGGTAGGACAGGAATCAGGAGGAGGGAGGCCAAATGGAAAAAAGGGGTGGCATCAATATACTCTCAACGGTAAAGATTATAAATAAAATAAAATAGCCAAGACAGGAAAGTAAACTATGTATATATTAGTACATAGATAGATAAAGAAAATATGAGATATATATATGTATCTATCTAAACATTATTCAGCCATTAAAAAGAATAAAATTTTAGTATTTAGAACACAATGGATGGACTTTGAAGGCATTATGCTAAGTAAAATAAGTCAGACAGAAAAAGACAAATATCACTAATGTATGATTTTACTTATTGTGGACTATAGAAACAAACAAAAAATCTAAGATCAAGTCACTAGCATTGATTATTCTAGTCAAGAACTTCTTTCTTTTTAATTGCAGGCTTATTCCCTACTGTGTCCTCAAATAGTGAAACTGAAGAAGGATATTTTATAAAAACACTATGCTCTCACTGGGTAGCACAGTTGGTTTAATCATCGTCCTGATAACAACAAAGTTGTGGGTTCAATCCTGGTCAGACACATACAAAAATCAACCAATAAGTAAGTGGAACAACAAATAGATGAGATGCTGGTCTCTCTCTCTCTCTCTCAATCTCTCTCTCTCTAAAATCAATCTCTAAAAAAATTATAAGAACACTCATCTAATTTATGAAGTCTCCACCCTTATACTCTAAGCTCCTCTCAAAAGACCCACTTCTGAATACCATACTCTTTAAGGGTTAGGATTTCAACATGTGTATTTGGAAAGACACATTCAGCTATAGCAATTATCAAAATCTCCTCTGCTGGATTATACTCACACATATAAACATGTTATAATTTCTCCTATTTTTAAACTATACAAACAAAATTCTTCTCTTGACCCCATTTCCTCTCCAGTGACACTCCATTTTCTCCATTAGTACCAACTCTCTTGACTTTCTTCAATCCTTTTGTTTTGTTTTCTTAAAAATCTATTTCCATTCATTAGCTGCACTCATATACACCAGTCCCTTTCAATGTTGCCAATCAATTACAGTTAACTATTAATTTAATCTTGAGTAAACTATTAACTCAAGCATCTTTGGCACAATAGATCACTTTCTCCCATATGGGAAATCTTTCTTCTCTGTTTCAGACATTATATTATTTCTTAACTCACTAATTGTTAACAAACTAATTGTTTCTTTATTTGTTTTCCATCTTTATGTTGGAGAGAGTGGAGTTTTACTCTTTGTTCCTTTTTTCAATACATACTGATTTTTTTTTTTTTTTTTTTTTTGGTTACCTCTTGGTTTCAAAATACCATTTTTTCAAATACTGATAATTCCAAAATGTATATCAACAACCTGAAGCTTCTATGAACACCAAATTTTAAAAAATGTAACTTGGGACTTCCAGTCAAGATGGCAGCATAAGTAAACATGGTATCGTGTCCTCCCACAACCACCTCAAAGTTACAACTAATCTACAGAACAACCATCATTCAAAACCGCCTGAAATCAAGTTGAATGGAAGTCCTACAACTACAAAATTAAAGAAGCCACATCAAGACTGGTAGGAGGGGTGAAGGGGCGGAGACATGAGGGGCTGGCCCCACATCCACCTGTGGCGGATAAAAATTAGGAGGATACCTCAGTTGGGAAGGTCCTCCCTGAGGACTGAGGGGTTCCCGTCTCATACCAGGTGCCTTGCTCAGGATTCCAGTGCCAGGAAGAGAATACCCATAACTTCTGACTTGAAAAACCAGCGGGAACTGAGGCTCAGGGAGGCTGAGGCAACTGGAGACCCCAGGCAGCTCCTCTTAAAGGACCCACGCATGGACTTATCAGACTCACTCCCTCTAAGCTTGGAGGGGAGGCAGCTCAAGGGGTGCCAGAGACATACAGGGAAGAACTGAGCTGTTTGGCATTGGAATGAGGGCTGGAGAGGGGGCTTTCTCCTGGACAGTTGTGCTGTCAGAGGCCTTTGTTCCTTTGGTGAGCCCTTCCCTGGGGTGGCAGACAGCTGCCATATCTGAGACTCCAGAAACCTGGGTTACACTGATTGCCCTGCCCTGGTGATTCCCTGAGGCCACGCCCCACCCAACTTTCAGGCCTACCTGAGCTGTTGCCTGCTGCTTAACCATAGGATTGGCCTGTCTTGGATCCTGCTTCAGGTTTTCCTAAATTCTTTCAAACAAGCAGCATCTGGTTTCAGCTAGCCACATACCTCTTGTTAAGTAATACATAAAAGCAAACACAGGGAGGCAGCCAAAACGAGGAGACAAATAAACAAGTCCCAAATGAAAGAACAGAATAAAACCCCAGGAAAAGAACTAAGCAAAATGGAGCTAAGCAACCTAACAGATGCTGAGTTCAAAACATTACTTCTATGGATGCTCAATGAACTTACTAAAAACCTCAGTGAACTTAGTGAGGGCCTCAAGAGCATATAAAAGGACCTATCAGAAATGAGGGAGGCACAGTCAGAAATGAGGGAGGCACTAACCAAAATAAAAAATAATTTACACAGATTTAATAGGAGAGTAGGTAAAGCCAAGAAACAAACCATCGATTTGGAATGTAAGGAAGCAAAAAGGACCCAATCAGAACAGCAAAAAGAAAAAAGAATCCAAAAAAATGAGGATAGTGTAAGGAGCCTCTGGGACAACTTCAAGCATGCCAACATTCACATCTTGGGGGTGCCAGAAGGAGAGGACAGAGAACAAAAAATCAAAAACCCATTTGAAACAATAATAGCAGAAAACTTTCCTAACTTGGTGAAGGAAACAGATATACAAGTTCAGGAAGCACAGAGAGTCCCAAACAAGTTGAACTCCAATGGGCCTACACCAAGACACATCATAATAAAAATGCAAAAGGTTCAAGAGAAAGAGAGAATCTTAAAAGCAGCAAGAGAAAAGCAGTTAGTTACCAACAAGGGAGTTCCCATAAGAGTGTCAGCTGATTTCTCAAGAGAAACTTTGCAGGCCAGAAGGGAGTGGCAAGAAATATTCAGAGTGATGAAAAGCAATGACCTACAAACAAGATTACTCTATCCTGCAAAGCTGTCATTTAGAATTGATGGCCAAATAAAGACTTTCCCAGCAAGGAAAAGCTAAAGGAGTTCATCACCACCAAACCATTATTATATGAAATGTTGAAGGGTCTTCTTGAAGAAAAAGATAAGAAATGTAAACAAACAAAATGGCAATGAATACATATCTATCAACAATGGAATCTTCAAACAAAATGAACAGGTAGAACTCCTCATAGATATAGAGAACATTTTGTTGGTTGCCTGATGGGAGGAGGTTTGGGGGAATGGGTGAAAAAGTTGAAGGGATTAAGAAGTACAAATTGGTTGCTAGACTGAAAAACCTCAAAGGGAAGAAGGTTGGGGGGTGGGAAGAAATAAACCAAAGAACTTGTATGTATATATGCATAACCAATGGACACAGACAACAGTGTGGGGAAAGGCAGGCGGGGGCGGGAGTGGGGAGGAAGGTGTCAATGGGGGAAAAATGAGAAACATCTGTAATATATTCAACCATAAAGATAAAAAAATAAATAAATAAATTTTTAAAAATAAATAAATAAGTAAAAAATGTAACTTGTAATTTAGTACCTTACTTGTTTTCACAGAGGGACCCTAAGGTGACCCCCAGTAATTCCACCTCCTGCTAACCATGCCTGTATATAATCCCTTTATTTTAAGTGTGGAAAGAACTTGTGATTTGCTTGTAACTGAGAAAATATTTAAAACTGATGAGATCTCTTCCTTAGTTAGGTCATTTTATAAAGGAAAAGTTATGAAATAACAGTTTAATGATTACATTATGCAATATGGGTGTTTAGCAATCTGGAGAGAAATAAATGCTTCTTTGCTGGCTTTGAAGAAGTTTCCCTGAGTGAGATGACCTACAATGAGGGTCCTGCATTAAGGAACTGCAGACAGCCTCCAGTAGCTGAGCCTTTCAGCCGTAGAACCACAAGAAAATGAATTCTGAAGACTGAATAAGCTTGGAAATGGATTCTTTCCCTGTCAAACCCCCAGGTGAGAAAACAACCCGGTCAACACCTCAATTATGGTTTTCTGAGATCCTGAGTAGAGAATCTAGCTAAGTTGTATAAATATTTCTGACCTACAAAAAATGTAAAACAATAAATATCCTTTTATTTTACCTGCCATGTGTGGTAACTTATATGCAGCCAAAGAAAATTAATATACTTATCCATAGGCATTCCAAGATTAGCCTCTGTAACAAGAAACTGATCTTTCACCTCAAACATGCTCAACTCCTCAATTTTTCCATTTGGCTTTAATAAAAACTCCCATTTTTCTGT
Source organism: Molossus molossus (assembly GCF_014108415.1). NCBI lineage: Eukaryota > Metazoa > Chordata > Mammalia > Chiroptera > Molossidae > Molossus > Molossus molossus. Next base: position 82,850,356 of record NW_023425401.1, on the reverse strand, counting down.
AGCTGAGGGAAAATCCAAATATATAAACATCTTACAAAACACATAGCCAGGTTATTCAAAATCATCAAAGACATCCAAAGATTAGAGACTTAGAGAAGAAAAAGATAGTAACTAAATAAAATATGAAACTCTGGTTTGAATCTTGGATCAGAAACAACATATCACAGGTATTGGAAAAAAATTTTTAAAACCTCTAACATATTAATAGTATTTATTAATGTAAATTTCTTGATGTTGATTATACCATACTAATGTATGATGTAACATTTAAGAATGCATAATGAATGGCATACAGAAACTCTATTATTTTTGCAATTTTAAAAATGTGATTTACAAAATACAAAGGTTTTTTTTGGTACGTGCCCCTAGCGGGAACCGAACCTGGGACTTCTGGTCCGCAGGTCGACGTTCCAACTGCTGAGCCAAACTGGCCAGGGCCAAAATACAAATGGATGTTAAAATTTTTAATGTATTATAATAACTAAAAAAAAAAAAAATAGCACCTACCTGAGATTAGATTCCAGAGCAGGATATAATAAGCAGAGAGAGTAGTTGAGTGGTGTTAAAGGACAAATATAAAAAGTAATTTTGTGTATATACATCCTATTGAGAGACTCTTTAAGAAATAAATTATGTAGATGAGTAATTAAGCTATTAAAATTATTAATGAATAATATGATGGGAGTAAATACAAGGCACTACAAAATACAAGAAAAGCACTGGTCAGTATCTTGGCTCATCGGTTAAAGATACATTAGGGTTCTCTTTCTTATATATACATATATAGATATAGATTACATACATTTTATTTTACCCATTCTGCTCATCTCTGGCTCTTGACTGGAGTGTTCAACCCATTTACATTTAATGTAATTTCTGATAAAATAGAAGTTGTCTCTACTATTTTGCCATTTTGCTATTTGTCTTCTATAATTCATATCTTTTTTACCTCTGTTTCTTTTGTATTAAACAGGTATTTTGTAGGGCATCATTTTAATTCCCTATTTTAAAATGTTCATTTTAATTATTTTATTAAATTTATTGGGATGACATTGGTTAATAAAATTATATTGGTTTCAAGTCTACAATTATATGATACATCATCTAGATATTACATTGTGTGTTTACCACACAAAGTCTTATCTTCTTTTGTCACTATATATTTGATCCCCCATTACACTTTATTATCCTCACACCCCCTTTTTCCTGTGGTAGGTACCATATTATTGTCTGTGTCTATGAGTTTTTATTGGTTTGTCTTGTTTATTTGTTGCTTTCTGTTGTTGTTTTGTTTGTTTGTGTTTGTTTTGGTTTTGTTTTAATTCTCACCTCAGGACATGCTTAGAGAGAAGAAGGGAGAGAGAGATTGAAGCAAGAGAGAAACTGCTTGTTGCTTTCTGTAAGCACCCTGACCAGGATGGAACCCAAACCCAGATATGTGCCCTGACTGGGAATCAAACCTGCAACATTTTGGGGCACAGGATGATTGATGCTCAATGAACTGAGCCACTACGGCAAGGCTGCTTTCGGTTTTACATTCCACACATTGAAACAGAAAAAGTCGGTGTTCATACTAACTGTCACTACCAGAACCAATAAGTAGAGACAAGGATTGAATTTTAATGTGAATCTCTATGGGCACTTTATTCAGATGGCTGGTCATCTGAGAAGGCAGCAGATTATGTACCCTCAAAACAATGTCTTACATCTCATTTCAAGTCTCCCCTTTTTATTACTAAAAGAAAAAAATTGCAGGTAATGGGTTTGGAATTCAGAAGAAAATAGGTAAGGGGTTTGGAATTCAGGGGAAAAAAAGGTTAATCAGATAAAAGCTGAAGTCCAGTAATTTTCCAAGCATCCTTTATCTGCTGACTGGTTTTTCTTTATCTGCATCCTGAGCAATAAATGTTCTTTCCCTGGAACACAATGGCTCAAATACTATTTTGGTCACTTTCAGTCCTCCTGGGGCACAAAAGTAGAATTGCTTTCAGGTCTCCTGAAATCAGGGCAGGTCCAGTCATATATTCCAGTCCCTGGAACAATATCTGTCTCCATGCATTAATTACCAAGTCTATTAACTATATAACTAAAGCTAATTTTTAAAACTTATTAAATTCCCCATCATTCCCCAACTGTTAGCTTTTAACTATCTAATTCTGTGAGATTACTTTCATATGGAAGTATCATTTTGTTTTGAGCATGTATTTTAGCATTAGAAAGACTTGTAGGTGGGTTAGGAATACAGTTAATTGAAGACCCACACAAGGGGCACATTGTATGCAACAACAAGCTATGATACTGAAAAAAATGAAAAGATAAAAGTTACACCCTCTCCAGCTGGGGTTACATTAATGACTTTTACGGAAAATATTTGTCTGTCCTTTAGATTTAATACAAGTGCCCAATAATAAGTATCAGTGTAGATTATGGTCTTATTGATATGCTGAAGCAAAGAATAATTTCTAAGGCTTTCCAGGGGAGTGCAAATACCTACAAGACATGAAGTGAAAGTTCAACATAGGTTCCCACTGAAATACAAAAATCAGAGATGTTCAGATATTTAGATTTTTTTTTTTTTTTTTTTTTGCTAAACACACCCAAATATTATCACTACATTTGAAAGAAATAAGTTATCCATAACATGGGGTTAAACAAAAGTAACAAAATGAATATGTCATGGTTTTTGAAAGATGACTTTCAGATCTTATGTTTCAGTGGTCCATTGCCCTTCTGGTGCTTTTTTCACTCTGGTGGGATGCATTAAAGGTTTTATTTCTGCTAATTTCTCAGCAGTTGGGGTGGTGAGGAGTATATCCTAAGGTCCAGTCCACCTTACTTCTAGTTAGCCCTCTGGGAATCCTGTCTTCCAAGTCTTAAGTAACATCTTATCTGCAGGCTCAAAGGAATGTAGCAAATGTGGGTCTCTAATATACACAAGGTCATTAACTACACCTAAGGTCTGACTTTAATGCTGTGCATAGTTATTTATCTTCACTTCTTGATCTACATACAGATCTCCCACCCCAATCATAGTCTGAAATGGTCGCAATTCCATAAGGACTCAATTGAATCCTACTTCTAGGAGACACCCTTATCCTGAGCAGGGCAATAGGTAAAACTTGATCTCAATAAAATTAAGTTTCTTGACAAGTGTGGTTATATCTTTCTTCAAGGTGTGATTTATCTTCTCTACCTCCTTAGAAGCCTGAGGTTTCCATTCTGTGTGAAGTCTCCACTAGATTCTTCAAAATGTACTGACCTTCTGTATACTTTCTGAAACAAAAGCAGGTCCACCATGGCTCTGGGTGCTGCTGGGTGGGCCAAAGTGGGGAACTGTTTCCTTCAGTAAGGCTTTCGCTACCTCGGAGAAGTTCTCAGTTCTTGTAGGATAGGCTTCTACCCATCCTGAAAAGGTATCAACAAAAACTAACAAATATTTCCACCCTTGAACCCTCAGGATCTGGGTAAAGTCTATCTGCCAGTCTGCAAATGGGCATTGTCCTTGGTAGTGTTTCCCTTCTTTCTTTTGATGGGGCGCTGCCTTGGGGTTGTTCTTCTGGCACAGAACACATCTACTATTACTTTTCATATGGTTTTAGAAATTCCAGGACCTATGAGCCACAGTTTGATATAGGTGGTTAATGAATCCTTTCCATAATGAGTGGCCTGTTGCAAATGTCCCATGACTGGCTCAACTAAATGTTCAGGAAGCAGTACAACTCCTTTCTTATTTTCTCTCCATCCACTGTCGGGATCTTCTTCATCAAAACCCAAGGTCTTAGCTTTCTCTACATTTGCAGTCTAATATTCAAAGTCAAACCATGACAAGTCTAGAACAGGCACCAAAGGCATTATAAGCATTCCTTTAGCAGCCTCTTCTGCTGCTTGATTGGCCAGATTGTGCCCTTTTGGCACTTCAGTGTCCTCCTTCTGATGCCCGGGGCAGTGTGTAACTTCCCCCTGTAAGGGTATCTGGACAGCTTCTAATATTTCTAACGTATCTGCTGCAGGCTTAATTTCATTTTTATTGGAGGTTAATAGTCCTCTTTCCTGCGAGATCGAACCATGTGCATGCAGAATTAAGGAAGCATACCTCGAGTCGGTATACACATTCACTCTCTTTTCATGTGACAATTCGAATGCCCTTGTCAGTGCAATCAGTTCAGCTTTCTGACCAGAGGTTCCTGGTGGTAAGGACTTGGCCTCCATTATCCCTTCAAGAGTCACAATAGCATATCCATCCTTTTTGTTTTCTTTGTCCATATAACTGCTTCCATCGGCATATAGAGCCCAGTCTGCTTCTTCTAAAGGCTGGTCCTATAAATCAATTCTGCTAGAATAAATATTATCAATTATTTCAGCACAGTCATGCATTAGCACAGCAGAGTTAGGCTCCTGGTGGAGGGAGGCAGAATTTAACTTACGATTTTGAGGGAGGCGTTGGAGTTGTCAAGAAGCATTTCTTGGTACCTACCCATACTTCCAACAGTGAGCCACACATTCCCTTTTTGTTCTAGAGCAATGGTTCTCAACCTTCCTAAGGCCGTGACCTTTTAATACAGTTTCTCATGTTGTATGTGGGCATATCTGCATGTGGGTGGACCTACCTGGAGATGGATAAAGGAGCGGTGTCTCGGTTCCTAAGACCATTGGAAATATCTGTTTTCCGACGGTCTTAGGCAACCCCTGTGAAAGGGGCGTTTGACCCCCAAAGGGGTCATGACCCACAGGTTGAGAACCACTGTTCTAGAGGCTCAACACTTGGTGGGGTGCATGAATGTTGCTAGGCTGCCCCAAGGAAAACTTTTCAGCTTCCTGTAAAAGCTCGCAGGTAGCTGCCACAGCTCCCAAGCATACTGGCCACTCCTGGTTACATTTTGTACCCCCAATGTTAGTTTTACTCCAGGTTCCTGGGGGTGACCTTAGTAGGTTTTGTAATAATTTAACCTCTTCTCCTATCATTAATCACTGGATCTATTTCTTTATCCCAACCTAACTCTCAAGTTCTAAGATTCTGACTTCCTTTTCCCTTGCTAGAGGCATTCATTTTTCTAGTGCCCCTTTCCTTTCCATATGTGCAGTGATCATCGGCAAGCATGTTAGACAGAGGTTGGGTGCCTCTTGCCTGCCAATAGAATAGCCCTGAAACCTGTTCCAAGAAAATGGTGACCCCTTCGGCCTTTTTCTATTCTCTGTTATTTTAAACTTTGAAGGCAATGCCTACTAATTGGGAAGAATTCATGCCTATTCCTCCCTCTCACTTCCGAAGTTTCTTTCTGATGTCAGGTGTACTTTGAGAGATAAAAGTCATTATTCATCATTCTAATATTTTCAAGGACTTGTAGGTCCAAATTAGTATATTTTCTATAGGCCTGGTAGGTTCTTTCAAGAAACTCAGAGGGGTAATCTTTGGGCTTTTATTGTACTATATTCAGACTATTCTGTTTAGAGACCCCTTTCTTCAGTCCCTCAAGGATACACCCCTTACAATGCTCTAAGAGAGAAAGGCCATTCTCATTAAGGGCCCCAGTTGGGCTCAGTTAAAGGTATTGCCATAGTAGGGTCAGAAGCCCCATCTAGATTTTCTTGGTGCAGTTTTCAAGCCTCTTCATTTGCCTTATCCAATACTAACCTCTGCTCATCCCCCATAAGCAAAATATTTAGTAAGGCTTGTATATTTGATCAATTGGGATGGTGCGTGGCAAAAACTGTCATAACTAAGTCAATCATTTTTTTATTTTATTTATTTTTATTTAGAGAGAGAAGAAAGGAGAGAGAGAGAGAGAAACATCAAGGTGAGAGAAAAACATCAATCAGCTGCTTCCTGTACGCCCCCTACTGGGGATTGAGCCCACAACTCAGGCATGTTCCCTGACTGGGAATCGAACCAGGACCTCTCAGTCCAAGGGGCAATGCTCAATCCACTGAGTTACAGTGGCTGGGCAAGTCATTTTAGTAGGATCATCCCTATAAGAAGGCATTGAGTTTTACCAGTTTAACAGATCTGATGTAAAAAGCAAAGTATATGCCCAATAATATCCAGTGGGCTGGTTCTCTGTCCCTACCCCCATTGGAAATCTTTGCAAAGGGCATTGCCCTGACCCAGTAGAGGCTTGTCCTCCACCAAATTTGGTTTCCTGATGAGTTCAGAATAAAGAGATCAGTTCAGGCTAATCTCCTCCAGGTTCCACTAGACAGAAGGAAGATCCCCCCCAAGGCTGGAGGGGCTATGGGAACACTGACCATACTCCCAGGAGATATAACACCCAGATCTTCCTTGTCCACCTCTTCTGGGCTTCTGCTATCTACCATAGGCAAATTCCTTTTTGTCTGGACCATTCATCTATTTTTTTTTTTTATAATCTTGCATCTTTATGTAAAGTCATAAAATCTTGTACATAAGGTATTTCATCCCATTACCTGATCTTTGACACAAAAGCTCTAATTGCAGTGCTCTCCTGAGTCCAGATTATACATAAACCAGCAGTGTTCCAATACCATGGCTTGCTGGTGTCACTGACAGGACACCTGCTACCCCTGAGAGTTTTCTGTTTGAACTTGGTTCTGAATCTTTGCAAGGTCCTTCATAGAGCAGACTGAAACTTCTATAATGTCCAATTTAATAAAAATATATGTATACAAATAGAACATAATAATAATTATTAGTAGTAATAATATTATTACTGTTATTATTATTTTATTTGGCAAATCTTCCTGTGTAGTTTCAAGCATGTTAAATAGGCCTAATTATTTCAAAATCTTTTCTTTTATAAGGACAGAGAACAAATCCTTGAGGTGTTCCAGGGGCCCATTGGAATAACTCAAAGTCATTTCTCAGTTAAAATTAAAACTTTTGGAAGACTGTCAAGCAAACTTAGCCAAAAGATCATAACATGACCTTTTTGTAAACCCAGGTAAAACAAACACATAGTTCATGGTAATAACTTTAAAAGATGGCAATTAAACTTAAACTTGTTTTAATATTAAATACTTTGTTCAAACCATGGGATCCTGCTTAATCTATGTAAGTATTTAATTTCTTTAGGCAAATAAAATATTACACCCTAGTCAGGCAGAAAAAAAACAACTTTATAGTAAAAAAAGATAATTTTTTTTTTAGTCATAGGTTTATAAGCATAGGTTGAACAATAGTCAAAACTCACCCTAAAAGGCTGTTTCCTGGAATGAGGCTCTTTCCCTGATTCTATCAGACAGAGCTCTGTAATTTCACACAAACCATACCAGAAGGTGCCTTAATTCCTGATGACTAATCTAAGTCACAACCAGGACTGTAATCCTGACCCAGAAAGTGTAGCAATTCAATTAAAAGGGAAGGCAATTGGGAGTGCTGGAACTTGGAGAAGGAAAATCCCCAAGTGAAATCATTTGGCAGCTGCTAGAGAGTCTCAAAATCCACACTCAGGGGCCCCTCCAGGCAGCCAATGAGACTCATTGCCAGTTACCCAGACTTACTGGAGAGAAATGAAGATGTCCCAACATAGTCACCAGGATATGAAACTGGAAAAGTTAGTGTTTGTTCTACCTGTCACTACCAAAACCAATAAGCAAAGACAAGGATTGAATATTTATGGGTGCTTTATTTAGCTGTCTGGCAATCTGAGAAGATGGCAGGTTATGTACCCTGAAAAGAATATCTCATTTCAAGCCAATCCTTATATAAGAAAAAACGTGTAAGTAAGGGGTTTGGAATTCAGGAAAAAAAGGTTAATCAGATAAAAGCTGCAATCCAGTGATTTTTCTGAGCATTCCTTTATCTGCTGACTGGTGGTTCTTTATCTGTATCCTGGGTGGCAATGTTCTCTCCCTGGAGCACAATGGCTCAGATTCCGACTTGGTCACCTGCAGTCCTCCTGAAGAATAAAAGTTGAATTGTTTGCAAGTCTCCTGAAGTCAGGCAGGTCCAGTCATATATTCCAGTCCTTGGAACAATATACTTCTGCATGCATTAATTACCAAACCTACTATATTACTAAAGCTAAAAAAAATTTTAACTTTTTGAGTTCCCCATCAATATAAGTAAAATTATATGGTTCTTTTTTGAGCAAATTCCATACTGTTTCATCCCCACAGCAGTTTCCTAGCATTCTCTTTTGTCCACATCCTCACCAGCACTTGTTGTTTGTTGATATATTGATGGTAGCCATTCTCATTATAGTTTTAATTTTAATTTCTTCAATAATTAGTAACATTGAGCATTTTTTCAAATTTCCATTGGTCATTTGTGTGCCCTCTTTAGAGAATCGCCTATTCAGATCATGTGCCTGTTATATAATTGGATTACTCATCTTCCTTTTGTTGAGCTATATTAATTCTTTATATATTTTGGAAATTAACCACTTATCAGATGTGTCCTTGGCAAATACGTTCTCCCATAGAGTGGGTTCCTTTTTTATTTTGATGATGCATTTTTTTGTTGTGCAGAAGCTTTTTAATTTGATGCAGCTTTGACCCAGTTTCCCCACTTCTAGGAATATGTTCTAAGAACACTGAAACACCAATCATAAAGAATATATGCCCCACTGTGTTTATAGCAGCATTATTTACAATAGTTAAGATCTGGAAACAGCCCAAATACTCATCAGTAAATGAGTGGGTAAAAGGGTGGGATATTTACACAATGGAATACTATGCAGCTGTAAAAAAAAAAAAAAAAGATCTCTTACTCTCTCAACAGTGTGGATGGACCTAGAATATTATTATACCTAGTGAAATAAGCCAGTCAGAGAAAAACAAATATCACATGATTTCACTTTAATTGGAATCTAGTGAATATAATGAACTGACAAATAAAATAGGTCCAGAAACATGGAGGCATGGAACAGACTGACATAGCTCAGAGTGGGCAGGGAGGAGATGAAAAAAGATCAACCAAATATCATATATACATATATGCATAACCAATAGACAAAGATAATAATATGATGAAGACCTGAGGTGAGTCAGGGGCTGGGAGGAGGGGGTAAAGATGGGGGAAATTGAGGGATATCTGTATTACTGTCAATAATAAAAAATAAAACAATTTGTGTTTTCAAGTAGCATTTTAATTTTTAAAAATGTTGTTTGGATTGTCAGTGTAAGAGACATTCAAACCTGTGAAGAATGTGTGTGCAAACGTTTATTTGAGCCAAAATATGGACAATTGCTGGGAAGCAAAATCTCAGTGGAATAAGATAATACTCCAGAGAATGGCAGTTTTGCACCTTATTTTATATATCACAATCAAAATATATAAGAAGATAAAAATGAGTTACAAGAAATTCATTAGTGATAGATTAGGAAGGTAGGAGAAAGCAAATTGAGGAAACCTCTGGGATTGGATGATAATTAAGATGATAGACACATATATCTTTTGTATAGGTGGGTACAGGATAGTTTAATTGCCAACAGTTAACTCAATAACAATGAGGGGACTTGTGTTCTTCGCAGAGTGATATCTGTGCTTCGAGGGGTCCAGAAAGAGGAAAATTACTTTGACATTTCAAAGATGTGTTATCATAGATGCAAAAAGACAATAGACAAGCTTAGTTAAGGTAAAGATAGACCTTTGTGAGGGAAAGTGTTGGCCTAAGACATTACTACCTGCCATAAACTGCTTTTAGTAAGAAAGTTTTAATTTCAGAACATCTTTTGTCGTTACTTTAGGTCTTTGCATTTGTAAGGCCAATAAACAGCCCTTCCCTGAGCTTATCAGGTTAGCATGTGGCCCCTTTTCATTCTCAGGATAAATAGTAACTTTAATTTAATAGCATAAAAACCTTTGCTCCAATATACCATAAACACAGTTTTATAATCATTGCTTTTTACAGATTATTAATTGCCTAGGGCTACTGTAATAAATGGCCACAAACAAGGTGGCTTTAGACAAGAGAAATCTGTTCTAATAACCTGGTTTAACAGGAAAGGTGTAAGGGAAGATTAGTTAGTGTATCTCTCCAAATCTATTCCCTGAATTGGAAAGGAAGTTTAGACACATGCCCAGTATGGTCTAAGTGATGTCAGAGGTGCTTATCTGTTCAACAAACCTGGAAAGAAGTCAGTAGCCAGAATAGGTATGACTATTGTAAGCACAAGAAAACTGAGCATTTATTTTCCTAGACCAGGGGTGGAGAACATTTTTTTTTTTTTTTTTCTGCCAAGTGTCATCTGGATATTTATAACATCATTTGAGGGCCATACATAATTATCAGCTTAGCTAAATTGATGTGGCTCAGTGCTTTGAACATCATTCCATGCACCAAGAGGTTCATTCCCCATCAGGGCACATGCCCTGGTTGTCAGCTCTATCACCAGGAGGGAGAGTTCAGGAGGCAGCTGATTGACGTTTTTCTCAAACATCAATGTTTCTATCTCTCTCTCCTTTCCTCTCTCTAAAAATCAATAAAAACGTATTTTAAAAAATTAACTTAATAATTAGCCTGCTATATTTGATCAAACATTTAATAAACTCACCCCTAATGTGATGGTCGAAACTGCTTCTTTTTGGAGAAGCATGTGATGTTAGCTGGTATTGATGATGTTGCTACTCAAAACTGCTTTTCCAGGTTTGTGTCAGCCAGCCTGGAGTGCAGTGGACCCTTTGTGATGGTAAATTTTGAAAAAAACTGCTCACAGCAGTAAGTTGTTTTGAACACAGGTGCATATTTCAATGCATGTCTCCTCAAAGTGGGTAATCATTGCTTATGTAACATTTATAGAACTCTAGCAGTGAGAGGTTGTTGTACCTAGCTTTCAGCTCATCATCTCTTTGCATCTAAATTAATTTGTGTCATAGGTTATCAGCTGGTTCCACATTGAACAATGCAGCAAAAATGTTCAATTCCATTTTTTTCCTTTTCACATCCTTGAATCTTTCATTAAATGCCTCAATTAGTTTCTCACATTCACCAGCCTATTCAAATGTTGTAGAAGACTTTTGTTATTCTTTAGTAGAGAAATGCACCATATTATTCCTTCGAGTTGCACATTCCACACCTTTAATTTAGCTTCAAATTATTTTATGTTTGAAAACAGGAAGCTGAGAAGCTGTTTGGGGCCCTGCAGCTTGATGTTCAGATCTGAGAGGTACTTGGTGATGCCACCATTAACTCTAAATCACACAACCACTTGCTATTTTTGAGTTCCCTGACAGGTTGTCCTTCATCTCCATGAACTACCTGACTTCATCCTGCAGTTCATAAAACCACATGAGCATGTTCTGGTGACTGCCATCGAACTTCATAGTGATAAATGATATTACCATATTCAAAGTCAAGATCATTCAGTAACTCCTTAAACTAGCAGCTGTTAAACTCTCTGCTTTTGACAAAATTTATGCATGACACAGCTGTTGACATCACATTGTTGAGCCACAATGACTGTGCACAGAGGTTTTCTTGGTATACGATGCAGTGGCATATAATTAAATCACTTAGATCAAGACTGAGACTATTCAGTTCTTTCTTGACAAATGCAATAAACCCTTTTTGCAAGCCAACCATGGCTAGAGCTCTCTGGGGTTAGGCCACTTAAATTTTCATATGTTAGCTCAAGATTTTTCATAGATAAAACAAGTCTCTCAAATAAGTCCTCTCCTCTTGTAGTGCCAGATTCACTTTTTTTTTTTTTTATACTGCTAATGCATCATCACAAACTAGTCACATGTGTTTGCCTTTGACTTTAACTAAAAAAAATCATAGTTTGTCTATTTCTTTTAGAAAGATCAACACTCTGCATCAACTTTTCTTTGTAGTCACCATTTGCAGCATGTCACATCATTTAAGTTTTAAAAGCTGTCTAGAGTGTGTGTGTGTGCAGTGATGCAATTATTTTGCTTTGATGACTGCTCTAATCCTGCATCTTGAATTTGGGATATATACAAAGTTTGTATATCATTGACTCTTGAGGTCTTTTCTGTGTACTGTAAATTCTCTTAATCTTCATCTGAGATTCAGTTTTGGTGAGTATTGTTAATCATGGACATGTGGATAAAGGTTGATTGGAGTTATCCTCTGTGTCCACAAAGAAGTCAATCATTGGAGGCAAGTTCATTAATGTCACAAGAAATCATCTCATAGAATCTTGTGTCATCACCACCAGGTTGCTGTAGTTTCACCACAATGTGTTAGCACTTTTGCAATGCGTATACTCCCAGCCTGCCTGACACTAACTGTCCTCTGAGTCACTGTAATACAGGCAGATAGGCCGCAGGCAGCCTATGAGAAACATACTTGTCTCTGCTGTCATGTACTCGTATGTGTCCTATCTATCCTGTAATGCATGTTCTTCGAAATTTACGTTATTATAATTCACTTAATATAAATTTATATTGCTATAAAAAAAAGCTCCTAGATTTATTGAATTTTGAGTCCGTCTATAATTACCTTGGCAGGGCCAGACCAAATGATTTTGCAGGCTTTATAAGGCCCATGGGCCGGCCATTCCCCACCCCTTTCCTAGGCAAAGAAAAACTTGCTCTTGCTCTCTCTTGCTACTCAAACCAGACACCCACCATGTGGTGCATGGCCATGTGGAACCCACACAATGAACTGATGGACTGAATCTAGCCTGATGCCTGGTCTGGACCAAGCTGCACCATAAAGAGGTCACTCTGGGCTTTAGCCTTGCTAAATCCACAACTGCCCCTCTTCTAAGACTAGACTGCGGGAATTGGTATGCTACAACACCAGAAATATAATTCCATTTGCAAGTGTTAGAAAATTCATTTTCTAAAGATGTCACAAAAGCCCCACTCCCATGAATGTCAGAGGCATCTGGTCCACTCATCCCTCTGGCAGCAGTAATGGCAGAGCCATATTACCTCTGATGGTTCCAAAGAGGAATCCTTTGTTGCCTCTACCAGCATCTGGTGGCTCTCAGAAATCCTGGTGCTCCTTGATTTGCAACTGCATTGTTCTAATTTACCTTCATCTGCACATGAATATGCTGAGCTGTATGGGTCTTTTTATACACACCGAGGGTTCCTCGGTGCAGCAGCACACTGCTCAGCACTGGAGGCACTCTGTGACCGCAAGACAGAAACCAAGCTCCAAGCAGCTCCTTAAATGTCTTCATAATGCACCTAAATTTCATTTTTCTTTTTTCCTTTTCAGGAAGAAATTGAGAGTTTGGGATTTGCTACCTGTGTATCATGCAGCATTTAGCCAGGGGAAAGGACTATGGCAAGTAAATGCCACCATTTTTCCTATCAGCTTCAATATGGTTGGTTTTGTGCCCACCATGGGTGCAGAAGCTTCTTAACTGTTTTATGGATTTGCCAAAAAATTGGTCTGTGTATTGTTGAATCATTGTCTTCTAGTAGGGGCGGGGGTGAGAGTAAGAGGGCCTGAGGCTTACAATTATTCCATCTTGCTGATATCCATAAAAATAATCTTATAAACTCCAGATTGTTTAGATACGACAGATAATTAATTCTTGTAAGATACTTAAATTTTTTTCTTTGTGACATTCATTTATCTGAGACTTGAAACTTAGGGAAGCAACAGCTGACCCTCAAAGTTCCTAAGAAGATGATTTAAGTGGATTTTTAAATAAAATATTTGCTTTGAGCATTAGAGATGGAGACTGAAGCTTAATTAAGTTTCCATATGCTCCTAGGCTAGATAAAGTATTCTTTGGTTAAAGAAAAATTCATCTATGGTTTGATTTCCCTATGCTCTCTCACTATTCATTTCCTAAATTCCAAAGGCTAATTTTAAAATAAATAAAATTAGAAAAGAAAAAGTAATAAATAAAAATGGTAATTCATCAAATCTATGAAAGTACAGTGTAGATTAACTCTTTGAAGGCAGCTTATATTTTCTGAATATCTGAAGAATGACAGATAGGCAAAATCAAGTTGCCTAGTCACATCACTTAAGTATGGTTATGCAAGGGTTGATAATTATTTTATTTAAGAAGTTTTCTGACTGTCATATTTTTTTAAAAAATTAACTTTATTATTGAAAATATTACAGATGTTTCCTCTTTTTTCCCAAATTGACCCCTCCACCCATTTCCAGCTCTCCCACTTCGACTCCCTCCTACTGTTACGGAAAAGACTCAGACAGAACACCAGAGGAAGTGAAGCAGTTTCTTTAGTTATGCATGTGGACCCAGAAGAGGCAGTCTCCAAATTCTGGGCCCCAAGCTGCAGGGCATGCCTAGCTTTATAGCAGGCTGGGTGGACATTCTTTAGATGCAAGAGCAGTAAGCAATTTACAGAAGCAGGAAGCAAAAGGTCTGATTATCTCTAGGAAGCAAAAGGGTCTAGTTATCTCCTGGGAACTTGCTTTTTCTAAAATGGCAGTTTACTTTTCTATTATTCCCCCCTTTTGATGCCATTAGCTGCTATTGCTGCCTATTGCATCATGATACAGATCAGACCTTTGTAGGAGTTGTTATCTGTACTGATATTGTCAGAGGGCCAATATTTTGGCTGTGGTCTGCCTGGTTACAGTGGATTCTAAAGTTTGGACTATGGAACGTTCGTATTATGCATAGTCTGAGGCTTACTCCTAGGAGAATGATGGCTATTGGTCCAATTAGTAGAAGTAACCATCGAAGCCAGCCCTGTGAGTCTATTCCCCAATTCCAATTTTCTAATTCTTTGGCTCTGCGTTTTATGTTCTCTCTCAGTTCTTTGACCTTTTGTGTTACGATTCCAGACTGGTTTACAAAGTAGCAGCATTCTTCCCCCAAGAACATGCAAGTTCCTCCTTTTTCTGCTGTTAGCAAATCTAGAGCTCAGCAGTTCTGTAAGGTTACTTCTGCTAGTGAATTAATCTGTTGTTGGATAGTGGTCAAGGAGTCTGCTACTGTAGTCATGTCTGCATTAAGTTGGGCAGACAACTTATAGTAGGTAGAGGCAGAGAACACTAGGCCCTCTACTCCTGTCCCTATTCCATCTGCAATGCCAATTCTGGTTGCAACTGCTATGCCTACCCCCCTTTTGATTTGAGTAGGCCTCCTTTGGCTCAGTCAGAGTAGGAATAGGTTTAATATTTCCTGGGGAGTTTGGATGCTGAGGCTAGGGGTAAGGAAGACCTCTAGACATCTCCTGGTCCAGTTGGCGGGGAGGCACCTATAGGCCTCCTGTCCACACTGGAGGAATAGTCCTGGCTCAGTCCATAAACTGCTGTTATTGGGGATACTGTTGTTTCTGGTTCAGAGCTCTGGGTTAAGAGACCCTACTGGGTTTCCTTCTGGGGAGACCTTCTCCGACTCTAGGCAGGTTACATTTGATCCTCTAGTATCTAGGAATACATTGGTTGTTATGGGCCCTTGGGCTAGGGCCTGACTGGGACCAGGAGGCACCCCAGTATGACTCCAGGTACGTGGAACAGTTATTCCTAGGAGGCCTTTCTTCTGGAACAGTAGGCAAACCCAACATTCCCAAGTGGAGTTGCTTATATTCTGGTATGCTGAGTACATGTTTTATACTAGTTCCTGAACCTGTACTGTGGGGCTGATTTTCTGTAATACCTCCCAGAAAGTAGTAAGGTTGGCACCCTTATATATTATCTTTTCCTCCTGTTTCCTCAGACATTCAGATATTTCTTTAACAGCTTCTTTCCAAACCATCTCAAATTCTTCCTGGGTTAAATCACTTAATTGGCGGTAGGTACTACAACAAACCTGTTAACCTGGGGGCCTGTATGATTGACATCTTTGACTTTGGTATCCAATGGTCCCTCCCAACTTCCCCATCATGTATAATTTATTGTCCCAGACACATGTGGGGAAGTCACTCTCATAGCACTGTAGTCATTCCGCGAGCATAACAGTGGCATCTGTGAAGGGTGATGCAGGGAATTTATAACTGGTTACTCCTCCTGCAAGTCATATCCTTTCTGCAGGCTTGCTACCTTGACATACAGGGGCTTGAATAGAGGTGGGGTCTGCTAAGCAAAGCATACTAGTATCCAAAAGCACAGACAAGCCCAAGATATGTTCCCTCGAGAGCTAGTCACTCCCAGGTGTTTCATTCTGATGGGGCTACAATCATCAGTCCAATTCCTAAGATTATAGCAAAACTTCCCACTGCAGTCAGGTACCATCTTGGGCAATTGTCCATTCCTCTGAGCCTCCGTCAATGCTTGTTTTTTTTTTTTTTATCCTCACCTGAGGACATTTTTTCCTTTTTTTATTTTTTTCAGATAGAGTGGGAGGAAGAGAGAGAGAGAAACATCGATATAAAAGGGACACATTGAGTGGCTGCCACCCACACCACCAACCAGGGCCAGGGACAAACTGCATCTGAGGTATGCACCCTTAGCGGGAACCAAACCCAGTCTCTCTGGACCACAGGCCGATGCTCTAACTGCTGAGCCAAACCGGCCAGGGCAATGCCTGGTTTCCTTTTCAGCTTCAGGGTCAGCAACTGTGGCGGATGGTCCTCTGGGTCCCCGTCTGTCCTCCTGGAGTCTGCTGGGTCCATTGCCCTCTTCAATCGGCTGTGATGGATCCATATGTTAATTCCTGCAACCTTAAGTGCGGTAGGGGTTGTTAGCAGGACAAGGTGGGGCCAGGTCCATGTGGGTTGGAGGGGTTTCTTTTTCCAGTCTTTAATCCATACATAGTACCCTGGTTTATGTGAATGGGCTGGCCCTTCAAGATGGAATGAGGCGATATCTGATAAGCCCCACACAGGCGTTTGTAGGAATCCCCAGGGCATTCATCAGGCCACTGAGTCACATTAGCTACCTTTGACATGTTAGTAGGCCTTCAGGCCCCCGCCCCGATTCAATGGAGGAGGGCATCCCTGTATCTCTGAAGAACAGCCCTTCCTTCTTCTGAGTGGTGGTCCCAGCCAGGTTGGGCTTCAGGTGCTACTGCTCTTGCCCATTGGACTGTGTCCAAAGTGCTCATGGGCGCCGTGGTTTCCAGATATCAGTGGGTTTCCTGGAGAATGCGCCTTTGCCTCTTGGTGTTGAACAGTGTGAGGAGTAGCTGTCAGCAGTCATACCAGGTGAGATGATGCTTCTGCATGATGGACTCCATTAGGTCGATCAGGGCTTGGGGTTTCTCCGAGAAGGATGGAGTATGGTGGTTCCAGTTTAAGAAATCAGTGGTGGTGAATGGTTGGTAATAAATAATGGTTTGTCCTGGTTGTGCAGTACCATCTGGCCCAATTTGTGGTGGGGCCTGGGTCTCCCTGAGAGGCATCTGGAGTAGCTGCCATTGCCGGCTCCTTGTCGAGACCAGGGAGGCCAGGGGTGCTTCTGGGGCAGGTGCTGGCAAGAGAGATGGTGGTGAAGTGTCAATTTCAGGGGCCCAGAGGACCATCTCAGGAGCATATGAAGGGGTAAGTGGAGGGACGGTTCTTCCTCTGGGTTGCCTTTGAGAATAGGGGGTTGGCATGTCTCCTTAGATTGAGCCATGAGGATGCAGACAGAGGCTGCCTGCATTTGACAAGGTGAGGTCTTTTTCTTTATTCTCGTCATCCCTGCCAATTTTGGCTTTTTCCCAGCACAGCGTTGGAGCCACTTTGGCATGTCCTGAGCTAGTTCCTGCCATCTATCTACGTAGATGTACTGGTCTGGGTATCCTGGCCTCCCTGTTACTATCAGATGTCCTGCCCATATGATTCCTAGGTTGAGGGTTCCCCAAAACTAGGCCATTTGGCTGAACAGAAGGTTTCCAATTGGCTCGGGGTCATGCTCGAATCCTGGCCCCGGAATCAATCAAAATTCTGCAACATGCAGTCAAATACTATCAGTGGGCTCCTTCCATGGTGTCTCCTCTTGTAACGGTGCAGACAGACAATGGGTGGGGATTTTCGGTTTGCCTGCCTGGCTGCTCCCCTCATGGGGATGTAGGTGCCTCTTAGATTTGGTAGGTCAGTACAGACCCCTGACTCAGATCAGGTTCGCAGGGAGGGACTGTGTCCCCCAGAACCTGATACTGCCCTGAGCCATATGAGGTCACCACAGTACCACAGGTTTGGGGCTCACTCAGACTCCATAGGTATTCACCAGTGGAGCCACACAGACATTCACACTCATTCACGCACTGACATTCAGATGAGTTTAAACATCCCTCCCATTAGGGCTTGCCCTACCTGGTGGATGAAAGGCCTGAGAGGTGATCAGTCTCTCTTTCCACCTTAAGGGTGGGCCTGTACTCAAGCTCCTGGTCCCCAGGGCACTTACAGGTCCAGAAGCTGCGCAGTCCCTGAAGCTGGTTCCATTCGTTTTTCCTGGCAGCCCGGGTGGGGTGTGAACCTTGCCAACAGCTGGCCGCAGAGCCCAGAGCAGGCAGGGACCCAAAATAGCTGGGGCGCCCACTTCCCTCCATCACAGGGCTCCACAGAGTGCCCACGGGGCCACCTTACCGGTGGCAATTGCCTGCTCGTGTGAGTCATTTCCCAGTCAGGGAACCAAATTGTTACGGAAAAGACTCAGACAGAACACCAGAGGAAGCGAAGAAGTTCCTTTATTTATGCATGCGGATCCAGAGAGGCCGTCTCCAAAATCTGGGGCCCGAGCTGTAGGGCATGCCTAGCTTTATAGAGGGCTGGGTGGACATTCTTCAGATGCAAGAGTGGTAAGCAATTTACAGAAGCAGGAAGCAAAAGGTCTGGTTAACTCTAGGAGACAAAAGGGTCTAGTTATCTAGGCAAAGGGTCTGTCTAGTTATCTCCTGGAAACTTGCTTTTTCTAAAATGGCAGTTTACTTCTTCTATCACTACACCAGTCTTCACCTCACTATTGTCTGTGTCCATGGGTAATGCATATCTGCATGTAAGTTTTGGGTTAATTTCTTCATACCCCTGCCCTTCATTCTTAGATTCCTCTGTTGGTTTCATGCTTCCAAATATCTGGATCTATTTTGTCTGTCAGTTTATGTTGTTCATTAGATTCCACATATAAGTGAAATCATGTGTTACTGGTCTTTCTCTGACTGGCTTATTTTACTCAGCATAGTATTCTCCAGATCCCTCCGTGCTGTCTCAAAGGGTAAGAGATCCTTTCTTTTTACAGCTGCACAGTATTCCATTGTGTAAATGTCCCACAGCTTTTTTTCCCACTCATCTATTGATGGGTACTTTGGCTATTTCCAGATGTTTGTTATTGTAAATAGCACTGCTGTGAACATAAGGCTACATATAATTTTTCTAATTGGTGTTTCAGGATTCTTAGGATATATTCCTCATAGAGAATCATGGGGTCAGAGAGTAGCTCAATTTTTAATTTTTTGAGAAAACTCCATACTGTTTTCCATAATTACTGCACAAGTCTGCATTCCCACCAGCAGTGTGTAAGAGTCCCCTTTGCTCCACACTCTCACCAGCACTTGTCCTTCATTGATTTGTTAATGGTAGTCATTCTGGCAGGTGTGAGGTGATACCTCATAGTCATAGTAATTGGCATCTCTGATGACTAATGATTTTGAGCATTTTTAAATGTCTCTTGGCCATTTGTCCTCTTTGGACAAATATCTATTTAGGTCCTTTGCCAGGTTTTTAATTGAATAGTTTGTATTCATTTTGTTAAATTATATGAGTATTTAACATATTTTGAAAATGAACACTTTATCAAATGTATCATTGGCAAAAATGTTCTCTCATACAATGGGTTCCCTTTTCATTTTGTTCATGGTTTCTTTTGCTGTGCAGAAGATTTTTATTTGATGTAGTCCTATTTAATTTTTTTTTCTTTGTTTCTCTTGCCCTAGGAGAGGTACTGGTGAAAATTCTACTAAATGAAATGTCTGAAATTTTGCTTCCTATTGTTTCTTCTGGAATTTTTATGGTTTTGTGAATTACATTTAAGTGTTTTATTCATTTTAACTTTTTCTGGTGTATGGTGTAAGTTGGTGGTATAGTTTCATTTTTTTTTTTTTTTTCATGTACCTCTCCAATTTTCCCAGCATTACTTTATGAATAAACTGTCTATACACCATTGTATGCTTTTGCTCCCTTTGTCAAATATTAATTGAGCATAATGGCTTGGGTCAATTTCTGGGTTTTCTATTCTGTTCCATTGATTGGTACACCTGTTCTTATGCCATCACTAAATTATTTTTATTTCAATAGCTTTGTACTATAATTTGATATTCAATATTGTGACTGCTTTGTTCTTCTTTCTCAAAATTGCTATGTCTATTCAGGGTCTTTTTTGTTTCTATATAAATTTTTGGAGTATTTGTTCTAGATCAGTTGGTATTTTAAATGCCACTGGTATTTTAATAAACAATGTGTTGAATCTATAGATTCCTATGGGTAACATGGACATTATAATGATGTTAAATTATCAAATTCATGGACACAGTATATATTTCCACTTGTTATATCTTCCTCTATTTCTTTTTTTCAGTATCCTGTAGTTTTCTAAGCACATGTCTTTTATTTCCTTGGTTAAGTTTAGTCCTAGGTAACTTAATTTTTTTGTTGCAATGGTACATGATATTATTATTTTTTTTAGTTTCTCTTTCTAAGACTTCATTAGTGGTGTACAAAATGCCATCCATTTCTGGATGATAATTGTGTATCCTGCTACTGTGCAGGATTAATTTATTAAATCTAGTAGTTTTTTGGTGGAATTTTTCAGGTTCTTTATGTACAATATTATGCCATCCATGAATAATGACAATTTCTCTACCTCCATTCCAATTTTCTTTATTTGGGTGCCTTTTTTTTTCTTCTTGTCTGAATGCTGTGGCCAAGACTTCTAATATTATATTGAATAAGAGTGGTGAAAGCAGACATCCCAGTTTTATTTCTCTTCTTAAAGGAAACACTTTTAGTTTTTGCCCATTGAGTATGATGTTGGCTGTAGATTTTTCATTTATCACTTTCATTATGTTGAGGTATGATTCCTCTTTACCCACTTTGCTGAGAGTTTTTTTTCAAAAATCAGTAATGAATTTTTATAAATGCTTCTTCTGCAGCTGTAAATATGAGCATATGATTTTTATCTTTTATTTGTTATGAGATGTAACACATTTATTAATTTGCAAATATTGTAGTAGTCTTGCATACCTGAAAAAATCCCATTTAGTCACAGTGAATAATTTTTTAATATATATTGATGGATCAAATTTGTTGATATTTTGTTGAGGCTTTTGGTGTCTATGTTCATCAGGGATATTGGCTGTAATTTCCTTTCTTTGTAGTGTCTTTATCAGGTTTTGTAATTATGATAATGCTGGACTTGAGGAGGAAAAATGTTGGTGGAATGAATGGAAGCTACACGGACCATCTCCCAAGACCAAACTGGAATTACAACTAAAATAAAGACAAATTATTAAGAGAAAAATAACTGAAAAGCAGTTGGAGAAAACCCATATAACCAGGGACAAAAAGGGGATGCCAAATTGATCCTGGTAGAAACTGCAGAGACACAAGACTGGAGGCTGGGAGCCCATAGACAGCAGCTGAGGGTTGTCTTAGCTGTGAGAAGTTCCTGCTGAGAAAGCAAGGGTTTGAAAAAGCACCAAATCAGCTATAGCCACTCACCTTGGGATCTGGCAGAAGGACAGTGGACTGGACTAGAGCTGTGTGAAGAGAGTCCAGGGATATTGGCTCGGGAGAGAGCTGGATGAGAGGACACCAGAAATTTTGTGCTTAACCACTAACTCAGAACAGTAGCCATCTTACTCAAAGATCATCTTCCGAGGGCACCTGAAATAAGCAAAGTCTCCTCCTTAAGATATGCAATACCACAAGGCTCAACTAAATAGATGCAAAATGAGGCTCACTAACATCTAGAGTCTGATAGCAAGCAAGACCCACTCCTGCTGGAGATCCTCTTACACCTGAGGGATTTTTTTATTCAGCTCAGGGTTACAAATCAAGGCTCATCAAGTAACTGAGACTAATGACCTCCTGTAAAAAAGCTAGAGGATAAATTAACCTTTCCTTGGCTTGCAAATCTACACATGAAAGTAATACATGACAGTGGTGTTTAAGGTGGATCCTCCCACACTCATCCAAACCCAGTAGAGGGAGCCACAACCAGGAGAACACCAAGATCCACAGAAAAAAATTGGCAGGCAACCCACTGAGACAGCCAAAATCGCGAAACAAAGAAACCAATCTCAATTGAAAACACAAGAGAATTCTACTGAAGAAGATATAAATGAAATGGAATTAAGCAAGATATCAGAAGCAAAGTTTAGAATAAAGATTATGAGGAAGCTCAACAGTAAGAGTAAAAATATAGAAACATTAAAAATCAACCAGTTGGAAATGAAAAAACACCTAGCAGTAATAATGAATGACACAGAAGAAATAAAGAACACATTGGAAGGAAAAACCAGTAGAGTAGAGGAAGCCAAACACCAGATCAGTGAATTAGAAGAGAGAATAGAAAAAAATCACCTAATCAGAAAAACAAAAAGAAAAAACAATTAAAAAACAGAAAGACATCCTGAGAGAACTATGGGACAATATAAAACATAACAACAGGGGATCCCAAAATGGCGGCAGAATGAATGGAAGCTACACAGATCATCTCCCAGGACCAAACTGGAATTACAACAAAAATAAAGAAAAATCATCAGGAAAAAGCAACAGAAAAGCAGCCTAGAGGACCACATAACCAGGGACAATGACTCAATTCTGATAGGCTTGCAGAGATGAGAAAGGGGGCCTGGGAGCCCATGGTCGGCAGCGGCCTTAGCTGTGAGCAGCAGCCTTAGCTGTGAGCAGTGCCCTTGGGTTAAATTCCCAAATGGCTCCACAGCGCAGAGCTGGGAAAGAGGCTAAAATAGCCACAGCCACTTACCTTGGGCTCCAGCAGAGGGAGGGCGGACTGAAATGGAACTGTGGAATTGTGTGTGGACACTCAGGATTTGTAGGGCACTCAGAGATTTTGCTGAGTTGCAGCCATGAAGAACAGTGGTCATCTTACTCTTCCCAAGGCTCTGGGGAGAGGCAGTAGCCCCTCCCTTGAAGATTCAACCCCACCTGGTGGCCATTGAAATGCAAACTGAGGCCCATTAAAGCCTTCATCTGCCCCACCCTCGGGAAATTCCCTTATGCGGAGCACCTGAGGGAGTTTTTTATTCAACTGAGAAGCTGAGGTTCTTCAGGTAACTGCTACTGATAGCCTCCAGGCAAAAAGCTAGAGAATAACTGTATCATTCCTGGGCTAGCAACTCTTACCAGCAAAGTAAGACTTGACAGTAGATTTTTAAAATTTTTTTTATCATTCTCACCCGAGGACATTTTTCCATTTTTTGTTCAGGTAGAGTGGGAGGGAGAGAGAGGAACAGAGAGAGGGAGAAACATTGATGTGAAAGGGACACATTGAGTGGTCACCACCCGCACAACCAACCAGGGCCTGGGACAAACTGCAACCGAGGAACATGCCCTTAGTGGAAACTGAACCCGGGTCTCTCCAGACCGCAGGCCGACGCTCTAACTGCTGAGCCAAACCGGCCAGGGCTTGAGAGTGGATTTTAACGTATGTCCTCCCTGGCTCATCAAACCCATTGGCAGGCTTCAAAGCCCACTGTGATAGCCAAAATGGCGAAACACAGAAATAAAAGCCAAATTAAAGAACAAGAGACGTCTACCAAAAATGAGCTGAATGAGGTGCACTTAAGCAAGTTAACAGAACTATAATTCAGAGCCATGATCTTGAGGAAGCTCAAAAGCATGTGTAATAACATGAGCACCATGATAAAAGACATAGAAATGTTGAAAATCAACCAGTTGGAAACTAAAAACCCACAAGAAGAAATGAAGAATAACATATCAGAAATAAAGAACACATTGAAGGTATAAATGGCAAAGTAGAGGAAGCTGATGACCAGATCAGTGAATTAGAAGATAGGGTAGAAAAACTCAACCAATCAGAAAACAAAAAGAAAAAAACAAGACGGCAGCTTAAGAGAACTGTGGGAAAACAGGAAACGTAATAACATTTGCATCATAGGAGTCCCCCCTCAAAAAATAAAATAAGCAAGGTTTAGAGAATATATTCAAAGAAATAGTGGCAGAAAACGTCCCTAATTTGGTGAAGGAAAAAGGTATTCAAATTAAAGACGCACAGAGAGCCCCAAGGAAGAAGAACCCAAACAAGCCCACACCAAACACATAGTAATAAAAGTTTCAAAAATTCAAGACAAAGAGAGAATCTTAATGGCAACAAGAGATAAGCAACAGGTTACCTACAAAGGAAACCCCATAAGGCTCTCAGCTGACTTCTCAAGAGAAACACTACAGGCCAGAAGGAAATGGCATGAGGTAATCGAGGTCATGAAAAAGAAGGATTTGAATCCAAGACTACTCTACCCAGCAAGGCTATCATTCAAAACAGAAGGTCAAATAAAGAGCTTCACAGACAAAAAAAAAAAAAAAAAAAAGGCTAAGGAAATACATTAGCACCAAACCAGAACTGCAAGAAATGTTAAAAGGACTACTGTAATTAGCAGGAGAATAGGAAGAAAAAAAGAATCACACTAAACAAAAATGGCAACAAATAAATACATATCAATAATCACCTTAAATGTAAATGGATTGAAGCTCCGATAAAAAGACACAGAGCAGCAATTGGATATGAAAGCATGACTCTTCTATATGTTGATTACAAGAGACCCACCTCACAACAAAGACTCACATAGGTTAAAATTGAAGGGCTGGAAAAAATCTTCCAAGCAAATGGAAAGGAAAGAAAAGCTGGGGTAGCAATACTCATAGCTGATGAAATTGATTTCAAAATAAAGGCCACAACTAGAGACAAAGAATCCCACTACATAATATTAAAAAGATCTATCCAAAAGGAAGATATAACCTTGATAAATATATATGCACCTGATATAGGTGCACCAAAATATATTAAAAAACTTCTGGAAGACTTCAAAGCAGAAATCGATAGCAATATAATCATAGCTGAGGGCTGCAATACCCCGCTGATATCACTGGAAAGATCCTCTAGAAAAAAAAATTAGCAAGGAAACATCGGCGCTAAATGAAGCACTAGACAAAATGAATTTAATAAATATCCAAAGAGATTAACCCCAAAACTACAGAATTCACATTCTTCTCAAGTGCACCTGGGACATTTCTCAAAGATCGACCACATGTTAGGACACAAACTAAGTCTCCACAAGTTCAAGAAGATTGAAATCATATCAAGGATCTTCTCAGATCACAATAGCATAAAACTAGAAATCAATTGCAACAAGAACATGAAAAGACATTTGAACACATGGAAGCTAAATAGCATGTTATTAAACGACAAATGGGTTACCGAGGATATCAAGGAAGAAATTAAAAACTTCCTAGAAACCAATAAAAATGAAGGCACAATACAAAATCTATGGGATGCAGCAAAAGCAGTTCTGAGAGAAAAGTTCATAGCACTACAGGCCCACCTATAGAAGCAAGAAAAATTTCTAATACATTATCTAACCTCACAACTTAAAGAACAAAGAGAAAACAATAAGAAATTGCCAGAGCAAGTAGAAGGAAGGAAATAGTAAATATCAGAGCAAAAATAAATGACATAGAGTCCAAAAAAAAAAAAAAAAAATTCAAATGATCAGTGAAACAAAGAGCTGGTTTTTCAAAAAGATAAACAAGATTGATGGACTCTTAGCTAGACTCACCAAGAAACAAAGAGAGAGAACCCAAATACACAAATCAGAAATGAAAGAGGAGAAGTAATAACCAACACCACAGAAATACAAAAGATCGGTAACAACTACTATGAACAATTATATGGCAACAAATTCAAAAATCTAAGCAAAATCGACCAATTTTTAGAAACACATAGTCTCCCAAAATTGAATGGGAAGAGATAGAAAACTTGAACAGACCAATAACAGCAAAAGAACTTGAAGATGTAATCAAGACTCTCCCAGCAAACAAAAGCCCAGGCCCAGATGGCTTCACACGGGAGTTTTACCAAACATTCAAAAAAGAATTAACACATATTCTCCTCAAACTATTTCAAAAAATTCAAAAAGAAGAAAGACTTCTAAACTCGTTTTATGAAGCCAGCATAATTCTAATACTAAAACCAGAAAAAGAAATTACAAAGAAAGAAAACTACACGCCAATATCCCTGATGAACATAGACGCCAAAATCCTGAACAAAATATTAGCAAATAGGATCCAGCAATACATGAAAAAAATAGTTCACCATGACCAAGTGGGATTCATCCCAGGAATGCAAGGCTGGTACAATATTTGCAAATCAATATGTGATACACCTCATAAATAAAATGAAGAATAAAAACCACATGATCATATCAATTGATACCAAAAAACCTTTGACAAAATCCAGCATCCATTTCTGATGAAAATACTCAGGAATGTGGAAATCGAAGGATCATATCTTGACATACTAAAGGCCATATACGAAAGACCTACAGCCAACATCATACTCAAAGAGCAAAACCTAAAAGCATTTCCCTTAAGAACAGAAAAAAGACAAGGATGCCCAATTTTATCACTCTTATTTAACACAGTACTGACAGACTTAGCTACAGCAATCAGACAGAAAGGAAAAATAACAGGGATTCAAATTGGAAAGGAGGAAGTAAAATTGTCATTATTTGCAGATGACATGATACTATACCTAGATAACCCTAAAGACTCCATCAAAAATTTACTAGACTTAATAAATGAATGTGGCAAAGTAGCAGGATACAAAATTAACGTAAAGAAATTGATGGCATTTTTATACACCAATGATGAACTCACAGAAAGAGAAACTAAAACAACAATCCCATTTATCACTGCAGCAAAAAAAAAAAAAAATTAAAATACCTAGGAATAAACTTAACCAACAAAATAAAGAACCTATTGGCAGAAAACTACAGGTCATTGAAAAAAGAAATAGATGAAGATATAAAAGTTGGAAGCACATACCTTGTTCATGGATTGGAAAAATTAACATCATTAAAATGTCCATACTACCCAAAACAATCTATAGATTCAATGCAATCTCCATCAAAATGCCAACGACTTATTTTACAGAAATAGAACAAATACTTCAAAAGTTCATATGAAACCAAAAAAGACCCCAATAGTCACAGGAATTTTGAAAAATAAAAACAAAGTTGGAGGGATCACATTACCAGATTTCAGGTTATACTACAAAGCTACTGTAATCAAAACAGCCTGGTACTGGCATAAGAACAGGCATATAGACCAGTGGAACAGAACAGAGAACCCAGAAATGGACACAAGGCAATATGCTCAACTAATATTTGACAAAGTTGGCAAGTGCAGACAGGGGAGTCAAGACAGCCGATTTAATATATGGTGTTGGGAAAATTGGACAGCTACATGCAAAATAATGAAACTAGATCATCAACTTACACCCTATACAAGAATGAACTCAAAATGGATAAAAGACTTAAAAGTGACTCATGAATCCATAAAAATCCTAGAAGAAACTGTAGGCAACAAAATTTTAGACATCATAAGCAGCAGAATTTTCACTGATACATCACTTGAGGCAACAGAAACACAGGAGAAAATGAGCACATGGAACTATATCAAACTCAAAAGCTTCTGCACAGCAAAACATACAATCATCAAAATGGAAAGGCAACCCACTGTATGGGAGAGCATCATTGCCAATGATATATCAGATAAGGGGTTAATTTCCAATATATATAGAGGGCTCATACAACTAAACAAAAGGAAGACAAAGAACCCAATTAAAATATGGGCAGAGGAATTAAAGTCACCTCTCCAAACAGGACATACAAATGGCTAAGAGACATATAAAGAAATGTCCAACCACTAATCATCAGAGAGATGCAAATTAAAACAACAATGAGGTATCACCTCACACCTGTCAGAATGGCCGCCATCAACAAATCATCAAACTACAGGTGTTGGTGAGGGTGTGGAGAAAAGGGGACTTTAGTCCACTGCTGGTGGGAATGCAGACTGGTGTAGCCACTATGGAAAACACTATGGTGTTACCTCAAAAAATTAACAATTGAACTGCCATTTGACCCAGTGATCCCACTCCTAGGAATATACCCTAAGAAGCCTGAAACACCAATCAGAAAGAATATATGTACCTTCATGTTTGTAGTAGCACTATTTACTAATAGCTAAAATCTGGAAACAGCCCAAACATCCTTCAGTAGACAAATGGATAAAAAAGCTTTGATACATATACACAATGGAGTAGCATGGAGCTGTAAGAAGGAAAGATCTCTTATCTTTTGAGACAACATGGAGGGTCCTGGAAAGTGTCATCCTAAGCAAAACAAGCCAAACAGAGAAAGACAAGTATGATATGATCTCACTTATTCGTGGAATATAATGAACATAACAGTCTGAGGAATGGGGTGTCCTAGAGACATGAAAGTGGGGTACAGACTGACAATCCACAGAATAGGGGAGAGATGAACCACGGAACTTATATGCATGTGTGCATGAGCAATGGACATGGACAACTAAGCTGGGAAGAGGGCACAGAGGGAGTGTGAGGGAAGAATCAGTGGGGGGAAAAGAAATATCTGCAACAAAAATAAATTAATTAATTAAATTAAAAATAAATAAATAAAAATAAAATAACAACATCCACCTCATAGGAGTGCCAGAAGAAGGATATGAACAAAGGTTAGAGAATATGTATTTGAAGAAATAGTGACAGAAAAGTTCCCTAGTTTGGTGAAGTTAAAAGGCATACAAGTTTACAAAGCACAGGGAGCTCCAAGTAGAAAGAACCCAAAGAGGCCCACACCAAGATGCATAGTAATTAAAATGACAAAAACTAAAGACATAGAAAGAGTCTTAAAGGCAGCAAGTAAGTAAGTCTCCACAAGTTTAAGACGAAATCATATCAAGCATCTTCTCAGATCACAGTGGCATGAAACTAGAAGTCAATTACAACAAAAATATACAAAAACATTTAAACACAAGGAGGCTATATGGCATGTTATTAAACAATAAATATGTTACCAAGGAGATCAATGAAAAAATCAAAACTTTCTGTAAACCAATGAAAACAAACACACAACACAAAATCTATGGGATACAGTGAAAACAGTCTTGAGAGGGAAGTTCAGAGCACTACAGGTTTACCTCAAGAAACAAGAAAAATTTCTAATTGACTTTCTAACCCTACAACTTAAAGATCTAAAAGGTAAACAAAGAGGAAATCCCAGAGCAAATAGAAGAAAAGAAATAGTAAAGGTCAGAGCAGAAGTAAACAATGTAAAATCTAAAAAAAAAAATTAAAAAATTCAATGAAACAAAGTGATGGTTCTTTAAAAGATAAATAAGATTGATGGACCCTTCATCAGACTCACCAAGAAACAAAAGAGAGGACCAAAATAAACAAAATCAGAATCAAAAGAAAAGTAACAACTGACATGACAGAAATACAAAGGATCGTTAAAAAATATTATGAACAATTATGCACCATCAAATTGAACAATCTAGGCAAAATGGACAACTTTTGAGGAACACAGTCTCCCCTAACTGAACCGGAAAGAGAGAGAAAACTTAAACAGACCAATAACAACTAAGGAAATTGAAGATGTAATCAAGGAACTCCCAGCAAACAAAAGCCTAGGCCTGGATGGCTTCATGGGGGAGTTCTACGGAACATTCAAAGAAGATATAATATCCATTCTTTTTTAACTATTATGAAAAATTAAAGAGGAATGTAGACTTCCAAACTTGTTTTATGAGGCTAGCATAATTGTAATTCCAAAACCAGATAAAGACACTACAAAGAAAGAAAACTTCAGGCAATATTGCTGATGAACATAGATGCCAAAATCCTTAACAAAATATTAGCAAATCGGATCCAGAAAACAAAAAAATTATTTACTATGACCAAGTGGGATTCATTACAGGGATGCAAGGCTGATACAATATTCACAAATCAGTAAATGTGATAACACCACGTAAACAAAATAAAAGATAAAAACCATATGATCATATTAATAGGTGCTGAGAAAGCATTGACAAAATCTAGCACCTATTCTGATAAAAATGCTTAGCAGTGTGGAAATAGAGGGACCATATCTCGACATAATGAAGGCCAAATATGATAACCCAACTGTCAACTTTATACTCAATGAGCAAACACTAAAAGCATTTTTATAAGAACAGTAACAAGACAGGGATGCCACTCTTATTTATTATAGTCTGGAAGTCTTAGCCACAGCAATTAGACATGAAGAAAAAATTAAAGAGATCCAAATTGGAAAGGAGGAAGTGAAAATGTCATTATTTGCAGATGACATGATATTGTATTCAGAAAACCTTAAAGATTCCATCAAAAATCTTCTAGAGCTAATAAGTGAATTTGGCAAAGTAGCAGGATACAAAATTAATATCATTAAGAATTCAATGGTATGATTAATGAACTCACAGAAATAGAAACTTAAAGAAAAAAATTCCATTTATCATTGAAGCAAAAAATTAAGAAAACTAGGAATAAACTTACCCAAACAAAGAAAAACCTGTTTACAGAAAACTACATGACATTGTAAAAAGAAATAGAGAAATATATAAAAAAGTGAAAGTATATACCTTGTTCATGGATTGGAAGAATTAACATCATTAAAATATCCATACTACCCAAAGCAATCTATAGATTCAATGCAATACCCATTACAATACCATCAACATATTTCAGAGAACTAGACTACTCCAAAAGTTTATATGGAACAAAAAAAGACCCCAAATAGGCACAGCAATCTTGAAAAAGAAGAACAAAGTAGAAAGAATCACAATATCGAATATCAAGTTGCACTACAAACCCACTGTAATCAATACAGTATGGTACTGGCGCAAGAACAGGGATATAGATCAATGGAACAGGACACAAATCCAAAAAATTGACCCAAGAAATTATGCTCAATTAATATTTGACAAAAGTGGCAAAAGCATATGATATAGTAAAGACAGGCCCTTTAATAAATAGTGTTGGGAAAATTAGATAGCTACATGCAAAGAAATGAAACTAGTCCACCAACCTACACTATACACAAGAATAAACTCAAAATGGATAAAAGACTGAAATGTGACTTGTAAATCCATAAAAATCCTAAAAGAAAATGTAGGCAACAAAATTTCAGACATCACTTGCAGCAGAATTTTCACTGATATAATGCATAATGCAAGAGAAACAAAAGAAAAAAAATGAACACATGGAACTACATCAAACTAAAAAGCTTCTGCACAGCAAAATGAACAATCATCAAAATGGACAGGGTTACCCTGGTCAGTTTGGCTCAGCGATAGAGCATTGGCCTGCAGACCAACGAGTCACTGGTTTGATTCCAGCCAAGGGCATGTACCTTAGTTGCAGTTTGTCCCTGGCCATGGTCAGAGTTTTGCGGGAGGCAAGCAGTCGATATGTCTCTCTCACATTGATGTTTCTCTCTCTCTCCCTTTTCCTCCCTCGTCCCCTCCCACTCTGTCTGGATATAAATAGAAAAAATATCCTTGGGTGAGAATTAAAAAAAAAAAAAAATAGAAAGGGAACTCACTATATGGGAGAGCATAGTTGCCAACAATACATCAGATAAGGGTTTAATTTCCAAAATATATAGAGCACTCATACAACTCAACAAAAGGAAGACAGAGAACCCAATTTAAAATATGGACAGAGGACCTAAATAGACACCTCTCCAAAAAGGACATGCAAATGGCCAAGAGACATGAAAAAAATGCTCAATGTCACTAATCAACAGAGAGATGAAAATTAAAACAACTGTGGGGTATCACCTCACACCTGCCAGCATCAACAAATCATCAAGCAACAAGTATTGGTGAGGGTGTGGGGAAAAGGGGACTCTAGTACACTTCTGGTGAGAATGCAGACTGGTACAGCCACTATGGAAAATAGACGAATGGATAAAAAAGCTGTGGTACATGTGGGAGACTGCATGGCATCCATTTTGCTAAAATCTGCTCTGCCATCTCCTGCCCCAAGGCAGGATATCTCTGCATCTCTGCATACAATGTTTCTGCATTCCTTTAAGTAACCATTTACTCAGCCAGTTATGCTCTGTTTGTCTTTTGTTCCACCTATGATATTTACATGATATTTACCTGAAATTGCTTCGGGGTGGTTACCACAAACTTATCGCTTGGCAACAAATGTTCTTGTTTTTCTGCTTCCTGCCCTATATATACTGTGGATCTCCCCAGAATAAACAAGACTTGATCAGAGCCCTGTCTTGTCTCCATTTCTCGTGTCTCTTGTCCCTCCTCATCCTCACTCCCCCTCGAGAGTCCTCGTTGCTCGACCTGCGGGACGGGTCAGGTACATATACACAATGGAGTACTATGCAGCTGTAAGAAAGATAGATCTCTTATCCTTTGAGATGGCATGGAGGGACCTGGAAAGTATTACCCTAAGTGAAACAAGCCAAACAAAGACAAGTATCATATGATCTCACTTATTTGTGGAATATAATGAACATAACAGTCTGAGGAATGGGGTAGTCCCGGAGATGTGGAAGTGGGGTACAGACTGACAATCCCCAGAAGAGGGGTTGGTGGGGGAGAGATAAATCACAGAACTTATATGCATATGTGCATGAACAAAGGTCATGTACAACAAAGCTGGGGACAGGGTGGGGAGGGTGGTGGGATCAGTGGAGGAAAAAGGAAAAACATCTGTAACAAAAATAAATAAGTTAATTAAAAAAAAATTAAAATTGATCTGCCATTTGACCCAGTGGTCTCAGTTCTTGGAATATAATCTAAGTTTGAAACACCAATCAGAAAAAATATATGCACTCCTAAGTTCATAGCAGCAGTATTTACAATTGCTAAGATCTCGAAACAACTCAAGTGTCCATAAATAGACCAGTGGATGAAAAAGCTGTGGGACATATACGCAATGGATTACTATGCAGGTGTAAGAAAGAAAAATGTCTTATCTTTTGAGACAACATAGAGACCTGGAGAGTACTATGCTAAGTGAAGTAAGCCAATCAGAAAGACAAATATCACATGATATCACTTATTTGTGGAACATAATGAGCAAGACAAGCTGACTAACAAAATCGACCCAGAGACACAGAAATAGAGTACAGACTCACAAACCTCAGAAGAGAGGGGCAGGTGGGAGGGAAGAGACAAACCAAAGCACTTATGTGCATGTATACATAACCAATGACAGAAGCAACAATGCTGGGTTGTGGGGGATTGAGATGAGGGTATCAATGGGGGAAAAAGGAAAAACATCTGTACAAAAAATAAATTAATAATAATTTAGAAAATGATAATGCTGGACTCAGAAAGAGCTTAGATGTTGTCCTTCCTCCTGAAATTTTTGGAAGAGTTTGAGGAGAATCAGGTGTTAGTTGTTGTTTTTTTTTTTTTTTTTTTGGTTGTTTTTTTTTTAATATTTGTAAACTCCCTATTAAAGCTATCTGGTCCTGGGCTCATTTTTGCTAGGCATTTTTGTTTGTTTGTTTGTTTGTTTGTTTGTTTTTTTAATTAATGCTTCAATTTAAGTAGTTGTTATTATTCTATTTAGCTTTTCTGATTCAGTTTTGAAAGATTGTATATTTCTATGAATGTTTACATTTCTCCCAAGGTGTCAAATTTGTTGGCATAAAGTTTTTTGCAATATTTTTTAGAATCCTGTGTATTTCTGTGGTGTCAGTTCTTACTTCACCTCGTTGGTTTCTGATTTGATTAATTTGTGTTATCTCTCTTTGCTTCTTGATGAGTCTGGCTATAGGTTCAACTATCTTATTTATCTTTTTCAAAAATCAACTCATGTTTTCATTAATCTTTAGTATATTTTTTATTTTTTTAGCTGTTATTTGTTTATGCTCTGATCTTTATTATTTACTTCCTTCAATGAGCTTTTTTGTTATATACATATATGTATAATTTCCTTTTTTTTGGTAGGCCTGAAATGTTATGAACTTCTCTCTTCGGACTGCTTTTGCTTTGTCTCATAAATTTGGGGTTGTTGTGAATTTACTTTCATTTGTTTCCTGGAAGTTTTTATTTATTCTATATCATTTGTAACAAATTTATTGATTAATAACATGCTATTTAGACTCCTTGTGTTTGAGTGTTTTTATTGTAGTTAATTTCTAGTTTTATGCCATTGTGATCTTAGAAGATCCTTGATATGATTTCACTTCTTGAATTTGTAGTGAATCATGTTTTGTCCTAATCTGTGGTATATCTCTGAGAATATTGGCTATGCATTTGAGAAAAATGTATAGTTTGAAGCTTTGGGGTAAAGTGTTCTCTACATGTCAGTTATATCCATCTAATCTAGTGTTTCTTTTAGGGTCATTGTTGGAAAATAAATCCAATGAACTAAATGAGCTGTTAAATCCCCCAATAAAACAGTATTGCTTCCAATCTTTCCCTTAAAGTATTCCATGAGGTTTTTTTTTTGTTTTGTTTTTATTTAGGTGTTGTCATATTTGGGTGTATATATGTTTACCAGGGTTATAGCTTATCGTCGGATTAATCCTTTAAGTATTATGTAGTGATCTTCTTTGTTTCTTGTTATGTCCTTTGCTTTGAAGACTATTTTATACAGGTATAAGTATTGCTACCCTTGCTTTTTTTTTTCAATTTTATTTGCATAGAAAATTTGTTTCTATCCCTTCATTTATATCTTGTGTGAGTCTTTTGTTCTGAGTGGGTCTCTTGTAGACAGCATATATATGGGTCATGTTCTTTTATCCATTCAGATACCCTATGTTTTTTGATTGGAGCATTTAATCCTTTTCCATTTAATGTTATTGATAAGTATTTATTTATTGCATTTTTATTATTTATACCTATGTTTCTCTTTCTCTCTTTCTTTTTATTATTACAGTAGTCCATTGACTTTTTTTGCAATGCTGGTTTGGTGGTAATAAACTCCCTTAGCTTTTCTTGTCTGGGAAGCTTCCATTTAATCGACCACCATTTTGGAATCTTCTCATTAGCTTCTTTATTTTATCTTAACTTTGAAACAGAACCTTACTGTTAATTTAGCATTACTAGTTTGAACTTCCTTTAACTGATAAGAGTTATGTATTTATGATAATTGAAGAGATGGACATCTGAATTTTATATTCACATCTTGTGATAAATAGGAAAAAATGACTTTTGTGTTGAATCCATTTTCAAATAATAGTTTATTGCTTACTACTGTAAGTAAAGACACCTTTACCATTCTCTGTTCTAATATGAAGAGACAGCACTGAAGTTGGTGTATTTAGTCATCCTAAGAAATATATTGTATGTTATAAATCTGTTGCTATTTTTTAAGGTATTTATGAACCATCCCCTATGTGGTTCTAAGAAACATATTTTCAATTAAAGGTTCTTAAAAGAACTGAAGCAGATATTTAATTACATAAAATAAAA
Source organism: Molossus molossus (assembly GCF_014108415.1). Lineage (NCBI taxonomy): Eukaryota > Metazoa > Chordata > Mammalia > Chiroptera > Molossidae > Molossus > Molossus molossus. The sequence goes on along the minus strand of NW_023425401.1, from coordinate 82,815,075 downwards.
ATTTTAGAGAAAATTAGAAACTATTAGAATCTCAAATTTCACTTTGAGTTGAGAATCATAGATAAGTATCAAAAAATGTATATGAAGATATCACATAGCTCTGTGTCTTGGAAAAGATTAAACAAATAATAAGGTTTTATATTTATTTTACTGATTCAAAAAAAGGATGTGTATTTTAAAAATAATAAATTTTATTTTAATAAATTAACGTGGCACTCTCAATTACATGTGATAATTAGTTCACTATTTAAGTTATAGTATGTGGCTTTTATAACTTAAAAAATATATGGATGTTTATATTAACCTATGCATTTAATTAGCATTTAGTTTTTCACCCTAAGAACTCATTAGCAAGCTTTTATCTGCATGCAATATAGTTATTTTTCTCTCTGGGTGAAAGAAAAAAGAAGAAAATCTTTATTACTATTCAATTAGTCAATAAATAAGTTATGCCTTAATAAGGTAAATTATGTGGGTAAAAATTTAAATCAATAACATTTGCTATGGCTTTTGCTTCCTCCTTCTTTAAGCAAACTTGTTCCAAATTAAATGTATTACAGTAAAAATATATTTATTGCTCTATTTTCCTTGTTTAATCAGATTTGTGGGATTAAAAAAAAACTAATATGAAATTCTAAATATGAATACAAACTGGTATAAAATCTCCTAGATTGTGGCATGTTTTTATGCTCTTATGCTGAGTAATAATAGAACATTATATATAGATTTATTCTAGTCACCTAATTCAGATTAGTTTCAATCTAAGCATAGCTTGTGGTTGTTCCACAAATTTGTCACCAAAGGAGCTCTCCTAAGGCTGGCTGATTTCTCAACGTAAATACTACAGGCCAGAAAATAATGGCACAATGTATTTAAGGTAATGAAAGGTAAGGTTTTGAAACAAGACTACTCTATCAAGAAAGGCTATCATTAAAAATAAAAGGTGAAATAAAGAGCTTCCCAGACCAAAAAGAAAAAAAAGGCTAAAGGTGTTTATTATCTCCAAACCATCATTGCAATAAATAGTAAAGATACTACTGTAATAATAATAAATAGACAAAGCGAGAAACATAGGTGTAAAAAATAAAAATGGTAAGATCAAGTACCTATCAATAATGACCTTAAACGTAAATGAAATAAATGCTCCAATAGAAAGGCATAGGGTGGATGAATGGATAACAAAATGTGACCCATATATATGCTGTCTATAAGAGAACCACCTCAGAACAAAAGACACACAGGATAAAAGTGAAGAAATAAAAAAAAAAATTTCCATGAAAATGGTGATGAAAAAGAAGCAGAGAAAACAATAGTTATATGTGACAAAATACACTTCAAAGCAAAGGCCATAACAACAGACACAAATACTAAAGAAATTGGTCCTACAAGAGGATATAACCCTGGTAAACATATATATTCATTCAATATGAATGCACCTAAAAAAAAAAAAAGCTCTTGGAAGATTTTAAGGGTGAGATTGAGAGCAATACGGTTATAGCAGAGGACTTTAAAATTTCACTGACATCCCTGGATAGATTTTCCAGAAAAATATCAACCCAGAAACAGTAACCTTAAATGACACACTAAATCAGAAAGATTTAATTAACATTTACAAAATATTTCACCTGAAAACTGCAAAGCCTACATTCTTCTCAAGTGCACAGAGGTCATTCTCAACAATACACAACATTATAGGACAACAAATAAGTCTCTACAAGTTCAAGAAGATTGAAATAATTTCAAGCATCTTCTCAGACTACTGTGGCATGAAAGTAGAAATAAATTACTATAGAAACAATCAAAAACATTCTAACACATGGAGGCCAAATAACATACTACTAAACAATGAATGGGTTACAAATGAGATTAAGGAAGAAATTAAAACTCCCTGGAAACAAATGAAAATGAACACACACAAAATCTATTAGACACAGCAAAAGCAGTCCTGTGGGGAAGTTCATAGCACTACAGGCCTACCTCAAGAAACAAGAAAAATGTCTAATAAACTATCTAAACTTACACTAAACGAATTACAAAGAGAATAAAAAGAAAAGCCCTGCATAAGTAGAAGGAAAGAAATAATAAAGACTAGAGCAGACATAAATTACATAGAGACTAAAAATGTATACAAAAGACCAATAAAACCAAAAACTGGTTCTTTGAAAAGATAGAAAGGATTGATGAACCTCTAGCAGACTCACTAAGAAGCAAACACAGAGTACCCAAATAAATAAAATCAGAAACAAAAAAGGTAACAACTGACACCACAGAAATACAAAGGATTCTAAAAAAATATTATGAACAGCTATATGCCAAAAAATTGAACATCATGGGAGAAATGGATACATTTCTACAAACAAACTGAATCAGAATCAGAAAACCAGAATAGACCAATGACAACTAATGAAATTGAAGCAGTAATCAATAAACTCCCAGCAAATAAAAGTCCTGGTTTGGATGAATTCACAGGAGAGTTTTACCCAACAAACAAAGAAGAACTAACACTTATCCTCCTCAAATTATTTCAAAAAATTCAAGAGAAGGAAGCCTTCCAAGCTCTTTTTATGAGTCCAGCATTATCCTAATTCCAAAACCTGTTAAAGATACTACAAAAAATGAAATTACAAACCAATATCTCTGATGATAGAGGTGCTAAAATTCTCAACAAAATATTAGGAAATCTAATACAGCAATATATTAAAAGGATTGTACATTATGATCAAATGAAATTTGTTCCAGGGATGCAGGTTTACTACAGTATTTGAAAATCAATAAATGTGATACATTACATAAATAAAATAAAGAATAAAAATTATATGATCACATCAATAAATGTAGAAATATCCATAAATGTCAAAAAATACCTTTGACAAAATCCATCATCCATATTTGATAAAAACTCTCAGCATAGTGGGAACAGAGGGATCATACCTCAACATAATAAAGACAATAAATGCAAACCTATAGCCAACATCATACTCAATGCATAAAAAATAAAAGTCTTACTCTTAAGAAGAGGATCAAGACAAGAATATCTGCTTTCATAAACCACTGGTATGCAACATAATACTGGATGTCTTAGCCATGACATTAAACAAGAAAAAGAAATATGAGGCATCCAAATTGGAAAGGAGGTAGAGAAACTGTCATTATTTGCAGATGACATGATATTGTACATTAAAACACTTAAAAATCCCAAATGAAATTTGCAAAGTAGCAGGATACAAAATTATCACCCAGAAATTGAAGGCATTTTTATATTCCAATAATGAACTCTCAGAAAGAGAACATTTAACAATTTAAAAATCCATTTACCATTTCAACAACAAAGAAAAATTAAAATACCTACGACCAAACTCAACCAAGGAGGTAAAAAAACCTATACTTAGGAAAGTACAGAACATTAAACAAATAAAAAAAGTTACAAATAAGTGGAAGTAAACATGGTTTACAATGGTTTGGAGAAAACAACATCATTATAATGCCCCCACTATGCAAAGCAATCTATAGATTTAATGCATTATTTATTAAAATACCAACAGTATAATTTACAGATTTAGAACAAATATTCCAAAAACTTATATGGAACAAAAAAGACCCCAAGTAGATGCAGCAATTTTGAGAAAGAACAAAATAGAAGAGATCACAATACTGGATATAAATTATACTACAAAGCCACTGTAATAAAAAGAACCTGGTACTGGCACAAGACCAACCATATAGTTCAATGAAAAAAAAACAAAAAAAACAGAAAATCCAAAAACTGATCTAAGACATTATACTCAATTAATATTTCACAGAGGATGCAAAAGTATACAATGGAGTAAAGGCAGTTTCTTCAATAAGTAGTATTGGCAAAATTGGAGAAGTACATGCAAACAAAAATAAAACTAGACCACCAGCTTACAACATACACAAGAATAAACTCAAAATGGATAAATGACTTAAATAAAGTTATGAAACCATAAATTCCTAGAAGAAACAATAGGCAACAAAATCTCAGACATTGCCCAGGGCAAAAGATACAAAGGAACAAATAAGCAAATGGGACTGCACCAAAAGAAAAAAGCTTTTGCACATAAAAAGAAACCATGAACAAAATTAAAAAGAATCTACCCTATGAGAGTACACTTTTGTTAATGATACATCTGATAAGGGGTTAAATTCTAAAATATATAAAGAATTCATACAACTTAACAAAAGGAATACAAACAATCCAATAAAAAAATGTTCATAGCAGTGCTTTTCACAATAGCTAAGATCTGGAAACAGCCCAAGTGCCCATCAATAGAAGAGTGGATAAAAAAGCTGTGGTACATATACACAATGGAACACTATGCGGCTGTAAGAAAGAGAGATCTCTTATTCTTTGAGATGACATGGAGGGACCTGGAAAGTATTATGCTAAGTGAAATAAGCCAATTAGAGAAAGACAAATACCACATGATCTCACTTATTTGTGGAATATAATAAACAAAATAAATTGATGAACAAAATAGACCCAGACACATAGAAAGGAGTACAGTTCAGACTGACAAAACGCAGAGGAGGGTGCTGGGGGTGATGAATGAGATAAACCAAATAACTTACATGCATTTATGCATAACCAATGAACATAGACAACAATGCTGGAGAGGGGGCAGGATCAGGAGGAAGGTGTTTAGGGGGGGAAAAGGAGAAACATCTATAACACAAATAAATTAATAAATATTGCAAAAAATTAAAGGCATGGAAATATGGAACAGACTGAGGAATTTCAGAAGGAAGGGGAGAGGAAGTGGTAAAATAAGATTAATCAAAGAGCTTATATGCATATATGCATTACTCATGGACACAGACTATAAGGTGGGGAAGCTCTGGGGTGGGACAGAAACCATGAGGAAGGGATCAATGGGGGAAATAAGAGGGACACCTGTAAGAGTCTCAACAATAAAGATTTATGTAAATAAATAAATAAATTCCTAAGTAAGAACTTCTTCAAAAAGGACATACAGATGGCCAAGAGATGTATTAAAAAATGCTCAAAGTCACTAATGATCAGAGAGATGCAAATTAAAATGACAATGAAGTACATCAACATATCAGCAAATGACAAGTGCTGGTGAGGATGTGGAGAAAAGGGAACCTTAGTACACTGCTGTAGAAATGCAGAAGGTACAGCCACTATGAAAAACAGTGTGGTATTTCCTCAAAAAATTAAAAATGGAATTGTCATTTGACCCAGTGATCTCACTTTTAGGAAAATATTCTAACAATCTTGAAACACCAATCAGAAAGAACATATGCACCCTTATGTTCATAGCAGAGTTACTCATAATAGCTAAGATCTGGAAAGCCCAAGTGTCCATCAGTAGGTGAGTGGATAAAAAAGCTGTGGTACATTTACACAATGGAATACTGTGCAGTTGTGAAAAAGAACCATTCCTTTGGGACAGCATGGAGTTATCTGGAGAGTCTTATGCTAAGTGAAATAAGCCAGTCAGAGAAAGACAAGTATCATATTATCTGATTTAGATGGGGAATCAACCGACAAACAAAATAGATCCAGAGACATAGAAGGATGGAACAGACTGATGGATCTCAGAGGGAAGAGGCAGGAGGTGGAAAGAGAATAATCAAAGAATTTCTATACATAGATGTATTGCCCAGGGACATAGACGATGGTATGGTGAAGATCTGGGGGTTGGGGGCATCAAGGGGGGAAAATGCGGGACATCTGTTATACTTTCAATAATAAATATAAATATATTTTTAAAACGTGATACAATGGTTATTACCAAAATTATAAGAATTAATCAATGTTGGTGACAATGTGGGGGAAAGGGAATCCTTGTGTGCTGTTTGTGGGAATGTAAATTGGTGCAGCCACTATGGAATACAATATTGGGTTCCTCACACCATTAAATATAAAGCTACCAGCCCTGGTCGGTTTTGCTCAGCGGTTAGAGCATCGGCCTTTGGACCAATGAGTTGCGGGTTCAATTCCAGTCAAAGGCACATACCTCTGTTGCAGTTCTTCCCTGGTCCTGGTCAGGGTCGTGTGAGAGGCAACCAGTCAACGTGTTTCTCTCACATTGATGTTTCTCTCTCTCTCTCTCTCTCCCTCCCTCCCACTCTATTTGAAGAAAAAAAAATATCCTAGGGTGAGTATTAAAACACTTCTTTTTAATAAAATAAAGCTACCATATGACCCAACAATTCTACTTCTAGGTATTTATCCAAAGAAAATAAAACATTAATTCTCAAAGATATATCCACCGCCATGTTTATTGTAGCATTATTGGCAATAGCCAAGACATGTAAATAAACAAAGTGTCCAATGACAAGTGAATAGATAAAAAAATTTTTATAGTCCTGGCTGGTTTGGCTCAGCAGTTAGAGCATTGGCCTGCGGTCTGGAGAGACCCGGGTTAGGTTTCTGCTAAGGGCACGTGCCTCAGTTGCAGTTTGTCCCCGGCTCTGATTGGCTCATTTGGGTGGCGACCACTCGATGTGTCCCTTTCACGTCAATGTTTCTCTCTCTCTCTCCCCCTCCCACTCTATCTGAACAAAGTATCACAAGATGTCCTCGAGTGAGGATTAAAAATAAAAAAATTATATATATATATAAAATCTGTAATACTTGCAACAAGAGGACATCTGTAATACAACAATAAAAATAAATTTAACAGAATGATGATAAAAATAATATTCTATATTTGATAGTTGTTAACAAATAAATCTTAAAAGTTATCATTATAAGAAAAAAATTAGTTGTGTATGGTGGCAGATGTTAACTATACTTATCATGGTGTTCATTTTGCAATATACACAATATATTATCATTATGTTGTACACCTGAATCTAATATAATGTATGTTCAATTATACCTCAATAAAAATGTAATATAATTTAAGTGGTCATTATTTCTGTATCTTTTGTAACAAGAAGCAAATCATGAAAATAAATTTAACTTGTCAATAGGATCAAGTCATCCCAAACTATATGTAATTTTTCTTTTCCTCAGAAAGAATGAAATTTGTCCAGACAAGTTTAAGTTCTTTGTCTACCAGTGGCCATGCACTTAATATCCTCTTCTGATTTCAAACTCAGTCAGGTAATGGAAACAAACCCAAATTCCATTTATTGAATATTTCAACAGATAAGTAAATGTATAAATCTTTAGAATAACTGTTCACAAGAGAGAACAAATAATAAAATGATAAGAAATTACAAATAGTAAAATGATAATAGGTGATATGATAATAATGTGATGCCAATATCCTTGACAAATTGGAAGAAATAGAAAAAGCACTTTGAATAAAACTACTAAAGTTGACATAAGAAGAAATAAATTTGAATACCCTTGTCTCTATTTATAAATTAAATTGTTGTAGGTTACCATATTATACGAAAATGAACCCAGTTGGGTTCATCAGAAGTAACAATGCCAATTTTACACAAAATAAAATAAAATAATATATAAAAGCATCCAGCACAATACTTGGTAGATGGGGACACTTAAACTTGATAATTTACAAAAAATAAAGACAAAGAAGCAATGATTGAATATCTTTTTTATATTTCTTATACATTTTGTGTTTTCTTCTTCTTGACCATAAACTCCATAAGGTTGTGTACAATATTCATACTTACTATTGTATCCTAATATCTTATATAAGGCCCACCACATTTAGTAAATATTTAATAAATATTTGTTACATTTATAGAGTTAATTTAGCTCACCAATTAGTACAGAGAAATTTCATATGCAAAATTTTCCTTGATATCAGTGGCCAAATATAACACATTTCACACATAAATGAGCATATATAAGAGGTATTGTGACATAATAGAAAAGCATAGGCTCTGAATTTGGAAGAAATGTATATAAACGAACTTGCTATCTACTGTTCACAACTTACTTAACTTTTCTAAACCTCCACTTATATTCATATGTCTCTAGAGTGAAGATGATTAATATTACTGAGTTTCTGTTATATTAAATAAGGAAATATGTAATATGTGTTTAAGGTGTTGTATACTTTACACTATCACAGTGACATAGTAGGTTAGCATTCAGATATATTTCACCTAAATACAAAAATTTTTATATGGAGGAAATTTTACAGAACATTTTTACAGAGGAAACAGTTTTAAACTAATTTATGAGGACAGCATAAAAAACAATATCAAAACCTGTAAAGAACATTAAAAAAAACTGATACCACAAATCAGTATTATTCATAAGCATGAACACAAAACTCCTTTAAAAATTAGCACAGAAAAAAAATAGAGAAAAAATAATGACCAAATGAATTTATCTCAGGAAAGCTAGGAATAGCACTGAAATATACCAAAGGAGAACAACTAGATACATTTGCTTGTTGAAATATTTCTCTGTAATGAGATAGAATGATGTAATGTTACACAATTTCGATAAATCATAAAATATAACGTTGAACAAATTATTCAGATATTTGAAGTAATATTCCGTATGCTATTATTCACATGGGGCTCAAGAACAGGCAAAACTAATTTTTGATGTTAAAAAATCAGTACAGTGTTTGACTTTGAAGTATAGAAAATGACTGCAAGGGAACAAAAAAGTACTTTATTCATAGAAATATTATATAGCTTAATAAAGATGCTGGTTACCTGGGTGTATGTATATGTTTGCCCAAATTATTAGCTTAAATATTTAATATTTATGCATTTCAGACGTATATATTTTCTATCAATTAAAAGTTAATAATAAGAAATCACAAGACCTTGGATTTGATCCAGGTTCTTGAAAACCTGCCTCCATATCTGGTGTCTGAAAGTTTTATTGATTCTGATATTTCATGCAGAATAGTGATTAATCAAGGACAACCAAATGTTTATTTATTGGTTAGCTAAGGTTAACAGTAAAAAAAAAAAAAAAAAAAAAAAGACTTAAAAACATAAATTTATTTTCTCACAGTTCTGGAAGCTGAAAGTCCAAGATCAAGGTTTACAAGCTTAAGCTTCTCCTTAAGCCTCTCTCATTGTCTTCCAGATAGTCGTCTTGCTATGTCCTCATAGGCCTATTCTCTGTGTACATGTACCTGGTGGCTTTGCCTCATCTTATAAGAACATCAGCAATATTGGATTAGGGCTCCAGCTTTATGACCACACATAACCTTAATTACCTCTGCAAATGCCCTATCTCAAACTACAGCCACTTTGAGGATTAAGTCATCAACATATGATTTATGAGGGTTACCCAATTCTATCCATTAACATTGTCCTCTCAGGTTGCACCTGGAATGTCAACAGTGCTGGGATCTAACTATGAATTGTCATCGACTCTACCCTAGGAATATAGAAATTCCATTTGGAGACTAGTCACTGATTCCCCACTGCAACTGTGTTTAGAAAACTTAAAATGGAGTACAAGGAAAATACTCCCTGTAAAAGAGATTTCTCTACTTAAGTAATAAGTAATTTATCTTTCAGAATGAAATGAAAGACTTGACCAAGAGCCTGCCACACTTCTTATTTTGACCACGCTCTGCACATAGGCTGTCTCCTGGAAGGATTTTTGTTCTTTTGGTAGTGCTGTTGTATACTATCATTAAAGTACCCTTGAATTCCTATTGTAAAAAATATGCTTATATCTTATATGATAATAGAAATGGTAGAGTGAATTTCTTTATATGTTTATTGATAGAGCAATTTTAGACTTAAAACTCTGAACTTCTTAGTTTCTTTATAATTTTATTTTATTTTAGTTTTATTTATTTTTTATTGGATTTATTGGTGTGATATTAGTTCACAAAAATCATACAGGTTTCAAGTGCACAAGTCAACAAAATATTATCTACATACTGCATTGTGTGTCCATCGACCCAGGCAGTCTTTTACTGTTTCCATTTTCTTCCCTTCTGCCCACCTGTACCTATGCCCCATCTCTTTTACTCTCTGGCTATCACCGCACTTTTGTCTGTGTCTATGTGTTATATGCTTAATCCCTGCACCTTCTTTCATTCAGCCTCCAACACCTCTCTCCTTTCACAGATGTCAGACTGTTCTATGTATTTATGCCTCTGTTTCTATTTTGTTTGTCAATTTATTAGATTCCACATATAATTGAGATCATAAGGTATTTTACTTAGCATAATATAATCAGGTCTGTCCATGCTTTTGTAAAAAGTAAGACTTCCTTCATTTTTATGGCCAAGTAGTATTCTATTGTGTAAATGTACCTCAGCTTTTTTATCCACTCATTTACTTATGGGCGCTTGAGCTATTTCCAGATTTGTCTATTATAAATAATACTGCAATGAACAAAAGGGTGCATACATCCTTTGAATTAGTGCTTTGGATATATTCCCAGAAGTGAATTGCTGGGTCAAAAGAAGTTCCAATTTTAATTTTTTGAGGAAACTCAGTACTGTTTTCCACAGTGGTAGCACCAGTCTGCATTCCCACCAGCAGTGCACCATGTTCTTTTTTTCCACATGCTCATCAGCACTTATTTTTTGTTGATTTATTCATGATAGGCATTTTGATAGGCATAAGGTGATATGACATTGTGGTTTTAATTTGCATCTCTCTAACGATTAGTGATGTTGAGAATTTATGTGTGTGTGTGTGTGTGTGTGTGTGTGTGTGTGTGTATAGGTCATCTGTATGTTCTCTGTGGAGAAGTGTCTTTCAGGTCCTATGCCCATTTTTAATTGGATTGCTCATCTTCTTGGTGTTGAGTAGTATAAGTATTTTATATTTTTTGAAAATTAACCCCTTATCTGATGTGTCAGTGGAAAATATATTCTCCCATACGGTGGGTTCTCTTTTCATTTTGTTGATGAATTATTTTGCTGTGCAAAAGATTTTTAGTTTGATATAGTCCTTTTTGTTTATATTTTCTTCTACTTCCCTTGCCTGAGAAGATATATCTGCAAAAATATTGCTACGATTTCTGAAATTTTACTGCTTATGTTTTCTTCTAGAATTTTTATGGTTTGTGACTTACATTTAAGCCTTTAATCCATTTTGAATTTATTCTTGTATATGGTGTAAGTTGGTGGTTTAGTTTCATTTTTATGCATGTGCCTTTCAATTTTCCCAACACAGTTTATTGAAGAGACTGCCTTTACCCCATTTAATGTTCTTGCTTCCTGTGTCAAATATTGACTATAAAGGTAAAGGTTTATTTATGGGCTCTCTTTTCTGTTCCATTGATCTATAGGCCTATTCTTATAACTATACCATGCTGTTTTGATTACTATGTCCTTGGATTATAGTTTTATATGATATTGGGATACCTCAACTTGTTTTTTTTCTCTTAAGATTGCTAAGGCTATTTGGGCTCTGTTGTGATTCCATATACATTTTTGGAATATTTGTTCTGAATCTGTAAAATATGCCCTTGATATTTTAATAAGAATTTAATTGACTCTGTGGATTGGTTGGGGTAGTATGGACATTTTAATAATGTTATTTTTTTTTTCTACCCATGAACATGGTATATGCTTCCACTTATGTGTATCTTCATCAATTTCTTTCTTCAGTACCTTATAATTTTAAGAGTACAAGTCTTTTACATCCTTGGCTGAATTTATTCCTAGGTACCTTATTTTTGTTGTTGTTGCAATATCAAAACATAATTTATTTTTAATTTCTATTTTTGATAATTCATTTTTTGTGTATAAAATTGCCACTGATTTCTGAATATTAATTTTGTATCCTGCTACTTTGCCAAATTTATTTATCAAGTCAAGTAGTTTTTTAGTAGAGGCTTCAGGTTTTATATAAAAATATAATGTCATCTACAAATAATGATAGTTTTATGTTATCCTTTCCAATTTTGATGACATTTATTTATTTTTCTTGTTTGATTGCTGTGGCTAGTACCTCCCATACTATGCTGAATAAGAGTTGTGAAAGCAGTTCACTGTCTTGTTTCTGGTCTTGAATTTTTTGGAATAGTTTGAGAGGGATAAATGTTAATCATTCCCTGAATAGCTGATAAAATTTACTGGTGAAGTCATCTGGTCTAGGACTTTTGTTTGCTGGGAGTTTTAATTGTATTTTATTATTTTTTATTACTGCTTCAATTTCATTAGTTATAATTACTCTTTTCAAGTTTTCTGATCTTTCCTGATTAAGTTTTGGAAAATTGTATGTTTCTATTAATTTATCTATTTTTTTCCCAGTTTGTCTAATTTGTTCATAGTATTTTATTACAATCCTTTGTGTTTTTGTGGTGTTAGTTGTGACTTCTCCTCTTTCATTTATGATTTTGTTTATTTGAGTCCTCTCTCTTTCTTGATGAGTCTTGTTAAATGTTCATCAATCTTTGTTTTGCTTTGTTTTTTCTTCTCAAAAAACCAGATCTTGGTTTCATTGCTCTTTGGTTTGTTTTTTTTTGTTTTGTTTTGTTGTTGTTGTTTTCTTTTGTTTGTTTGTTTTTCTTTTTGTATCACTTATTTTGTTCTAATTTTTATTATTTCCTTATTTCTACTTACTAAGGGATGTGTTTATTGTTCCTTCTCTGACTCTTTTAGGTGTAGGGTTCTGTTTTTTTTATTTAGGCCTGTAATTCTATGAACTTTCTTCTCAGGACTGCTTTAGCTGTGTCTTACGAATTTGGGGTTGTTGTGAATTCATTTCCATTTGTTTCCAGGTAACTTTCAATATCCTTCTTGATCTTATTGTTAACCTATTTATTGTTTAATAACATACTATTTAGCCTCCTTGTGTTTGAATGTTTTTTGATTTTCTAGTTTCATACCATTGTGGTCAATGAAGATGCTTGATTGGATTTCAATTTTCTTGAATTTATTAAGACTTATTTTGTGTCCTACCATGTGATCTACCTTTGAGAATGTTTCATGTGAATATATATTCTGCTGATTTGGATGAAATGTTCTACAAACATCAGTTAGATTCATCCGGTCCAGGGTATTCTATGGTCGTTGTTGTCTTGATTTCTTGGGGGGTGGGGGGGGTCTGAAATATCTAACCACTGATGTCAATGTAGTATGAAAGGTTATGTGCACCCTCCTGTAATAGTGTCCTGAATTCTGTTGGCCCTTTCATGGGTGGTGTGAACTCTTTGTCTGGCTGATTATAAGGTTAAACCTCTATATCTTTGTTTGAGTCACTGCGAAGGGGTTGCCTTCTGAGGCAGAATTGTTCCCAGCAGGATATGGTCCCTACCAGAATTCTCCTTTGAGTGTGTTTCTTGTGGGGCCAGTTGAGTAGAACTCTGGTATAGTTTGAATCCCACCACTGATTGTGTTGGTTCTGGTCCACTAGGGCAGGGTTCATGTATGGGTCAATGTCAGATATTATGTATAATTGGCCTTGGACTACCTCTGTGGAGCTACCACACGATTCACACTTTGTGGCTGCATCTACTGGGCCTGGGATGTGTGGGAGGGAACAATCTGGATATAAAGGTTGGATTCCTCCAGCTTAGAGCTGAGGACAATTCTATAAAAGGTCCAAAGCTCCTTCATGTCTGCCTCCATCTGTCAGCTACTCTGCCTCCCACGTAATTCGCCTTTTCTTCTTCCAGAGCCTCCTGAACAAAGACTATAAAGTGAGCCTAGTTTGGTTGTGATGCACAGACCTTTATCTGCAGTTCACAAGCTTGGTAAGGTGGGTGACGGGGGTCAGGAGGATGGGACTAGTGATTTCCCTACTTGAGGGTTATGTGGTTAGGCACTCAATGAGGGGAAAGTGGCCTTTATGTCAGAGCAAAACCTTTCAGTCTCTGCCAGAGTCTCCAACACTAGCTCCCCCAGGAGGTGTGCAGCAGAAGTTCAGGTTGGGTGCAGCCAGGGATCCCCTCTGCAGGAGCAAGTTCAACAGGGTAGAGCCACTGGGGCTCAGGAGGACTGACTAAAAATGTCTGTCATTGAGGGTGGTTCTAGCCAATCTTTTAGAAGGAGGCCATGCATGCTGTCCCAGTTCTAAGACAATAGTCTCTGAAGGAGACACACTCCAAAGTCCCCAACTCTGAGTAGCAGAACTGTCCCCTTGTGGAATGAAGCTCGTAGAGTGAGGCCACTGGAAATTGGAAGGACCAATCCAAACAGTCTCCTCTTGGAGGAATTGCCAGCTAGCATGTATGGGGGGGGGGGGGGGTGGCAGGCACTTCTTATTCCTCTTCCAGAGATAGCTCAGGTTGAGCTTGTAGGGGAGATAGGAATGACCCTCCAATACACACACATAATATAGCCACATCACCCAGCATCCATCCATCTGATTCCCAGACAAAAGCATCTTTTGGAGATGTTCTGAAAGTCCCAGTTCTGAATATACTCTGATTCCCCTGGCAACTGAACTCAGCAGTATGGGGCCACAGAGTGGCAAGGCAGACCAAGTAATTAACAGGTGAGGAGCAGGGTATACTGGCCATGAGCTTGGAGTGGGGAAGAATGGTACCCTTTCCAAAGCTACACAGTTCAATCACTGTCAGAGTCTCCACCAATAGCTTCTCCAGACAAAGTGCACCCCAAAGTTATCTGCCAGGTGTAGCCAGCAGATCCCTCTTCAGAATTTGATCATCATAGAGTGGTGTCACCAGCAGCTGGAGGACCAGGCAGTGCAGCCCCCATGCCCAGGCTGGTGCTGTAAAAATAGGAGTGCTTGACACTGGGAAAGTGGTATCTTGGCCTCTAGAATATTCCCTCCTTTCCCGGGCACACTGAATCCTCACTGAGTTTCACTACCAGGTGTTGTGAGGGCTCTTCTTCCTATTTTTATTGCTCTGAGTTGGGGGTCCCTGCCTGGGGTTGAGATCCCTTGCTCCTGGAGAGAGAGATTTTTGCACCTGAGATATCACTCTGGCTTTTCAGCCACTGCATATGGGTGCAGGCACTAGCCCTGTCCATGTCTCTGCCCTTCTCTATATATCTTCTACTTGGTTTTAGTATTTCAGTTCAGCTAGCCTTTAGTTGGTTATTCAGGTTGATTTTGCTCTATAATTTACTTGTAAATTTTACACCAGGAATAGGTGAATGTAGCTTTGAACTACTTTGTAGCCATCTAGGAATCTTTTTTTTTATATATATATATAACTTCAATATTAGAAATTTTATTTTTCTGAGTATACCACAATGGGGTAGAATTTTTATTTAAAAAGTCTTTAAAGTATCCCAACACTTTTATTTATTTCCATTGCACAATCTCTGACAAGGACAAATGTAACATTTGATATAGGATAGATTATGGGTTTTGGAGGGATAAAGTAGACACTGACCAGAAATGGTTTATGAAGTTTTTATAAGAGAATAGTAGTTGGTTTTATGTGAGTAACATCATAAAGGAAGAGCATATGCTTAAGTCTAAATTCTAATTTTTTAAGATATCAAACACCTGAGAGATATTCAAGACAATGCTTACTTAGCACCTCATCCTGTTTTCTTGATTAAAGATTTTCCATGAATTTTCTTGGTATCCTGCCCTTTTCTTCTTGGACATCTACCAGAAATGGAGGATATTTCCCAGTTGGGTATACTAAAGACAGGTAATTATATATCCTTTCTTGCATCTCCATCTCGGCCTGAATTGAGGCAATACTCTGGGAAATAATTACTTTCTCTGAAGATCCAAACTATTCCTCAGGTGAAGTGTTCGAGTCTTGGTGAGATTTAAAGATTAAGGTTATCAGATCCATTAGATTCTGACATTAATTTAAGATTTCCAATGTTAGCATCATCAGAAATAACCTGAATATTTATTTACATCTATTTGCTTTTGATTTTATATTGGAAGTAAGCAAAGAAATTTTGTTTATTAAGCTTCTCAGACAATAAAAAGTAGTGATGAGAGTTTTGAGAATCTATCTTAAATGAAGGTATAAAGACTCCATGTGTTATCAGTGCAGCATTGCTGCAGCACCTATTTTATTTTCTGTTCTTCAGTTACTTGTGTTTAAAAATTTCTCTCCCGACCTTGCCGGTTTGGCTCAGCAGTTAGAGCGTCAGCCTGCTGACCAAAGAGTTGCAGGTTTAATTCCAATCAACGGCATGTACCTCAGTTGTGTTTTGGTCACAGCACCAAGGTCAGGGTCATGTAGGAGGCAACCAATTGATGTGTCTCATATCGATATTACTCTCTCTCTCTCTCTCTCTCTCTCTCTCTCTCTCTCTCTCTCCTTCCCACTTTGTCTGAAAATAAATGGAACAATATCCTCAGGTGAGGATTTAAAATTTTTTTTCTCCCTTATCAAAATAACAACTTCTTGGGGACAGGACTCAATTTCTGTCTTGTTTAATATCCCCCTAATACTTGACACATTCATATATGTATTGTAGAAAATTAATAAATATGTGTTCTATTAGTTGTAAACAGTTCGATTTGACTTGAGTTCCTCATTTACAATAATCAGAAAAAAGATCAGTTTCTTTCAGGATATTGTTTAAATAAATTGTATTTCAAACAAAGCGCTTTGGTAAAGTGTGTTTTAGTCATGAAGTATACATGTATCTTTTTAAAAACAAGATTTAACATTTTTTCAAAAAACAATAATTACATATTAAATGATTATATTTCACTTTTTTCTTTGTATGGAATGGGAGACATTATGATACATAAAGAAAAAAGAAACACTATTTTATTTTATTCATATCAATTTATTTGTGTGCATAAATGAAGCTGCAGATAGTTTTTTCCTATTCATATATATTATATCCATAAGTTATAGTCTACATAATAATTGGGCTAAGATATTTTTTCCTGCTCATTTATAGGAGAATTGGGTAAAAGATATTTGAAGTTGAAAGCATAGTCTAAAATATTTTATGAGGGTTTTTTTTTTTCTATTTTATTTTAATTAAGCAATTCCAGGGCTCAAAAACTAAAGTCAATGCTATGTTTGGCTTATTTTTATACAAAAGATTGATGCATAAACAAAGAGACAAAACGCTCTCTCCCTACTCTCTCCCTCCATATAATATCTGTTTAGGATAACAATACCTTTTATGAATATTAATCAACCAATTAAAATGGATGAAATTCTAAAGTCCAAGTAAAACCATGTAGTTAGATGCCTACTACGTAGATCCCGAATGTAACAGAAAACAATCCAGTCTCTGTTCTGTGCATTTTGTATTCCTTTCTATAACTACACTTTGTGAGTTTACACTTCAAATAAAAAACAAGCAGACTGAAAAGTGTAACTGTGCCTTTTCAGCTTACTTCGAATGTGAGATGAATACTAATAATTCACTCCCTTCAAATAGTGTAAAAAATTGGTCATTGAAAGCCCTAAGTATGTTGGTGGTACACATGCTGGGTTCAGTGCTTCATTCATTCTTACCTTACTTTAAATTGAATTTCAACTCACAGAGAGATAAAAATGGGGGGAAAAAAGAATCAGTAAAAGCAATAAAAATTGTTGAGAACATAAACATGAATCTGCCTTCTCGCATTCTGCTACAAAATATTAAAAATCACTTTGATTTTTTCTTGCAGTTAATCATTTATAAGGAAGTTAAAAAATCAATTTGTGCTTTTTTTGTTTGTTTACAACATAGATTTTCTTTTCTTAATTAAAAAATTGTGTACATAAATGTAATTTTATTATCCAGATTTGTGTTGGGGGCAGTTTTGAAAATACTGAGAAAGTAAAAGTATCTTATGTCAATGCTTAAAAGTAGTTTTATTTTCTTGAAAGGTATAAATGAATATTTTGATGCTATGTGATTATAGGACCACTTGTCTACACACATTTTGCTGCTCTCACATCCGCAAAGCATTGTCTTTTCTGTTCTTCCATACTCCTACACTGGTTCATCATTATGCTTCACTGGCTTCTATTTATCCATGAACCTTGATGCTTGATGTTCTTGGCATATAAATAGATGTTGGTGTTTCTTGGGGTTCTACCTTATGTCTTTAAATATTCTCACTTTTTTATTCTCTCTAGGGATTTCAACCACTTAAGTTACTGACTTTACTTACTATATGTATCTCATGATTTCCAAATTTACTTCTACTGACAAGATATGTTTCCTACATATCCCACTGCTATTGTTACAAGTGGGGAGAGGCCCCTGTTCCCACCTCTTGCTCATGGGGGTGGAATTCCTGTGATATCCTGAGATAAATAATTTTCTGAGTTTTTCATGGGAGAGTGATTTTTATTTGTATAGAATTAAATTCATGAGTTTCTACAGTTCCATCTCCCTCAGTCCCACCATAAAAGACGTATACCTGTGGCTTCCATAGGGTTAGCATCAGAGTCAGTGTTCAGCATTTCCTTTCCATATTGAAACAGAGTCCATGCCAGTATCAGGCTAGTTTAGTTTGTTTTTCCTGCTGTAGTACATCAGTCGACAGGGCCACATGGCATGGAGGAAACAGGTAAATGCAAGGAAACAGGACAGAGAAAATCCTACAAGACAACAGCCAAGAGATCCAAGAGTCAAGAGTCATAAGAGAGAGAATTCCTTTGTGTAAGGGACTATGTATTCCCAAATTTTCTCAGGCTTGCAGTGGCAGTGTCCATTCTGGCCAGTGATCTCTGTTCCCAAGTGTGACTGACAGGCACCTTTTCTAGTCACCCCACCTTCACTGTGCATGTGTCTATCTCCTCTTTGTTGGACCCCTCCCCACAGTGATCTACAAGAAACAGACTGGTTGTTCTCTGGGGAGTGCAAAGTTGCAGCTTTCTGGAGAAGCTGCTCAAAGATCTGGCCTTCCATTTGCTCCTTTCCTTTTATTAATAACTCGTTAATTACAATGGTATCACTATTGGGCATCTCCTTTGAATGCATTACATTAGCTTTATCCAAACCCACATTTATCAACTTACTTTTTCTGTATGCCTTCTCAATTAAGCATTAAATTCCCATGCTAGAATCTAGGCCGCCATCATATATTCTCCCACTTACTCTCCCTGTTTCTCATTCCTCAATCAATAGACAGCTACTACCTACTACGTATTCTATTTTCTAGCTTTCTTTTTTTGTTCTCAAGTTTCTTCTAAACTAGCCTAATACCTACTTTGGTCAGCATCACTGACGATTTTATAGCTAAGCACATTCTAACTATTCTCTACACATGGGATTTTTAAAGTGCAAACCTTAAGTCATCTCAAGACTGTCTACTGTCTTCCTATTATCACTAAGTTCCAAACATTAATATATGGCCCTCTCCAGTCTCTGTTCTCAGTCTTTTTGTAGTACACTTTGTGTTCATACTTGTTTATTTGCTTCTTATTTTTCTTGAAACATTGTGTTTATGTGTGACAATACAATAAACTTTTACTCTATATCTTTTACTTTATATCTCAAAGTCATCAGTGAACCTTCACAAGATTTGCTATGACCTCTCCCATCTATTGGATTGGTTACCTCCCACAAATAAGTCTAATTCTCTAGCGCATCACTTATCACATTTATAATAAAAAATTATCTGTCTGTCTTCCATGTATAACTGGAATTTTCATTGCATAAGGATCTGGTCTATTTTATTTACTGTTATGCCAATATTTAAAAAGATGAATGATTTTTTAAACATATAAAGGCCCAAGTGGAGAGTGATCAATACAAGTACACTTTCCCTTTATGACTTTTAGTCTTAATAATTTGGTACAGAAAACTCTTGGAATCTTCACAGTACTCTTAGAAGCACAGAGAAAAGAGTCAAGTGTAGAAATTAATTTGGCTGTATGATCCTTATATTATTAAGGAACAACACCCTAGTGAAAATGATTCAGAACTGCCAGGTCCAGAGGCACCATGTGGCCCAGACTTGAGAGTTTTGTTGGTAACCAGCCAGGTACTATAAAGTGAGAGTTTGTCCCAATGTTTGGATATTAGTTATATGTCTTAGTGTCTGAGGTTGAATAATAATCATTCTGTTATATTAATGGGGGCAAGGAAGAGCACACTTTAAATGTGTGGACTGTAACTCAGAACTGAAAAATGTCTGAAGGAAAAGTATCCATGATGTCAGCAGCATAGTGGCATAGGAGGAACTCCAGGTCTCTCCACTTGAAGTTACAACAAGGTAGAAAGGAGTAATTCAACAAAGGATTTTTTGAGACAATGCATACTGAGCATCTGAAGATGTGCATACCTGAGCAAATAATGGAAAGTGAAGATAGGACAGAGACTTAACTTGTGTGTAGCTCCGACCTCCCCACAACCTCAGTGGACATGATAGCAGTGAAGGGCAGGGGTGTAGTCCCACTGGGCAGACCAGACTGACGGGGCAGAGAAAGCAATTGGACCTGGGTGGCAGGTACACACTGAGGCTGGTCCCAGGGTCAGGGGCAGAGAAATGGTGCAAAAAGTCACAGCACTCCAAAGCCTGCCAGCGCTGGACACAGGATTCTGCCTATGTGTTAAACCACCCACTCCATCCCGCTGTGGCCCACCAACACCAGTAAAATCCCCACTTGCCACACTGTGGAAGGAATGAAAAAAACTTTCCATCCTAAGTGGTCTGTATTCATTGCAGCTAAAACCATGAAGCAAAGAGGAACTGCAGATTCAGGAACCCACTTCCCCTCACCCAATTAACCATCACCCATTGTGGTGGAGCGTGGTAGAGGCAGCTGGGTAAATTCACTCAGAAATCTTACTGGTAGCTTCTAGTAATAACAAGGTGTCACTGGGAACACACAGGAGAGCCATAACCCACCACTTCTAATCTATAGGAGTGGTGCCCCAAGACCAAGGTAACTGAGTGATAAGGGGGATTTCTATCTCCTCCAGGAATAGGCAGCATTTTCCATGGTTGAGGCAACACAACCCAGAGAGATCCCAGAAACTCCAGCAGCAGAGCTAGGAGAAAATATAAAAGTTGTTCTTCACAGCCACCCACTAGATAACAAAAGAAAGACTTCCATTTATCAACTTGTTAAATAGTGAATATCAAATACTTTTTAAAGGAAGTTTTTATTCTCACAAATGCTCAGGCAGAGAAATAATCCACAAAGCACAATAAATAACTAAGATTACAAGACAATGTAAAAAAAAAAAATTAAATCTTCAAAAAATAAAGAAATAAATTGAAGATTATAATTTAAATGACAGTTTTGAAAAAAACTCAGTGAAACATAAGAAAACTCAGAGAAGCAATTCAATAAACTCAGAAATAAAATCAATGAATTGCCTGGCCAGTGTGGCTCAGTTTTTGAGCATTGACCCATGCACCAAGAGGTTGCCGGTTTAGTTTCCAGTCAGGACACATGCCCCAGTTATGAGCCTGATCCCCTGTGGGTGGCATGCAGAAAGCAGCCAATTAATGTTCTCTCTCATTGATGTTTCTATCTTTCTCACCCTCTCCCTTCTCTCTCTAAAATCAATTAAAAATATATTTTTTTCAAAATCAGTGAACAAAGGGAGTACTTCACCAAAGGGACTGAAATAAAAAAAAAACCAATCAGAAATTCTGGAGCTGAAAAATTCAATCAACAATATCTTGACACAAAAACCTGGCAAGGACATACACACACACACACACACACACACACACACACACAATTACAAAACAATATCTCTGATGACTATAAATGCAAAAATCCTGAACAAAATTCTAGCAAATCAAATAACAATACATTAAAAAGATAATGCATCATGATTAAGTGAATTTCATTCCAGGGGTGTAAGGATAGTTCAACATATGCAAATCATCAGTGTGCTATACCACATTAACAAAATAAAAGATGAAAATCATGTGATCATATTAATAAATGCAGAAAATGTGTTTGAAAAGATACAACAGCCATTGCTCATTAAAACACTCAGTACAATGGGTATTAACGGAAAGTACTTCAATGTAGAAATAGCCATGTATGACAAACCCTTAGCTAACATAATACTTGTGGTGAGCCCGGCCAGTGTAGCTCAGTGGTTGAGCATTGTCCCATGCACCAAGAGGTTGCCAGTTCGATTCCCGGTCAGGGCACATGCCCAGGTTGTGGGCCAAATTCCCAGTGGGGGGCATGCAGGATGCAGGAGGCAGTTAATAGATGATCTCTCTCATTGATGTTTCTATTTCTCTCTCCCTCTCCCTTCCTCTGTCTCTAAATCAGTTGTTCTCAACCTTCCTAATGCTGTGACCCTTTAGTACAGTTCCTCATGTTGTGGTGACCCCCAACCATAAAATTATTTTTGTTGCTACTTTATAACTGTAATTTTGCTACTGTTATGAATTGCCATCAGAAATATGTGTTTTCTGATGGTCTTAGGCGACCCCTGTGAAAGGGTTGTTCGACCCCCAAAGGGGTCCTGACTCACAGGTTGAGAACTGCTGCTCTAAATCAATAAAGGAAAAAAAAAAATACTCAATGGTGAAAAATTGAAAACTTTTCCTCTAAATCAGGAACAAGACAAGGATGTTCACTTTTACCACTATTATTAAACATAGTGCTGGAAATCCTAGCCAAAGCAATCACGCAAAAAAAGAAATGAAAGGTACCTAAATTGGAATGAAGAAGTAAAATTGTCACTTTTTGCAGACGACTTGATTCTTTACATAGAAAACACTTAAAAACGCCATTAAGAAAAGCCATTAGAGCCCTGGCTGGATGGCTTAGTTCTTTGGAGCTTTGTTTTGTACACAAAAACGTTGTGGGTTCGATTCACAGTCAGGGCACATACCTAGGTTGTACGTTTGATCCCAAGTTGGGTGCCTATTTGAGGCAACTGATTGATGTTTTCTCTAACATTGATGTTTATCTTTCTCTCTCTCTCTCTTTCCCTTCCTCTCTATCCACCTTTATTCCTCAGGTGAAGATTAAAACCAAAGGAAAAAAAAAACTATTAGAAACAATAAAATAATACAGTAACATTGCAGATTACAAAATCAATAGAAAAATATCAACTATGTTTCTATTTACTAACAATAAAATTACAGAATGTGAAATTTAAAAAGAACAATTTAATTTGCAAGTGCAAAAAAATAATAATAAAATACCCAGAAATAAACTAACAAAGGATGTGAATAATCCATACACTGAAAACTATAAGAAAGTATTAAAAGAAATTAAATACACAAAGAAATAAAAATATATTTTATGTTTATGGATTGGAAAAGGCAACATAACTAAAATGGCCTTATTACTGACAGCATTATACAGAGTTAATGTCATCCCCATCAATACCCAATGGCATTTTTCAAAAAAATATAATAAAAAAATAATTATCAAATTTGTATGGAACCTCAAAAGACTCTAAGTAACTAAAGCAGTCCTCAGGAAAAAAAAAAAAGCTGGAGGTATCATATTCCCTGCCTTCAAATTATACTACAGTGCAACAATAGTCAAAGCAAGCATATAGACCAATAGAACAGAACTGAGAACCCATATAAGCCCACACACATGTTTATGGGCAACTAATTTTCAACAAAGGAGGCAAGAACATACAATGAAGAAAAAAAATGCCTCTTCCAGTAATGGTGCTGAGAAAATTGTAAAGCCACAAGCAAAATAATAAAATTAGATCACCGTTTGACACCATACACAAAAATTAACTCAAAATAGATAAAAGACCTAAAAATAATACGTGAAACAATAAATTACATAGAATAAAACATAAGTATTAACCTTATGGACCTTAGGGGAGATTTCATAAATTTGACCCAAAAAACAGTGAAAGTAAATACAAAAAAATAAATGAATGGGCCTAGATTAAATTAAAAAGCTTCTCTGCACAGCAAAAGAAACTGCCAACAACAACAACAAAAAGGCAATTAACTGGATGAGAGAAGATATTTGCAAACAATACCTCTGATAAGGGGCTGATATGCAAAATATACAAAGTACTCATACAACTCAACAACAAATAACTAAACAATTCAGTCAAAAAAATGGGCAGAGGCCCTGAACACCGGGCACTTTTTCTTAGAAAAGAAATAAGTGGCCAACAAATATATGAAAAGGTATTCAACTTCATTAGCTATAAGGGAAAGGCAAATCAAAACCACAATAAGATACCACCTCACACCTGTTACAATGGTTATTATCAATAAGTCAAGAAATAAGTGTTGAAGAGGATGTAGAGAAAATGGAACCCTTATACATTGCTTGGAAATGCAAATTGGTACAGACACTATGGAAAACAATATGGCCCAGCCAGTGTGGCTCAGTAGTTGAGTGTTGACCCATGTACCAAGAGGTTTCTGGTTCAATTCCTGGTCAGGGCACATGCCCAGGTTGTGGGCCAAATCCCCAGTGTGGGAAACGCAGGAGGCGGCAAATAGATGTCCTTTCTCATCCATGTTTCTCTCTCTCTCTCTCTCTCTCTCTCTCTCTTCCTTCCTCTTTCTCTAAAAAATAAAGTAAATGTAAAAAATAAAATAAAACAACAACAACAACAACAAAATACAAAACAGTATAGTGGTTCCTCAAAAAATTAAGAAGTAAGTACCCAGCTGTCCTTCTTCTGGGTACTTACTAGAAACATTTATTCATAAAGATATATACAACCTGCCCTGGCTGTTTTTGCTCAATGGTTAGAGCATAGGCCCATGGACCAAAGAGTCATGGGTTTGATTTTGGTCAAAGGCACATACCTTGGTTATGGTTTGATCCCCAGCCCTGGTTGGGGTCATGTGGGAGGCAACTGATTGATGTGTCTCTCTCACATCAATGATTCTCTCTCTTTCTTCTTCTCTGTCTCTCTCTCACTCTATCTGAAAGTCAAAGGAAAATATCCTCGGGGGAGGATTAAAAAAAAAAAAAAAGATGTATGCACCCTTATGTTCACTGCAGCATTATTCATGGTAGCCAAGACATGGAAACAACCTAAGTGTTCTTTGATAAATGAGTAGATAAAGAAGATGTGTTACATATACTATGGAATACTACTCAGTTATGAGATGAAATACTGCCATTTGTGACAGCATGGATGAATCTTGAGAGTATTGTGATAAACAAAATAAGTCAGATGGAAAAAGACAATATGATTTCACTCATATGTAGGACATAAAACGGCAATGAAAGAACAAACCAACAAACAAAAACCTCATAGAAACAGACAAAAATATGATAGTTACCAGGAGGAAAGGGGTTGGTGGGAGGATAAAGAGGGTAAAGAAGGATTAAATATATGATGATAGAAGACTAGACTCTGTGTATTGTATTCACAATGTAATATACAGATGATGCAGTATAAATTCTATACTTGAAACTTATATAATCTTATTATCCTATATTACCCCAAGAATTTTAATAAAAATGCAGCCACTTTTAAGCATGCTCTTAATTAAAAAACTATTTTTTAAAGCCTAATATATGCCAGGCAATGCTAGATGCTGAAGATCTAAAAATGAATAAGAAATAATTCTTCTCTAAAGAAATCTAAAATATGCCCTGGCCAGTTGCTCAGTGGTTCGATCATCAGCCCATGAACAGAAGGGTCACAGGTTCAATTTCTAGTCAATGGCATGAAACTGGGTTGCAGGTTCAATCCCTATCTCAGTTGAGGTTGAGTAGACACAATCAATCGATGAGTCTCTCTCACATCGTTGTTTCTCTCTTTCTCTCGTCTGCCCTCCCTTCCACTCTATCTGAAAATCAATGGAAAAAGTATTCTCAGATGAGGGGCAACAAAAATATAAAGAAAGAAAGGAAAGAAAGAAAGGAAAGAAAGGAAGAAAGGAAGAAAGGAAGAAAGGAAGAAAGGAAGAAAGGAAGAAAGAAAGAAAGAAAGAAAGAAAGAAAGAAAGAAAGAAAGAAAGAAAGAAAGAAAGAAAGAAAGAAGAAAGAAAGAAAATAAAGAAAATAAACAAACCTAATGTATAATAGCACAGATGAACAAATATCACAGCATCATAATCTAAAGACAATATCAGTATATACAAATTATGGCAATGGAAAAAGGAAAACTCTTCTAGAGCATCAGAATAATATTCATAAAGAAAAATTTTAATTTTTAAATTGGAGAAATGAGAACAGAATTGTAAGTCATAAAGGATGGGAGAAGGCATTTTGGGCAATGTGAACACGTATGTATCATTTTAAAATAACATGCGGTTTTAGAGAATAATAAACAGTCATTGTTGTTTATTACCTTGAGTTAGAAAACAGAGCATTCTCTGTATAGATGTTAACATGGATATTTGTATTTATGGAAAAAAAGAAAAAAAATTCATGTTTTTCTCCAGTGTGAGGATGGTTCATGGAAACATAATTTAAACAGATATTCTTACTTGGAAGAATATAAGAGAAATTTTATAGTTATAGTGACAATATATCCTTCCTAAATATATTTTCTATTTAAAAACTTTAAATAATGGTATATTAGGTCTAAAATAAACCATATAGTGACTTACAGAAAAATAATTAGGTGTTTTTTTTAATTAACAAATAGTACCTATAAATAATAAATGCATGGTAGAAAAATATAATAAAATATGTGCTTAATAAAAATATGACAGAAAAAAGGAAATATTAACAGGTAGATTAAAAAATGAATAATAAGAAGATGATAGACATAAACACAACTATATCAGTAATTTATATATAAATACTGAGAGAAGATGATCACAAATGAATAAAAGAAGTTATATGATGCAAACACTGACCAAAGTAAACTTTTTTTAGCTATACCAATTTAGACAGCAAATTTTGAGGCAGGCAACATCCATCCAGCAGGAAGGCATCACAATCTTAAACCTATCTTTATTATAAATAGCTTCAGAAGATTTTAATTATAATTTGGCAGAACTAAAAGAAAAATAAAATAATAGTATAAAATATTAATGCACCATCCTTAACAGAAACAAAAACCATTAGTCGAATTTATAAAAGATCTGATTAACACAATTAGTAAATTTGACATAATTTACAAATATAGAAAATTGCATTTAATGTACAGAATTCAAGTTTATTTCAAGTTCTGACAGATTGTTTTGCAAAGTCAAATGCTGGCTGATAAAGTCTCAAAGAATATCAGTTTGCAGTCATTCAGATATGGTTCTTTGACCAGAAATAAATTAAACAAGACATAAAAAAATGTTTTAAATAAAAGAGGTAAAAGAAACCTTCTATTTCATAGATAATAAACAATACACTTTAATATAGTCCAAGATTTAAACAAAAATTTATCATGAAAATTGTTTTGAATTGATTCAAATGTTCTGAATTGATTATTTTATACATATAGTTTTAAACTTATAATAATGTTCTTTTTCTTGATCTGAGTTCTTATATGAATGCGTTAAATGTGTGCAAAATCATTATGTTTTATATTTATTATCTGTGTACTTTTCTGTATATATATAATATTCAAATAAGAAGTTACTAAACTGTTCAATACAGTCTCAAATATCAATTACTTCAACTTATGAACATAATTTAACATTAAATATAAAAATTAATGAAGAAAACACAATTTTTAAAACGAAACTGATGTTATTCTATTTAGATTATTTTTATTTAATGTAATTATATTTGGGTGTATAGGTACTATCTTACTTATTCTTTTTTTGTTGTTAGTTTGTTTTTCTCACCAGTTCATGGTTAGCTCTCTTCTTTTACTTTCTTCTGGAGTACTGACTTTATTATTATTATATTTTACTATTCAATTAGTAGCTGTAAAAAATGACATATACCTTCCTTCCTTTTTACAATCCAATATAAGTTAAAACTGTTACTGCTTAACAGATACCACTTGGGACTTTATATAATTTACCTCCATTTATCGACTAACTATTTTTTACTGTAATTTACTTTATGCTCTAGTTGATATTATTTTTACTGTTTCTAATACAATATTGATTTTTATATCTAAATTTTTACCTTTTATATTTCTTTATTTCTTTCATTTCTGTATTTCTACTTGGGATCTTTTTTTTTTTACAACAGAAATCACTACAAAACTTTTTAATGCAACAGAAAATTGACCTGTATTTTAACTTTACGTATTCACAGCTTTACTCTGACTTTTAGGTATAATCTATGTAAAAATAACCCTTCACATATTTATATTATATAATTTGGTAAATTTTGTTATGTATATATACTCCCATGAAACTGTTACCACCATCAACATTAATATTTACATCACCTCAAAACCTTCCTTTAATAATTGTGAGTCAATTCTTTCTCTACTCCAGTCTCTGGCAACTACTGACTTCCTTTTCATCACTATAGATTGGTTTGTGTTGTCTAGAACGTTACACAAATGAAATTGTTCAATACATATTTATTGGGGATATATTCCTTCACTTGATCATTTTATTAAACTATAGCTCCAAAAGGAGAGACATTTTTGCATCTGTTTTCTTTCCCCATTGGTGTATTTCAGCAACCAGGTGATTACTTGGCACAAAAAAAAAACCCCAAAATTAAATAAATATTGTTGAATGAGAGGTTGTGTGACTCACGACCAATTTCTTTCTGAGATGGGATGAAATCTTGGACTCAAAAAATACAGGACTCTACTAAGCCACAACCAACTACATGTTGTTAGGTAATGATTTTAATTTAGTGGTTTTCTAGAACAGACATTTTCAGTTTAGGCATTGTTGATATTTTGGTTTGAATACTTCTTCGTTGTGGAGACTCTAGTGATTAACAGAATGTTTAGGAGTGTCACTGGATTCTACTCACTCAGATGTCTATGGCACTCAGTTGTGACATCCAAATATTTTTCCAGATATTGCCAAATACCACTTGGTGGCAAAATTGGCTCTCATTTAGAGCCACTATTTCAAACATATAATATTCACTTTTGAATATTGTAGTCAATAAAAATTATTTTATTTTACCAGTTCAACAATAGAGTAAAAACTTGGAATAGTTTAAATACATTTACCCTTTTCAACCTCACATCATTTAATGTAGTTTTAGTACTACCTATATTTTAAGCTCCATATATATTTCAGCTAATTTTGCACATTGTTGTTCCAACATATTTACCATGTCTAGGTTTTGATTTTTTATTTATTTTTTGGTTCATTTGTTTTGCCTTGTATTTGGATGAGTAACATTTTTTTTTTTGCTATAATTAAACTTCTCTCAAAATTTTTAAATTTTTGTTTGTAAGTCTTCCATTTTTTGAAAATTGAAGTATAATTGACATATAACATTATATTAGATTCAGGTGTGCAATATAATGATTCAATATTCACATGTGTTACAAAATGATCACCACAAGTCTAGTTACTATGCATCACCATACATAGTTATAATCTTTTTCTTGTGATAAGAACTTTTAAGATCTACCCTCTAGCAAATTTTGAATATGAAATCCACTATTAAGTATAGTCATCATGCTTTTACATTACCAAAGTTATAAGGGTGGGATTTGAGAAAACAAAGGCATATACATTATAGTGACAAAAATAAAATTAGATGCACTTTGCTAGAACAAAAATGTTCTATCGAATAATACTTCTTGAGTTATTTTGATTTTGAGTTGTTGATTTTATCTTGAGTTTTAATGTCATACCTACTGAACAAAGCTCAACTGGAAATTGAGAGAAAGAAAAAAATTAGAGAAATAGTTAGCAAATTGTTGATATATGTGAGGTTTTGTTTTGCTCTTTATGTATGCTATTCCAAATATCACTTCATTATTCACTCAACATTTTATGTATGAAAGACAATAAAAATAATGTAAATATTCTCAAGACCACATAAATGCATGTCCAATAAGAAGCTTGGGTATAACAATTTATAAAACTTTACTTGGTGGTCAAAATTATAATTTATACTTAAGTTTTTAAATATTGATTTAGTGAATGGCCATAGTTAAGGAAATATTAATCTTCTATATTGATTATCCCAATATTTGTTTCTAATTCAAGTTTCACTGTATTAACTAGGTATAATAATCTAATCACAACTGATTACTAGTAGTTTTATGATACATATGTAACTTATGTTTTGGTGAAAAACTTATTTTCAAGTTCATTGTTAGAAAATTAAAGATGTTTCTACTTTTATGTATTTATTTTTCCCTAAGTTTGGAATTCATTGAATTTAACTTTAATTTCACTCATACCATTTTTGGTTATGCATTTTGATTATACCTAAAATTTTGGAAAATAACTCCAGATATGTCTTTATCTAAAATTTTTTTATCTCTATATGGTATTTTTTTATAATAATTACTTATTACATAAAGTATATTTAAATTATCAGGAAACAATAATCACATATTCTTCCCCTTCTCTTATATTTTTTCTCTATTCTGAACTCATTTCTAATATTCAGTAAAACGGGCACACAAAGATAACTTTAAATAAAATTTAGTTAGAAAATATGGAGAACAGCAGTGACAGAAGTATTACATCTGAAAAAAATGACCATGAAAGAGGCATGAGAGAGTGAGGGGGACAGAGTTAGAAAAAAGGAAAGACATATGGGGTAAGTTAAAGGGAGTAGGAAGACAGATTTGGGCAGTCCTCTAGTAAGCAGAATTATTATTTTTTTAATAATCATGTTATAGAAAGATTATGTAATTGTATAAATGGTAATTCTAAAATTGCTTTATATATAAATAACAACTGTATGGAAATGAAATTGATAAATTTTAATGAAATACTACCTAAAATCTTCTAATACCATTATAAAAGTACAATATTTTGTACCCTCTCATTTTGTTTTGACATATGTGTGACTGTGGGGTCACTGCCATTCATATAGTAGGGGATGATTTAAGCACACTTCAGCATATTAACTTATTCAGCATTTTGAATACATGTTCAATATCCTTTATTAATAAATTTACATTTCATTTAATGGATACTATTGGGGTAAATGTGCTGAGAAACTTCATTTATTATAAAATTCAAATACAAAAATGTATATTTATTATATTAAAAGTGGTATATGTTGTATTTAAATCAGGCATATTTAATGAAAAGTGACAACCTTTGAAAAAGTTATGAATATATCTTTTCAGAGTTGTAATTTTTATAAGCACTATATCCCTTTATAAAATGTCAATAATGTGTGTAAAGGTAGAATTCACTTGAAAAAAAATTCAGAAAGAATGTATGAAGTCCTTAATTATATGTAATTGTCTTGCATTGTTCTCTCTTGAATGTGGCTTATCTGAAAATTGTATTTTAAAATTATCCTAATTCTATTTATTACAGTCAGATTTCATTTGTTGATATTATACGGCCGCATCTCATCAAGTATTTTTTATTAAGTTTATTGAGTGACTTTGGTTAATAAGATTATATAGGTTTTAAATGTACATTTCTATGATACATGATCTATAACTTGCACTGCGTGCCCACCATCCAGTCAAATAATCTTTTCTCACCATGTATTTTATCTTGTTTACCTTTTCTAACCTACCACCACCTTTCCCTCCTATAACTACCATACTGTTGTCTGTGTCTCTATGAGATTTTAGTTGTCTTTCTTGTTTGTTCACTTGTTATCATCAGTTTTATATCAAAAAAATGAGTTAACCAATAATTTTTTATATCAACATTAATTGTCTTTAAGGAAATAAAAACTTCAGGCAGTCTTATAATTTAATTCTATCATTAATCATAGAATTCAAAACATACATTTTGACCTGGCTGATGTGGCTCACTGATTGTATGTTGACCCATGCACCAAGAGGTCACCAGTTCGATTCCCAGTCAGGGTACATGCCCAGGTTGTGGGCCTGATCCCTGGTGGGGGGTATGCAGGAGGCAGCCAATCAATGTCTCTTATCAATGCTTTAAATCTCTCTCTTCCTCTCCCTTCCTCTTTCTAAAATCAATAAAGAAAAATATATTTAAAAAAAAACATACATTTTGAAAGATTATCTTAGCTACCAAAGACACAGTGTCCTGGGACTGTTGTAAAGAGAGGAAGAACAATATGGCAGGATCATATTTTAAAAAAGAACCCTGCCAGAATCATGTGCATGTCAGATTATCAAAGAAGTGGACACTAAAATAGATGGTACTGAAGAGGTAAAAATGGATTCAGTCACTTTTGCTAACTGGAAAGAATTTGCATTTATATGACATGAGAAATCAGTACAGGTATTTAATGTTGTTCCACCCATTAAGAAACTACATTTGCGCCCTGGCCAGTTTTGCTCAGTGGTTAGAGCGTAGGCCTGCGGTCCATAGAGACCAGGGTTCGGTTCCCGTTAAGGGCACTTACCTCGGTAAGTGGGTGGCAACCACTATGTGTGTCCCTTTCACGTCGATGTTTCTCTCTCTCTGTCTTCCTCTCTCTCCCTCCCACTCTATCTGAACAAAAAATGAAACAATGTCTTTGGGTGAGGATAAAAAAAAGAAAAGTAACTACCTTTGCTATACTACATTGCACCTTAATTATTTTGTCCATATTAATAGAAATTTTATTGTAAACTAATTTATCTGAGTAGACACGTATTCTCATAAAACTGCTGTAAAAATAGAAGTATGCTAGCATAAGGTGATATTAAAAGACAAATATGTTTTTAAAAATTGTCTTTCAAACATATAGCTCTGAGACAAGGCAAAATGAAAGTAATAGCCACTTTGACAAGGAAAAAGATGAAAAAATGGAAACTTTATGATCTTTTGAGACAAAGTAAACCATAGCCCTTCTGTGATTGTTGACAGCTCTCTTTCACCGTCAAAAGCAAACAGACTAAAAAAAAAAAAATCACTAAAGTGCTTGTACTGTGCCAAAATGACCAAAAAAGAAAACAAAAAAAAAGGGGGGCTATGAAATGAGAAATTTTATTAAAACACAGCATTATCACAAATTTGATAAAGGAAAAATAAAGTCCATGGGAAGCTCTTCAGAAAACATGACAGTTTCATATGTCAAATTACACCTTCCCACAAGAAAAAACAACTTAGTAGTAGAAATAAATCATTCATATAAGGATAGAAAAAGTAATTTTGAATCACATGGTCAAAAACTAAAAAACAGAATGGACAAAATTTGGAATTCAAAAGAAAAGTTGTTGATTGAGCTCAGAAAACAAAAATGTGATAGAAAAAGAGAAAATTTTCTCACATATGAAGAATAAATTATGATATCCAAGATAAATTAACTTAGTAAAAACTTTAATAAGAGTATCAAATAAACAAACAACAAAAAAAATCAGGGAATTAAATGTCAGAAAAAAGAATATATTTATATAAATGGAAACAGAAGACAGGAAAAGAAGGAATGATTGTTTTTATTATTTGAAGTATCTGAAGAGAAAAAAATCAAATAATGTAAGAAGTAATATTTAAAGCAAAATCCAATAAGACATTCTAAAATAGAAAAAAATAAACGTAGAATTATTAACTCTAAACTATAACCTGAGAAAACCCTAGCCTTTAAATATATAGTGTCATTCCATGCCTCTGAGCAAAGAAAAATCTACAAAGGCACAACAATTAGACTAGCACCAGACTTCTTAATTTCACTGTCAAAATAAGAAAAAATGAAATACCATAAGGAAAAGAGAAAGAAAAAATAACTTCAGTGAAAGAAAGTGTGTACCATTTTACATTGAGTCAATCCAAGCTCTAATTCAAATATCAAAGCTTTATTAAATCAGCTTTAACATACAAGAATTTAGAGAATTCTGCAGAATTGTTTCTTCTGTAATTCTTCAACGTTTTCTTTTTTAGTGTGAAAGTAGATACAGACAATGTGTAAAAAGTGGGAATGTCTATTCCAATAAAATTTTATTCATAAAATAGGTGGTGGGCTCTACTTGGCCCACAGGATGTAGTTTCTGCCAATACCACTATATAATAAGTGTCAGCAAACCAAATTATGATCAGAAAAGTTTCAGTGAAAAGACTAATGGTGAGCATTTAATAATATATGAATGTATATATAAGACAAAGATGGGAATGATAATGGTGGAATATTAATGTACAGATATTATATATTGAGTCAAAGTAGAAATAGTGGAACTAAAAAACTGGAATAGAGGAACAGAAAAAGAGGAAAATAGAAAGAAGGTAGTTTTTTTTGTACATCAAAAATGTAGATGTTAAAGGATGGCCAAAATATTTGGTAAATTAAATTTAAAAAAATGAAAAAAAAATGAAATGGTATGCAGTGCATTTAAAAGTATAAGCAAGCTGACAGTTCTGGAGGAGAAAGAATTCATGAACAGGGATAAGAGTGTAGTGATTTTTTAAGTTTAGAGTTAAATGGCTATTTCCTTGAATCTCTTACATTACTTTCTACATTTATTTGTTGATCAATTGTATATTCTTTAGAAACTTGGTATATTATTCTCTGGAAACCTACAGAAATTTATTTTTTCATTATAGAACAAATAAAAACATTTACATGACAGTAACAAACAAAACAGTAACAAACAGTAATAACAACAACAACTAAAATATTTACATGACAGTAAAGTCAAAAGATAACTGGAAAACTAAGTGAAAATATTTAAGACATATAGTACAAAAACTCATATCCTAAATATACAAAAATTCTAAAATTGTGGGACAAAGGACAAAAGATACAATAGAAAAGAAATATTTTTAACTTTATTGCAATTTGCTAAATTATCTTAGCCTCACATTTTTAGTGAGGAAAGAATGATCATTGGTAAAGCATTTTGGTCACAAAAGACCATGTTTCAAGATCATTTACTGAAGAGGCTTTCATTTCTCCATTGCATGTTTTTTACTTCTTTGTCAAAATATATTTGCCCATATACATGTGCATTTATTTCTGGGCTCTTAATTTTGTTCCATTGATTTATGTGTCTGCTTTTCTGCCAGTGCCTTGCTACTTTATCCTTGCTGTGTAGTATAATTTTAAGTGAGGAGCATGATACCTCCAGCTCATTCTTTTTTCTCA
Source organism: Molossus molossus (assembly GCF_014108415.1). Taxonomy (NCBI): domain Eukaryota; kingdom Metazoa; phylum Chordata; class Mammalia; order Chiroptera; family Molossidae; genus Molossus; species Molossus molossus. The sequence continues at coordinate 82,780,379 of NW_023425401.1, read as the reverse complement.
GGATTGCTTTGACTATTTGGGTTTTTTGTTCTATTTTTTTTTAAAAGAAGGACATTGGATTTTGATGGGGATTGCAGTAAATCTGTATATTGCTTTGGGTAATATGGACATTTTAATAAATGGTGCTGGGACAACTGGAAAGCCACATGCAAAAGAATGAAACTAGACTACTGTTTTTTACCACATACAAAAATTAACTCAAAATAGATCAAAGATGTAAATATAAAACCTGAAAAATTAAATTATATGGAAGAAAACATTAGTAAACTTATGGACCTTTATTTTAGAGATGGTTTTATTAATTAGACTACAATGGCAAAGGAAGTAAGACGAAAATAAGTGAAGAGGACTATATCAAACTAAAAAGCTTCTGCATAGCAAAAGAAAGCATAAAAAAAGGGGGGGGGGCAACCTACTAAATGGGAGAAGATATTTGCAAACAATAGCTTCGACAAAAGGTTAATATCTAAATTATACATATATATCTTAAATAGATAGTTAGATTGAATATAAGTTTATTAAACAAAGAGAAAGGTGTCCTAGTATATACTGACCAGTGTCAATTTTAGGCAGAATTAAGAAACTGTAGTAATTTTATTTTATGTTGTCAACGTCCCACTTTGAAATTTAATTCTCTTCTTCCTACTCTTTAAAATGTATTGTAATAGTTTTTCACACAGGGCCTGGAGGGCTATTTGAAGGGCATTTGCATTTTGCAGTACTTGAAGTATGAATATCATGGGTCAGATATCAGAGACAATATGGTGGCTATCCGAGCTTTCCAGAATTCTCAAAACCATGTTATGCTTACTCTGAGTAAAGCTGCCCTGTGCACATTGAGTGTCACTTAAAGCATGGCTACACATAGCAATTACTTAATCCCCCAATCTACTTGAAGAGTAAACAATTTCTAAGACATATTATCTTTCCTCCAAACTTCTGTGTTCTATTTTTCCTTGTTGTTTATAGCTACTTATTTAGACTAAATAATATTCACTTACCCGTTCTTAATGAAAATAAATTCAAATAAATGTTACACCAGGTTACACATCACAAATAAAGTAGATTTCACTCTTTAAACTTTCTATGTCAATTCCTCTTTCTAATAAGGTCATCCATGTAATTGCTACAATCACTGTATGTCTTGCCAATTCTGTCAGCCGCAAGAGAGATTATCTCTAAAAATCACACTACAATGATAACATTTTAAGCAAGACTATTATGAAATGCTGTAATTAAAAAGTACTAGCAATTGGTTATTGAAATTAGATGGGGATGACAGGTATATAAAGAGGAACTACGCATACTTCTGGTTGCATAAAAATTATTTAAATTACCAGAATTAAGAATAAATGATTATTTATAAGGTCAATATAAATGGTTTATTCCTTTTTTTTCTCCTAACAAGCTTGTATTCACTTAACTGACTATACTCAGAGTAGAAGTAAACATAAAGAACACAAGTTTAAGAACTCCCCAGATATTAGTACCAATGGGTTATTGTTTGAAATGAGAACATAGCTCATAAAAAAATTAAAGTTTATTTTGCTTTTTGATTAAAACACAATCTTTATTCATAGTTTGTATTCTGCAGAGAATAAAATGTATTAAGAAAACTAATAGATATTCTTTACTTTTTCTGATTTATATTTTTATTGTGGTAAGAACTCAACATGAGATGAACAAATTTCTTAACAGAATCTTTAAAAATTTTAAATGTATAATACAGTACTGTTAGCTGTAGGCAAAATGTTGTACTGTAGATATCTAAGAAGTGTTAATCATGCATATGTGCACTTTATATTCTTGAGCTAAATGGAGTAAAGGAAAAGTTTCTAGGAGATTCCACTGCTTTGTGTACGAGTGCATATTTGTGCATATAAAGTAAAAGAAAAATGAATTCTGTATTGTGTACAAAAAGGGGCCACATGCTAACCTGACAAGCTCAGGAAAGCCTGTGGAATGGCCTTGCAAACTCAAAGACTTAAAATAACCACAAAGGATTGTCTGAAATTAAAAACCAAGAGCAGTTTATGACAAGTCCTTCTGTCCTAGCTTGTACCAGCTTTCCTGACAAAGGTCAGTCTTTACCTTAACTGAGCCTGTTGTCTTTTTGCATCTCCATAGCATTCCTCTGCAATGTAACTTCTTTTCTTCTAGACCCCTCAGGCGCAACTGGTGCACCAAGGTGGAGACATAAATCCTCTCGTCATTATTTTCATGTTAATTATTAACTATGTTGTACCAACCTGTGTAAAAGATATATGTGTCTATCATTTTACTTTTCATCCAATCCCAGAGATTTCTCCCACCTCTCTAATTTATCACCAGTGGATTTCATGCAAATCATTTAAGTCTTCCTTTTGATTATAATGTATAAAATAAGGTGCAAACTGTCATTCTCTGGAGCATTATTTCAATCCATTGAGATTTTGCTTCTCAACAATTCTCCACAGTTTTGGCTTAAATAAACTCACAAAATTCTTCACAGGTTTGAATGTTTCTTACATTGATATTTACTTGGTGTAGTCAGCAGGATTCCAAACAAGCTCACTCAGGACCACCCTGCGGAACTGGACCCTGTACAAGGATCCAGCAAAAGGCCCATTGAGCCCACTGGCTCCCCCACCCATCCTGTGAACTTGAGTAAATTGTCTCTTGGATCTAGGACCTTTCTTTGTTTGTGAGAGAGGGTCTAAATTTTTGGGTTGTATTTTTAAATCCTTGAGGTTAAGGGCAAAACCCAGGCTAAGGCAAGGCAAGAGGAAAAATGGGTTGCTGGTTTTGAATTTTGCTTTTCAATTGGAATTGCTTTCTGAGAGTCTGAGCAAAAATCCTTTACTGTATAAATGGGAGCTAAACTTGTTCAACTCTGAAGATAAGGGTCAAACCTTCCCTCCCTCACTCCCTCCAAATCTCCGGTGTTCTTGAACTACTAAGAATCTTTGTGGAGGTGTCAGAGGTCATTCCATATGACATGCAGGAGCCCCATAGGAAATTTCAACTCAACTGTAATTAACTAATTGACTTGTCCAGGGGAATATCCATAAGGTTTTGTCAACCTACACCCAGAGCCCTCCTGTTTGTTTCTGAGGGGGCCCAAAAGCTGGAGCTGTTGTCCTATTCTGGCTCTCTAGAGACTCTGTGGGTGTTACTGGGTTGAGAATGTGGTTTGGTCCAATGGGAAGCCGTGGGGGTAGACCCCCGGCAGGGTTGGGTGGGTCCCTCCGAGAAGGAACCCAGGGAAGTCGCTGGATGGTGAATAAAGTACCAATGTCATATCCAGTGAGATATAGTCTCAATCCCCATGTTTTTCCAGTAAGCCAGGCTGAGTTTAGAGGCTGTTTTATAGTAATAGTGGTGGGGTTACAAGTTTGGTTCTTGCAAGTAGGGTCTATTCCATCTTGTCCCTTGTGGGTATGGGGTGTGGGGTCCCGCAGGAGGGTTATATCATCATCATTGCCACCCCCTAGTGACCATCTAAGGGCTAGGGTCTCACAACCCCAGACCTTACAATAAAATTCTCCCGGTCCACCACATATAGTCCTCATATGCCTGGGGAATGGGGTCTCAGGACAACCACAATGCTGAGTGTTCCATAGGACATGGTTAAAGGTGTTCAAGGTTACAGACTGAAGTTTTAATTGCTGAGCCAAAGCAAGTTATTGGTTGGGTTGTGTGACGGGAACGAAATTCTCCGTGACAGAGGTTGCCATCGAAGAATTGTGAAAAGTCAGTCTTAAGGGTTACCTGGGAGGTTTGGAAGTTCTCATTGATGGCTAGCCTAGAGCCATCTCTAGTCCTGGTGAGGACCCTGGTATGTTTAGTTGGAATGCTGCAGAGGGTAGGGACCCACAACAAACTCAAGAGGCTGCAGTAAACTTGAGTTTTAGAGGGTCTGTGGGATCCTTGAAAAGAGCCCATTTCTTTGGGATTTGATCAGGGTGTGCTTTCTTTACCTGGGTGTGGTGAATCCACGGTCTCTTATTAGATACCTTAAAGGCTGTGGGGGTTGTCAGAATTACCAAGTGGGGCCCATCCCAGGTAGGTTTGAGGGTTTCCTTGTTAAACTTCTTGATCCAAATCCAGTTACCAGGCTCAATGTCCAGTGGGGGTGGTTCCGCTTCAGTGGGTTGTTTTATTTCCTTGGCTGAGAGGCGGGCCTCTCTTCTGATGACTTCGATGGCCTGCAAAGACTTGAGAAGCCCCTGGTTAGACAATTCGCCTATGTGGTCATAGTGAATCTTAGGGACAATAGGTGGTGGTCTCCCATAGATGATTTCATAAGGGGTAAGGTTCTTGAGATATGGGGTGCATTGGGTGCACAACAGAGCAAATGGCAAGAGGTTTACCCAATTATCACCAGTTTCAATCTTAAGTTTGGTAAGAGTCTCCATAAGAGTTCTATTCATTCTCTCTACCTGACCTGAGTTTTGGGGTCTATAGGCACAATGTAATTTCCAGCCTATTCTGAGAGCTTCTGCTATTAATTTGGAAATTTTGGCTATGAAAGCCGGCCCATTGTCTGACCCCAATACTAAGGGCAGGCCAAATCTAGGAATGATCCCAGTTAGGAGATGTCTGGCAACTATATTAGCAGTCTCATGCCTTGTGGCAAAAGCCTCAGTCCATCCTGAGTAGGTGTCAACAAAAACTAGTAAGTACTTAAATCCAAATTTGCTGGTTGAGATCTCAGTAAAATCAAGTTCCCAATGCTTGCCTGGTTCATGCCCTCTGATTCGGACCCCAAGTCCATGGGGTCTGGGAGGCCCTGGATTTACCTGTGCACAGGCAGAACATCAGGTAACCTCTGAAGTGGCTATAGTTCTTGAGATCTGGAATATAGAAGTGTCTACTGACTAGAGAGATTAATTTTGATGTGCCTAGGTGAGTACTGTAGTGGAGATCTCTAATGAGAGCAATTCCCAAGGCTTTGGGGAGAAGTAGTCTTCTGTCGGGGAGCCGATGCCAGTTCCCCTTTTCTGTTGAACAATTTAACTTCTTTCCCAGCTTGAGCTCCTCTTCATTGTAGGATGGCGGGGAGGGCAATTCCTGAAGGGGAAGAGCAGGGAGTATTTCTATAGGTTTTACCTCAGGGCAATTTGTTTAGCAGTCCGGTCTGCTAGGTCATTTCCTTCTTTTGTCTGACTAGGCTTGGTTTCGTGCCCTCTGCAGTGAACAATGGCTACAGCCTTAGGTTGCCAGATGGCTGTTAAGAGATTGAGTATTTCTTGTCTATTTTTAATTTCTTTCCCAGCTGATGTGAGGAGCCCCCTTTCTCGGTAGAAGGCTCCATGCACATGAGCAGTTGCAAAGGCATAGCGGCTGTCATTGTAGATGTTGACCCTCTTGCCTTTTGCCCATTTGAGTGCCTGTGTCAGGGCAATCAGTTCTGCTTTCTGTGCAGAAGTTCCGTGGGTCAAGGCCTGTGCCCAGATTACCTGTAAGTTGGTGACTACTGCTGCCCCGGCATACCGAGTTCCATCCTTGGTGAAACTGCTCCCATCAGTATAGAGGTCATAGTCAGAGTTGGCTATTGCTCATCTTTGAGATCCGGTCTTGTTCCCTCTATGGAGTCTAGTAACGAGTGGCAATTGTGGAGCAGTTCTCCTTAATTTCCGTCGGGGAGTAAGGTAGCTGGGTTGAGGGCAGTAGACTTGGAGAAGGTAACCCATGGTGGGTTCAATAATAGTACCTGATATTGAGTGAGGCGAGCGTTGGAAATCCATCTGTCAGGAGACCTGAGTAAGGCTTCAGTGATGTGGCCTCCAATGATTTGGAGGTCCTGGCCTAAGGTCAGCTTCTGTGCCTCCTTGACAAGGAGAGCAGTTGCAGCTATTGCTCTCATGCAGATCGGCCAGCCTGCAGCAACAGGGTCAAGCTGTTTGGAGAGATAAGCAATCGGGTGTTTCTATGGTCCCAGAGTCTGGGTTAGGACTCCTTTTGCTATGCCTTTGAGTTCTGCAACGAAAAGCTGGAAAGGTTTGGTGGTATCTGGCAAGGCAAGGGGCTGAGGCAAGCGCCTGTTTAAGTGTTTCAAAAGCCTCTTCCTCCTTTTCAGTCCAAGTTAAATCACGTTCCTTTCCCCCCCTACATGAATAGAGGGGTCTTGCAATTTCTGCAAACCCTAGAATCCACAGTCTGCAATATCCAACCGCGCCTAGAAATTCTCGTACCTGCCTTTTGGTGGTTGGCCTTGGGACCCCAAGGATTGCTTGGATTCTTCCTGAGGATAAGGTGCGTTTCCCTTCCTCTAAATGGTAACCCAAGTAGGTGGCTTTCTTGACATAGATTTGGGCTTTTCTCATGGATACCCGGTACCCAAGTTTGCCTAACTCAATGAGAAGGGCTCGAGTGGCAGCAAGGCATTCATCGGAGGTCCGGCAGCTAGTAGTAGGTCATCTACATATTGGAGCAGGGTTACCTGTGGGTGGCTTTCTCGGAAGTTGAGGAGGTCCCGGCTCAGGGCTTCGTCAAAAATGGTGGGAGAGTTCTTGAAGCCCTGAGGGAGTCTGGTCCAAGTAAGCTGGCCTGAGAAACCCCCTTTGGGGTCTGTCCATTCAAAGGCAAAGAAGAGTTGGTTCTTTGCAGCAAGAGGCAGGGTGAAGAAGGCATCTTTGAGGTCCAGGACTGAGTAGTAAACCTTGTCTGGAGGTAAAAGACTCAGGAGGGTATATGGGTTAGGCACAGTAGGGTGGATAGACTCAACCCTTTTGTTTACCTCCCGCAAATCCTGAACTGGCCCATAATCTTCTGTTCCTGGTTTCTTCATGGGCAACAATGGGGTGTTCCAGGGGGACTGACACGGAATTAAAATGCCTGCATCTCTCAGCCTCTTAATATGTTTGGCAATCCCTTCCTTGGCCTTTTGGGGAATTGGGTATTGTCTGACTTGAATGGGAGTAGCAGTGCTGGCCAATTGCACAATGATAGGGGGCTGGTGAGAGGCTAGCCCCGGTGGGTTTGTTTCAGCTCAAACTTCAGGGATCTGTATGGCTAATTTAGTCAAGACATCCTGTGAGTTACTTTCCCCAGTGGGAGGTGACATTTCCTCTTGAAGGAGATATTCCTCAGAGAGGGGTACTGTAACCATGACAGTGGAAGGTTGTTGGTTCCCTAAGCTTAGAGTTGTGCTATTGTCTTGAAAAGTTATAGTTGCTTTCAGCTTTCACAGCAGGTCTTTGCCAAGCAATGGGTAGGGGCAGTCGGGCATTACAAGGAAGGAGTGAGTGATAGTGCCCTTCCCGAGATCAGTGATTCTGGCTTTAGTGCATGGGTATGCTTTTAGCTTTCCTGTTGCCCCTATAATCGATGTCTTTTGGGAGGAGAGCTTTCCAGAGGCCTGCTGCAGGACCGAATAGGTGGCCCCCGTGTCGACAAGGAAGTCAGTTTGTTTTCCCTCGACCATCAGGGTTAACATGGGTTCCTGGGGGCCTAAATTGATGGAACCCTGACCCCCCTAATCTTCCTCAGTCTCTAGGAGTAAGCGTGCAGGGGTTTCTTGTGCTTTTCTTGCCATTTTCTTCCAGTGTCCCATAGCCTTGCAGAAGGCACACTGATTTTTCTTAAGTTGGGGTCTATCTTTAGATGGTTCCTCATTCCCCTTAAAGGTGGCTAGTGGTCCCTTGTTAGGGGTTGCCAGCAAGATTTGAGACAGTTGCCTAGTTTGCTCCTTAATGGGATCCTCCCGGTTCTGAAAAACTTTCTGAGCTATTTCAAGTAACTCACTTCTATTCTTTCCCTCAAAGCCTTTTAATTTCTGCAGTTTCTTTCTGAGGTCTGGGGTTGACTGTGAGACGAAGGCCATGTTGACCATCCACTATTCCCATCTGCATCCGGGTCTAAGGGGGTATAAGTTCTGTAGGCCTCTAATAATCTTTCTAAAAAGGCCGTGGGAGATTCGTCCTTCCCTTGCATAGTGGCTGCTACTTTTGCTAAATTGGTGGGTTTCTTAGCAGCGCCCCTTACACCCCTGAGGAGGTTTCGGTGATAAGTGCGTAACCTCTGCATCCCTCCCCAGTGTTTGGATCCCATTCTATGATGAGGCAGTTCATCATCTAAGCCCTCGGGGCCAGCATCATCCCCGACCACAGCCTTAATTGCCTCAGCGCGTATCCTCTCCCTCTCCTCTGAGGTGAACAAAGTTTGTAAAATCTGTTGACAATCGTCCCAAGTGGGTTGGTGGGTCTGGAATACAGACTCCAATAAACTTATCAGAGCTTGTGGTTGCTCAGAGAAAGGGGGGTTTTGTTGTTTCCAATTATATAAATCACTAGTTGAAAAAGGGACATAGATCATACGCGCCGGGCCCGTAGTGCCGGGCGCAGTGGGCACCTCTCGTAATGGGAGCATTGGGACTGAGGTGTCCGGTTCCCAGGCCGGTTGATAAGGGGTGCCGTCCTGTGTATGTGAGGGACTCAAAAGTCTGGCGTTGTCAGCCAGGCCTGGGGCTCTTGCCTGAGGCTTGTCTGAGGGTGCCGTAGCCTTCCCGCCCGAGGTGTTTCCTGCATAGGGCAGGGGCGTCATTACTTCTAGGAGCAATTCCTCAGGATCCGCTGGGAGGACCGGATATAACCAGGGTTTGGGTGCTTTCCCAGGGGATTCTGGTTGGCTCTCCTTGGTTGCCCCCTGCGGTCGCTCCTTTGGGGCTGCAATCATGATGGTATGGTTTCCTACCTTAGCTTTCATTCCCTTTTGGGGCTCCTCCCTTCCGCATTTTATTATATAGGGAGGCTTGTCTAATACTATGTCAATCCAGACATCTATATATACCCGTTGATCTGGGTGAGGGACCCTATAGACAACCGAACGCATGGCGAAGAGGAGGTTAGGGTCAAAACTTCCCTCCGAGGGCCATTCCACCCCAAAGGTTGGCTACTCTAGTTCACATAGCATCCTAAGGAAGCTGGGGTCTGCTGGCTTCCCATAATTACAGGACCTTTTGAGAATATCGGAAAAGTTAGAGAGCAGACATTCAAGGGGGGTTGGTTTCCTGGATGGTCCTTGACCCATGGCGTCTCTCCTGAAAGTGAAACAGTTAGAGCAGAAAGAGAGGCTGAATATACAAGAACACGAAATCAGAAGACAAACAAGAACAATCACTGAGACTAGTCTGACACCCTCAGGGAACACACACACCTTCAAAGTGAAGCACCTAGGCTTCCAAAATCAGAAGTCAGCATCCTGACTCTGATTAGAGGCAGACAGTGTGTGGTGTCCCGCCTGTACAGCCTCGCCAAATGCTCCGGAGCCAAGGACACAAAGAAACAAATGGGTCGATCCGCTTACCAAGACCACGTGGCGCGGAGACCCTAAGCCAAATCTGGCCGCAGTCAGAAGATCAAATTTGTAGAAGTGAGGATGGAGGCACCTCGCCTTGTGCCTGAGGAGGTCGATCCCTCTTAGAGGGGGACCTCGAGGTGATCTCGCTGGGGCCTCCAAATGTTGTAACCCAGGAGATCGACCAAACTCAGACGCAGAGATGGGGTTTAATGAAAGGAGTTTATTGAGCTAAGTCCGCAGGCACCTGCAGTATGTCCCACACAGGAGTAACTGCGGCCCCGGAGAACTAAAATGGCCCCTTTTTATAGGATTTTGTAAGGGGGTTGCTACGTGTAAGCAAGCATGTTACAGAAGTGGAACTTAGCAGTTAGTTAATTACCTGTTACTCAGTTTCCCAGACATCTCAAAGGTCAAGATGTTTTCAATAGATTATCCCTGGCGCCAACCCCAGGATTACTCAAGGGTTAGTTATTACCCCAGGGTTAGCGATTACTTAGGGATTAGTTAGTGAAGAATGTTCTTCAGTAAATGAGTAAACTGACAACCCCTTTGGTTTTCGTGAAGGCCTCTGGGAGTTTAGGTCAATGGCACTGAGTTATAACAGTTTCAGATAGCAGGGAGAGAAACTGAGACACATAAGTGGGTTGAATATGATTTGAAGAGTGAGAGCCTTATGGAGCTCAACCCATAAGCATACTTTGTCCCACTACATAACATCCCTAGAACATTACTCAAATGTTTTATAAATAAATGTTTTATATTATAATATATATATATATATATATATATATATATATATATATATATATATTTGACATGGGAAGTTGTGCCTCTAAGGCTGGAACCTTCCAGAACCCAGAACTCATTAATAGTCCAGATAGGAAGACTTTACTTGCAAGTGATTTAAAGAAATGGAAGATTTAACTAGAAATAAAATAATCTTTAAATGGCCAAAATGTAGTAGTCTTGGTGCCTAAATTAATTTTTTGCATGCTAACATTAGATAAATGCCAGCTCTGAAGTTAAACTGAGCTATACTTGCTTGATCATTCCTAAGGGAAATGGAGAGAGGTTCCATATATCCAAGTTATGGCTTGCAGAGGTGAAGCTAAGCTGTGTGCTGTCTGCAAACTAGAAAAACATATCCAAATGGGAAGAAACATTCCAAAAATGGGTGAATGGATTTTTCAGTTCATCACTGAGTTATAATAAGTAAGTAAGTAAATAAATAAATAAGTAAATAAGGTGCTGTCCTTGTTTTGCAATGTAGTCTTTTTTTTTTAAATTTTTTATTTATTTTTTTGTTACAGATATTTCACCTTTTTTACCCCATTGGCACCCCCCTCCCCACCCCACCCCCGCCCCGTCCTCGGCTTAGTTGTCCATGTCCATTGGTCATGCATATATGCATATCAGTTCTGTGGTTTATCTCTTCCCACCACCCCCCCACCCCCTCTTGTGAGAGATGTCAGTCTGTGCCCTACTTCCATGTTTCTGGGTCTACTGTATTCCTCAGACTGTTATGTTCATTATATTCCGTATATAAGTGAGAATATGTGGTATTTGTCTTTTTCTGCTTGGCTTATTTCACTTAGGATAATACTTTCCAGGTCTCTCCATGTCGTCTCAAAGGATAAGAGATCGTTCTTTCTTACAGTTGCATAGTACTCCATTGTGAATATGTACCACTGCTTTTTGATCCATTCGTCTACTGATGGACACTTGGGCTGTTTCCAGATCTTAGCTATTGTAAATAGTGCTGCTATGAACATGGGGGTACATATATTCTTCCTGATTGGTGTTTCAGGCTTCTTAGGGTATATTCCCAGCAGTGGGATCACTGGGTCAAATGAAAGTTCAATTTTTGATTTTTTGAGGTAACACCATATTGTTTTCCATAGTGGCTGCAGCAGTCTGCATTCCCACCAGAAGTGTCTTAGAGTCCCCTTTTCTCCACACCCTCGCCAACACTTGTTGTTTGATGATTTGTTGATGGCGGCCATTCTGACAGGTGTGAGGTGATACCTCATTGTTGTTTGAATTTGCATCTCTCTGATGATTAGTGATGTTGAACATTTCTTCATATGTCTCTTAGCCATTTGTATGTCCTGTTTGGAGAGGTGTCTATTCAGCTCCTCTGCCCATTTTTTAATTGGGTTCTTTGTCTTCCTTTTGTTGAGTTGTATGAGCACTCTCTATATATTGGAAATTAATTCCTTATCTGATACATCATTGGCAATGATGTTCTCCCATACAGTGGGTTGCCTTTCCATTTTGATGATTGTTTCTTTTGCTGTGCAGAAGCTTTTTAGTTTGATGTAGTCCCATGTGTTCATTTTTTCCTTTGTTTCTGTTGCCTTAGGTGATGTATCAGTGAAAATTGAGAAGATGCTTGATATGATTTCAATCTTCTTGAACTTGTAGAGATTTAGTTTGTGTCCTATCATATGGTCTATCTTTGAGAATGTCCCATGTACACTTGAGAAGAATGCAATGTAGTCTTTACAGGGTAGAGGTGTGACTACAGAAACAGAAATCTGATGCCCACTAAATCTATCTGGGCCATCTTTAAAATGCAAGTTTCTGGGAGGTAATTCTTACTGAGAGGGAAAAAAAAAGCCATTTAAGCAAATCAGTTTAAGCTATTTAGGATATTCCTTTCTAAATTGTAAATTTGATAAAAGATATTAAATATCTAGATATTTTGAAATAACATGATATACTGAAACATTGATTGCTAGACAAGTCTTGGGTTCACCTGCTTTTGACATTTGTTGCAGAGAGGCTGTGGAGTAAATTTGGAGCTATTAATAAATGTCCAGTATAAATGTCCAATGTTTTGTTAGAGACACCTTTCTTTCTTTCTTTCTTCTTTCTTTCTTTCTTTCTTTCTTTCTTTCTTTCTTTCTTTCTTTCTTTCTTTCTTTCTTTCTTTCTTTCTCTTTCTTTCTTTCTTTCTTTCTTTCTTTCTTTCTTTCTTTCTTTCTTTCTTCTTTCGTTCTTTCTTCTTTCTTTCTTTCTTTCTTTCTTTCTTTCTTTCTTTCTTTCTTTCTTTCTTTCTTCTTTCTTCTCCTTACTTGAGGACATTTTTGCATATATCTTCAGATAGAGCGGGAGGGAGAGATGGAGGAAGAGAGAGAGAGAAACATTGATATGAGAGAGACACATTGAATGGTTGCCACCCACACGACCCCAACCAGGGCTGGGGACAAACTGCAACCAAGGTATGCGCCCTTAGCGGGAACCAAACTCGGGACTCTCTGGTCTTCAGGTCAATGCTCTAAACACTGAGCAAAACCTGCCATGGCAGAGGTGCTGTTGCTATTAGAGGAAACTATATTTCCAAAGGTTATGAAATGTTTAATAAAAGTCAATCTAATAAAAGTCAAAGTCAACTGTTTGCTCACTTTTTTTTTTTTCTTGTCAATGAAAACTGAGGTTTCTAAAAGTTAGAAATTCTAATAATGTTGGAAAGAAATTATATTGTTTTGGTAATAGGACACATGAGGTATGGAAATTCATTTTTGACAGAAAAGAGAGAAAGTGAGTTGTTCTAAGGATAGTCATTTTTCTGAATAAGGTTTGTGAAAGTTGTAGAAAGGTTTGTAAAAAGGTTATGAAGGCTATAAAAGTTTGAGTCACACCAGCCAGTGCAACAATTAACATATTTTCTTAAATTAAAATATTAATTGCAGAAGATGATATAGCCCACTAAGGTTAATTTTCCTTTAGTGACAGAGATTACTTGATAATCTTTGCAAAATATGATGTTAGTTGTCCTGTCAGTGTGGGTCTGTGGTTGAGCATCAAGCCATGCACCAAGAGGTCACTAGATCAATTCCCAGTCAGGACACATGCCAAGGTTGTGGGCCTGATCCCCAGTGGGGGGCATGCCAGTGGTGGCCAAACAATGTTCTCTCTCATTGATGTTTCTGTCTTTCTCTCCCTCTCACTTATTCTCTCTCTAAAATCAATAAAGGAAAAAAAAATTTAAAATAAATATTATGCTAGTTACTATTATAATATATGAACGAGCCTAATTAATGACAGCTATCCTGATATCATAGATATCTTTAGAGTACCTATTAATTACTTGCTTTCTGATTTTTCTAAAATCATGTGCATTTTCTACTTGCATATTGGCCTAAATCCATTTTAATTCATTTTATGTTATAAAAAGTTTTGTGTGGGTTCATATTTTATTTGCATGGAAGGCTATTTAAAAGAATTCCACAGTCAGATTTAAGATACTATCTGAAACACAACAGCACCCTATTAAGACCACATTAAAAAAGAAGCAGGGATAGACTATCTCCCTTTAACATATTAGTACAAACTGATAAAAATAACAATTTTTTCTAACACATACATCACAGTTCTAAAGAAAAGCATCAGTTTTATCTCAACCAAACATAATTTGAATTATGGACATGTTTATTGCATTTTTTTCATTTTGTTTTATGGAGTGGGTTTTTTAGGACAAGGAGGGTTTTATTTATTTATTTATTTTTTCAGCTGAAATACTGTGATAAAAAAAATCTGCTAAGAAATGTATTATTCTTAGCTGTGTACAGACAATAATCCAGTTCTGACCAACTGTTATCTATGAAAGGACAAAGAGTGTTGGACTAAATTTTATTAGTACAAAGACAAAGATATCTAATATATATTATATATGTATATAATTAAATTTTATGTAAATAATTTCTTATATGTAAAATATAATTGCATTGTTTATATATTATATAATATAAATAACATATTACATATAATATGTTATATATAACATATTTATATTTTTTAATTACAAGGGCTAAAAATGTTTAAAGTATTTTTGTGTTTTTTAAAATTTTATTTTTATTTTTTATATGTTTTTATTGATTCTTTAGAGAGAGAGGAAGGGAGAGAGAGATAGAAACATCGACATAGAAAAACATCGATCTGCTGCCTCCTGCATGCCCCCTACCTGGGATTGAGGATGCGACCCAGACATGTGCTCTGACCGGGAGTCATACTCAGGGATGCTCAATCCACTGAGCCACTGGCTGGGCTTGTTTTTTTCTTTTGTTTGTTTATTTTTGTATTTTTTTTTTTAAATAAAGATAATTACGTGTATGGCATGTGATAGGTTCATCTCTACCCTAAAAATAAAGAGTTCAATAAACAACTCATATGCTATAATTATCTGTATATTATAGCTACTTTTATCTCTGAATATTAGAGATATTTTTATAAAGAATTACACAAACCATCTAGCCTAAATATCTATAAATTCTTTATTCTTACTCATTCTGTGTGACTGTTATATGCAGTATAATATACTATGTAGTTTGGGAGACTCTACTCTGATGAATATTATAGTATATGATGGGAAATATAAAAACCAAGGTTATAACAAAAAGTCACAAGTAGGTCACAAATGTGGTATAAAGTTCTTTGATAGATAAAAGGGCTGGATAATTGCTTTCTTTGCACATCAAGATGCTTTATGAAATGAGATTACATTTGATTTGAGTCTGATAGTATAGAGAACATTTGAATAGGGGATGGAACAGGATTTGAGAACCTAGATGTCCAAGGTAGAAGAAATTACATGAAAAAAAATCTTTAAAGCAGAAACATGTTTGGTGTGTGTATAATTAACTGATTGTTAACTTAGAAAAAAATATGAATATGAAAAAATAGTAGAAAATAAGATTTAAACATAAGAAAATTTATTAAGGGAATTCTAAATAATTTTTATCTCCATGAGAAAATGAGATGAGCAGATTTTGTAATCTCATGCATAATTTAATCATAAAGTGCAAAACAAATACACTTTAAGTAAAAGCAGTGGGAGATATAATGTATTGGCCATACTGTCTTCCAGAGAAAATGTTTATTTCAAGGAATGAAAATTACAGTTTGCCAGGAGAAAAATAATTTAGAAAATTTAAATGGGGATTTAAATATAAACATTTTCCACAGAAGAGTTACATATTTTATGGACTATTTTAGTGACTGTTAAGAATTCTGAAATATTTGAGACTGGGACCTCATCCAAATTCTGGGTCAGTAATGTTTAAGCACCTGTATTATACTGAAGATATATGAGAATTCATACACACATTTGAATTATAGCTATGCTAGGGCAAAACTTACGACAAGGACAATATATTCTACTCAAGTCATAAGTAAATGTGGATATAGAATCTCTAACCCTGTTGCTTAATTCAGTAAGGGCTATTCCATGCTCCAAGTCTATGTAATTTTTACATTTACAAATCCAAATAATAATTGGTTAAGTTTTTAAAATATATTTTATCAGTTGAAATACATAAAAACAAATGTTTTAATGACAATATAAAATATGTGCATATATTAACATATACATATATACACAGGCTGAGCAAAAAGTTTACAGTTGCGATTACATGAAACACAGAGTTTATAAAGAACTATGTGCCTAAGTGTGCCTGAGTATAGCAAATAGACTACAAAATGTGTAAATAATGAAGGCTAGCAAATTGAGCACTTATGCTATTGTATCTAAGTGCATTGTGCCATTGTGACATTCTGAGTTAATAAAGTTATTGTAATAATCATAATCTGCACATCTTTTTCCATATAAACTACTGTAACCTACTTTTTTCTACTTGAATAAGCAACAAGGTTAGAGATTCCATATCATCTGTTCTATATTCATACTTCACTTGTGACTTGAATGGAATACTTTGTCCTTATTACATTTAGCTACTGCATGACCATAGGCTACTCTTGACTATGACAGTTTCTTAGATGGCCTTGACAATTTAGAGGGTGAATTGTCAGGTATTTTGTGAAATATCTTTGCTTATTTATCCTCTCTTGTCCTTGTGTTTCCTTAAGAACTCTTTCTTAAACTGTGTTGGAGATTTTTACTTCTTTCAGCTATATCTATAGTCCATTGTTATTATAATGGAGCCTTGTTGATGTGGTCATAAAAGGTAGGAGAGAGAAATCATACTACAGTCTTTATGACTATATTTCAGTCTTTTATTGGCTCTCTACTCCTGGGCTGTGAACTTCAACATTATTTCTGAGTAATGGTTATATATTCCTAGTCTATTTAGTTTCTCTGCCTTTATCACTGTCACATTATCTTCTTTGTCATCAGATGTCCAACAATCTTACAATTTCTTTATCATAATTTTACTGATGACCATACTTCCACTTCACTAATAAAATAGAAGTTGTGACATGACCACCTAATTTCTTGACCTCAAAGTTATCTGTCTATCTGCATCTTTCCTACAAATCTTGCCTTTATTCCAGTTTCGTGAGAAATATAGACCCTCAGATTACAATAGGACTCCATCTTTCTAGTCTATAAAATGGAATCTCCTGTAAATAGCTGTTCTACTCCATCATCAGTTTTTCCCTTTTTGTGACCATTTCTGAGGACACAGTAAATGTTGTAATAGTCCTTGATGCAAAATTCAACTCTTCCTTTTTAGCTACTATTTCTTTTTGTTTCACATCATAGCAAAAGTACTCAGGAACATTCTTCATGCTCACTGTCTTTACTTTCTAATGTTTTGACTGCTTTAGTGGTTTTCAGCACAACTAACCATTAGTGATCTTAAGCATTATGTTGTTCAGCCAGTATTCAGTAACTGTGTACTCGGTGACAAGCACTATTCTAGGCACAAAAGTGTAGGCAACTCCCTGGCTTGGTGATTCAGTTGGGTGGAGCATCATTTCACAATCCAAAAGGTTGTGGGTTAGATTCCTGGACAGAGCACATGCTAAGATTGTGGGTTCGATCTTCCCATCAGGGTGCATGTGGGAAGCAATCAATTGATGTCTCTCTCTCTCTTTCTCTCTCTCTCTCTTTCCCCCTCCTCTCTTTCTAAAAAAAAAAATATATATAAAATAAGTACAGCCCTAGCAGGTATTTCTCAGTAGTTAGAGCATCAGCCCACATACCAAAGGGTCACAGGTTTGATTTCTAGTTAAGAGCATGTACATGGATTCCAGGTTCAATCCCTACTCTGGTTGGGGTGCGTGTGGGAGGCAACCAATCAATATCTGTCTGTCAGCCTCTCTCTCTCTCTCTCTTTCCCTCCCTTGCACTATCTATAAAAAAAAAAAAAATCAATAGAAAAAATATCCTCAGGTGAGGATAAACAACAAAAAAGTGTAATTATCAAGACAATATCTGTGGCTTCCTGGAAATTACATTTTAGAAGAAAGATCATAGAACACAAAGGATATAATTTGTAATCTCAGGTATTGTAGAGTGTTATGAAGAAAATGAAGATAAATTAAATTAAGGGTATAAATGTGAGGAGAAGGTTTTTGTGAGAGTGTGGTCATTCTGTCAGAGTGACTTAGCAGTTACCTTATTATTTGTGTAACTTCTGAATCTGGTCTAACTTTCTCCTGGCATTATTGAGGTCACAATCTCCTTTTCTAGATTCTCCTCATGTTCCTAACGTTAAATATTGCACTGTTCTTTGCCTCAATTCTCTGGTGTTGTTTTTTTTCTATATGTTTTCTCCATAGTTGATCTCATTTAGTTCTGCAAGTTAAAAACCACTGATAAGCTAACACCTTCTAAGTTATATTTTTGGCTTCTATCTCTACATGCAAGACCAGAACCAAATACATACTTATCTACTTAATATACCTCCTACTTAACATGTTCCGAATTGAAACCTTAATTTACCCTCTTTACAAATTGGTGTTTCTCCCATCTTTCCATGGTAACATTCCCTACTATTCACCTGAATATTGGAGCCCCAAACTCCTGCCCAAAAAAGCATCAGACGACTTCTGGTAACTATCTGACCATAGTAAGCACAGCTTCAAAGTGTAGGAAGTATAGGTTGGTGGAGCACAGAGTAGTCGCAGGTAACACTGACAATCAATGTTGAAGAGAACATGGTGGGTAAATAGCCCATTCTCTTGTTCTTTATATGGCTAATTCTGTACACTCCTTAGAGATCCCAAGATAATCAAGTCTCAAAATTAACACATTCTTAAATTGTCGTGTCTTTCTTTCTTATTTCATTGTCTTCACTCTCTCACATGTGGTTAGTGACATTAATTCATTCTTAAAATGTCTAGAAATAAATCCTCTTCTCAGAGTCTTCTTTTGGGGGACCAAACAAAGTTAGTCATCCTTGATTTCTTTTACACCAATCAACTGCCTGCAAGGCATCAGATTAAATCCTCTCTGCAACTCTGTCTTTAAAATATATCTGAATCCAACTATGTCTCACCCCTTTACTGTTTCTCTGATAAACTTTTTTCTTTATGGTTGGACTCTATTCCTTGTAGTATAATATCAATAGTCTCCGAACAATCTCCTTTCTTAAACTCTTTCCCCTAGAGTCTCTTTTCTGTACAGCAGCACAATTGAGCATTACAAAGTATATTTGAATGACATCCAATCTCTATATGGGATTTACACATAAAGTCTTTTTCAAAGACCATCATGATTTATTTCTTACATACATATTGACTTTATAACAAAACAGTCTTTCTCTTTCTTACTATGTCCTAGCATTTAAAAAATATTTTTAATAATGTTTTTATTGATTTTTCAGAAAGAGAGGAAGGGAGAAAGAGAGACAAACATCAATCGGCTGCCTCCTACATGCCCCCTACTGCAGATCAAACCCGCAACTCAGGCATGTGCCCTGACCAGGAATCAAATGGGGACCTCTCAGTCCATAGGAGCATAGGAGGATGTTCAGTCCACTGAGCTACACCAGCTGGGCTGGGCTTCCCCCCCCCCTGTTCTTTTTTTCTTAATTCATTAATTAATGTTACAGATGTTTCTCATTTTCCCCCAACTGATTCCCCACCCCCTCTCCCTCATGCCCTGTCCCCAGCTTTGTTGTCTAATCCATTGTTCATGCATACATGCATATAAGTTCTGTGGTTCATCTCTCCCCAACCACCTCCTCTTCTGTGGATTATCTGTACCCCACTTTCACGTCTCTGTGACTACCCCATTCCTCAGACTGTTATGTTCATTATATTCCACAAATAAGTGGGATCATATGACACTTGTCTTTCTCTGTTTACCTTGCTTTGCTTAGGATGATACTTTTCAGATCCCTCCATGTAGTCTCAAAGGATAAGAGATCTTTCTTACTTACAGCTGCGTAGTACTCCATTATGTATATGTACCACTGCTTTTTTATCCATTTGTCTACTGATGGACACTTGGGCTGTTTCCAGATCTTAGCTATTGTAAATAGTGCTGCTATGAACATGGGGGTACATATATTCTTCCTGATTGGTGTTTCAGGCTTCTCAGGGTATATTCCTAGAAGTGGGATCACTAGGTCAAATTGAAGTTCAATTTTTGATTTTTTGAGGTAACACCATATTGTTTTCCATAGTGGCTGCAGCAGTGTGCATTCCCACCAGCAGTGTACTAGAGTCCTCTTTTCTACACACCCTCGCCAACACATGATGCCTGATGATTTGTTGATGGCGGCCATTCTGACAGTTGTGAGGTGATACCTCATTGTTGTTTTAATGTGCATCTCTCTGATGATTAGTGATGTTGAGCATTTCTTCATATGTCTCTTGGCCATTTGTATGTCCTGTTTGGAGAGGTGTCTATTTAGTTCCTCTGCCCATTTTTGAATTGGGTTCTTTGTCTTCCTCTTGTTGAGCTGTATGAGCACTATATATATATGGATAATATCTGATATATCATTGGCAATTATGCTCTCCCATACAGTGGGTAGCCTTTCCGTTTTGATGATTGTATCTTTTGCTGTGCAGAAGCATTTAAGTTTGATGTAATCCCATGTATTCATTTTCTCCTTTGTTTCTATTGCCTTAGGTGATATATCAGTGAAAATACTGCTGCATGTGATATCTGAAATTTTGTTGCCTACAGTTTCTTCTAGGATGTTTATGGATTTATGACTCACATTTAAGTCTTTTATCCATTTTGAGTTTATCATTGTGTAGGGTGTAAGTTGATGGTCTAGTTTCATTTTTCTGCATGTAGCTGCCCAATTTTCCCAACACTATTTATTAAAGAGGCTGTCTTTACTCCACTGTATGCTCATGCCACCTTTGTCAAATATTAATTGAGCATATTACCTTGGGTCCATTTCGGGGTTCTCTGTTCTGTTCCACTGGTCTATATGCCTGTTCTTGTGCAAATACCAGGCTGTTTTGATTACAGTGACGTTGTAGTATAACCTGAAATCTGGTAATATAATCCCTACAACTTTGTTCTTCTTTTCCAAGATTGCTGTGGCTATTCGAGTTCTTTTTTGGTTCCATATGAACTTTTGAAGTATTTGTTCTAATTCTGTGAAGTATGCCGTTGGTATTTTGATGGGGATTGCATTGAATCTATAGATTGCTTTGGGTAGTATGGACATTTTAATGATGTTAATTATTCTAACCCATGAACAGGGTATGTGCTTCCACTTTTTTATATCTTCCTCTATTTCTCTTTTCAATGACCTGCAATTTTCTGTGAATAGGTCCTTATTTCTTTGGTTAAGTTTATTCCTAGGTATCTTAATTTTTTTTCCACAATGGTAAATGATATTGTTTTTTTAGTTTCTCTTTCTGTGAGTACATCATTGGTGTATAAGAATGCCATTGTTTTCTTGACGTTAATTTTGTATACTGCTACTTTGCCAAATTCATTTATTAAGTCTAGTAGATTTTTGATGGAGTCTTTGGCCTTTCTATGTATAGTATCATGTCATCTGCAAATAATGACAGTTTCACTTCTTCCTCTCCAATTTGGATCCCTTTTATTTTTTCTTCCTGTTTGATTGCTGTGGTTAAGACTTCCAGTACTGTGTTAAATAAAAGTGGCGAAGTGGGCATTCTTGTCTTGTTCCTGTTCTAACGGAAATCCTTTTAGTTTTTGTCCTTTGAGTATGATGTTGGCTGTAGGTCTTTCATATATGGCCTTTATTATGACAAGATATGATCCCTCTATTCCCACATTACTGAGCGTTTTTATAAGAAACGGATGCTGGATTTTGTTGAAGGCTTTTTCGGCATCTATTGATATGATCATGTGGTTTTTATTCTTCATTTTATTTATGTGGTTTATCATGTTTATTGATTTGCAAATATTGTACCAGCCTTGCATCCCTGGGATGAATCCCACTTGGTCATGGTGGATAATTTTTTTGGCGTATTGCTGGATTCGATTTGCTAGTATTTTGTTCAGGATTTTGGAGTCTATGTTCATCACAGATATTGGCCTGTAGTTTTGTGTCTTTGTCGTGTCTGTTCTGGTTTTAGAATTAGAATTATGTTGGCTTCATAAAACAAGTTTGGAAGACTTCCTTCTTCTTGCATTTTTTGAAATAGTTTAGGAGAATGGGTGTTAGTTCTTCTTTGAATGTTTGGTAAAACTCCCTCATGAAGACATCCAGGTCTGGGCTTTTGTTTGCTGGGAGAGTTTTGATTACATCTTCAATTTCTTCTCTTGTTATTGGTCTGTTCAAATTTTTTATCTCTTCCTGGTCCAGTTTTGGGAGACTATGTGCTTCTAGAAATTGTTCCATTTCACTTTGATTGTCAATTTGTTGCCATATAATTGTTCATAGTAGTTGTTAATGATCTTTTGTATTTCTGTGTTTCAATTGTTATTTCTCCTCTTTCTTTTCTGATTTTGTGTATTTGGGTTCTCTCTCTCTGTTTCTTGGTGAGTCTAGCTAAGGGGCCATCAGTCTTGTTTATGTTTTCGAAAACCAGCTCTTTGTTCCATTGATCCTTTGAATTGTTTTTTTGTTCTCCATGTCATTTATTTCTGCTCTGATCTTTACTATTTTCTTCCTTCTACTTGCTCTGGGGTTTTCATTTTGTTTGCTCTCTAGTTCTTTAAGTTGTGAGGTTAGATAGTGTATTAGAGATTTTTCTTGTTTTTTTGAGGTAGGCCTGTAGTGCTATGACCTTCACACTCAGAACAGCTTTTAGAACAGGAACAAGACAAGAACACTCAGAACAGGAAGTTTTTAATTTCCTTCTTAATCTCCTCGGTAACCCATTCATTGTTGAATAACATGCTATTAATTTCCATATGTTCAAAGTTCTTTGTATGTTCTTCTTGCAATTGATTTCTAGTTTCATGCCATTGTCATCTGAGAAGATGCTTGATATGATTTCAGTCTTGTTGAACTTGCAGAGACTTAGTTTTTGCCCTAACATGTGGTCTATCTTTGAGAATGTTCCATGTGAACTTAAGAAGAATGTAAATTCTGTAGTTTAGGGGTATAATTCTCTGTAGATATCTATTAAATCCAATTGGTCTAGTTCTTCATTTAGAGTCTCTGTTTCCTTGCAAATTTTTTGTCTAGAGAATATATCCAGTGATGTCAGCGGGGTGTTAAAATCCCCTGCTATGATTGTATTGCTATCAAATTCTTCTTTGAAGTCCTCCAGAAGATTTTTAATATATTTTGGTGCTCCTGTATTGGGTGCATACATGTTTATCAAGGTTATATCTTCCTGTTGGATAGATACTTTCAATATTATGTAGTGGCCTTCTTTGTATCTAGTTATGGCCTTCTTTTTGAAATATATTTTATCAGATATGAGTATTGCTACCCCAGCTTTTTTTTTTTTTTTTTCCTTTCTGTTTCCTTGGAAGATTTTTTGCATCCCTTCACTTTCAACCTATGTGAGTCTTTTGTTGTGAGGTGGGTCTCCTGTAACCAACATATTTGTGAGTCATGCTTTCTTATCCAGTCGGCTACTCTGTGTCTTTTTATCAGAGTGTCCCAATCATTTATATTTAAGGTAATAATTGATATGTACTTATTTATAGCCATTATTGTTTAGTGTGGTTCTATTTTTCTTCCTATTTTTTCCACTAATAACAGCAGTCCTTTTAGCGAATCTTTCAGAGCTGGTTTTGTGTTACTATAGTCCCTTAGCCTTTTTTTTTTTGTCTTGGGAGCTCTTTATTTGACCTTCTATTTTGAATGATAGCCTTGCTGGATAGAGTAGTCTTGGATTCAGATTTTTGCTTTTCATGACCTTGATTACTTCATGCCACTCCCTTCTAGCCTGTAGTGTTTCTGTTGAGAAGTCAGTTGAGAACCTTATGTGATTTCCTTCGTAGGTAACCTGTTGCTTATCTCTTGCTGTCTTTATGATTCTCTGTTTGTCTTGAATTTTTGGCACTTTGATTGCTATGTGTCTTGGTGTGGGCTTGTTTGGGTTCTTACTTGGGGCTCTCTGTGCTTCTTGAACTTGAATACCTTCTTCCTTCACCAAATTAGGGAAGTATTCTGTCACTATTTCTTTGAATATATTCTCTAACCCTTGCTCATTTTCTTCTTCTTCGGGGACTCCAATCATGCGAATGTTATTACGTTTCCTGTTGTCCCACAGTTCTCTTAAGCTGTCTTCATGTATTTTGATTATCTTTTTCCTTTTGGTTTTCTGATTGCTTGATTTTTTCTACCATATCTTTTAATTCACTGATTCGGTTCTCAGCTTCCTCAACCCTGCTCTTTAGACTTTCCAATGTGTTTTTTATTTCAGATATGTCATTCTTCATTTCTTCTTGATCATTTTTAATTTCCAACTGGTTGATTTTCAACATATCTATGTCTTTACTCGTGGTGCTCATGTCCTTACACATGCTGTTGAGCTTCCTCAAGATCATGGCTCTAAATTCTAGTTCTGTTAACTTGCTTAACTGCACTTCATTTATCTCATCTTTGGTAGAGATCTCTTGTTCTTTCATTTGGGCTTTGTTTATGTGTTTCACCATTTCAGTTATCACAGTGGGCTTTGGAGTCTGCCAAATTTTCTCTGTGGGTGTTGGTGTTTTGCTATTTGTGGCTCCCTCTCCTGGGTTTGGTGAGGCAGAGAGGACCCACTTTAAACACCACTGTTAGGTCTTACCTTTCCTTGTTAGAGTTGCTAGCCCAGGGAATGGTAGTTATCCTCCAGCTTTTTTGCCTAGAGGCTATTAGTAGAGGTCACCTGAAGAACCTTGGTTTCTGAGCTGACTGAAAAATCCCTCAGGTGCTCATTGTAAGAGGATTTTCCAAGGGTGGGTCAGATGCTGGTTGTTAATCGGCCTCAATTAGCATTTCAATGGGCACCAGGTGGGGTTGAATCTTCGAGGGAGGGGCCGCCGCCTCTCCCCAGGGCCCTGGTAAGGAGTTAGATGAACACAGTCCTGTGTGGCTGCACTCAGCCAAAGCTCTGAGCACCCTCCAAATACCAAGTGTCCCCACACAGTTCCAGTCCAGTCTGTCCTCCCTCTGCTGGAGCCCAAGTGGAGTGGTTGCTGCCAATTTAGCTTCTGTCCAGGCTCTGCACCATGGAGTCGCCTGGGACTTTAACCTGAGGGCGCCACTCCCAGCTAAGGGCCGCAGAGGCTGAGGCAGCTCCCAGCTGAGGGCGTAGTACCTAGTAGAGGCCGTAGCTCCCAGCCCAGGTTTCAGGACCCAGCGGAGGCATCAGGTCCCAGCTGATGTCACACAGTTTCCAGCCAAGGCCACAGCAAGTCCCAGCCAGAGCCGCAGGTCCCAGCTGAGGCCGCAGCAGGTCCTAGCCTGGCCTACAGGTCCTATCCGATGGTGTAGCTCCCAGCCAGGGCCATAGGTACCAGCCGACGGTGCAGCAGGTCTCAGCCGGCCCGCAGGTCCCATTTGAGGCTGCTGCAGGTCCCAGCCCAGGCCTCTCGCATCCTCGCAAGCCTACCTGGATTGAGTCAGTGTCCCTGGTTATGTGTTCCTCCAAGCTGCCTTTCAGTTGCCCCTTCCTGACGATTTGTCTTCATTTTAATTGTAATTTCAATTTGGTCCTGGGAGATGGTCTGTGTAGCTTGCATTCACTCCGCCACCATTTTTCTGTCCTCCCTATTCTTGATTCTTGTAAACTTTTTCCTACTGAGTACCTTTATATTTATTGTATTATATGCCAGTAAGTCTCTTCCCAATTTTCTTCGCATGACTGTCTCTCATAAATGTGGTCTCTCATTCCATAGCAACACCTCAAAGAAACCTTCTTGAATCATCCAGTTGAAAATAGTCTATTCATATCTTCTCTCCAACCTTCTCTCTTTCTTTGTTTCTTTGTATAATATTCTTCACTGTCTAGAATCATATTATTCTTACAAGTTTTCCCTTTTATTGTCAACTTACTCCACTGGTATGTAAGCTCCTTAAGGTTAAAACTATGTCTTTTTATCACATTTTGAACATAGCAAAGAGGGAATATTGTTATATTACAAATAATTTTAAATAAATTATTACATAGCATGAAGTTATAATGGCAATGAGATATTATTTGGAATATAGTTAAACAGTGTAAATCAATATTACTACATTGGAGTTAAATTTATTTTAGGGAGATATAAAATATACATTTCAGCCTTAGCCAGTTTGACTCAGCAGTTGAGAGTCCAAACCCAGAGAGTCCCAGGTTCAGTTCCCACTAGGGGCATGTACCACAAAAATAAATAAATAAATAAATAAATAAATAAATAAATAAATAAAGTATTTGTCTACATTTAAAAATAAATAAATAAATAAAATATACATTTCATTTGAGGCTAAAATTGAATTGAATCTTGGGGAAAATGTAAGAAGAGAAATTTCATTCATTTAAATGGAAATGATAAGTGTTCAATATGATAAAATTATGAACTAAGTTGAATTTAATGTGAAATCATTTATTGGAGGAGAGTAGTACATATATCAGTAGTTGCTCTGGGAAGAAACATATTCTATTAAAAAATATGCAAGTCTTTCCCTGACCAGTTTGCTCAGTGGTTAGAGCGGTGGCTTGTGGTCCAGAGAGACATGGGTTTGGTTCCCACTAAGGGCATGTACCACAGCTGTAGTTTGTACCCGGCCCTGGTTGGGTTGTGTAGGAGGCAGCCACTTGATGTGTCCCTTTCAAGTCAATGTTTTTTTCTCTCTCTCTCTCTTCCTCTCTCTCCTTCCCACTCTATCTGAACAAAAAATGGAAAAATGTCCTCGGGTGAGGATAAAAAAAAAAATCTATAGATAGATAGATAGATAGATGATAGATAGATATGCAAGTCTTTAGCAGTATTTTTAGTGCATTTGATTTCATTTCTTTGTTCTGCAGATCTAAAGCATACATTGTAAAATTGTCATTTACATTCATCTGATAACTACTAGAAGCTCAAATGCTCACATGCATAATTTAAACTGATGTATGTTAAATATTCTTTAAATCAAATAAATGAGAACAAAAATCAATTTATCAATACTAACCTTTGTGCAAAGACATCTTAAATTAATATTGACATAACTTTTTAAGAATAGCTGATGTTATCTTTTAGAAAGCCAGACAGTTTGCTTTGCAGTCTGTAAGTATTGACAAGGAATTATGTAGGAAATAGGCTAATATTATTTAACTACAGTCCAAAAAAACCTATTATTAACTTACAGTCTAAAAATTCATTATAATTTTGCATAGAATATACAAAAATAAGGTAACAAAAATTGATTTTAGTATATTTCTTCTTTTGGTAATATTAACTTTTTTCTTGATATATTAGTTTTCTATTGTTGCTGTAACAAAGTAACATAAGCCTAGAAGCTAAAAACACTATCAATTTATTAACTCACAGTCTATAGGTAAGCAAGTGTACCATTTCAGGTCCTTGAGTCAGTTTCTCCATGAACCAAAAGATTGTCCTCTTTATCCTATTTATTTTTTAAAATATTTTTCTTCCTTTATTGATTTCAAAGAGAGGAAGGGAAAGGGAGACAGAGATAGAGACATCGATGAGAGAGAACATCGATTGGCCACCTCTTGCATGTCCCTTACTGGAGATCGGGCCCACAACCTGGGCATATGCCCTGACCGGGTCGATTCTCAACCAATGAGCCACACCAGGAGTGCTCCTTTAATATAAGTATTCCTTTTTATGAAAAAAAATTTACATTTATTCCTTTTATATGTGTACACTTGCTATCACACATAACATTCTCTCTTTGTTGTTTAATAATTCAGAGTTCAGTTACAATAACACTTGCATTAAAATAACTTCTCATATCTCTAAAAAGTATACATGCTGTGAAGATTATGTGCCATATATTTTCCTTGACATTCTAAGATTAGGTAACTTTAATTTTTATGTACATACCATATGTTTATTATTATATTCTGACTAGAACACCCTTTCTCTAACCATTCTTTTTGTTTAGTTAGTTTACATTTATTTCCATAATATGCTCAGAGTCATCTTTAGAACTATTTAAGTGGAAGATTCAAATAACTACAAATTATTTGCGGCTCCTTTCATTACAAGGTGAGTACTATTTCCCTGTCCATTGATTTTGGGACTTGCTTTAACCTATTTCATTCACAGATATAAATTATATGCTCTTTCTCAGCAAGGGGCCAAGAAGCAATAGGTCTTCTGCTTTCATTTACTTGCTGCTCTAAGATTATCATGTAAAAACTGCCTGAGATATGCAGTTTAGGAGGAAAAAAATTCAGGATTTGGTTCACCTTGTCTGAGAATGATATGCATTTAGTGGCTTTTAAAAAAAAATAATTTCTGTTACAGATGTTTCTCCTTTTTCCCCAACTGATTCCTCCCTCCCCCTCACTCCTTGCCCTGTCCCCAGCTTTGTTGTCCATGACCATTGTTCATGCATACATGAATATAAGTTCTGTGGTTTATCTCTCCCCAACCACCCCCTCTTCTGGAGATTTTCAGTCTATACCCCACTTCCACGTCTCTGGGACTACCCCATTCCGCAGACTCCTATGTTCATTATATTCCACAAATAAGTGAGATCATATGATACTTGTCTTTCTCTATTTGGCTTGTTTCACTTAGGTTGATACTTTCCAGGTCCCTCCATGTAGTCTCAAAGGATAAGAGATCTTTCTTTCTTACAGCTGCATAGTACTCCATTGTGTATATGTACCACTGCTTTTTTTATCCATTCGTCTACTGGTGGACAATTGGGCTGTTTCCAGATCTTAGCTTTTATAAATAGTGCTGCTACAACATGGGGGTACATATATTCTTTCTGACTGGTGTTTCAGGCTTCTCAGGGTATATTCCTAGAAGTGGGATCACTGGGTCAAATGAAAGTTCAATTTTTAATTTTTTGAGGTAACACCATATTGTTTTCCATAGTGGCTGCAGCAGTGTGCATTCCCACCAGCAGTGTATTAGAGTCCCCTTTTCTCCACACCCTCGCCAGCACTTGTTGCTTGATGATTTGTTGATGGTGGCCATTCTGACAGTTGTGAGGTGATACCTCATTGTTGTTGTAATGTGCATCTCTCTGATAATTAGTGGTGTTGAGCATTTCATCATATGTCTCTTGGCCATTTGTATGTCCTGTTTGGAGAGATGTCTATTTAGTTCCTCTGCCCATTTGAAAGATGGATAGTAACAATTTCAAATTTACATGTTAAGAATCATGTTAGAAGCATTTAGAAAGCTACTGTTTTTAAAAAAATGTTTGCTTTATATAAGCATTTTGATTTAACAGCTATGAACTAATTTTGACTTCAATGAAAGATTTTTTGAGACTATGATAATATGACATAAAGTTTCTGAATTAGATAAGTAGAACAATATAAAAAGCACTTTTAAAAAACAAATGGAAAAAAAATTTCCTGATATAGAGTCATGCAGATGGCCTTTCAAGTCCACATGGTTATTAAGTTTTGTAGTTTTGTGATAGCAGAGATTTAACACAGTACTTCAGCATAACAATATTGGAGATGACTTTGATCATATAATACCATTCCTGTATTCAAATGAGTTGGAAGGCAATACACATGCATGCCACCTCACAGTAAAATTCTCAATCTTCTCTTTTTCTTTTTATCCAATAGATGTCAAATCTCTCAAAAGTAAAGGTTTCAGGAAATATGTTAATTAGCACAAATAGTCAAAACCTTAATTCATAATTATGTAAAAATCATCTCTTCTCTAGGAAAAAAAATCATGGTTTGTTTCAAAATATATAAATTTATTCAAATATACACAACAGTACACATTTTTGTAAGGACCTTTTTATTGAGAATCTCCACATTGCCTGTCTGTGAGGTTCTGACAGTAAGAATACCTACAGCTTGACCATCATTGTTTAACCTACACATACCATTAGGATAGGTACATTATCAAGTTTACCAAAACACTTCTAACCAGAAATAGGTGCTACAGGGTGGTAGATAGGGTATTTTAAAATATAAGAATTCACTTATGTAATGGGGAGAGGAGTAATTGTAATAGACAGAGATAGTAAAGAAAAGTGTTAGCATCGCCCTAAAGGAAAACCTCAAATATTGATTAAGGCATTTTACAAAACAAAGAAATCAAGTAAAGAAATTACTCATTTGGCCTGGCTGGTGTAGCTCAGTGGTTGAACATTGACCGATGCACCAGGAGGGCACAGGTTCAATTCCTGTTCAGGGCACATGCCAATGATGTGGGCCAAATCCTGAGTGGGGGGCATGCAGGAGGCAGCCAATAGATGTTCTCTCTCAACAATATTTTTATCTCTCTCTCCCTCTCCCTTTCTCTCTCTCTAAATATCATTAAAGAAAATAAAAATGAAGAAAAACAAGAAGAAAAAAATGATTCATTTGAACTGGAACACTAAGACAATTCAGAAAAAAATACAGCACAATTAATTAAATAATCATTCTGGGTCCTCTAAAGATTCTGACCAAACTAACTGTAATATTAATGTAAATGAGTTCTTGTCAGTATGTTTTATGCTTCTTCTTTCATTATCAACTATCTCTTAATATCTCATATTTAAATTCTCATATTTGAGGAATGATTTTAGGCAACACAATCTCATAATGAAAGAACAGTATTGATTATCTTTCTATAGGTCAGGTTCCTGCCCCATTCTATTTTGCATACCTATTTTGTTCATCTTTGATAAACCCCAATTTCTTAACAAAATTCTCTATCATCAGCTGTTACCACTTATGAGCTTCTAAATAATGTAATTGTCTTACTTACTTATGATTTATTTATTGTTTCAGTAAATGAGATGTCTTCTGGAATTTCCCAAGGAACATAGTCATCTTGAAGGTCTTTGAGTCTTATAAAATATATTTATTCTAATGTATATTTAATTTATTCTTCACAATTCTGCCAAAGAAGTTCTGACATTTACATTTCATCCATTGATCCATTATGGGCCATAATTTTTCCAGTCTCTAAAGTGCCATCCCAGCATTGTTTTACAATAAAACTCCAGGGGCATTAAACTCTAAGATAGAGGATGTCTCCATATCAATAAACTCTCCCTTATTCAGATTTATTTTCTACTCTCCTTGGTCCAAGACTTTCAAGATCACATCTAGGCATGCTTTTCATGACCCAGTTGATATATCTCATCAGGTCCTGCTGTTCCTTTCATGAATGAGTCATTTCTTTCCCTAACAGAGAATGTACTTCCCCTGTTGAACCATGCAAGGCCCTTTGCCACTGACTGGCCACCAACACAGAAGTGGGAGAAAGGCTTGAGGAGGGCAAATATTATGTAGTAAGGCATTTACAGAGACCTCATTAAGAAGGAACCTGGCATATTTTGGTATTACAGATGGGTTTAGGGTTTAGCATTATCAAACTTACCTATCTGTATGTCCCTTCCCAAATCTTAGAGTCCAACTCATTTCATGTCACCCCAGAAATTTGCTGAAGTTGTGAATACAGACTTTTCTGAAATTATGACACTATTATAATCAGGATGGTTGCCTGGTCTTCGGTGTAATCTGTCCTCTAGATATAGAAGATAAAGGTATCTATAAAAAGTACCATAGGTGCTTTCTTTAGCTATTAAATTGGTAACTTTCTGACCTATACCTCTAGATTTCTGTCTTCAGTAGATATAGTGCCCCCTCCAAAAACAAAACAAAACAAAACATTTTTTGGTCATTTCAATTATTATTTTCACATTTATCAAATTTAGAAATATTACATAATCCAGTGTTTTAAACTTTTTTATGGTTTCTGGCATTAGTACCAAATAAAATGATGAGTTATAATGTTGGCCACAAATAAACACTTTAATAGCCTCCATTCTGTGTTGCTAGGACGGCATGTTCCTATATACACCATTTCTATTTTATCAGTGTGTGTTGCTGCTGAGCTATTCCATCCTGATTAATATTTCTCTCTGATATTATTCATGACATAATAACTTTTTACCTCTCAAAATTTTGTGATAAGCTCAGTGCTGAGAGCTGTTTTCTCCCAAAGCCCAGTAACAGGCCAGTTGTTACTTTGAAGGATATATATTTAGCGGATGTGTCAGGTAACTTGCATCAAAGATAGTGGACAGTACTCAATATTTAAAATGAGGAAACAAAAATGTTGATTTATGTGCTTTCTAAGCAAGGAAGATCTGCACTAATAAAGCAGTGATTCTTAAGTTCTACAAAAATCTTATAAAAACTGAGAAATTTTCCAATGAATTCTCAAAGGAGCAAGGGTTCATTCTATCTACTCTTTTACTCAATGTTTACTATAGTAGTAAATAAAACCAGGGATTTTTAAAAAACATAATAATTATAAAGAGAGAAAAATGGTTATTATTTACAAGTGATGTTTTGAAAATAGAAAATTCAGAAAATAATCTATGGGCAGTCTTTTTGAATACATCATGAAAATGTATTTAACATCCCAGTCCGTGTGTGTGTGTGTGTGTGTGTGTGTGTCATACAACTAAATAATTCCTAAGTCACAGAAAAAATCATGAGAGAGACAAAATAATACTGAGAAGTAAATTATAAAGAAATTCATGACATCGTTCCTGGATTATAAGTAAAATAATGCTAAGATTTTAACAAAACAAAAGGAAGAAAGCAACCAAACTGTCATTATTCAAGAGTAATCATTTGCCTACATAGAATTTTGAAAATAGGTAGAATTACAAAGAAAGCTTAGCAAGCTGTGTACAAAATATATATACAAATAAACAAAATATACAAATCATTTGCATTTCTATACATCAGCAATAAAATTTAAAATGGTAATTTAGAAAAAGTTATTATTTATCCTATAACTAAAATGATAAGGCATATCAAAATAAATTTAGCAAAAGTATCAAAAATTATTAAGAATATTGAAAATAATAGTAAAAAATAAAGGGAATTTGACCAAGTAAGATGACATATTGCATTCATGGATATGAAAGCTAAATGAAGACAAATCTGCACTAAATAATTTGAAAACTCAGAGTATTTCTTATATAGTTTCCAAAAAAAAACATTAGTGGTACGTAGAATAATGACAATCCTTAATTTATATTGTAATAATAATCCAAGGATAGAGGGAAACAAAAATTGAAGAAGAAAAAACTAAGAGATATTCCTTAGATTGTATCAAGATTAATTATAATATGATACTAATTAACGAATGGATTTTAGCACTTTACTTTTTCTTTATCTATCATCTTTCTACTTGAAATTAATATCTATCATTCTAGTAATTTCTTTTCAATATTCTGAAGGCATTTTATCCCTTTTATTTTTTATTAATAAAAGTGATGAGAGTCCACAGCCCTCCTTTCTCCATGATTATACTAATATACTGAACATTTTGGGAGAATATTTTCTATTGAGGATTACTTATTTAAGTAATGGTCATCAAACTTAGTAAGACTCTAAATATGGGAATCCTGCTATTTAAAAAAATAACTTAGCTCTCTAATTATTTACAAATACCACTGTAAACTTCATTATATTTTTTGAACATTTAACCTGCAACCACCTCCCTACTTCTTCACTATTTTTTCATATTTTATTTATTTATTTAAATTAATTAATGTATTTTTGTTACAGATGTTTCTCTTTTTTCCCCCACTGATTCCCCCCTCCCCCTCCCTCCCATCCTGTCCCCAGCTCTGTTGTCCATGTCCATTGTTCATGCATACATGCATATAAGTTGTGTGGTTTATCTATCTCCCACCACCCTCTCTTCTGGGGATTGTCAGTCTGTGGTCCTAGTACCAGACCAGACTTGAGGTTAAACTGCAGAACACTGAACTTGAAAAACCACTTCAAAATAGCTGATTGGAAATACTGTGAGAGGGAAGCACAGAGAGGGACCAGGTGAAGCCACAGAGTGGGTGAGCCAACTCCAGCTGCTGGTAAGCCCAGGGAGCAGGAGAATTCAGCCTTACATAATGATTCCCAAATAGGAGCAACAGAGAAGGGAACAGGAGCCCACATAGCATCAAACAGTGGGAATCAGAGGTGATTTGGCCCACCAGAAGGACTCAGACAGCACTATCTCGTGCTAAAAGTAAGTGCTTGGTTGCAACACCAATCTGGGAAGCTAGCCCTGATTGTGGTCAGCATGGTTGGCCACTAAGTAGAACTCTGGACCTGCAGAGGGATCTGAGTGGAACACCTAGCAGTGAACCTGAAGCTGATCATTTGCTGAAATAATTTTGATAGTGGCTAACCAGAGTGCCCTGGGAAAGGGGCACAATAAACCCTACCTTGAGCAAAGAGAATGTGTCCCTTCCCCCACCTATAGAACAGCAGGCTGGAAACCAGCACACTGGTGGCTGGGCCTGAAGGTGCTGGGGATTAGGATTACTGGCCTGGTGGGAGCCTAGGCAGAAGCCATGCCCAGTAAGAGCCTGCAGTGATGAAAGTTTGGAGAGCCAAGGAGGGCTGTTTTATTTATTTATTTTCTCCTTTAAAAAAAATTCTATCCTCCTCTTCTCGGGGTGATGACAAGGGGGTTGCAGCAACTCAGGCAGAGCTGAGGCATTGGAAGGAGAAGTCTCTCCCTGTCCCGCGCCCCAGCAAGCTACAGGCGCCACCTCCAATACAAATCAGTTTAAAGCATCCTGACCAGACCTGATATCCCATAGAGTGCAGTTCCTTGAGGGAAAGGAAAGAAGCCCAGAAGAAGTATGTTCAAAGGACAAGCCCCAAAGCAGACCCAGCCTCTAGGTTAGGGAAGCCCTGCATACCCACTGGGTTACATGAGGTCCCTCCCTGCAGGGCTTCAGCCAGGTTGCTCAGGGACAGTGATTTACATAAACCTGCAACAGAGAATTGCCCAAGAAGGCAGGGGCTCACACACCAAGGAACTAGATTCAACAACATTGGAGCAAAATCCCCTGAGCTCCACAAATGGCAGATCCATGGGGCTTTTGTTTTGTTTTGTTATTGTGTGTATGTGTGTGTGTTTGTGTGTTTTAATTCAATTTTTTCTTCTTTTATTTTCCCATTTTTACACTTTTATTTTATATTTTACTTAACAAAGTTATTATTATTATTTCATTTATTATTTTCTTTCTTTTATCTTTTTATATTTACCCTATTTCCCGTCTCTGGCTTCTTTACTTTCATATTCTTCCCCCCTCCCCCATTCTTTTAATTCCTTTTATCTTGAACTTATAGGATTCTTTTTTTTTTATCCTCACCCGAGGACATTTTTCCACCCTTTGTTCAGGTAGAGTAGGAGGGGGAGAGAGGAACAGAGAGAGAGAGAAACATCGACGTGAAGGGACACATCGAGTGGCTGCCACCCGCACAACTGACCAGAGCCGGGGACAAACTGAAACCGAGGTATGTGCCCTTAGCGGGAACCGAACCCAGGTCTCTCGGGACCGCAGGCCGACGCTCTAACCGCTGAGCCAAACTGGCCAGGGCGAACTTATAGGATTCTTTTTTTTTTTTTTTTTTTATCCCAACCTGAGGACATTTTGATATTTTGTTCAGATAGAGTGGGAGGGAGGGAGAGAGAGAGAGAAACATCAATGTGAAAGGGACACATCGAGTGGTCGCCACCCACACAACCCAATCAGGGCCAGGGACAAACTGCAACCAAGGTACGTGTCCTTAGCGGGAACCACACCGGCGTCTCTCCAGACCACAGGCCAACGCTCTAACTGCTAAGCCAAACCGGCCAGGGCGAACTTATAGTATTCTTTTGTGTATGTGTGTATGCATTTTGTTTGCCTTCTAATCATTTTGCTGAGGCTTTTGCTTTTGTTATTGTTGTTGCTGATGTATTTAGGGCTTCTTTTCGATTTGGTCTGGCTTTGTGTTGTTTTGTTCTGTCAGCACCTATATAACAGTTAACATGACAGGGTAGGGGTTGACACTCAGAGTCAACAACCTTGAGGGCTGAGCCAACCTGCAAATGCTCAAGAGCAATAAGTACACAAATTCAACAGAAAGCCACACAAGGGTCATTCCTAGAGCACCCAACTAAGAAAGTCAAGGAGACTACTCCACTGGGTCTCCCAAGAAGGTCACCACACAAAACTGGGAGGCATAGCAGTCTTATCTATAGTACAGAAACACACACACACTCACAGAAAAAGCAATAATGTGGAAACAAAGAAACAGGTCCCATATGAAGGAAAAGAAGAAGAAGAAGAAGAAGAAGAAGAAGAAGAAGAAGAAGAAGAAGAAGAAGAAGAAGAAGAAGAAGAAATCTCCAGAAAAAGAGCAAAATAAAATAAAGGCAAGCAGTTTTTCAAATGTAGTGTCCAAAGAAATGGTTTAAGGATTTTCAAATAACTTAGTAAGAACTACATGAACTGAGTGGTAACCTCATCAGCATGAAAACAGATATAAAAACAACAAATAGGAGCCAATTGGAAATAAAGAACAACATAGCTGAAATAAAGAATAACCTGGTAGTACTCAACAGTAGATTAGAACAAGCTGAGGACCAAATCAGATAATTAGAAGAGAAGATATAAAAAACATACCAAATCAGATCAGCAAATAGAAAAAAAAAATTAAAAAAGCAGGAGGATAGCTTAAGGGAGTTTTGATACAATATGAAACATAAAAACATCTGCATCATAAGGATACAAGAAGAAGACTCAGTGCAAGGAATAGAGAACCTGTTTGAAGAAATCAATGACAAAAATCTTTCCTAACCTGGTGAAAAGAAAGTCACTCAAGTTCACTCAGGAAATACAGAGAGTCCCAATCAAAATGATAAACCCCAAAAGACCCAGAACTAAATACATCATAATTAACTTGGAAACATTAAAGACAAAGAAATAATCTTAAAGACAGTAAGAGTGAGAGAGAAGGTTATCTACAATGGTGCTCCCATTAAACTCTCAGCTGACTTCTCAATGGAAACACTGCAGGCCAGAAGGGAGTGTCATAAAGTATACAAACTAATAAAAAGTAAGTAACTGAATTCAAGACTACTTTAGCCAGCAAGGCTATCATTAAAAATTAAAGGTGAAATTAAGAGCTTCATAGACAAAATAGACTTAAGGAGTTTACTACCACCAAAATAGCACTGCAAGAAAAGCTAAAGTGACTGTTGTAAGTAAAAGAAGAAATAGAGAGAGAGAGTAAAAAAATCATAAAGACTAAAAATGGCAACAAATAAGTACTTAGCAATATAAACCTTAAATGTAAATTGCTTGAATGCTCCAATGAAAAGATATTAAATACTGATTAGATAAGAAAAGAGGACTTATATATATGTTGTCTGTCAGAGTCCCACCTCAAACCAAGACTTACACAGGATGAAAGTAAAGGGATGAAAAAATTCCATTAAAATAGAAATAACAAAAAATCTGGGATGGAAAAACTCATATATGATAACATAGACTTCAAAATGAAGGTCATAACAAGAGACAAAGAAGTTCACTACATAATATTAAAGAGGTCATTCCAACAAGAGGATATAACTCATGGTAAAAATATATGCACTGATGATAGGAGCACCAAAGTATATTAAAAATCTTTTGGAGGAATTCAAGGGAGATTTTGACAGCAACAAAATTATAGCAAGGGACTTTAGACAAAAAAATTAATAAGAAAATAGAGATGCTAAATGATGCGCTAGGTCAGATGGATTTAACTGATATTTACAGAACATTGCAGCCCAAAGTTGCAGAATATACATTCTTGTCAAGTGCACATGGGTCATTCTCAAAGGTAGACCACATGTTAGGACAGAAACTAAGCCTCTAGAAGTTTATGTAGATTGAAATCATTTCAAACATCTCCTCAGATTACAATGGCATAAAACTGAAATTCAACTATAATAAAAATTCTCAAAAGCATTCAAATGCATGTAATTAAACAATGAATGGGTTACCAACAGAGACCAAGGAAAAAAAATCCTGGAAACTAATGAAAATGAATACACAACAACACAACATCTATAGGACACAGCAAAAGAAAGTTTATAGCACTTCAGGTATACCTCAAGAAATAAGTAAAATCTCTAGTAAAATATCTAACCCTACAACTTAAAGAATTAGAACAATAAGAAAAACCAAGAGTCAGTAGAAGGGAGAAAATAATAAAGATCAGAGAGGAAATAATGACACAGATAAAAAAAAACAATACAAAAGATCAATAAAACAATGATCTGGTTATTTAAAAAGATAAACTAGATTGATGAACCTTTATCCAGACTCATCAAGAAACAAAGAAAGAGGACTTAATCAAATATAATCAGAAATAAAAGAGGTGAAGCCCTGGCTGGATTGGCCACTCGATGTGTCCCTTTCACATAGATGTCTCTCTCTCTCTTTCTCTCTCTCCCTCCCACTCTGAACAAAAAATGGAAAAATGTCCTTGGGTGAGGATAAAAAAAAAAAAGAGGTAAAGTAACAACTGACATCTCATAAGTACAAAAGACTATAAGAAAATACGATTAACAACTATATGCCAACAAATTGGACAACCTAGGAGAAATGAACACATTCCTACACTCATACAATTTTTCAACACTTAAACAGGAAGATTCAGAAAACTTGAATAGACCTGTAACAACTCATTAGATTGAAACAGCAATCAATAAACTCCTAGCAAACAAAAGTCCTTGTACAAATGGCATACAGGTGAGTTTCAGCAAACAGTCAAAGAACTAATACCTATCCTCCTCAAAATATTCTAAAAATTCAAGAGGAAGGAAGACGTTCAAGTTCCTTTTAGGAAGCCAGCATAATCTTAATTTCAAAACCACACAAGATACTACAAAAATAACAAACAGAAAATTACAGGTGAAGAACACTGATGAACATAGATGCCAGAATCCTCAACAAAATATTAGCAAATTGGATCCAGCAATATATTTAAAAAATTATTCACCAAAACTAATTTGGATTTATCCCAGGAATGCAAGGGAAATGCAATGTTCAGAAATTAATAAATGTGATACACCACATAAACACAATGAATGATAAAAATAATAAAATCATATCAATAGATGTTGAAACACACTTGACAAAATTCAGCACCCTTTTTGAGAAAAAAACTATCAGCAAAGTGGGACTAGAAAGATGATACTTTAATACAATAAATGCGTATATGACAAACCTATAGCCAACATCATACTCGGTGGGCATAAACTAAAAGCATTTCCCTTAAGAAGAGAATCAAGACAGGGGTGTCTGCTTCTACCATTCTTATTCAACATAGTACTGGAGTATTTAGCCACAGTGATCAGACAAGAAGAAAAAAAGATATCCAAATTGGAGAGCGGGATGTGAAACTGTCATTATTTACAGATGGCATGGTATTGTACATAGAAAACCCTAAAGAGTCTATCCAAAAAACCACTAGATATAATAAATAAATTTGGCAAAATAACAGGATACAATTTAACATCCAGAAATTGATGACATTTTTGTACATCAATAATGAACACTCATTAAGAGAAACTAGAAACACAATTTCATTTAGCATAGAAAAAGGAAGAAACCTAAAAATAAACTAAGATAAAAGACCTGTTCTCATTCCTGGTCAGTTTGGCTCAGTGATTAGAACATTGGCCCATGGACTAGAAAGTCTGGTTCAGTTACTGCTAAGGGCACGTACCTCAGTTGCAGTTTGTTTCCGGCCCCGGGTGGGGTCGTGTGGGTGGCAACAACTCCATGTGTCTCTCTCACATCAGTATTTCTCTCTATTTCTTTCTCTCTCTCTCCCTCCCACTCTATCTGAGGATAAATGCAAAAATGTCCTTGAGTAAGGATTTAAAAAAAAAGACTTGCTTTCAGAAAACTATAGGACTTTGGAAAAATAGAGGAAGATATAAAAAAGTAAAAGCATATACCATGTTCATGAATTGGAAGAATGTACATACTTAATATGTCCTTACTACCCAAAGCAATCT
The DNA here is from genome assembly GCF_014108415.1 of Molossus molossus. Classification (NCBI taxonomy): domain Eukaryota; kingdom Metazoa; phylum Chordata; class Mammalia; order Chiroptera; family Molossidae; genus Molossus; species Molossus molossus. The sequence continues at coordinate 82,741,012 of NW_023425401.1, read as the reverse complement.
ATAAATTCAATGCAATCTCTATTGTAATACCAATGGCATATTTTTCAGATCTGAAAAAAATTCTCCAAAAATTTATTTGGAATAAAAAGTGACCACAAATAGCCACAACAATCTTGAAAAGATGAACAAATTTGGAGGGATCACAATACTGAATATCAGGTGTACTACAAAGCCATTGTAATAAAAGCAGCTTATTATTAGCACAAGAACAAGCATATAGATTAATAGAACAAAACAGTGAACCTGAAATTCACCCAAGACAGTATACTCCATTAATATTTGACAAAGGAGGCAAGAGCATACAATGGAGTAAAGACAGTTTCTTCAATAAAGGATGTTGGGAAAATTGATCATTGCAAAAAAAAATGAAACTAGATCACTAACTTACAGCATACACTAGAAGAAACTCAAAATAGATAAAGTACTTAAATGTAAGTCATGAAGTAATACAAATCATAGAAGAAAAGGTAGACAGCAAAATCTCAGGCATCACATTTAGCAAAATTTTAACCAATACATCACCTAGGGCAAGAGAAACAAAAGAAAAAAATAATAAATGGGACTACATCAAACTTAAAAACTTCTACACAGTAAAAACAAAAAACAAAAAACCAGCATCAAAATGAAAAAGGAATCTACTGTATGGGAGAACATATTTACCAATGATACATCAGATAAGGAATTAATTTTCAAACTATATAAAGTACTCATACAACTCAATAAATGGAAGACAAACAATTCAATTGAAAAATGGGAAGAGGACCTGAATAGACATGTTTACAAAGAGGACATACAAATGCCCAAGAGACATAAAAAAAAATGTTCAATGTCAGTAATCATCAGAGAGATGCAAATTAGAATGACAATGAGGTATCACCTCCTTCCTGCCTAAATGACTACAGTGAACAAATCATCAAACAAGTGCTGCTGAAGATGTAGAGAAAAGAGCGCTGATGAGACTGCAGACTGGTGCAGCAACGGTGGAAAATAATACGGTGTTTCCTCAAAAAATTAAAAGTGAAACTGTAATTTGACCCAGGGATCCCACTTCTAGGAATAAATCTTAAGAAGCCTGAAATACCAATCAGAAAGAATATGTACACCCATATGTTTATAGCAGGGCTATTTACAATTGCTAAGATCTGGAAACAGCCCAAGTATCCATCAGTAGAAAAGTGGATAAAAAAAGCTGTGGTACATTTACACAATGGAATATTATGCATCTGTAAGAAAGAAATATATCTTAATCTTTGTGAAGACATGGAGAAACTTGGAGATAATTATACTTAGTGAAATAAGCCAGCCAGAGAAAGACAAGTATCACATGATCTCACTTATTTGTAGAATATAATGAACAAAATAAACTGATGAACAAAATAGATTAGGAGGTATGCAAGTAGGGAAAAGACTGACACATCTCAGAGGGAAGTGGGTAAGGGGGCAAGAAGAGATAATCCAAAGAATTTATATGCATGTATGAATAACCAATGGACAGAAACATCAGTGCGGCAAAGGCAGTGTGGGGTGGTAGGGATGAGAGGATGTCAGTGGGGAAAAAAGGAAAGATATTTGTAATACTTCCAACAGTAAAGATATATTTTGAAAATATATATCCACATCTTTCTTCTTTCAGCCCTATTACAATTGTGTAAGTATATTTCTTCAGATTTCATGACAATATATCTCCATTTTTGCTCTATACTCTTTTTTAACCTCTACAGGAATTCTGTGCTTTAAATTCTCTTCTGCTGCTGCCATATCTTCAGTGCATTTATTTATATTAGATTATTCTAAGAAGCATGTACACATGCCCTCCCAGATTTAAAACTAACAATGCAAATAATAATGAAAGTGATTTTCAATCCCACTCTACCTTCAGGCACTTTTTAATATTTGTTCTTTCCTTTGTGTATCAAAAATAGAGTAACCCCAAAACTATGGAATTTGGGAGCTCATATAAGGAACTGGTGCATCTACCTCTCTAGAGTTGTAAAGAAATTGTCGTTGGTCTGAAATATAAATAAATACTCTCAGAGAGAGGAGACAGTCTCTAGGTTTACAACATCTGGAATCTAAACAAATCATTCCAGGGAAGATTGTCTATAAATCTTTCAGAAGTCTCTATATTGAACTTCTTTCAAAAGCTTGTTTTTCCTTCAGTCATCCTTTACATAGGTTGTCAGTAATTTTTACTCAATAATTTCTGACTGTAAGAAAACATGAAAATATTTATGGAGCATTGTTTCCCAACAGCTGCAACAAATATCTTCATGATTTTTTTCCTTGTGAGTTGCCTTTTTCCCCCCAAAATATATTCTATGCATATGAGTAAGTAATATATATTACAAAAGTAAAAATCAAGCTAGGCACATATTTATCCCTCCAAAATATCAATTCAAAGAAGATAGTGACTTATAGCAATTCTTGGGAGGAACACCCTAGAAACTTGGGTGCATCTAAGCTCTCATTTATGTGATAAAAAGATAAGGTAAATTATAAATATTTTAAAATATGTTTTGACCCCACACTCTTCCCTCAGAAATACTAGATATAGCAATTTTTTAAAATACAGAACTTGTGTTCTAGCTTATATTTCTTATAAGTTATTTTCCATTGTTGGCAGATAGGTGAGGGTGGTACAAGCACCTCACATTCTATATATAGTTTATGTAGCTTAAAAATTACAAAACAGTATAGATACTTTTATATTAGGTACACGAAAAACACAAACCAACTGTTCTCAGTAATACAATACACAGAAAGAGCATGTTATATTTTAACAAAGGCCATGGGTTAAAGAAGAATAAATAACAAATATAAAACATTGTTGAAAGCAAAACTGAGTTAACTATTTTAATGTTCTTAATAAACTCTTTTAAATGTTATTTTAAATTTATTTTTCCAGCTTTACTGGGAAGTAATTGATAACAAATTGTATATATTTAAGGTGTACAAAGTGATGTTTTCATATATATATATATATACACACACACACACACACACACACACACACATACATATATATACACACACACATACATATATATATATATATGTCATAGTCAAGCTAAGCTAATTAATACATTCATAACCTCACATAGTTATTTAAAAAAAATTTTTTTCCATCATTGATTTGAGAGAGAAAGGAAGGGAGAGGAAGAGAGAGAGAGAAACATCGATAAGAGAGAACATCAATTGGCTGCCTCCTGCATGCTGCATACTGGGGATTGGGCCCACAACCTGGGCATGTGCCCTGATCAGGAATCAAACCGGTGACCTCTTGGTGTATGGGTTGATGCTCAATCGCTGAGCTATACTGGTTGGACAATCATATAGTTACTTTTCATTCATGTGGTGAGAACACTTAAGGTTTACTTTCTTACAAATTTCAAGAATACAATGCATTGTTACTAATTATAGTCACCACCATATGTTATCACCAGAAAGTAACCACCAATTACTCTCTGGTTCTGTGTTTAACATTTTAAGATTCCACATATAAGTGATACAACACAGTATTTATCTTTCTCTGTCTGGCATATTTAATCAGCATTATGAACTCCAGTTTCATTCATGTTGTTGCAAATAACAGGACTTCCTTCTTTTTTATGGCTGAATAATATGCAGAGCAAAAAAAAAAAAAAACATCAATAAAATTAAAAATATTCTACCTAATGGGAGAAAATATTTGCAAAACCATATATATGATAAAGGGTTTATAAAAACTATATAAGAAACTCTTACAATTTAAGAGCAAAAAAGAAATTAAAAACAGTCAAAGTACCCGAATAGACATTTTCCAAAGAAAACAGACAAATCATATACAAGTATATAAAAAGTGCTCAACATCACTGATCATGAAGGAAATGTAAATTAAAATACAATAAAATACCACTTCACACGTCTTAGGATGGCTATTATCTTAATAAACTCTTGACTCTTCAAACGACATAGAGTTCTGTTTAAACATGGTTACATCATTAAAAAGAAGTGGGATAATGTGCGTAGAAATAAGCTATGCTTCAAAAATTTGTTGTTGTTTACTATGTGATAAATGAGGAACACAAAAAAAATGTTCCATAGTGAAAATTATCAAAAGCTAGTTTTTTTTTCTGATATGTGGAAATAGGAATCATATATTTTTTTATCACTTATATTTTCATTATGGACTTTCTACCTAATAGTTCCTCTATAGACCTATGTGTGTAAGTGTAGCTTCCTCATTAAAAGATAAATGTGAATACCCTTTCCCCTTGGATAGGAACCTGAATTTCTGCTATAAGTTAGATTGCTAGAATTACATGGCCTACATTGGTAACAGCAAGCTATAATGGCTTCATGGCATGACAGATACAAATCTATTCACTGGGAGAGTTTTTGTCCTTGTAGTCTGTCATGGACTGAATTGTGCCCCCAACACTCAGAATGCTTTCTTATTTGGAAATAGAGTCACTGCAGAGGCAATTAGTTAAGATGGGGCTATACTGGAGTAGGCTAGGCCACTAATTTAACATGACTGGTATACGTATACCAAGGAAAAATCTAGACATGATCACATGTTCAAGGAGAATGATATGTGAACATGAAGATAGAGATTGGAACAATGCACCTAGAAACACCAAGGACTGCCAGCAAACCACCAGGAGCTGGGAAAGAGACCTGGAACAGATTCTCCCTAGCAGTCCTCAGGAGCAAACAACACTGCTAACACCTTGACCTTGAACTTCCAACCTCTAGAACTGTGAAACTAAACTTTTTTTGTTGCTTAAGTCACACAGTTTGTGGTGCTTTGCCCTAGTAAACTAATGTATAACTATTGTGTCCTTCTTTTATAATAAGAGTCAATGGCATCCATCACCTCATAGGCACTTATTCATCGATGTTAGGAAAGAAGAGATAAAAGGACCATGGAAGAACAAAGAAGTTATTGATCTTCTAACCAGATGTTAGAAATCTTAATATAGAATAGATTTGGAAAGCAAAGTTGTAATGATTTACAGAGAGCTGGGGTTTTCAGAGAGAAAGATTAATGCCCTTTTAATTTCAAAACATGGCTTTGTAGTGAAAAACAAATCTAATACTTGAACCTAGAGAACTAACAGTTTACTCTGCAATCACAGGGTTTGGGGAAATCCGCATGTATCTGAGACAGTTTTTCTCGTTTAAATACAAGAGTCACAACATTCCTATGATGCTTTTGTACTTATTTTCATATATTTATAGGTAAATAAAAATATCTTGAAACAGTGAAGTAACATATGCAAGTTCCACATGGCCTCTTTATTCTTGGAGCCAGGATTTCAAATTTGGTCTATCTGAACTCAGACTTGAAGCTATTAACTAGTGAAAATTAATAATGGTATAGCCAGTATAACTAATTGCTAGTTGAAATGATCATTTTTTGTCTTATTTCCAACTATCTAAATATGACTCTCAATTAATGAACTGATACAAAAGCGTATGTTCAACTTGGTCCTTTGTCAAAGAGATAGGTGAACCCCACTCCCTACCAGATAGAAGTATGATAGCTGCAGACTTCATCCTGGTGCCTAATATGTAAAATAATAAAAACATTAAAATAATCCCGTAATACAAACATGTTACAGAAATTAAGTACTCTATTATAATAAGGAACTATATCTTAGAGACATCAAGCATTAAATTTTTGAATGGGACAGAAAACAGTAATAGATAATTTGTCCTTAAACAAATCTAGATTTTAAACTTTTTACAGTATCACCCTTATTTATGTGAAGAAATCTTACAAACCAAAGAACTACAAATTGGTCCCTGGAAGATTTTTTAAAAGACCATTTAAAGTCTTACAACACTTAAAAAAACCAACCCCCTGGACCTGAAAAGGTCAAGTCAAGAGCCTGTCAGCACAAATGATTCAGAACTTCTCAAATCCTGACACAGGAGTGTACAAGTTAGTCTCTGGAGAACCTAAATCCAGAATTATTTGAGCTCAAAACCACCACTCAGAAATCTACACACACTTTGATAGGAAAGCATTCATGCAGATGGAGGATAAGTAGAAAGCTCTCTTCCTAGTGACTGGAACAGATGACAGCGTGTGTGGTTTCTATGTGTTTCTAGCCACTGATTCATAACCTTAAAACATTATTGTATTATTGTTATTCAATCACATACATCTGAGTATTTTCAGTTGTGTAGGGTTATCTTCCTTCATATTGATTTAAATATTTTTTCTATAAAAAGAATAGTTATTCCTAATCCCCTCCCAAGAATATTTTTTATCTGAATTGACCCATTGTTCAAAAGGATTTAAATGTCCTCTTTAGAAACAGCATTTTTTTCTTTCTTTCTTTTTTTTTTTTTTTAATTCCCTGAGGAATCGTTTATCTCCTTTACATTGACTGAGAAAGGTGGCTACTGTATATGTACTTTCTGGTTTAAAATGTTAATAGGAAAGGCATGGTTTTAACTAAGTATGAATTGGTTAAGGAGATAAATATATATCCTCCTAATCTCAGTCAGCTTTGTAAGACTAGTAGGTTTGCCTATCTTTTGACCATTGTGGACTCCTGTAATGTGTTGTGAACAGTACATTACATTTATATTGACACTAATATAGCTTCATAAAGTATCTTCCATTCTATGGCTAGCTAGCACTGCAAATAATTTCAAAGTATAGTGTCTATTTTCTAAAATATATCACCTTAAATATGCCAAGATCGGTATGGCTTCTGTTTTTTATATTGTAACAGAATTGTATTTTAAAACTTTCAAGGACTAGGCACTCTCCGTCCCAGGAGTATGCCTGTGCCTTTCCTTCCTCCTCTTCTTCCCCCAGAGGCCTACATCTCTTAAACTCTAAGGGTTCCCATAAGACTTTCAACCAGGGGATCAATGGGCAGCAGCAGCTCTCTGGGCTAACCCCCTGAACCTGTCTCCAAGCCCCCTTTTTCTCTAATTCTCAGGGGAGCCAAAGCAGCCCTGCCTAGTTTCACTCCTATCAGTTCTTCTAGTCTAGGTTCGTCCTTGTTTCACTATGCCCAGCTTTAATAAACGTACTAAAAAAATAAAGTAAAATAAAACTTTTACAGAATGGCCATTAACTCTAAATGTAATGAAAAAAAAGTTAAGAAAACTTTAACAATCATTTTATCCCTTTTCTAATTGATGTTAGCAATAACAATGTTATTTAAAACATTATAAGAAATATATTTATAATAACCTGCAAAAATTTGAATTATTTTAGGACGATTCCATATGAGACCTGCTTGTATTCCCTAATTCTTTTTTTTCTTATAAAAGTATTTTTTAAATAAATTGATGTATTTCAATGTTGTTAACATGATAGCCCAATGCTATATCAAGGTAGCAAAGTGAAGATTCCTGGTATTTTTATATAAACACTGTGAATGACTGTGCATTTGCATTCAACTTCACAAGAAATTATCTTCAGGTTCACAAAGAGTAACAGCTGTAACACCTTTCAAACAGCGAAGATGTACATACGACTCAGCAGACAGTGGACTCAGCAGTCTAATGATGGAGCTGCACTCTAACACCATACAGAAGAGAGGGGTAGAATGGCAGCATGACCAGCTTGCTGAACAAAACCCAAGTCTTTTTTTTTTCTTTATTGATTTTAGAGAGAGAGGAAGGGAGAGGAAGAGAGAGAGAGAAACACTGATGAGAGAGAACATCAATTGGCCACCTCCTGCATGCCCCCACTGGGAATCAGGCCCACAACCTGGGCATGTGTTCTGACCAGGAATTGAACCAGCAACCTCTTGACGCATAGGTCAACCACTGGGCCATATTGGCTGGACCAAAACCCAAGTCTTTTAAACTTAACCACTGAAAGAAAACAGAGCAGATATCACAATTACACAGTATCGTACAGAAATGGAGCCATAAGACCCCGATTAGAACCCTGAAACAGTGAATGTGCTTCTGCCCGGTTTGTCATGGAAAGAAGCTGTGGATATCCGCAGCTGTCTACCACAGTGGTGCTTTGCACACACACGATGCTGTCATTGGCTGAACCCAGTACTCCCTGCTCTGTAGAGTGCTGGTGAAGGTAACGTGTGCTATTGCTGTGGGTCAGCGCAATAGCTTGGCTGGATTTCAGGCACCCGTGAGGCTCTCTACGACTGCCCTACTGCCTTCCAGGCTCCACAGGCCGCACTTCCCGAAGCTCACGTTCTCTTCAGAGGGTTGGGAAAAACACCAGGAACATTTAAAACAGTAGAACCCAGCAGCTTCAGACCCTCTAACACTAAATTACAGTCCAAACCACCATGACAAATATGTTTCACTTGGTTACAAGTACAAAGAAAATATCTGACTCCATCATATTGCATGTATCTCAGTGACCGGATTTTTTGTAACAGAGATCAGGAGGACAGCAAGAGTCTTTTCCTGCAAGGGCAAGGAAAAGCTGGTCAAGTGCTAATTAATTAAATCCATTCTTAATTTTGAGCTGTAGAGAAGGAACTGACTTGCACAGGATTTCCTCAAATAAAGATATATATTTCTCAACCTTGACTATGATTAGATTGTAACCAATCTCACATCCAGAATTTTATCTGCTGATTGTTACTATAACTGTCCTTGGGCCACGGTGTATTTCTGAAACTAGGACCCTTTACATTATTTTAAAACTCAAAGTGCTGCAGATTAAAGTAAATACAACTAAATAACAATAAAGTCATGTGTGTGCCACGGTGCTAGGTTTTGGACGAGCAGAGATGGGATGTTCCTGCTTTCCACCAAGTAGGCTCTATCGCGTGGCCACTCCTCCACAGGTGTCATAGCCCAGATTTAAACCGTGTATATCTCAGTGAATTAGAAAAAAATTGTAATCTAGCACATTATTAAAAACAATCCCAAGTAAACTGCCTCATACACTTTTGCCTAACCTGAGATTTTGTGGTAGGGCCCATTTGAGTGAATAAATCCACTGCTCAACTCTTAGTGTTTTATTTTAATCTCACATTAGACCGGAACAAGTAAACTTTTCATAAAGGTTACATTTTCTTTCTTCTCGTTGTCATATCTCAGAATAAGTGTTCTGCCCCCTAAAGAACTGGGAATAATTTGTAAAGGCTTTCTTCTCCAGAAACAGAATAGTGAAAATCACAAATTAGGTTAAGTGGCTTCATTTTCCTCAGGTCAACATTTAAAACTCAAGGCTTATTTTCCCTATGAATAAGGTGTGCTTGAGTTGATAAAATGAATCAAAATCAGCTTATGGAAAAGTTTAAAAATGTAGTTTACTGAAATGTATCTTTACAAAGAAAAGTAGCACTACAATCCAGTCTAGAAGTTTAAATGACAGTAGATGACTTCGAAACTAACAACACATATAAAGCTGAAGTCACTGCCTTGGGTAGTTTACAGAGTGCACCCAGTATCTTATGTAGGACAGTCATACTTACGGCAGAAAAATTCAATTTGACATGTAATGACTTGGCTCTTAAATCCAGGGGTCAAACTGGGAGTAGACTTGAGCAGACAGATTTTTTGCTAATGAGGACTTATCTGTGGTGACAATTCCATCCTCAGAGCATGTTATGTAAGAGAAAAACATTTGAGAGAACAGAAAAAAATGAATGTTAAGGTATACAAATGTGATTCTTAAACAAGAAGTCAATGAGACTAGGCTTTCTATTATGAGGTGAAACTACTTCCATAACCAACTAATAAACTCAACATACTCTTTCTGATATGGAACATAAAATGTTTGAAATATCAAAGAATTACTTTTTTGGAGTGTGTTACTTTAGATCACTGTTCAAGGTCTAGTATAAAAGGCAACCTGAATAGTTAAAAGCAGTTGAATGTCAACCGTCCTGCTACTCAGAAGGCTACCATTAGGATATTTCTACTCCATCAACAAAATCCTGTGCAGGGAGGATGTCAATATATGTTAAAATAAAAATGAATCCCCACCCCCACCCCCACCCCCAACACATGGGCAAAACCACTTGTCAGTTACTAGGAAGAAGATCTTTAACAAGAAACATCTTAATTACAGAATCAGAGGCACCAAAACCAGACCGACACAAAAATGTACCACTCTGCCCAGATGGATGGATATTTGGGACGACAGCACCTGCTGGTGGGAACCTTAGGAGATGTGCTGCTCAGAGTGGGAGGGAGTGGAATGCTAAGAGGAATAGGCCCAGGCCCCACTGCTCACAGACCAAGGTCCCGGGCCCAAGCCCTCAGGGCTGTGTGTGCTCCTTCCCCTGTCTGCAATCTGGTGCCAAAACCTTAAGGAAAACAAACACAAACCTGAAAGAGAATTTTTAAGCAAGTGATGAGAACTATAATCACCTAAGTACCTTTTTGTGTGCCTATTATTTATGCCATAGCTCTGGCAAGGGTCAGAAGTGTACAAAGATTACTTGCCTAATAATTGAAGACATGAAGATTTTCTTCTTTCAGGATGGCAGGAGTCCATGCACGATTTGTAAACATCGATACAAAATACTGTAAACATAACTTAACAGAGCTTGTATAATGCAAGAGTAAATCTGAATTTACAAGTGGGTAAAAAAAACAAAGACAGAGGGCAGCTTCACACAAAGTTCTTCCTCCTGTGCCAAGTGATTTGATTACAAATATAATCCTGAGCTGTAAAACTGGGATTTGAGGGAGAGACATTTTTGCATATAAAATATCCAAATGACACTTTTTGCTAGTGATATTCAACTGCCAGAGACAGTTCTGAATGTGTGACTTTGGAAACATTTATAGATTAGTGTGGCGCCCTTGCTGGGAGCCTGCTATAGTGCTGGCCATGGCAGCCGATGGGACAGCATCTTCCGCCTCCTCCAGTTCATCCTGGATCTGCTGGCTCACACTGGACGGCAGGGCTGTGGAGTGAGCCACTCCTTCCAGAGGCAACTCTCTGGAAAGGGGATACAGGAGCTGAAGTAGGCAAGTCGATTGACTCAGCGAGGAATCTCTTTCCCACAAAGAATCTCTGATAATGCTGAAGAAAAGTGATTGGAATTTTTGTGCATTAAATGATAGGCATTGCCTTTGTATTCTTTCCCCAGTTCTACAATATTTTTCTATATCATATTCTAGGAAATCAGTGCTCCCTAAAGCAACAGCTTCTTTAAATTTAAATGTTTCTCCTCGTTCTGAAGCATTTGCTGGGGACATTTCAAATATTCCAGAAAAAAAAGTAAGGATGGCCACCATAAGAAAATTCTCTGTCATATACTTCAATTCCTGAATGAAACACTTCAATCCAGTGGATGAGGTGTACTGCTTCATTCAGTACATGTCCTACACATTGAGCACCTCTAGCTGGTTAGCCCCCATCCTCCTCCCCTCCAGCCACTTCCTGGTCCTCCAGCTGCTTGGGTCTCCAGGGGGCCTAGGCCGCACCCACCCCCGCAGATGCCTCAGAGGGCCAGAGCCAGCTATAGGTGCACAGCCCGGCCTGTGGCAGCAGGTGCAGGAGCCTATTTCCTAACCCTTTAAAACTTGGTTCTAAATTAATCAGAATATATTGTCATCTAAACATTTTTCTTTATTCTCACTTGAGGACATTTTTGCATTTATCTTAGATAGAGCAGGAAGGAGAAAATGGGGAAGAGAGAGAGAGAGATACAACAATGTGAGAGAGGCACATCAGTAGTTGCCACCCACATGACCCCACTGGCTGTGGAAAAACTGCAACCAGGGTAGCTGCCTTTAGTGCAAACCAAACCCGGGACTCTCTAGTCCGCAGGCTGACACTCTAACTGCTGAGCCAAACCGGCCAGGGCTCATCCAGACATTTTGTACAAATTAACTTTTACCATTAAAATATGTCATGTGATATATATATTTCCACAAAGACTGTATTTTTATGAATATAAATAATATATAAATAATTAAGCTCTCATTAAATGTATAATAGCTTTTGAAGATTTTGAAGACAATTTTAGTATTTGAGTGATTCTGATGGAAATTCTTATCAGAGGAGTTCTTCAAAACTAAATAATTTTTACTGATGATTCTTGAAAATGTATCCTTTTCTAAATTGTTTGTCATACTGTTGATTTCTTTTGCAGTAGAACCCCTCAGGTAATGTGTGTGAGTAAAAATAAATGAGTCAAACATTGTATGTGTGCTAGTTCTTTTTGGATACTATTTTGGAAGAGCATTTATGAGGACTTTATTTTTGTTAAGTCATAGTTGTATTTGCTTTGTATACTGTTGTTTTAAAGAGAACTGACAAAAATAGTCTATCTTTGATCTTAGTGGAGAGAGAACTGATCAATCATAGTGACTAGGATGTTGTCAGACTTGGATATGCAGCAAGTAGAAGGATGATGCCTAGAGAGAAGGGCATGAGCAGAGATTCTGGCCAATGAACTTGCCTCACCTGCCACATGAGTACTCAGTAATATAAACTGAGTATTTAACCAAACCCTTGTTCTTTGCACAATCTAATGTTATATGTGTGGTTAGTAGCCATCAATTTAGACATCTGATTCTCTACTAACCTTTCCATGATTGTCTCTCGCTTTCTCATTTTTTAATTTTTTGCTTTGTTTTATTTTTAATTTTTGTGACCATATTGCTCTAGCTTAATGATGTAGCTTCAGTATAGTTGAAAAGAAAATGACAGATAAAACAACCTGGTATTTTTAACATAAATAACTGTATATTTCTACTTGATTCAGTGGTACTTCCAACTTGAAGTATAGGCACTGGAGATAGACTCAAGTTTTTCCTTAACTGTCAATGAAAGCAGCTACAAACACAGAAAATTGTGTGCAAAAATTAATTGCTAATAAAATTCTCACCTATATTGTTTTCTTTTCAAAAATGAATTAATAATGATTATACATGAAATCATAATTATAGAAGGGTGTTTTAAATACAGAGTAATAGAAATAATATTGCATCCTATTAATTGCTCATTAGATGCAATCATAGCAATGATAGAATTTATTTACTTTCTGAGTGAAAACAATTTGGCACTGATTGCTGTATAATATCTAAAAATTAATGAAGTTATTTTCCTGAGGTCAAGTTGTATATGAGTAATTCTGATCAATGATATTGCAGTATGGCTAGAAGTAGAAGTTTAAATAAATATGTTTTTATTGGGGAAAATATTTTAATTTTCGAGTAGATTTTATGTATATACTCTCCCCAAATTTGGAAGAATAATTATGTATATAATATTTTATATTATATAATATATTATGTAATAATATGTAATATTGTTACAAATATATATTATATCTAGTACATTTTTATGTTATATATCTAGTAAGTTTCTGAGTACTTTGTGTGTATATCTATGCATGATAAAGTAGAAAGAAAGTGACAAGGGATTAAAATGACAAATGATAAAGTATGTTTACTTCCAATATAATTAATGGTAATCTTAGTTTTTTTTACTTACTATTAAGTTTTATATGAAAATTCAGAATCACTTAGAACTTCCCATTTAATTTCTAGTCAATGATCTAACCCAGCCCCATTCTAGCAGAACATGAAATGCTAAATTGTATTTATTTTAGTTCTTTGACATATCCATTGAGAAGTATAATGTATTATTGATCCTCTTTAATGTGTCTTAAATTTGTTATATAACTATAACTAATTCTATCAATTTACTACTATTTGAAATATATGTTTTTTCTTTTAAGTTTTCATTAGTTTAATCTGAAGATCAAAGAAAATCTTGGGCCAGGCCTCTTTTCCTTTAACCAAATCTAAGGTCTGCATGCGTTAGTTCTCTACATTTCATCTAAAGATAACTGGCAAATATTGATGTGTCTCCTCTTAAGTACCTGTCAAAGTGGGTACTAAAAACATTTAGGGAATCTAGAAAGCCATTTATAATGATTATTGTCCATAAGTCTATAACACACTAACAATGGATCACTCTCCCATTAATAAAATTATTTCTAAAATTGCTATCAGTAATATTTTAATAAATTTAATCTTCTTATTTTATTAGTAAGGTAGTCTTTTAGATATCTTTATAAATATGACTATAAAATATGATATTTTTCTATAAATTCTTTTATTGTAAATTGAGAATATATTACTAACAATAAGTTTAATTTCTACTAAATAATGTATTAGATCATTTGAAAATAATTTATAAGCTAAAATTTTCTCTCAATCGACATTAAAAAAAACACATTTAATATTAAGTTGTGGTTATTTTAAAGAACTTTTTTACATTTTTTACACTTGATAAATAATCACATTTATTTATTTATTTATTTATTTATTTATTTATTCTTTGTATTTATCTTCGGATAGAGTGGGAGGAAAGAGAGAGGGAGAGAAACATCAATGTGAAAGACACATCAACTGGCTGCCACCCACACAATCCCAACTGGAACCGGGGACAAACTGCGATTGAGGTACGTGCCCTTAGGGGGAACAAACCTGGGTCTCTCTGGACCACAGGCCCATGCTCTAACCACTGAGCAAAACCGGCCAGGGCTAATAACATTTTTTTTTTTTATCCTCACCTGAGGACATTTTCCCATTTTTTTTGTTCAGGTAGAGTGGGAGGGAGAGAGAGGAACAGAGAGAGAGAGAGAAACATCGATGTGAAAGGAACACATCGAGTGGCTGCCACCCACATGACCGACCAGGGCCGGGGACAAACTGCAACCGAGGTATGCGCCCTTAGCGGGAACTGAACCCGGGTCTCTCAGGACCGCAGGCCGACGTTCTAACCGCTGAGCCAAACCGGCCAGGGCAATAACATTTATTTTTATTTATGTTTTCATTGATTTTTTTTAGAGAGAGGAAGGGAGAGAGAACATCAGTGTGAGAGAGAAACATGGATCTGCTACCTCCTGCAAGCCCCCTACCAGAAATTGAGCCTACAACCTGGGCATGTGCCCTGACTGAGAATTGAACTGGGACCTCTCAGTCCATGGAACATCACTCAGTCCACTGAGCCATACTGGCAGGGCTAAATAATTACATTTAAATTTATATACCATAATTTTACCGTGTTGATAATTAAAATATATAAACATATTTGAGCTCTGGCCAGTGTTGCTAAGTGGATAGACCATCTGCCCATGCACTGAAGGGTTACGGGTTTGATTCCCAGTTAAGGGTTTGTTCCTTGGTTGGAGATTAGAACCCAATGTTGGGGGGAGGAGGGTGCGAGTGGGAGGCAACCAATCAATGTAGTTCTCTAATATCAATGTTTCTTCTTTTCTCTCTCTCTCTCTCTAAAAATTAATGAAAAAAATATTCTTGGGCGAAGATAACAAATATATATATAATTTGCAATGATCATTGTTGATAGGTCTAAATATCACACTAAAAATGAATGGATCACTCTAATTAACAAAATTATTTCTAAAATTGCTATCAGCAATATTTCAATAAATGTATATATATAAATTTTAAAGCTTTAATTCAGATATATGTACTTAATGCATTAAATAATTAACTACAAAATTAAAACAATTTATGCCTGACCGATGTGACTCAGTGGATTGAGTGTTGTTCCATGGACTGAGAGGTCCTGGTTTGATTCTCGGTCAGGTTACAGGAGGCAACCGATCAATGTTTCTCTCTCACATTGATGTTTCTACCTCTCTCCTCCTTCCTCTCTCTTGAAAAAAGTCAATAAAACATATTTTAAAAAATGTGTTAAAACAATTCTTCAATGTTATATTTATATATATATATATCAAGAAGATAAAGTCCATAACTATATAAAATTATTAGCTTTTTATAGAATTA
This sequence comes from Molossus molossus, assembly GCF_014108415.1. Taxonomy (NCBI): domain Eukaryota; kingdom Metazoa; phylum Chordata; class Mammalia; order Chiroptera; family Molossidae; genus Molossus; species Molossus molossus. Next base: position 82,725,289 of record NW_023425401.1, on the reverse strand, counting down.
GATTTTTAGTTGTTATTGATAAACGAGACTAATTATTTGAATACAGACTAGACACAAGGATAGATTCATTAGTGAAAATAGAGTTAAGTTTCTGTTGTGTGCTGGAAAGCAAAGAATACACTGGTCTCAGGTAGCAATAATAATTAAAACAAATATTCCCCCTCATTTGGTCTTGACAGTAAGCTTAAACAAATATACATTCTAATAATTTTTAATCCTCACTCAAGGATATGATTTTATTGATTTTAGAGAGAGAGAGGGAGAGAGAGAGAGAAATATCAATGGGTTGCCTCCTGGGATCTAACCTGCAACCTTGTTATGTACCGTGACTGGTAATCAAACCCATGACTTTTTGATGCACAGAATGACACTTCAACCAACTGAGCCACATCAGGCAGGGCAATACACTCTAATTCTTAGCCACAGAGGGCTAAAACTGAGACAATAGTCAAGAAGCACTAAAAAAGCTAAGAAATCATCTAAGTAGAGAATATGCTCAGACTACTTATGTAACCAAGTTTGTACAAGATCTATTATAATTTCCACTGGATTTTATTTTTGACTTCTTATAGTCAAGATAATTTTAGTCATTCTCCTAAGTTTTGATGAAGGCATCACACATAATTGTTTAGATTTAAAATCCACAAATAACCCCAAAGTCACATCCTTCCACAAACCTATTAGGGACACTTGATAAATACTTGATGACTGACTGCTGAATAAATTACTTATTATCTAAAATATTTTGTGATATAACAATGGACTAATATCTTAAGTGGCAAAAATTAATTAAATACAAAAATATTTAACTATGCAAAAAATAAGCACTGGACAATGCTTTGTTATTTATATAATAGTATATATGCTTTATTGCATAATGCTTTATTATGTACCATATGACATTATCCAATGTATAGTATTATGTCACATATATTATAAAAATCAGTTCTTTTAAACTTAACTAACCTTGCAAAAAAGTAAATAATACAGCAGAATTATAAAATTTGAAGTAATAAGCAGCACTTACAATTATAATGAACATGTAAGAGGTATAATCTTGGCTTGGGGCCTGTAAAAGATGGAAAACCAAAATGGAGAGCCACACATAACAACACATGGACCTACAGATGTAAAAACTCTCAATGAAGGTAGAAAGAAGATAAAAAAAAAAACTATTCCACACAATATGATGGTAATTAGACTGATGTCATAAACCTTCACACTAGGTGGTTAAGAGGGGAAAAAACAACTTCTGCTAAGAATTCAAAATTATAAACAAGACCTCATGCTGGGTTGGTGTCTGAGGGTTTGAAAAATCCAAGTTAATTAAATTTTAAGAGGTCACATTTTGATAGTACCCCCAGGATTTTAGTAGAGACATACAAATCCTTTTTGAAAGACACTTTAAACACAAATAAAATCCTGATAACTAAGAGCCCATCATAAAACATCACAACACAATAAAAGTCAATATAACATAACCAAGAGTAAATGGAAGTATTTAAGAGCAGAATCGGGTTATTTATTTATTTTTTCTTTTATCCATAGAGAAAGCACTTCCAATTATTGCAGTTGAGCTAATGACCTCTGCACGATTGACACAAATCTTAGGAGATGAAACAACAAATGTGCAAGTTTTTACCACTTAGCAAATGTTATTTAAAATATATAATTATAAAAATAGTCACAAGAGTCAATATCGCTGTTCCTTAGTTTTCTTACATATAAAATTGAAAAATAATGCAGATAATTATTATTTCATCATAGGGATGTTGTAACGATTTAATTAGTTCATATACCTAAAGTATTTTGTTCAGTGGTGACACATGGTGGAAGCTATATTTTATGCTTTTATTTTCATCATCATCATCATCTTTGATAGGCATTGTGCTTCCTGGGTCAGCATTTATTTATTTATTTATTGATTTATTTTGGGTCAGCATTTAGAAGTCCCAAATAATCAGGCAATGTGAAATGAAGGCAGAGCCCTTTTTCCACATGATAAACCCTCAATTATCCCTGCTGAAAAGAGCCAGCTAGTTGTCACTTGTGTGACCATTGAAGAATCTATGCCTCCAAAATATAATATAGTCATTCCTTGCCACGTTGTGCTTTGACTTTCTCAGCTTCACTCTATCATGGTTTTTCAAATATATTCATTAAAATGTTGACCGAGACAGTGAAAATTATACTGTACGCGCTCGGTAGTCTGAGTCAATTATACATCCCTGTATTACAATTAAAATTAAAATTACTGTACATATAGACTGTAGGCCTATGTATTCAAGCACCCCCACAAGTCCTTCAATGCCAGGTGCAACTGCTCAACCACTCCTTGTGTGTGGGTAATGACATTTTTCCCAAAAATCGGGTGTGGTGGAACCAAGCAAAGCAGAGCATGTTCACTGATTGGCTCAGCTTCAAGCAAGTTTGTTTCTCTTATACATGCTTCTACATCACTATGCATTGGAAGCATCTCTGCTCTTGTAAGTGTTTGCAATTTCTGAGAACTTTTATCTAAGCCCCATGATGGCTCCTAAACATGCTGTTTCTTCTAAGCCTTCTGATTATGAAACTAAATGCTGGAGGAAGACGCTTACCATCCAAGAGAAGGTGAAACTCTTGGATATGATCAAAGATTGCAAGAAAATCATGGAGGTTGCCCGCCATTATGACTTGAATGAGTCTACCATTCGCTCCATCCATAAAGATGAAAAGAACATCCGTGCAATGGCTACTGTCTCCTTCAACAAGAAAGCAAAGCGCATCGTGACAAGTCATAATAAGTTCAGAGTGAAAACAGAGTCTGCCCTAGCCATTTGGATCAGTGACAACCACAAGAAAAACATTCCATTGGATTCACTGGTCATCCGGGAGAAGGCAAGGTAGCTCTATTAGCACTTTCCAGCAGACGAACCTCAACAAGGACCCTCTTCTGCAATGTTCATGGATTTCATGGCAAGCAAGGGTTGGTTTGAGAAGTTCCAGAAGAGGTATCATCTGAAGATTGTTGTTCTCCACAGAAAAGCTGCCTCTGCTGACCAGCCTGTACCAGAGGACTATGTGAACAACATGTTTCAGAAGATCCTTGGGGAGAGCAAGTATCATCCAGAGGATATAAGCAACTTGGCAGTGGATAAGGCAATTAGGCTAGCCCGGATGCTGAGAGGAGAAGATTTTGCAGATGTGACCCGCAATGACATGGATGAGCTCCTGGAATCCCATTCGGATCCCTTAACTGATGAGGAGCTGATTGAGATGACTAAATCTGCAAGTGAGGAGGAAGAAGAGTAGCCAGAGGTTCCTGGGGGTCAGGAGGAGAAAGTTGGCCTTACACTTGAGCAAGTCTTGTAAGTCGTGATAACTATTAAGCTAGTACATGACATGATTGGTGAAAGGGACCCATAAAGGATGCATGCATTGTAGTTCCAGAATGCACTTGATGGAGGAATAGAAACGTACAAAAGCCTCCTCACACATATGAAAATACAGCACCAGCAACTGCCTATCCCGATGTTCTTCAGCCATGCACCGAGACACCCACTGCCTAATCCTAGTGCTCCTTCGGGAAGAAGATGACGATGGACCTGGTGAAAATACTGCACCACCTGGAGACTCTCCTGCTGAGGTCGTGCCTTCAGAGGAGCAGTAACCTTGCTCTTCTTTGCTGTGCAGTACATCTCTTTATCTTCATCACTTTATCATTGAACAAGTTGCACTATTTTCATAGGTTAGTGGTTGTATGAACTGTGTGTGTGTAATTAAACGTACAATAATAATAAGATATTTGTAACATCTAATATATCTTATTGTTTCTTACTTTGTCTAATATATTGGATAATATGAGTGTAATGGTGACTAGAGTGTGTTATTTCATGTCTAGAGGATTCTAATACTGTTAAAAAACGTATTTAGAAGGTCGTAAATAGGTTTTCTATGCTCTAACTGTGAAAATATTTGATTTATAAATAAAGAATTCTACTTCGTGGAAATTAATTTATGGCGGTAGCATCTGGAACTCATTAACCACAATAAATGAGGGCCGACTGTATAAAAGCCATCACATCTGAAGGATATTAAGATAGGTTACCCTTGAGAAATGCCGGAAGATTGTTTCTCGGGTGGGCTGAGACCTAATGCACAAATCTAAATCACTGCTTATCACAAGCAATGACATAAAAACCCACAGATTTTTACTTTTAATAAGACAAAGAGTACTATTAATCTATTCAGAGTACTCAGAAAATGAGTAGCATTATAGACATCTGACACATTTCAAATAATAGAAAGCACATGGTTAAATTTAGAGATTTTATAGAGTATTTGCTAAAACCTGCTGTCACACAATGCCAGTCAAAGTTGTGAAGCTCCTGTTTGCATGCACATTCACTTTTTACGATGGATGCTGCATTTTTAGTGCGACATCTATGTTGTCTTGAGTGTGTTATGACTTTTAATCCTTGAGTTAATACATTTATAGATATGTTGTTTGATTTTTTATTGATTATTTTAATCTCATAAAATATTGTATCTTCAAATATTTTATTGTTTTTAATATGATTTGATTTTTCAAAGGAAAATGCATGTACTTAATTTTGATTATGATCTGCTTACATTTATTAAAAATGTATATTAGTAATAAATTAAAAATTACAGGTATATTTTCAGTTGTGATGGTTATAATTAAAGATCAGCTGCTACTTTTCAATAACAGCAGTATTTGACATAGAATATTAAATAATGCTCTAAATTATATAAAATTCAAAGTATATAGTAGGAAAATAATCTTTTCAAATCTCAGAGTCAATGACTAATATTTAACTATTCAACTGCTGAAAAACTTCTGAAATATCTCTGAAAGACCACTCAAATTACATTCTAGCTGTGTAGAATTCGCAGGTCTGTTTGATTTTCTTTCAGTGTTAATATTTTGTTTTCTTTTTAACTTTTACTTTGGAAATAATTACATACTCAGAGAAACTTGCAAGGATAATACAGAAAAGACCCTTGTGCTCTTCACCCAGTTTTCCCCAATGGTTACATCTTATATAAACATAATACAATACTGAAATGAAAAATTTAAAATTAGTACAATAGATTTGTATAATTCTGTGTCATTTTGTCATACATGTAGATTTATGTAAACAACATCACAATCTTATTTCATGCCACGAAATGTCACTCATGATATTCTTTTATAATCAAATCTACAACTCACCCCAGCTGACTATTCCTAATACTTGGTAAGCCCTAGTATATTTTTCATCTCTATAATTTTGTCATTTCAATAATGTTATGTAAATGGAATGATAACTGATACATTTGATACTGTCTTTCTTCATTTAACATAATATCTTTAAGAACATCAAAGTTATTGCATGTATCAGTAGACAATTACTTTTTTTATTGGTAGTATTTCATGGTATGGACGTACCACAGTTATTTTTAACTTTTAATCTATTGAGAGACATTTTGGTGCTTTCACTTTTTGACTATTGCAAATACAGGTTCTATGAACAATTATGTGCAAGTATCTGTGGATATGGGTTTTCATTTCTCTGGGATGAAAATCTAGGACAATTGCTGGGTCATAAGGTAAGCATATGTTTAGATTTAAGAAATTGCCAAATGTTTTCCAGGGTGCCTGTATCATTTCACTGGCATCTCACCAGCAATATATGAGATTGCATTCTCAATACCACTTGGTATTGTCATTGTTTTGCTTTAAGTTTTATCTGTTCTAATAGGTATGGTGTGATATCCCAGTATTGCCTTAGTTTCTTTGATGTCTAATGCTGTTGAAAAGCTTATCATGTGCTTGTTAGCCATTTATATATACTTTCCTGTGAAACCTCTTCATGTCTTTTGCCCATTTTCTATTTGGGCTTTTCTGATTTTTATATTCTTTAGTTTTTTATGTATTCTAGATATATGTGGTTTCTATTACCACATAGATGGTTTACAAATATTTTCTCACACTCTACATATTGTTCTTTAATCCTCTTAATAGGGTCTTTCACAAACTAAAATTTGCATTTAGATGAAATCTTATTTATCAGTTGTTTTGTGTTATTTATTGTGCATTTGGTGTCATGTTTAAGAACTCTTGCCCTGGCTGGTTTGGCTCAGCGGTTAGAGCGTTGGCCTGCAGTCCGGAGAAACCCGGGTTCGGTTCCCGCTAAGGGCATGTACTTCGGTTGCAGTTTGTCCCTGTCCCTGGTTGGTTGTGCGGGTGGTGACCACTCGATGTGTCCCTTTCACATCGATGTTTTTCTCTCTCTCTCTTCCTCTCTCCCTGCCACTCTACCTGAACAAAAAATGAAAAAATGTCCTCGGGTGAGGATGATTAAAAAAAAAAAAAGATCTCTTTAACAGGTTCTAAGAAAACCTTCACCAATATTTTTCTACTATTTTAAATTCTAAAGTTTTATTACTTTGCATTTTATATTCAAATCTATGACCCGCATTGACTTAATTAATTTTTTAATAAAATGTAATAAGGTAAGATTTTCTTTCTCCTTATCTCTCTTTTTATTTTTTTGGCCTATGAATATACAATTATCCAATACCATTTGATGAAAATTCTATTTTTCTCCATTGAAGTGCTTTTGCACATTTGTTAAAATTTCAGGTGGCCATACTCCTTCAGGTCCACTCTGGGTTCTCTATTCTATTAGAATATAATATATTCTATTGATCGATGCATTTATATATTCATCAGTACCACATAGTCTTGATTACCGTAGCTATATGATAAGTCTAAAATTGGATAGAATAATTTATTGCAATTTGCTCTTCTTTTTCCAAATTATTTTAGCAATCAGTTTTTTTTTTTATTATTTCTTATATATTTTTTAACATAATCTTGTTAATATTTATAAACTATCTTGCTAGGATATGTGTAAGAATTACTTAGTCCTGAATATAAAAAAAAAAAATGGCATCTTTACTATGTTGAGTCTTCCAACCCATGAACAGGATTCATCTTTCATTAATTTAGGTCTTTGGTTTCTTTAACAATTGTTTTGTAGTTTTCAGCAGACATCTTGTATATGTAGTTTTTCATTTACCCCTTTATTTTTTTTTTTAGTAATATGAATGGCATGTTATTGTTGGCTGTGGTGTTCATATGATAACTGCTAGCTTATAAAAATACAATTGATGTATGTTGTTGAACCTCTATCCCGTGACCTTGCTAAATCCACTTTAAGGATTTTTTTTTTATAGATTCTTTATTATATTGCAAATAACAGATAATCATGACATCTGCAAAAGAAAAAGACAGTCTTATTTCTTTTTTTCCAAACTGTATACTTTTTGTTTCCTTTTCTTGTCTTGTCTCCCTGGATAGAATCACCAATACTATAATATCAAATAAGTGGAGTGAAAGTGAGCATTTTTGCTTTATTTTCTGTTTGAGGAGAAAAACATGTGGTCTTTCACTGTGAAAATGATGTTAGATATAGGTTTTTTGTAGATATTCTTTATCAACTTATTCTTTGTTTTCTAAGATTTATTTATTTTTGTCATGAATAAGTTTTGAATTTTTCAACTGCTTTTCCTGAACTAATAAATGTTATTTTGTCATTTTTCTTGTTTGGACTATTGACTTGATATATAAATTTTACTGTTTTCTGAATATACAACTGACCTTGCATCTCTGAAATAAACCTCATTAGGTCATGATGTGTAATTTTATATATTACTAAATTATGTTTGCTAATATTTTGTAAAGAATTACATATCTACATTCATGAGGGATATTGGTCTATAGATTTGTGTGTGTGTGTATGTATTTGTATGTGTGTGTGTGCATTTATGTGTGTATTTGCATGTGTGTGTTTTAATGTCTCTGGTTTTGAAGTCAGTTCATACTGGATTTATAGAATTTGTAGGCAAGGAGTACTTTTTATATTTTTTAGAAGAAACAATATAGAATTGGTTATTAATTCCTTTTGAAATGTTTGTAGAATTCTCCAATAAATCACCAGGGCCAGGACACTTCTTTTTGGAAAGTTTTTAATATTATGATCTCAGAGAGCCATAAAATTATGTATTTCATATTGGATGAGTTTTATTAGTTTGTACTTTTTAAGAAATTGGTCCATGTGTAGAGATAGCATAAAAATACCATTATTTCCTTATTATCCTTTTGGAATCTGCATCGTCAATATTGATAAAACCTTTTTTATTCTTCATATTAGTAATTTGTGTCCTCCCCAACCCCTCTCTTCCTTCTGGCAGACTTCCTAAAGTTTTATCAATCATTCATTTTTTCAAAGAACTTTGCTTTTAAAAAAAAGTATTGACTTATTTATGGGGGTTTTCATAGACTATATTCTAATGCCACCCTAGCAACTTTAGCAAAATCTTGTGAGTGAGACTAGATAAATATTTCTAATACCATCAACAATTTTATCCTGCATAATGCATTTCAGCCAATGAATGATACCACTTTCTATATCATAATGGTGAGGGTCTATGTTTTTCGTCATTATTCTGTTACATTTTTATTTAATAATAAAAATAAAATATATCTATAAATAAAACTGTTTTTACAAAGTGATAAATATGATTTTTAAAAACAATTCATATACAACTCTTTCAGTATATTTACCTTTGATTTACAAAGTTAAAAGTTATTTTCAGGTTTTCACTATAGTTTTTTTTGTAAAAATTTCAAGTATTTCTGAAAAATAGTGATTTTATGAGTGTCTACCTAATGTTCTTTTAAACATGTTAGGGATATAATATTGTGCAAAATAGTATTTTTAGAATTACTATTAATAAGCATAGTAATTAAATTCCAAAATGCCAGTGGAGTGAATGGAAGCTACACAGACCATCTCCCTGGACCAAACTGGAAGTACAACTAAAATAAAGAGAAATAATCAGGAAAAAGCAGCTGGAGAGGACCCATATAACCAGGGACAGAAAATAAAAAGGACACCAAATTAAGTCTGGTAGGTCTGTAGCAGCATGAGAGGGCGGGCTGGGAGCCCACGGACAGCAGCTGATTTAGCTGTGAGCAGCTCCCATGGGGTTAAAATTCCAAGCCAGCTACCCAGCAAAGAGAGCCAGGACAGAGCACTAAATTAGCTACAGTCACTCACCTTGAGCTCCAGCAGAGGGAGGGCAGACTGGACTGGAATTGTGTGTGAATGCTGAGATTCGAGGTTGCTCAGAGTTTTTGCTGAGTCACAGCCACACAAGATGGTGCTCATCTTACTCAGAAAGCCCCTTCCAGAATGCTGGGGAGAAGCAGCAGCCCCGCCCTCAGAGATTTAACCCCACCCTGCTTGGCCAGAGAAATGAAATTAAGGCTTATTAACAACCAGCATCAGCCCCACCCTCTGAAAATTCTCTTACACTGAACACCTAAGAGAGTTCATTCAGCTGAGGGCAACAACCCAAGGCTCATCAAGTAACAGAGTAATAGCCTCCAGGCAAAAAGCTAGAGGATAACTGAAACTTTCCTGGGATTGCGAATCTACCCAGGAAAGTAAGACTTGACAGTGGTGTTTAATGTGGGTCCTCCCACACTCATTCAAACAAAGAAGAGGGAGCCACAAGCAGCAGAACACCAACACCCACACAAAAAATTTGGCAGTCTCCAAAACCCACTGAAATAGCCCAAATGGTGAAACAAAGAAACAAATCTCAAGTGAAGGAACAACAGAATTCTACTGAAGATGAGATAAATAAAATGTAGTTAAGCAAGTTATCAGAGGTAGAGTTCAGAGCCATGATCTTGAAGAAGCTCAACAACATGAGTAAGGACCTCAACAGCATGAGTAAAGATATAGAAATATTGAAAACCAACAAAGTGGAAATGAAGAATGGCATAGCAGAAATCAAAAACACATTGGAAGGACTAACCAGCAGAGTAGAGGAAACTGTGGACCAGACCAGTGAATTAGAAGACAGGGTAGGAAAAAATCAACCAATCAGAAAACCAAAAGAAAAATGAAAATTAGAAAACAGGAAGACAGCTAAAGAGAACTGTGAAACAACTGGAAACATAACAAGATTCGCATTATGAGAATTCCAGAAGAAGAAGAAAATGAGCAAGGGTAGAGAATAGATTTGAAAAAATAGTGACAGAAAACTTCCCTAATTTGGTGAAGAAAGGAGGCATTCAAGCACAGAGAGCCCCAAGTAAAAAGAACCCAAACAGACCCACACCAAGATAAGGTAGTTAAAATACCAAAAATTAAAGACAAAGAGAGAATCCTAAAGGCAACAAGAGATATGCAACAGGTTACCTACAAAGGAACCCCTATACAGCTATAAGTTGACTTCTCAACAGAAACACTTCATGCTAGAAGGGAATGGGATGAAGTAATCTAGGTCATGAAAAACAAGTACCTGAATCAAAGAGTACTCTATCCAGCAAGACTATCATTCAAAATAGAAGGTCAATAAGAAAGCATGACTCATCTATATGTTGTTTAAAAGACACCCACCTCACAATAAAAGATTCACCGCCGCGTCCTCTTCTAACCATGTTGTCTGACAAGGTCCGGACATGGAGAGGAAAGCTTCAAGGAATGCATCTTCTAGGAATAGGATGTGGCAAGGGGTTGGGACTAATTCGTATTATGGGAATTATAGTAAGAATTGTTATTCTGATTTACCTGATGACTAACCTTGGAATAGCAAACAAAATGTTTGAAATCTTGCCATTTCAATTAAATTCTGAAGAAACGCCAGCTTCCCTGGGAACAGTCACCACTGCATGTTTGGAATGTCTTAACAATTTACTAATTCAATTAGGTAAAATATTTCCCCAAAAAGTCTCTAATAAACAAGTCATAGATGAATTGCAACAGGTAGAACTAATGGAAGCACCCTATGCTCCTGTGCCTCCTCCCTAGATTGAAGGAATATTTTACAAAGGATTCCTGACCCTGCCTTGCCCTTTACAGGAGTATACAATGAAAATAGATTAAAAATAATTAACAAAGACAGACTACATGTCCCTTACACTAGCTTGCCTTTCATGAAACAGTTAGCATGCCAAAGTCCTCCCTGGTGCCTACGGTCCAAAAAACAAAAATGTTCTATTTTCTTTCAATTGAATAGATATTATAAGAAATGTTGCTCTTATCTCCTTGGAGATCTTAAACAAAACATAGCTGATCTAGAGAAAGAGAAAATAAATAGGGCTTAGAATAAAGTTGTGAGCACTATATATATATTGAAAATTAACCCCTTATCTAATATATCATTGGCAATTATGCTCTCCCATACAGAGGGCTGCCTTTCCATTTTGATGACTGTATCTTTTGCTGTGCAGAAGGTTTTGAGTTTGATGTAGTCCCATGTGTTAATTTTCTTTGTTGTTTCTGTTGCTTTAGGTGATGTATTAGGGAAAATTCTGCTGCGTATGATGTCTGAAATTTTGTTGCCTACAGTTTCTTCTAGGATTTTTATGGATACATGAGTCACATTTAAGTCTTTTATCCATTTTGAGTTTATTCTTGTGTAAGGTGTAAGTTGATGGTCTAGTTTCATTTTTTTTGCATGTAGCTTTCCAATTTTCCCAACACCATTTATTAAAGAGGCTGTCCTTAGTCCACTGTATGCTCTTGCCACCTTTGTCAAATATTAATTGAGCATATTGCCTTGGGTTCATTTCTGGGTTCTCTGTTCTGTTCCACTGGCCTGTATGCTTGTTATTGTGCCAGTACCAGGCTGTTTTGATTACTGTAGTTTTGTAGTATAACCTGAAATCTGGTAATGTGATCCCTCTAACTTAGTTCTTTTTCAAGATTGCTGTGGCTTTTTGAGGTGTTTTTAGGTTCCATATGAACTTTTGAAATATTTGTTCTGTTTCTGTGAAGTATGTTTTTGGTAGTTTGATGGGGATTGCATTGAATTTATAGATTGCTTTGGGTAGTATGGACATTTTAATGATGTTAATTCTTCCAATACATGAACAAGGTATGTGCTTCCACTTTTTTATTTCTTCCTCTATTTCTTTTTTCAATGTCCTGTAGTTTTCTGCGAATGGGTCTTTTATTTCTTTGGTTATGTTTCTACATTGGTATCTTAATGTTTTTTCCACGATGGTAAATTATTTGTTTTCTTAGTTTCTTTTCCTGTAAGTTCATCACTGGTGTATAAGAATGCTATCAATTTCTTGATGTTGATTTTATATCCTGCTACTTTTTCAAATTTATTTATTAAGTCTAGTAAATTTTTGATGGAGTCTTTGGAGTTTTCTACATATAGCATCATGTCATCTGTGAATAATGACAGTTTTACTTCCTCATTTCCAATTTGGATCCCCTTTATTTGTTCTTCCTGTTTGATTGCTGTGGCTAAAACTTCTAGTACTATGTTAAATAAGAGTGCCGAAAGTGGGCATCCTTGCCTTGTTTCTGTTCTTAAGTGAAATGCTTTTAGTTTTTGCCCATTGAGTATGATGTTGGCTGTAGGTCTTTCATATATGGCCTTTATTATGTCGAGATAGGATCCCCCTATTCCCACTTTGCTCAGCATTTTTATCAGAAATGGATGCTGGATTTTGTCAAATGCTTTTTCAGCGTCTATTGATATGATCATGTGGTTTGTATTCTTCATTTCGTTTATGAGGTGTATCACATTTAATGATTTGCAAATATTGGACCAGCCTTGCATCCCTGGAATGAATCCAACTTGATCATGGTGATTTTTTTTTTTTTATTGCTGTATCCGTTTTGCTAGTATTTTGTTCAGGATTTTGGCATCTATGTTCATCAGGGATATTGGCCTGCAGTTTTCTTTCTTTGTAATGTTTTTTTCTGGTTTTGGAATTAGAATTGTGCTGGCCTCATAAAACAAGTCTGGAAGTCTTCCTTCTTCTTGAATTTTTTGAAATAGTGTGAAGATTATGTGTGTTAGTTCTTTTTTGAATCTTCGGTCAAACTCCCCCATGAAGCCATCCGGGCTGGGCTTTTGTTTCCTGGAAGAGTCTTGATTACATCTTTAATTTCCTGTGTTGTTATTGGTCTGGTCAAGTTTTTGTCTCATCCCATTCAGTTTGGGAGACTATGGGTTTCTAGAAATTTGTCCATTTCGCTTAGATTGTTGAATTTGTTGCCGTATATTTGTTCTTAGTAGTAGTTAACCATCTTCTGTATTTCGGTGGTGTCAGTTGTTACTTCTCCTCTTTCATTTCTGATTTTGTGTATTTGTGTTCTCTCTCTTTGTTTCTTGGTGAGTCTGGGTAAGGGTCCATCAATCTTGTTTATCTTTTCGAAAAACCAGCTCTTCATTTTATTATTCCTTTGAAATGATTTTTTTGGTCTCTATGTCATTTATTTCTGCTCTGATCTTTACTATTTCCTTTCTTCTACTTGCTCTGGGGTTTTCATATTGTTTGTTTTATAGTTCTTTAAGTTGTGAGGTTAGATAATTTATTAGAGATTTTTTTTATTCTTGTGGTAGACCTGTATTGCTATGAACTTCCCTCTCAGAACTGCTTTCACTGTATCCCATAGGTTTTGTGTTGTTGTGTGTTCATTTTCATTGGATTCCAGGAAGTTTTTAATATCTTCCTTGATGTCCTCCGTGACCCATTCGTTGTTTAAGAACATTCTATTCAGCCTCCTAGTGTTCAAATGTCTTTGAATGTTCTTGTTGCAATTGATTTCTAGTTTCATACCAATGTGATCTGAGAAGATGCTTGATATAATTTCATTCTCCTTGAACTTGTAGAGACTTAGTTTGTGTCCTACCATGTGGTCTGTCTTTGAAAATGCCCCATGTGCCCTTTGAAGAATGTGAATTCTTTAGTTTTGGGGTGTAATTCTCCGTAGATATCTATTAAATTTAGTTGGCCTAGTGCTTCATTTAGAGTCTCCGTTTCCTTGCTAATTTTTTTTCTAGAGGATCTATCCAGTGATATCAGCAGGGTGTTGAAGTCCCCTGCTATGATTGTATTGCTATTGATTTTTCATTCAATGTCTTTCAGAAGATTTTTAATATATTTTGGTGCACCTAAATTGGGTGCATATATGTTTACCAAGGTTATATCTTTCTGTTGGATAGATGCTTTCAATATTATGTAGTGGCCGTCATTGTCACTAGTTATGGCCTTCATTTTGAAATCTATTTTATCAGATATGGGTATTGTTACCCCAGCTCTTTTTCTTTCAATTTGCTTGGAAGATTTTTTTTTTCATCTCTTCACTTTCAACTTATGTGAGTCTCTTGTTGTGAGGTGGGTCTCTTGTAAACAACATATAGATGAGTCATGCTTTCTTATCCAATCAGCTACTCTGTGGTTTTTATTGGAGTATTCAATCCATTTACATTTAAAGTGATTATTGATATGTACTTATTTATTGCCATTTTTGTTTAGTATGGTTCTATTTTTCTTCCCATTTCTCCTGTTAATTACAGCAGTCCTTTTAACATTTCTTGCAGTGCTGGTTTGGTGCTAATGTATTCCCTTAGCCTTTTGTTTGTTTGTTTTTTGATCTGGAAAGCCATTTATTTGACCTTCTATTTTAAATGATAACTTTGCTGGGTAGAGTAATCTTGGGTTTGGATCTCTGTTTTTTATCACCTTGATTACCTTATGCCATTCCCTTCTGATCTGTATGTTTCTGTTGAGAAGTGAGCTGAGAGCCTCATGGGGGTTCCTTTGTAGGTAACCTGTTGCTTATCTCTTGCTGCTTTTAGGATTCTCTCTTTGTGTTGAATTTTTGGCATTTTGATTACTATGTGTCTTGGTGTGGGCCTGTTTGGATTCTTCTTACTTGGGGCTCTCTGTGCTTTTTGAACTTGAATGCCTTCTTTCTTCACCAAATTAGAGAAATTTTCTGTCACTATTTCTTCAAATATATTTTCCAACTCTTGCCCATTTTCTTCTTCTTCGGGTACTCCTATGATGCAGATATTATTACATTTTCAGTTTCCCCACAGTTCTCTTACGTTGTCTTCCTGTTTTTTAATTGTTTTTTTTTTTTCCTTTTGGTTTTCTGATTGGTTGAGTTTTTTTTACCCTGTCTTCTAATTCATTGATCCAGTCCTCCCCGTCTTCTACTCTGCTCTTTAGACCTTGCAATGTGTTTTTTTTAATTTCTGATATGTCATTCTTTGTTTCTTCTTGTTGGTTTTTAATTTCCAACTGGTTGATTGTCAACATTTCTAGGTCTTTACTCATGGTGCTCATGTCTTTACACATGCTGTTGAGCTTCCTCTCAATCATTGCTCTGAATTGTAGTTCTGCTATCTTGCTTAACTGCATCTCATTTATCTCATCTTTGGTAAAGATCTCTTGTTCTTTCATTTGGCTTTTGTTTCTGTGTTTCACCATTTTGGCTGTCACAGTGGGCTTTGGATCCTCAAAAAAATTTCCTTGTGGTTGTTGATGTTCTGCTGTTTGTGGCTCTCTCTTCTGGGTTTGGATGAGGCAGGGAAGACCCATGTTAAACACCACTGTCAAGTTTTGCTTTCCTGGTTATGGTTGCTAGCCCAGGAATTGTACAGTTATCCTCAAGCTTTTGGCCTGGAGGGTGTCAGTCACAGTTACTTGAAGAGCCTTGGCTCCTCAGTTGAGTGAAAATCTCACTCAGGTGTTCAGCATAAAGGGTTTTCCTGATGGTGTGGCAGATGCTGGTTGTTAATTGGCCTCAATTTGCATTTCAATGGCCACCAAGTTGGGTTGAATTTCCAAGAGAGGGGCCGCTGCCTCTCTCCAGAGCCCTGGGAAGGAGTAAGATGACCACTGTCCTGTGTGGCTGCAACTCAACAAAAGCTCTGAGCACCCTCCAAATCCTAAGTGTCTCCACACATTTCTAGTCCAGTCCGCCCTCCCTCTGCCGGAGCCCAAGGACAGTGGCTGTTGCTATTTTAGCATCTGTCCAATCTCTGTGCTGTGGAGCCACTTGGAAGTTTAACCCGAGGGTGCTGCTCACAGTTAAGGCCACTGTTCACAGCTAAGGCCGCTGCAGTCTCGAGGTTCAGAGCCCTCTTCTCACGCCTCTGCAAAGCTACCAGGATCAAGTTAGGGTCCCTGGTTATATGGTCCTCGCAAACTGCTTTTCTGTTGTGTTTTCCTGACAATTTGTCTTTATTTTCATTGTAAATCCAGTTTGGTCCTGGGAGATGGTCTGTGTAGCTGCCATTCACTCTGCTGCGATTTTGGAATCCCCTTATTCTACATTTTTTTACACACATTATTTCATTTAATTATCATAGCAAATATAATAGGTATGCATTAATATTGTTCTATTTCAAAGTTGGGACAACTGAGACATAGAATTTTCTGGTAAGTGCCAAAGACACACAACTTGAAAGTGAAGGTCAATGAGTCGTATCAAACAATCAGAATGTACAAAGCGCCACATTATAATGCCTCTTACTTTAAAAAATATTACTATATCTTTGATGTTAAACATCTATTGAAAATAAATGGTATGTTTTCTTTCTAATTAATAATTTCAGTTACAATTTTAAGGAGAAAAAGTGGTGAATTTGTGTTGATATTTAAATAGTCCCTAATCATTAAGCATGAGGCAATCTTTTTGTATAGAGCTGAAAGTTTCCTTTGATGTCTCATCAAACTTGAGATTTTTAAGAATTTAAAATATAAAGGATATCTGTGCTAAACATTTTTCCTCATTCAGAAGAATATGTATTTAATCTATCTGATCATGGTTACATAATATTAATTTTTTTTAATTGTCTATCAACTCATTACCTTTTTCTTACCCCAGTTCACTGAATGGGTATATTAATCTTCATTTTCCTCTCAACATTTTCCATTTTCTTTAATAACTTCTTTTGATTTTTATTAATTTGTACTGCTTTATTTCAAATTGAATTACTTCCATTGAAATATTTTTTGATTTGACATTCTATAAATTAAACTTAATATTACAAGCAGAACAAATAAATTTTAAATTTTTACTGTGAAATTTTAAAACTGAAAAAAACAAACAAAATAAAATATAGATTAGTGTTCTTAATGGCCCTATACTAGAATCAGTCAAGATGCCGATAATGCACTTCCACATCTTTCAACTTGGCAAGACATCTGTTCTCATCTCTTCTGGTGTGGTTACTAGTCTCTAATAGGAGTTTAGCTTTACTATAGAGTTAATATTTATAAAAAAATGATAATTATAATCATAATTCACAGGTCATTTTTAAGTTATTGACACGGAATTTAAGTAATAAAATAAAGCAATATAATAGGAATAAAAATAAAGATATAGCCAGTATCTAGTCATTTAATTCATTAATTAGACACTTTCTTTTTTAAAAATTTATCTTTATTGTTGAAAGTTTTGCAGATGTCCCTCTCCTACCCCCCTAATTGATCCTCTACACCTGGCTCTTGTCTCTTCAAGGCCTTCACTGAACATCAGGGTTATGGTTTATGCATAGATGCATGTAAATTATTTGGTTAAACCCTTTCCCCCTTACTTCTGAGAATGTCAGTCTGTTCTATGCTTCCATATTTCTGGATCTGGATTTATTTGCTTCATCAGTTTATTTTGTTCATTAGTTTCCACATATAAATGAGATCCTGTGATACTGGTCTTTCTCTGATTGGTTTATTTTATCTAGTATAATACTCTCCAGGTCCCTTCATGCTGCTTCAAAGGGTAAGAGATTTTTTTTTTTTTTTTTTTACAGTTGTATAGTATTGCATTGTGTAAATGACCCACAGCTTTTTTTATCTACTTATCTACTGTTGGGCACTTGGGCTGTTTCTAGATGGTAGCTATTTTATATGTTTTATTTATTTATTTTATTAATTAATTTTTGTTACAGATGTTTCTCCTTTTCCCCCCACTGATTCCCCCCTCCTCCTCCCTCCCTGCCCTTTCCCCAGTTTGTTGTCCATGTCCACTGTTCATGCATACATGCATATGAGTTCTGTGGTTTATCTCTCCCCCACCACACTCTTCTTTAGGGGATTGTCAATCTGTACTCCACTTTCGCGTCTCTGGGACTACCCCATTCCTCAGACTGTTATGTTCATTATAATCCACAAATAAGTGAGATCATATGAAACTTGTCTTTCTGTTTGGCTTGTTTCACTTAGGATGATACATTCAAGGTCCCTCCATGTAGTCTCAAAGGATAAGAGGTCTTTCTTTCTTACACCTGCGTAGTACTCCATTGTGCATATTTACCACAGTTTTTTGATCCATGCGTTTACTGATGGACACTTGGGCTGCTTCCAGATCTTAGCGATTGTAAATAGTGCTGCTACAAACATGGGGGTACATATATTCTTTCTGATTGGTGTTTTAGGCTTCTTAGGGTATATTCCTAGAAGTGGGATCACTGGGTTAAATGGAAGTTCAATTTTTAATTTTTTGAGGTAACACCATATTGTTTTCCATAGTGGCTGTACCAGTCTGCATTCCCACCAGCAGTGCACTAGAGTCCCCTATTCTCCACCCCCTCACCAACACTTGTTGTTTGATGATTTGTTGATGGCGACCATTCTGACAGGTGTGAGGTGATACCTCATTGTTGTTTTAATTTGCATCTCTCTGATGATTAGTAATGATGAGCATTTCTTCATATGTTTCTTAGCCATTTGTACGTCCTGTTTGGAGAGGTGTCTATTTAGTTCCTCTGCCCAATTTTTAATTGGATTCTTTGTCTTCCTTTTGTGGAGTTGTATGAGCACTCTATATGTATTGGAAATTAACCCCTTATCTGATATATCTTTGGCAATTATGCTCTCCCATACAGTGGGTTGCCTTTCCGTTTTGATGATTGTATCTTTCACTGTGCAGAAGCGTTTGAGTTTGATGTAGTCCCAAGTGTTCATTTTCTCCTTTGTTTCTATTTCCTTAGGTGATGTGTCAGTAAAAATTCTGCTGCGTATGATGTCTGAAATTTTGTTGCCTACAGTCTCTTCTAGGATTTTTATGGATTCATGAGTCACAGTTAAGTCTTTTATCCATTTTGAGTTTATTCTCATGTAGGGTGTAAGTTGATGGTCTAGTTTCATTTTTCTGCAAGTAGCTGTCCAATTTTCTCAGCACCATTTAAGAGGCTGTCCTTATTCCACTGTATGCTCTTGCCACCTTTGTCAAATATAAATTGAGCATATTGCCTTGGGTCCATTTCTGGGTTCTCTGTTCTGTTCCTCTGGTCTATATGCCTGTTCTTGTGCCAGTACCAGGCTATTTTGATTACAGTGGCTTTGTAGTATAACATGAAATCTGGTATTGTGATCCTTCCAACTTTGTTCTTCCTTCTTAAGATTGCTGTGGCTATTCGAGGCCTTTTTTGGTTCCATATGAACTTTTTACGTAATTGTTCTAATTCTGTGAAGTATGCCGTTTGTATTTTGAAGGGGATTACATTGAATCATAGATTGCTCTGGGTAACATGGACATTTTAATGATGTTAATTCTCCCAGTCCATGAACAGAGTATGTGCTTTCACTTTTTTATATCTTCCTCTATTTCTTTCTTCAATGAGCAGTAGTTTTCTCTGAATAGGTCTTATTTTTCTTTGGTTAAGTTTATTCCTAGGTATCTTAATTTTTTTGTCGCAATGGTAAATGGGATTGTTTTCTTAGTTTCTCTTTCTGTGAGTTCATCATTGTTGTATAAGAATGCCATCAATTTCTTGACATTAATTTTGTATCCTGCTACTTTGCCAAATTCATTTATTAAGTCTAGAAAACTTTTGATGGAGTCTTTGGGGTTTTCTATGTATAGTATCATGTCATCTGCAAATAATGACAGTTTCACTTCCTCCTTTCCGATTTGGATCCCTTTTATTTTTTCTTCCTCTCTGATTGCTGTGGCTAAGACTTCTAGTACTATGTTAAATAGGAGTGGCGAAAGTGGGCATCATTGCATTGTTCTTGTTCTTAAGGGAAATGCTTTTAGTTTTTGCCCATTGAGTATGATGTTGGCTGTAGGTCTTTCATATATGGCCTTTATTATGTCTAGATATGATCCCTCTATTCCCACACTGCTGAGCGTTTTTATCAGAAATGGATGCTAGATTTTGTCGAAAGCTTTTTCAGCATCGGTTGATATTATCATGTGGTTTTTATTCTTCATTTTATTTATGTGGTGTATCACATTTATGGATTTGCAAATATTGTACCAGCCTTGCACCCCTGGGATGAATCCCACTGGTCATGGTGGATGATTTTTTTGGGTGTATTGCTGGATCCGATCTGCTAGTATTTTGTTCAGGATTTTTGCATCTATGTTCATCAGGGATATTGGCCTATAGTTTTCTTTCTTTGTTCTGTCTTTTACTGGTTTGGGAATTAGAATTATGCTTGCTTCATAAAACAAGTTTGAAAGCCTTTCTTCTTCTTGAATTTTTTTAAATAGTTTGAGGAGAATGGGTGTTATTCTTCTTTGAATGTTTGGTAAAACTCCCCCGTGAAGCCATCCGGGCCTGGGCTTTTGTTTGCTGGAAGAGTCTTGATTACATCTTCAATTTCTTCCGTTGTTATTGGTCTGTTCAAGATTTCTATCTCTTCCTGATCCAGTTTTGGGAGACTATGTGTTTCTAGAAATTTGTCCATTTCACTTAAATTTTTGAATTTGTTGCCATATAATTGTTCATAACAGTTGTTAACGATCTTTTGTATTTCTGTGGTGTCAGTTGTTATCTCTCCTCTTTCATTTTTAATTTTGTGTATTTGGGTTCTCTCTCTTTGTTTCTTGGTGAGTCTAGCTAAGGGTCCATCAATCTTGTTTATATTTTCGAAATACCAGCTCTTTGTTCCATTGATCCTTTGAATTGTTTCTTTGGTCTCCATGTCATTTATTTCTGCTCTGATCTTTACTATTTCCTTCCTTCTACTTGCTCTGGGGTTTTCATTTTTTTTGCTCTCTAGTTCTTTAAGTTGTGAGGTTAGATAGTCTATTAGAGATTTTTATTATTTTTTGAGGTAGTCCTGTAGTGCTATGAATTTCCCTCTCAGAACTGCTTTCTCTGCTTCCCATAGATTTTGTGTTGTTGTGTCTTCATTTTCATTGGTTTCCAGGAAGTTTTTGATTTCTTCCTTGATGTCCTCAGTGACCCATACATTGTTTAATAACATGCTATTTAGCTTCCATGTGTTCAAATGTCTTTGTATGTACTTCTTGCAATTGATTTCTAGTTTCATGCCATTGTGATCTGAGAAGATGCTTGATATGATTTCAATCTTCTTGAACTTGTAGAGACTTAGTTTGTGCCCTAACATGTGGTCTATCTTTGAGAATGTCCCATGTGCACTTGAGAAGAATGTGAATTCTGTAGTTTTGGGGTGTAGTTCTCTGTAAATATCTATTAAATCCATTTGGTCTAGTGCTTCATTTAGAGTCTCTGTTTCCTTGCTAATTTTTTGTCTAGAGAATCTATCCAGTGATGTCAGCGGGGTGTTGAAGTCCCCTACTATGATTGTATTGCTATCAATTTCTCCTTTGAAGACCTCCAGAAGTTTTTATATATGTTTTGGTGCTCCTATATTTGGTGCATAAATGTTTATCAAGGTTATATCTTCCTGTTGGATAGATCCTTTCAGTATTATGTAGTGGCCTTCTTTGTCTCTAAATATGGCCTTCATTCTGAAATCTATTTTATCAGATATGAGTATTGCTACCCCAGCATTTTTTTTTCTTTTCCGTCTGCTTGGAAGATTTTTTTCCATCCCTTCACTTTCAATCTATGTGAGTCTTTTGTTGGAGGTGGGTCTCTTGTAAACAACATATAGATGAGTCATGCTTTCTTATCCAATCAGCTACTCTGTGTCTTTTTATGGGAGCATTCAATCCATTTACATTTAAAGTGATTACTGATATGTACTTATTTATTGCCATTTTTGTTTAGTGTGGTTCTATTTTTCTTTCCATTTCTCCTGGTTATTACAGCAGTCCTTTTAACATTTCTTGCAGTGCTGGTTTGGTACTAATGCATTCCCTTAGCCTTTTATTTGTCTGGGAAGCTCTTTATTTGACCTTCTATTTTGAATGATAGCCTTGCTGGGTAGAGTAGTCTTGGATTCAGATCCTTGTTTTTCATGACCTTGATTACTTCATGCCATTCCCTTTTGGCCTGTAGTGTTTCTTGTGAGAAGTTAGCTGAGAGCCTTATTGGGTTTTCTTTGTAGTTAGCCTGTTGCTTATCTCTTGCTGCTTTTAGGATTCTCTCTTTGTCTTTAATTTTTGGCATTTTTATTACTATGTGTCTTGGTGTGGGCCTGTTTGGGCTTCTTACTTGGGGCTCTCTGTGCTTCTTGAACTTGAATGCCTTCTTCCTTCACCAAATTAGGGAAGTTTTCTGTCACTATTTCTTTGAATATATTCTCTAACCCTGCTTATTTCCTTCTTCGTCAGGGACTCCTATGATATGAATATTATTCCGTTTCCAGTTGTCCCACAGTTTTGTTAAGGTGTCTTCCTGTTTTTTTAATCGTTTTTTCTTTTGCTTTTCTGAGTGGTTGATTTTTTCTAGCCTGTCTTCTAATTCACTGATCCGGTCCTCAGCGTCTCCTACTCTGCTTTTTAGACCTTCCAATGTGTTTTTCATTTCTTTTATGTCATTCGTCATTTCTTCCTGTTGGTTTTTAATTTCCAACTGGTTGATTTTCAACATTTCTATGTCTTTACTCATGGTGCTCATATACTTACAAATGCTGTTGAGCTTCCTCAATATCATGGCTCTAAATTCTAGTTCTGTTAACTTGCTTAACTGCATCTCATTTATCTCATCTTCATTAGAGGTCTCTTGTTCTTTCATTTGGCTTTTGTTTCTGTTTTTCACCATTTTGGCTATCACAGTGGGCTTTGGAGTCTGCTAAATTTTCCCTGTGGGTGTTGGTGCTCTGCTGTTTGTGGCTCCCTCTCCTGGGTTTGGATGAGCCAGGGAGGATCCACTTTAAACACCACCGTCAAGTCTTAGCTTTTCTGGTTAGTGTTGCTAGCCCAGGGAATGGTAGTTATCCTCTAGCTTTTTTTGCCTGTAGTCTATTAGTAGAGGTCACCTCAAGACCCCTGGTTTCTGAGTTGCCTGAAAAACTCCCTCAGGTGCTCAGTGTAAGAGGATTTCCTCAGGGTAGGGCAGCTGCTGGTTGTTAATAGACCTCAATTAGCCTTTCAATGGCCACCAAGTGGGGATGAATCTCTGAGGGCGGGGCCTCTGCCTCTACCCAGGGCCCTGGGATGGAGTAAAATGACCACAGTCCTGCGTGGCTGCACTCAGTGAAAGCTCTTAGCACCCTCCAAAACCCGAGTGTCCCCACACAGTTCCAGTCCAGTTTGCCTTTCCTCTGCCAGTGCCCAAGGTGAGTGGCTGCTGCCAATTTAGCCTCTGTCTAGACTCTGCATCGTGGAGCCGCCTGGATCTTTTAACCGGAGGGCGCTGCTTCCAGCCAAAAGCTGCTGCGGCTGTGGCACCAGCTGAGTGCGTTTCACTCAGCAGAGACCCCAGGGCTTAGCTGCGGTACCGGGACACTGCCGAGGTGGCAGCAGCTTCCACCGAGTCCCCTGGTCTCCGCGAGTTCGTGCGGCACCAGCGAGGGCTTAGCACGCAGAGTTTGTGGGGCTCAGCCTCGGTAACAGCGTCTGGCCGAGTCCCCTGGTCCCAACAAGTTTGTGCCAGTCTGTGTGGCACCAGCCGTGGGCTTAGCAGGCAGCAGAGTTCGCAGGACTCAGGCAGGGTCGCAGCCGAGGCGGCAGGAGCAACTTCCTGCTGAGCCCCCTGGTCCCCGCCCAGGCGGCTGTGGACCGTGGGCTCCAGGCTCCCTCTCGCGTCCTTGCAAGCCTACCAGTATTGAGTCGGTGTTCCTTGTTATGTGGTCCTCCAAGGTGTCTTTCGGTTGCCCTTTCCTGAAGATTTGCCTTTATTTTTGTTGTAAATACAGTTGGTCCTGGGAGATGGTCTGTGTAGCTCCATTCACTCCACCGCCATTTCTCCGGTCTCAATGGTAGCTATTTTAAATAGTGCTGCTATGAACATAGGGTTGGATATATTCTTTCTGATTGATGTTTCATGATTCTTAAAATATATTCCTAGCAGTGGGATCACTAGATAAAATGTCAATTCTATTTTCAATATTTTGTGGAAACTCCATACCAGTTTCGATAGTGGCTGCATCTACTATATACCCGCAGTGTATTAGGGTTCCAGATTTAGTACAAATACTCCAAAAATGTATATAGAATTTAAAAAGACCCTGTATAGCCATAACAATCTTGAAAAGAAAGAACAAAGTAGGAAGGATCACAATATCATATATCAAATTATACTACAAACCCACTGAAATCAAAACAACCTGGTATGGGTATAAGAACAGGTATATAGATCAATGGAACAGAATAGAAAATCCAGAAATCAACTCAAGCTATTATACTTATTAATATTTAACAAACGAGGCCAGAGGATACAATAAAGTAAAAATAATCTCTTCAATAAATGGTGTTGGGAATATTGGCAGATTACCATTTTACATCATACACAAGAATAAACTCAAAATGGATAAAACACTTTATTTCAAATGAGCATATAATGTCACATATAATGTACTAGCTTGGAAGAGTTCAGAAGAGAGCAAGAAAGGTCCTTGCTGTTATAAAGATTTTATTATAGTATTTGTCATAGAAAATAAACAACAATAACAACAACAATAAAAAATAGAAGAAATTATTTTAATATATTAAGTGTCACAAAGACATAAATCAAGTTGAGGTAATGAATTAAAGACCTGACCATTACCCTTAGTATAGTAATTGAAATAATGCTATTTTGTCCTAATAATGTTCAGTCTTTTTAAATTTTAGTTTGTACTGTGGGTGGATAAAATTTTTGTTACTATGTGTCTATGTGGTCCTTATAAAAATCAATTCAAAAGTGGTAGTTAAGAATTTCTGATACAATTTGTCTAAAACAAAGTAAATTTGTTGTGTATATTCAGGAGTCCTGCATTCTAATTAAGTTCACAAAAGAGGAGCCTTAAAAAAAAGTTGAGTCAGCATATAATTTATGGTGTCCTCTTACAATTTTCATCATTTTTTTTTTTCAAGAGTTGATGCCACATAACAGTTCTCCACAATGGAGAAAAAACAAAAATATTATGTATCACTTGTCAATCAAGACAATTAGAAACTGATGTATGTTCATCTTTTCCATTTTTGACTGGAGAAGACATGTAAAATAATGTTAATGATGGACAAGATAATGTCACCACAAGATGAAGGGTACATTGATTAATAAATCACCAGATAGAATAGAAATATTGCTAATTTTCATTAAGCTTTGCATGAGTAAGAGATAAACATATTTTGCAAAGCTGTGAGAATGATTTGTTTCTTTATGTATTTATTTTTGTTTTTGTTACTGCCTATTAAAGAACATTTCAGTTTCCAGTTGGGGGCATTATAAATAAAACATTCACATACAGGTTTTTGTGTGGCCGTAATGTTGCAAATCAATTGGGTAAATATCTAGGAGCATGATTGCTAGCATTGTAAGAATTTGTCAATCATTTTTTAGAGTAGCCTAAATTTTTCATTCTTACCAGCAATGAAGGAGAGTTCCTAATGTTTCTTATCCTGGTCAGCATTTGCTATTGTCAGTTTATTGGATTTGGGCCATTTTATTTGGCATGTAGTCGTATCTCATTGTTTTAATGTGAAAATCCCTGATAATAATGTTGCATAGCTTCTTTTTGTCATGTGCATATCTTCTCTGGTGTGGCATATACTTGAACATTTTGTGCACTTTTAGTCTGATTATTTTTTTCTTCAGATAGATCGGGAGGGAGACAGGGAAGAAGAGAGAGAAACATCGACGTGAGAAAGACATGTAGAGTGGTTGCCACCCACACGACCCCAACTGGGGCCAGGGACAAACTGTAACCGAGGTATGTGCCCCTAGGGGGAACTGAACCTGGGACTCTCCAGGCCATGGGCTGATGCTCTAACCACTGAGAAAACCAGCCAGGGCCGATTTTTATTTTTATACTGTTGACTTTGAGCACTTCATATATTTTATATGCAAGTCTTTAATCAGATAATGTAAAATTGGTCATTTTCTAATTTCTGAAGTTTGTAGGGATAAATAATGGGGAGGGGGAGTAAGATATAGGGAGAGAAAAAGAGAAGAGAGAGCACAAATGATTAAAATACACATCAAAGACCCTAAAATAAAAATGGACTTTTGAATTAAAATATGTAACTTTAAAAAATATATAATTTAAAATATATAAACGTAAATGAATTAGATATATTGTTAGAAATATAGGTTGCCAAAGTGACATAAGAAGAAATATAAAATTGAAAATACTAAAATAATTTAAGTGAAATTCAGGAGTTTTCTACTTTAAAAAAAAAAAAACAAAAAAAAAAACCAGCCCCATAAAATTAAATTTTGTAAAAATTCTATAAAATTTCAAGTACAATCATTTCTACCTCAAAAATTTTTCAGTATTAAAATCAAAGATGACTAGTTGTCAGGGAATATTATGAGGAAAGAATAATCTTGAATCTAAAACCAGGTTAGGACTGTAAAAGAAGAGTAGAGTATAAACCAATTTCATTTATAAATTATAAATAAACATAAAATTATGAATAAAATATTAGTGAATCACATCCTATTATCTTAAAAATGCAACACAATTAAATAGGCTTTAGCTAGTGTTATGGACTGAATTGTGTCACCCTAAATTTATATCCAAAACCATATTCATTGGCACCTTAATCATGGATTTTAGCACTCAGAACTGTGAAAAAATAAAATGGCTGTGGTTTAACCACTCAGTTTGTGTTTTGGTATGGCAGACTGAGCCGATCAATACTGTTAGGAATGCAGGAATGACTCAATGTTAGAAAATATATAAAAATAAATCACCACATTAACAGAACAAAGAAAGCATATTAGGATATGTCAATAAAGAACAAAAAGCTTCTGGAGGTTCATGACCTGTTTATTATAATATATATCAGGAAACTAGGAATAAAGAATATTTCTTTAATATGCTAAAAATTTTATGTCAGAAACTTCTGGCAAAGGTATCCTTAATGGAGAAAAAAAAAATAATGTCTTTAAGTCTGGGAAACAGAATAGCCATTATCACTGTCACGGGTTACCCCAGAAATGGAAGACCTGGCCATTGCAATAAGTACAAAACAAAACAAACAATAAAACACCAAATAAAATACTACAAGGGCTATAGGAATCTGAATGAAAGAGATAAAGCTCTCATTTTTGGGCTGTGACACCATCATCTACTTTGAAAAGTGAACAGAATTGACAAATGTTAAAACAAATAAGATTACTAAGCAAGGTTAAGAGATAACAGATCAAGTTTAAAAATTCAATAGCATTTCTCTAAAAATAAACTCCATTGGTGGAGTAATAAGCTTCCTGCAGTAGCTAGTCTATAATAAAAATAAGGAAACATGCCCTGACTGGATGGCTCAGTTGGTTGGAGAATTATCCCATACACCAAAAGGTTGTGGGTTTGATTCTCAGTCAGGGCACATACCTACTTTTCAGGTTTGATCTCCAGGAGGCAACCAATCAATATTTCTTTTGTTGTTGTTGTTTTGTTGTTGTTGTTTTTTTATCCTCATCCGAGGACATTTTTCCATTTTTTTGTACAGACAGAGTGGGAGGGAGAGAGAAGAAGAGAGAGAGAGGGAAACATCGACGTGAAAGGGACACATCGAGTGGCTGCCACCTGCACGACCAACCAGGGCCGGGGACAAACTGCAACAGAGGTACATCCCCTTAGCGGGAACCGAACCCGGGTCTCTCTGGACCGCAGGCTGACGCTCTAACTGCTGAGCCAAACTGGCCAGGGCACCAATCAGTATTTCTCTCTCATATTGATGTTTCGCTCTTTCTCTTTCTTCCTCTCTCTCTTTATAATCACACACACAAAAAAAAAAATACCTTAGGGAGAAGATTTAAAAAAAAATAAGAAAAAATATCTAGGAATTAATCTAGTAATAATGAACAGGATGTTTAAGGTAAAAAATTTAAAACTCAAGTAATATAGAAAATATTATGAAAGATGTATACATAGTACATGCTCTGGATGGAATGAGTTAATATTAGATATATATCTATTCTCTCCAAATTAGTTTATTAAGTAATAAAATTAATAATATAAGTTAGGTTTTCATGTGAAAAGAGAAAATATTCCTAAAATTTCTATGAAAAGGAAAAGTTCTATATATCACAAAATAGTCCACTTTATTCAACAGAACACTCACAAATCTTTTCAAACTAAACCTCCCTGTGTTAGACTTCTTTAGAATAAGACCTTTGAGATTCCTTTCGAACGCCTTGCTTAGTTGAGGTAGCACTTTAAAGTGTTCAAAGTTCTTATCATAGGATCTTACTGACACATACCTAATACTGTCTTTGGTGCCAGACCTTGTTTCATTTGCAGAATCTTTTCCTGGCTGTTAAGACTGGGGATGAGAATTACTTTTATTTTCCAACCACCTAATTTCAAGACTTTCAATATTCTATCTAAAATCCGCTTACAAATTTGAAAATTCTTTACTTAGCTAGTAGTTCTCAGGAGTAATTTCACCTTAGAGGACATTTAGCAAGGTGTGGAGACATTTTTGGTGTCACAAATGGGGGGAGGTGTATGACTAGTATCTAGTGGGTAGAGACCAGGATTCTGCTAAACATGAACAGGATAACACCCCACAACACAAGTTTATCCAAAAATATCAATGGTACTGACACCCTGATTTTAACTCACCTTTCTCTTTCTCTACCTTAACATAGGCAACAAAAAGAATCCAACTGACATTTCAACATTCTGCAGAGAAATCGCCTTTCAGTGTCCTATGTTTATTAGGTACACTTTCTAATTTCCAAGATATTGCAGGTATTAGAGTTAATTGCTCTGTTAACATATATAATGGATTGTCACATTTCCAATGTACTTTAGCAATTTCCTTATCACATTTTCTGCTTCTGCCAATATTTTAGACTTTTCTTACAGCAGCATTCCACTTTCAGGTACTTATTTCTGTATCAGTTATGTCTCATTGTATTAAAAAATAAAACAATTTAAAATATCCAAAACAATGGCTTATAATAACATCCTTATTTACTTTATAATTATTCAGTTGGGTATTTCCTTTGGTGATCTCAGCTGGGATCACTCATGTTTCTGCAATCACTTGCAGGTCATTCTGCTCTGCTGCTGTGAGTTGGCTTACTGCCAGCTGGGGTGACTCTGGGACTAGATCATGTATTTCTTAAATTCACAAGGTTAGTTAAGGCTTGCCTATGTGGCAAAGTACACAAAACATCAATAGAGCAAGCCTTACTGTGCAAAATGTTTTAAAAGTTTCAGCTTTTGCATCACATTTGTTTTATCAACCAAGGCTACCATGATTCAAGGGTTCGAGAATGATACCAAATATTTATAAATCATGAGTAAAATAAGAGGAAGAGCTGTGGTTGTTTTTGCAATTTATCACATTCTGTTATCTAGGAATTTATATTATCCATGTACATTTTAAATAATTAGCTTACATATTTCCATAATGGAACCTATATGTGATTATCTGATGAATCATATTTATGGTACAGGAAGTTAAAAGATTTTTGGAGTAGTCATCTTTAATGGAATATGTAGACAAAATATATGTAATGATGATTTGTAGCATACAGTAGCTAAATGTAGTGGGTAAGATATATGTGTAACAGTACTGATGGATTTTAAATAGTGCTGAGTAAAAATAGTGAGAAACGAAATCTGTATCATGATACAATCTACATTAGAAATAAATGTATATTTTACAAGCATACATAAAAACAGAAGGGTATGCCTTAAACACCTGGTTCGGACCACATGAGAGCAGAGATAGGTTCACAGATTATATGTAAAGTCCCTGCTTAGTACGTGGTTGGCTCCTTCTTGCCCCTTAAGCTTCACTTCATTTCTGTTTCTTTATTTTACTTGCATTTCAACCATAGTGGTTTTCAAATGTACCATGTTCCTTACACTCCTCTACTCTTCCACTCTTTAATATTGTCTATGAATTTAAAACTTTCCCTCTCTCTATGTAGTTAACTACCACTCATTGTTCAGATTTCAGCACAAATGTCACTTCCTCTGTGATGGCTTTCTAATTCCTCAGATGAAGCCAGGTGATCTCATATAGACACTCACAGTCCCTGAATATTTTCTTCAAAGCACTAATCATAGCTACTTGACATTTAATGTATATCTCTACCCTAAGACTGTAAGCTTCATTAGAGTAAGGACTACCTTATTTGTCTTCAAGTCATTCCTCTCATTTGGTACATTATATGATGCAATGTGGGACTTGAAAAACATTTGCTGAATTAAGGAAAGAATAGATAAGTTCAATATCACCTAACAGTGATTAGAGGAAGATACACGCGCTTGCACGTGCGCGCACACACACACACACACACACATTTATGTATATATGCACATATATACATATATACGCCTTCTAATATAAAACCAGTTTGATATTTGTGCAAATGTTTTAAGTTGAGCTTTCCTTAATAGAACACTCTCCCTTTTTTCTAGTTAACTGCTATTCATATCTTCTCTTTCTTCTCAGTTTAAATGTTATTCCTTCAAGAAACTCTAAGCTACATCTTCAGATCTTTGTTATATATGCTGTATTTCTTCTTTTTAGCACACATTACAATTGTAATTTAATATATCTAGATATGTGCATGAGATTTTATTTACTAAATAGGAATTATATATATGATACATATGAGAAAACATACAATTATTATGTGTAAGGCTGCAGGTCTATGATTATTTGGCCCATTTATTTATATATTTAGATTCTATGTTAGAAAAATAATTTCCAGTATTCCATTAATTTGGGGAAACAACAATGAACTAGGGTCACTTTAAATCTGAATGCATATACATGTGCTTTGGTTTTAAATGTCCTATTAATATTATCAGGCTGTACTTTCACCTTGTCTGAGATCTGTCAGGAGGATATTGACAAAAAATGTTTGTGTGATGTTGAGGTCATATATCAAAAGTGCTGTGCTCTACTTATTCTCTGATTTTACACCCCTCTTAGTTGTGATCTGGGCCTATTAAGGAAGAAAATTATGTGGAGATTGGAAGCAACTCTTAGGGCAAACTTAACATGAGCGTATTTAGAGAGTGCTCAAATGTTTCCCTGCCCATCTCCCTGAGTAATTTCTGTGGAATTGAGGCAAAGACTGGAACAGCTGTGGTGACTCAGTCTAGTGGAAACAGTTGTGAAGAAGAAGTACAGTGATACCTCGGTTCTCGAACATAATTCGTTCCAGGAGGACGGTCGAGAACCAAATTGTTCGAGAACCGAAGCAATGAAACCCAATAGGAAATAATGGAAACTGGATTAATTCGTTCCAAGCCCCAGAAAATGCCTATTTACTGGCCTAATTTGTATATAATATGTAGAAAAACATAAGTCTCAACAAGAAATAAAAGTGTACAGTATGTCTAAGGGTTAAATTCAGTGTAAAGCGTGACTCTCTCCACAAAGCGTGACTCTCTCTCTGCACTCACACTGATGACGCAAGCAAGGCGCGCTGGGCCGAATGAACGCCATTCGGCTCAACTCGGCTCATCTCGGAAGTTCGAGTTCCAAATATTTGTTCAGATTCCGAGACAAAAGTTTCTCGAATCTCCTGGTCGAATACCGATTTGGTCGAAAGTCGAGGCGTTCGAGAACCGAGGTATCACTGTACCTGGTTCTCTATGTTCTTCAATGAGATAAGTTATTAGCACCCAGAGACTTAGGGATATCTGGGAGTTAAACTCATAAAGAAGATTAGATTTCTTGTAATTTGTGGAAAAGAGACTTGTTATAACTTGAGCAACAAGGCATAGATGAGTCAATAAAGGAGACCATGACAGCTATTTATTTAACATGTTACTGTCCAGCTAGCTTCAGACTCTGTTAGGAAGTACCTATATTACAGACTACCTCACTCAGGATCACATCGCAGCAGCTGCAGAGAGTCTCCTGCAGAGTAAGTGTATAGTGTATGTATTATCTTTGCAACAATTGTGTAGGCTCCTTGAAAACTTTGTTTTAAATCTCTTCTATAACCCATATTTTTACATCAGTTACCACTCAGATTAATTAAAATGAATGATGTGATGCACCATCCTCCTTGAATGAGTAGAATTAGTAAAAATACCTACCAAAACAAATGCATTTAAACAAAAAGTATACACATAAATAAATAAAAGACACAAACAAAATAGGAATTGACCCTAAAAGGTGACCTTAACATGGACAGAATTACAGTGCATTTTAGGACACTTATTTGATAGACTCTGAGTTTCCAATGGATATGCGAAGACCATGCATGGTTTATGCCATTTGAAAACCAGAGGATGACTGGTGGCACACTGGAAACTTGATTTCTGAACTGACCCAGTATCCTTATACATATGCAAGTTATAACCTATATTTACATATAACTTGATTAAAGTCAGTTCTGTGGCCACATCAACCATTTCCTCAACTAAATGCTTATTCAACTTTACCTTAAAATATTTTCGTGGATATAATCTTATACTTCTGTAGACTTGGGGGTTCAATGTAAATGGTTTACATATGTAACATGAGAACAGAAGTAGATAAATCAAATATATTTTCACATGTGTTAGAGATAGCAAATGATACAGAACATTAATTTTTATAATTCTTCATTATTTCTGTTATTTGATTCATAAATTTCTTAAAATTATTTCTCAGTAGAAGTTTTCTATGCTTCTATTTCACCCTAAGTTATTTTCTCTTAAGATTAAGGAAAATCTGTTCAGCTGTTTTAAAACTAACTAAATGTGAAATTATAAAGATTTTATATATTTTACCATTATAGAAAACACAATCTATTGTAATCACTTTTTCAGTAAATCTCAAAATAGCTTATTTTGAAAAGTTTTGTCCAAGTGCAAATTATACTAGATACCTTATAAACTATCTTGCCTTGATATAAAGAAGAAAAATACTCCTATATATCCATACTGAAAACATCCCATTTTCTGGAAAATTTCTGAGATTTAGGATTAAAATCAACAGTGACATTCAAATAGGCACTTTGCACTATTATTTCTGGAAATAAAAAGTCAGAAGCCTATAGCCATTGTATTTGGAGGACTAATAGTTTAACAGGTGATATAAAAAAAAAAAAAAAGTGTCATGGCCCTTATTCAAATTTAAAACTGGAAAGAACCCTTGTGATTGTGGGTTTTAGGTGCCTTCAAAATTGATCTTAAGGTGAAGTGCCTGGAGGTCACAATATTCCTTAGAGAACATCATGAATCACTGATGTAATTAATACATCTACATCATCATCATGGATACAATTTTTGCAAGTCAGATAATGCTATGTCTAATGATCTAAAATAGGCAGAAAAACTGAATGCAAAAATTTTAACAACAAATTATTTCATAAGAAAACAAAAATAATTTGAGTGTCTGAATACCTCAGTTCAACTCAAGAAATACATCTTTCATTAAAATCATAGTTTGAAACCACCACTAATATTCAACTCTTAGATTTTCTACATGAGGGAATCAAAACTTAACCAGGATAAGAAAATTATAAGATCATATTTGAGGTTTTATGGCTCTTATGTGGTACAATTCTCAAATATTGTTTTTAAATGCAAAGGTGATGGTTCTCTCTATAGCTACACTTACTTCACCAGTCAAACTTATACAAAAACTAGATAGATTATGACAGATATGAAACTGAATTAGTAGAAACTTTACCAAGGAACCATTTTTTTTGTAATAAAGTTGATAGATAAAACTCACACATTCAGCCCTGGATGGTTTGGTTCAGCGGTTGGAGCGGTGGCCTACAGACCAAAGAGTCCTGGGTTTAGCCCCTGCCAGGGGCACGTACCAAAAAACAAACAAACAAACAAACAAACAAACAAAAAACCTCACACATTCTCAAAATGGGTCTAATTAAATGAAATAAGTACAATCCTTTTTTATTTTTTGTTTTTTTTTTACTTCCTGGTTACTTAAACTTATATGTAATACCTATTGAGGATATTCACCACTTTATACTAATTGGTATTAGTATAATGAAGAATTGTGCTGCTTCTTTGCAGAGTATTATCCTTAAACTGTGTCTAACCTTTAAGAGACCAGTTAATCACTATTAGCTGGCAGCTTCTAAATGTTATATTGTAGGACCATGGCATGTTCCCACCTGAGATCCATTGCTGAAATACTAGCTAGGAAAGTTCAGGGACATGTACCTGGCTTCTCCTACTATAGTAGCTGTTACTCTAGAGTCAAGGTGCTCAAGTAGTGTTCTGCTGGTTAAATATGTCCATTCAAAATACATATATATTGAAAATGGGTAAGTGGCATCTGAGTAGATATGTAGAGCTAGTAAGTTTAATATCTTTTTCAATTTTTATTTATTAATTTGAGAGAAAGAGAAGAAGAAGGAGAAGAAAAGAGAGAAACATCAATTTGTTTGTTGCTCCATTTGTTTATGCATTCATTGGTTGTTTCATGTATGTGCCCTGACCAGGGATCAAACCTGCAACCTTGGAGTATCAGGATGATGCTCCAACCAACTGAGATACCCAGCCACATCCTATGAGTTTAATTTATAATTGCGTCTCCTACTCTCAGTTCTGGCCTTCAGAGGACAGGCATAGTTGAGATCTCAGTTATGACATGATCTAGTTACGTATTTGAATTTTTGTTGTTTTAAATTGTATTTGTTTGTTTTTTTTCCTCTTACAGATTACATCTTATTTGTTACCTTTTAGATATCTTAATGCAGTTTCACAGGCATGTCTTTAGAATCTAAATATAATCTCTTGTGCCTCACCTTTTATGCTTTTCCTTTCTCGTGCTCCTCTTAAACATGAACTATTAGAATAACCCTGACAGTGGTCATTATTATTATCCTTAGTGTGTTAGGAAAAATAAAATACTCAGGTTCAAATACCTTGTCTTGAGATGTAGAAATGAAATAACACAATAGATAAGCTACTAAACAATATTAGTATTCATTTTGAGTATCATACAAAAGAGTTGGTCCCATTATTCTTAATGAGATTAAAGTCAACAATCTATGTCGGCAAGATATTACATATTTATTATCACCATTCTCTCTCATTTTAAAGTCAGTTTAATTAAAATATAGTTTACAAACAATGAAATCCACCAATTTTAAGTGTTCAATTTGCTGAAATGTGGTAATTGTTTAATAATAGAAACACATACACAAGAATGATATAGAACATTTCCATTAATCTAAAAATTTATCTGTGCTCTTTTATAGTCAAAGCTCACTTCCACCCCTTACTCCTGACAACAAGCACTGCTTTGCTTTCTGGTACTATATTGTTGACTTTTTTAGAATTTGATATAAATGAAATCATGAGTATGTAGGGATAATATCTGGCTATTTTTAGATGGGCATTTGGATTGTTTTTACTTTTTATCTATTATGAATAATCAGCAATAAGCATTTTTAAATGGCCAGTTTAAAATTACAAGCATTAATTTAGGCAAATGTACCAATAATTTATTTACCGTTAAATATGTATTAATTATTTCCTGCAAGAACTCCATAGATAGATGGTTCTGCCTAATTTGTCTAACATGTCTATTTTTTCTCTTTTATTGTTTATAGTCTTTTCATGATAGTATAAAATGGAGATCTCTTTTTATAGTTTTCCAAATTGAACATCAGGTGGCTCCAATAATAGATATTGTTAGACTATTCTTTTCCTTTCTATTTGACATAGAATATAAATAATCTACTGAAATTTCATTCTTGAATCACTGTTTCATTTAATTGATATATTTCCCCATATCTGCATTAATATTACATCATTTTGATGACTATAATTTTTAAGCTTATCTTGATATTTGGTGAAACAATTACCCTACTTTCATTTTTATTTTTTTGTAAATCTCTTGGTATAATGCTCACTTACCTTTCTACATGGATTTTATTTTTTATCTTTTTATCCTTACCCAAGGACATTTTTCCATTTTTGTTCAGATAGAGTGGGAGGGAGAGAGAGATGAAGAGAGAGAGAAAGAGAAAAAAAAAAACATCGACTTGAAAGGGACACATCAAATGGCTTCCTCTTACATGGCCCCAACCAGGGCCAGGGACAAATCACAACCGAGGTACATGTCCTTGACCAGAATCAAACCCGTGACTTATTGGTCCCTGGGCAGACGCTCTAACTGCTGAGCCAAACCGGCTAGGGCTATACATGAAGTTTAGAGCCAACTTGTCAAGTACTTAAAAAAATGTTGTTAATATTTTTACCAGAAACTTATAGAACTTACAAATTAATTTTAA
Source organism: Molossus molossus (assembly GCF_014108415.1). Taxonomy (NCBI): domain Eukaryota; kingdom Metazoa; phylum Chordata; class Mammalia; order Chiroptera; family Molossidae; genus Molossus; species Molossus molossus. Next base: position 82,688,971 of record NW_023425401.1, on the reverse strand, counting down.
GAAAATTAAAAATCCTTTAAAAAATATTTTTTTATTTAAACTTCCAATGCATTTTTTATATTATATAAATGATCCAGAAAGAAGAGACATCATTCAAAACCCATTTAAAAAATTTTAAACTTGCAATTAGTAGTAAATAAGTTATACATCTAATGCACAGTATAGTGAATATAGACAACAATCTTGGTTAATCATCAAGCTTTCTAAGGACTTGATGTTAATTATTCCAAATACACACACACACACACACACACACACACACACAATGATTATGTAACATTATAGAAGCACTTTCACTACAATGGCAATTATATTACAATATATAAATGTATCAAATCAGCCCGGCCAATGTGGCTGGGTGGATTGAACATCATCCCATGGACTGAGAGGTCCCAGTTGGATCAATTCCCGGTCATGGCTCATGTCTGGGTTGTGAGCTTGATCCTTAATAGGGGACATCTCATGGATGTTTCTCTCTCTCTCTTCTTTCCTCTTTCTCTAAAAAATAAATAAGTGTATTAAATCAACATGTTGTACACATTAAATTTATGAAATGTAATATATCAATATATTTCCATTTTAAAAAGTTAAAGAAAAATTTAAAATAAAATTTCTTCAGAAAAAAATAGCACAATTTATATATTTTTTGAGTCTTGGTATCAGAAACTACTGAGTTGAGATTTTCAAAGAATAAAGATAGTGGAAAATTCAATGCAAATAGAGGGTGGAGATGAGTCACTCACTCACCAGGGACTTAACTGACATTTAGTTAAAGAGCTCTGGACCTTTGCTGAATAGATGTCAAGATTACTGTTCAAGTAATATGCTAACCCCCTTCTGTCTGCATGTAGGATAAGGAACTGTCCGTAACTCATAAAACATGGCAATTTTGTTTTTATAAAAAGGATATTTGTTCACCCCAATATATTTAATGAAAAAATAAATAAAGTGAGTCTTTCTTAGACAGCATAAAAAATTGATAAACAATATATTAAAGGTCATTATTATTGTAGGTCACGGAACTATGATTAAATTTATTGCACCAATGTATATTGTAATCACCTTTTAAGTATTTGAAAATTGTACTGCATAAAATTCAAAACTCCACAAGGAACCTCACCTGATATTCTTTGACAGGTTGGAAATTTAGAGCTCTGGACTCTATGGATAAAGAAAAGGTGATGATATATTGCAGCCATTGTAGCACGCTTGGTTAAAAGTTTTTAATAATCAGACAAAGCTTGACCTTAATTTTAATATTTAAAGCAAAGAAGTAAAAACCAAGTTTTAAAAATATATTGTTGAATGCTTGCCTCATTTTTATTTGGTTCTCATATCTTGAACCTTAATCTTGGATTGAATTGTTCATTAATATCTCCTCTAAGTGCAAATATTGCAAAATGTTTGAATTTGATATTAATGATAAAACTAGAAATAGTGAAAGAGTTTTGTCATTATTATTCACAATTGCTATTTTGCATTTTTGTTTTAAATTATTTTAAGGAGTAATGTTTTGTGATATAAACAGGAGTTTACAAACACATAATTTGTCACTTATAACTTTCATTCTGCAGACATTACACAGTTGACTAGACCTTGAAAAACGTACCCTCTGCACTCCAGTTCTAGAAAGCAGAAGTTTCCAAACTATTTGAGTGTAAATACATGTTTTGGATAAGCTTTATATAGACGAGCATAAGTAATACTTTTAGTTTTAGCAAGTGTACATTGAAAAATACATTATGAAAAATATAATTGTAATAAAGTAATATTTAAGTTGATTATTATTAATCATAGTATGTATATACTTTGAAAAGTTTGTTTATGCATGTGATGTTTTATTCAAACAGTTTTAAAAAGGTGCTTGATGAACGCTTGGACTTACAGATCCTGTGGATAAGCTAATGGTTCCCTAGGCATCAGAAGACCACAAGTTGGGAACCACTTATACAAAAGACTTGTTATTTGTCTTGCTCTGTGTCTTTCATCATTTCTCAAATCTTCTTTTTCTACTTCTACTTATTATCAACAAATCTGTTTTGGCTTCAATTCAGTATATCTAGAATCAAGGACATGATTTCTGTCAAAACACGTTTAATAAGAATTTACGAAACCACAAAGCCAAAACACAAAAGCTAAGCAGCCCACCCACAGAATCACACCTGGTGAAGTAGTTAACAAAGTTCAACTGACAACACCTGTTATATAAAGGAGGCTAGGAACAAAAGGATCATAAATATTTACTAGCAATGTGTAAAAACAAAATCATCCATAAAAAAGCTTTTCTACTTAAATGAATATATGCTAGCCATAAATGAACTCAGAACATGACAGCTGGATATTTTTCATTTCTGAGTAGTTGATACTTTAGAGAGAGAGAGAAAAAAAAACATTTAAAAGGTTTTAATCAGCTGAAGTTTTCCTGTTTGTAGGCTTTTTCTGAAATGTAATTGTTTAATTTTAACCTGATGATTAACTAAGGTATATAAGACATATACACATTTCCATGATGAAAAAAAGGTATTTGCATATATCTAATGTTGTTCATTCAAATGCTATTAATCTAGTAGGGGATTTTAGTAATAGAAAGCAATGACCATAACAAAGGATATAAAACAGTGATTTCACAAAATATGTGCATATAAATTATTTAATTCAAAGAAGAAGAAATTACCACCATCTTTTTCAACTATAAATGATTTTTAAAAATCTACTTCTAAAGACATATAAAATTAGATGTTAGTTAGGCCTGAATAAACTATTTAGAAATGACTGTATGTTCAGTACCATGCTTAATGTTGGTGGAACAATCATAATCCAAAAAGAAGACATTAGTGTCTTTGAGTCAGATATTTAATTTAATCATGTGCCCAAGTTGTTAATATAACAAAAGCAGAAGTAAGTTACAAATGCAATGCAAACTATAAACGGAATTTAGACAGTAAAGCCAATGATGCCAGCAATGGCTCGCATGGTTAGGAATCATGAAAGTAGCATGTGAACAGTAGCTTGGAGGATGTGTGGGAGTTCACCAAATAGATAAAAGTAATAAGTGCATTACTAGAACCAGAGGCAAAGCAAAGATCATGAACAAAACCACAAAGGTAATTGTAATATGTCTGAATTTGGAAGAGTGAGTAGAAATAAGATTGTGAAGAGCCTAAAATCAACTTTATCATTTAAGGTTTGATTAGGAAAAGAGAAGCAGTATGAATAATATGGCAATAAACCTTATTCCATTTCAGTAAAAAGGCTAAGGAGGAAAGAATTAAGAAGGAGAATTTGGAGAACCATTGTAAATTTACTAAGTAGCCTTCTAGAAACACTGTCATGTGTGGACATATTAGAGTTTGTAGTCAAACTGGGAAAACAGCCATGTCTAGCTGCCAGAGAAAGACCACAAAAGGAAGCTGTATAAACATATGGATAGCTACTGGCTGTTTCTGTTCAGCAAGACAGGCAATCAGGAAGGAGAGCTGGTCACAGAATATGGTAGAAGAACAGAAAAAATAAGAATAGTGCTTCTGTGTTTGTATGTCAGCATATCTAACTGTGGTAGGCAGGTAGTCATGAGCAGAGCAAGAATGATGGGCCAGGTCTAGAAGTTCACCAGGATGGAAATCCTCGGGTGCTTAGCAATGGAAAAAAACTGGGACCTCTCTTCCAGGGTGACCTTTTCTCCTTCAGCATACTGCTGGTCATGTGGTATAGACCCCCTGATCTTTCATGTGGCTGGTCCTGTGGTTCAAAGCCTCCCCTGACCTTTCCTCCCATGGCATGTTGCTCGTCATATGGGTTAGACCCACCCCTTAGAGAGAGAATGAACAAGGAGTCCAGAGAATAACTCTTAAGCATAAAGCCCCCAGGACAATGAGGTTCTGACCTCTATCAAATACATCTAGGTCTCAGTGGTGTTTTATCTCCAGGCCCAGAAAAGCAGTAAAACAATGCTGCACTGACTAATAACACTTGCCCTGGTGCTGACCAATTAGTAGACAGTAAAACTCTAAAAGGTGCACCTGGAAAGCTGATGAATATTCTATTGGAATTCTTCCCAGAGATCTCCAGGTAAATACCCTCTACCAGAGGAGCCCATAAGGCTCTCTCTGTGGAGCATGCCGCTGCCTTTTTCCACCACTTCCCCCAGGCACATTGTTCTTGCCTCTCTCATCTTCTAAGTTTCAAGGCCCCTTCTTTTGCCTCTGTAAGGTGTTTCTTGAGCTCATTTATTCTATGGCTCATTTCTTCTACCTCTGTGACTTTCTAAATAAACTTTTTGTTATAGTTTGAGTCTAGTCTCTAAATTCTTAGCCAGAACTCAAGTGTTGAGGTTGCTGAACTGAGGTCTGGTCTGACTCCATCAGTCTAACACCTGGTGCCATTTCCACTGCCAACATAACTATGATGATATCTACCAAAGTTTGGCTTTTTCTTCACTTCCTGTCTTTTGCTTTTTCTCTGCCTTCCAAATTTTACTCAAAATGCACTTTTGACTAATTCTAGCAGAGAACCATACAGTACTGGGGGATTCCAGAAAGTGTAGTTCAACATGAACAAGTGATAAGAGTACAAACCACCACATCATTCTCAAGCTCTTGACTACATAATATACAGTGGAGAGTCATTAGAGAGATTGAGAAAGGGGAGTGATGATATGATAGATTTTTGTCTAACGAAAGCAATTGTAGACAGAGAATTAAAATTGATTATAGGAGAGATTAACTAGAAGTAGTGAAATTTGCAAAAAAAAAAAAAAGTTTTTCAACCTTCTAGACCAGAATGGTACAGTTCTGAAGGAAGACAGTGACCATGGGCATGGGGTAGAGTACTCATTTGAGATTTGCAAGAAGCAAAATTGAATGGACAAGTGGTTATTGAAGATAAAGGAGAGAGAGAAGATGAATCCAGCACCACATTTAGTTTGGGTATTTGCAAGTATGATAATAAGTATCAAAGAAAAATTGCACCAGATAGGTTAACAGACAAGGATAACTTTATTAAAAATATTGCAATTAGGTTGAAATCAACTTCATAATAACAAAAGGTAAGAGAATTTTGAGGAGCTCTGGTGAACTAGTGGAGAAGTACTGGAGAACATTGTAGGGGGTGGTTGGTCAATTGGCACTTGTGTTTGCTAATTGGCACTTATTGAAGTTTGGCTCTTATCTATCTTCCTCTAGAGACTTGGAAATAAGAGCATTATCTTTCTTGAGAGTTCCATTTCAAAGGATTGTGTTCTAGGTTCTGGAGAAAAGATTTACATTTCAGAGGGTCAGAGAGAAAATTTACAATAGCAATTTTTTAAAAAGTAAAAGCTCTAAAAAAAGAAGGGTCAGGGTCTATTTTCAAGTATACATTCATATAAAGTTTCATAAGGTGAGGGGAATGTTAAGGCCACCTTGCTCAACAGTAGAATGCCTTTATCTTTTTTTTGCCAAGAGGATAATAAATTATTCATATTAAGTTCAAACTCTAGAGGAGTTTGATCTTGAAACTTAACTGTAAGTGACTACAGCTTAACTAAATCTAGTGGCTTGAATGGCTTCCCATCCCTCCAAAAAGGACAAGTATTTTTATATCTTAATTTTAAGAATTTTAAATGTAACTGTTGTTGGAGAATCCAGGGGCCATATTTTTCAGACACTAGTGGGAGTTGGGGTGATTCTTGGAATATCTTCAGAAAAGAAATTTTCTAAAACTTGCACAGGAGAATGAATGATCTTTATTGGTATAAAGTTATGTTCTTTGGATTGTAAAGTTCCATGTTCCTTAACCCATTCCTGGAAGACATGCAGCTGTGGATTCAGTAGAGCTAGAAATAGGGCCAGTGTCCAGAGTTTCTATTCCATGTTACAACTGGGTCTAGTTCAGCCCATCAGTCCATTATATATGGGTCCCACATGGCTGTGGGCCACATGGAAAATGTAGGGAGTACACCCCCTGCAACACAAGTCCCAAGAGGACTAAAAAGCTAAGAGAAAAAGAGTGCCTCCCTTTGTTTAGAAGATTAAATATTGATGTTTCACACCATTGTAATGGCCATGCCTATTCTGGCCACTGATGTGCTCTCAGGTGTGACTGACAGGCAGGTACCTTCCCACATCAAACTGCCCCTGTGCAGAACCTTCCCCTATCATTTCTCGGGGAACAGACTTAGAGAGTGTTAACTTCCACTTCTGCAAAAGCATTATAAATGGCATTCCTATATTATCCAGTCTCCCCTTTGTTTCTTTCCTGTTATATAATAACCAGATTATTGCAATGGTATCATAACTTTATATGGAAATGGGGTATTTGCAGTGACTACATTAAGAATATTGGGAAATGATCATCATGAATTATCTGGGTGGGCCCTAAATTCAATTACAAATATTTTAAAAATATTTTTTAATTGATTTTTTAGAGAGAGAGAGCAAGGGAGAGGAAGAAATATTGATGTGAGAGAGATACATTGACTTCCTGCACGCCCCCTCCTAAGGATCAAGCCCGCAACCTAGGCAGGTGACCTGACTGGGAATCGAACTGGGACCTCTCAGTCCATGGCACAATGCTCACTGAGCCACACCAGCCGTGTCAATTGCAAGCATTTTTATAAGAGGCAAACATAAGAAAGACACACAGAAAAGAGGCAAGTTTCATGTGAAAATAGAGGCGGAGATTTGAGTGTTATGGCCAAATGCCCAAGAAAGCCTAAGGCTACTAAAATATGGAAGAAACAAGGAATGAACTCTAGTCTAGAGCCTCAAAGGAAGTCCAGCCCTGCTGAAACTTTGCATTTAGAATTTTGACCACTGAAATTGTAAGATAATGTCTGTTATTTATTTATTGTATTTTTTTTTTTCTTTATTGATTTTCGAAAGAGAGAGAGTGAGAGATAGAGACATTGATGAGAGAGAACATTGATTGGCCACCCCCTGCATGCCTCACACTGGGCATTTGGCCCACAATCTTGACATGTGCACTGACTGGAAATCGAACCTGCAACTTCTTGGAGCATGGGTCGATGCTCAACCACTGAGCCAAACCAGCGGGCAATGTCTGTTATTTAAATATAACCAGTTTGTGATAGTTTGTTACAGCAACCCAAGGAACCTAATACACAGACAAAATTATTCACTGATTTTTTTTCATATGGTTTAAACTTAACTGTATTGTAAACATAAAAAACATTCAAACCTATAGAGAATTTATGTGAGTTTATTTAAGCCAAACTGTTGACAATTGTCAGGAAGCAGAATATCAACAGATTGAGATAGTGCTCCAGAGAGTGATAGTTTTGCACCATATTTAATACACTATAATAAAAAAAAGAAGACATAAGTGGGTTACATAAAATTCACTAATGATAGATTAAGCAGGTGGGAGAAAGTGGGGAGACCTCTAGGTTTGGATAAAAAGTAAAATGATAGACACATACTTCTTTTATGTAGGTGGGTGTAGGATAGTTAACAATAAAAATTTACCTCAAAAATAATTAAGAGAATTGTGTTCTCTGCAGAGTGGTACCTGTGTTTTGAGGGGGTCCAGAAAAAGGAAATTGCTTTGACATTCCAAAGGTATGTTATTGTATGTGCAAAAACTGGAGGCCAATCAAATCTGGAACTCATGCTGCCTGTTAACCCCCAGCCAAAAAGTAGCGACAGGGATTGGATTGTAAGTGCACATTTAATAATACCTGATGCTGGAAATGTGGGAGGTGAGAGAGGAAACCCTAATATTCACCTCTTCTTAAACTTGTTAGGAGTAAGTTTATATAGGGGTATTAGGGAAAGGGATTGTGGATAGAGAGCACAAATGGGTTCTAGTGATTTGCAGTCCTGGAATTGGAGTCCTTGTGGAGATCTTGGGTCTTGAATGGTTTCATTACTGGTCCCCAGAACAGGATGCTCAACATTCTGAAACTGGTCAAACAGTGATCCAGTGTGGGTCATCCCTGTGTTTCTGAGACCTAATCTATCACTCGCTGCGTTACTGGCGGCCAGGCATGGAAGTTCAGAGCTGGATTAAAAGTCTCTTTGTTCTTGGTTAGTCAACTGAGAACCGCAACACAATCTTAACCAGAACATAAAGTTAAATATGTACAGTTGATTAATGAATTATACATTCTACTAGTAAAAGGGAAGGAAAGGAAGAGAAGAGGAAGGAAAAAAATTAAAATCATATTTATATTCTACCCTTATCTAAAAAACACCAGACAGGCTGAGTTAAGGTGAAAATTGACGTTTGTCAGGTAAGATTTCTAGCCTAGGACATGATTACCCATCATAAACTACTCTTAGTTAAAACATTTTAATTTCAGACCATCCTTTGTGGTTATTTTATGTCTCTGAGTTTGTAAGGTCACCACACAGTCCTCCCCTTTTTGTCCACAATATCAATAAAATAAATTTACAAATTTTACTGGCATAATACATACAGATCATTTCAATAAATTTGTGGCCAACTCCATGTGCTTTTAATGCCCCTTGTATTTTTGGCAGGTAGGATTTCTACCAATTTATAACATGGTAACCATCATAATTTTTTTTACAAAGTGCTTGTGTTTTAAGCTGCTATTTCTAAATAGTCAAAAAAAAATATAAAAGTTTATAAAATAAAAAATAGCAATAAGCTAAATTTGATGTATTATTGAAGAAAAATATTTAATAAATTTAGTGTATCCTACATGTAGAGTCCACAGTTGTGTACAGCAATGACCTAAGCCTACACACACTCACCACTCACTCACTAACTCACCAAGAGCTCCATTCATGGTAAATGCCTTATACAGGTGTACCATTTTTTATATTTTGTATTGTATTTTTACTGTACCTTTTCTATGTTTAGATACACAACTACTCACCATTGTGTTACAGTTGCCTACAGTATTCTGTACAGTGAAATGTTGTACAGGTTTGTAACTGAGGAGCAATAGCCTATACTACATAGTCTAGATGTGCAATAGGCTATACCATCCAGGTCTGTGTAAATATACTCTATGATGTTTGTACAATGACAAGATTTTCTAATGACACATTTCTGAGAATGATATGCCTGTTTTTAAGTGAAGTGTAACTGTATAAACAAACCTGTTACTTTTTTGCTAATTTACTTCCCTAAACCCCAAATCAGCTCAGATTCTTCACTAATTAAGCACCCAAACCTAGTTTGTCTCATCAATTTCTCACAAATTTATTATTTGTTTTGTCTGATAAGAATAAAAACTGCCTGCTTTGTTCATTTCTTGAGTCCCATTTCTGTGAGAGCTGTGTATGTACAAACTAAATTGTTTATTTCTGTTGTTAATCTGTCTTGTGTCAATTTAATTATTAGAACTATCAGAAGAACAAAGAGGGAGAGGGGGAAATTTCTTCCTCCCAACAACATGTTTTGGGGATTAGAGTGCAGACATCTTTGGGTGTCCATTTTTCTGCCTACCACAATAAATATTTCAGATATCATATTGAAATCTGCTTTAGGCTAAGTGTGCAAAGAAGTTTAAGGAGAAATTCAATTCAGAAGCAAATGGTTTAAAACTATACAGTTGAATGCAATGAGATAGTTTATTTAAAGTTATCTAGAATCATAAAAAGAAAAAAGCAGAAAAGGTTGAATTTTAGTGAAAATTCATGTCACATTTAAAAGCATACACATAGACAAAGTTTAAGAAATGCCATAAAACTTGAGTAACTATTATGTTTCTATAATAAACATGGGCATAAATGTTACTTTAGATATGGGGAAGAGAGGTAACAGGCTACTTAGGCTATTAGAGACCTTAAATAAAGTAACAACAAAGGAGGGTAATTATTTTTAAATTCATTATAAATAATCCTCAAGCAGATACAGTCCAAGGGTTGAAAATAAAAAATATGAACATACTTAAATAAATATTAATAATTTTGATTTATAACCCTACTTCCCTCCTATCCATTACTCATACTCTCAGTAAAAATACAATTGACCAGCTTTAGTGATCAATTTAAATGATTCTAATATTTCCAACATCTCAATAAGAATCAACAAATGAACCTAATCAAGGAAGAAGCCCATTCTTGAAGTGATATGTTCAAAAATAAAATTTTGCTCTCTCTTTACCATATTCTCCCTGCTATAGGAAACCTCTGTCTGTGCTTCAGCCTACTGACTTATGCCAAGAAGAAATTCATATGGGCAAAGCTGTGATAGCAAAGCTCTTCTCTGAGTTAATAGGTATATTTTTCTTTACAAGAGCAATCCAAACTGTTATACTTGAAACTCTTCTTCATGCCTATTAGTCAAGATTAAAAAAAAAAAAAAAAAAAGCTCCTAATTTTACATACACCTTGTGATGGGTTATTTATATTGGTTTGCTTTATAAGACAATATTGTATTAAAATATTCAGAGTAATGAGAATTTCAAAGGATGTCTGTTACTACTGAAAGGTAAGTCACTTGATTTCAAAATGTAAAAGAATATAACTGCTATATACCCCTTGGCAAATATTTTATGTATAATACTTTTCATAATGATGAAAATATATGCTGAAGAACAGAGGCTAAAACACAGTTCTAATTAGAAATTGCTAGTATGGTTTACTCTTTTGGATTATTCAGCTTTTTACATTTGACTGTGTAATAACCTGCTCCTATCATTTTGTCCTGATTAAATAAACCAAAGGCCAACTATGATGCTTTCAGAGGCAACCTGAAGAAATACCAGCTGGCCTGATACTCCTCTAAATGAATGTGTCCTCTAAGCAAATTTATTAGTTTTTAGAACTTAGATAATAGAATAAATAGCAGAATAGATGTATGCTGACCCAGTTCCCTTTCGCCTCAGCACCCTCCCACCTCCGTTCCCTCCTGCTTATCACTAACTGCCTCCACTTCTGTACACGTAGCTTGCTTGCTCTGCTAAATTCTTGAATGATCCCTGTCCTATATAAGCAACCCTCCCCCTGAGCTCGGGGCTGCAGTTCTCCTCTGTGTAGGTTGGCTGCAGTCCCTGTGCAGGTAATAAAGCTCCTAATATTCAAAATGACTTTGTGTCCAACTGAGGTTGATTCTCCTGGATTACAACAGACTCCAACAGTTTCATTGAAAAATGTTCTAACAGAATTGTTCTAACCAGAAGTAAAGGTGTTCAGGGTTTATACAGAGGGTGGGAGAGTAGGAGTGTAATGCACACAGAATGACTCGAGTGAAAATATATTTAAGTATCATAGTGTATTTGTGTGTGTGTTTGTGTAAACTCTATGCCTGAAAGGGATTGGTAAGTGTTTCCTAGACTACTTTGACCATATATAACCACATTTCCTTGACAAACAACACCTAAGTTTCTACCCCAATAAAAACTCAAAGTAGGCAGTGGCCATCTGTATTATATCCCGATGCTCAAACAAACCACATTTAGCAAGTATGGAAGAACACTATATCTTTAGAAAAGTCTTATATCTAATAAAGCTTCATTTCTTTATAAAGTCAATGAGTACTATTAATTTTTACATTAAAATTGTCAGAAAAGAAGGAAGTCAAAGCCAATTTGCCTATTCTTAATTTCCTTGATGTCCACCAATGAGGAACATGTGAATCAGAAAAATTAAACAACTTGATAAAAATTATTCTTTGGTGCTGATCCAGACATATGGGAGTTGAGGCAATGGCTGCACTAATCATTCTTTCATTTTTCCCATATATAGAATAATGATGTAGTAATATGTGAGAATAAAAATAATAGCTAGAGTCGCATGTCAAATATGATTAGAATAAATTTCAGACTTTTTTTTTCCTTTTTCATCATTATAAAATAATTGGAGCCCTGGCTGATTTGGCTCAGCATTTAGAGCGTTGGCCCACAGACCAAGGGTTCACAGGTCTGATTGCTGGTTAAGGGCACACACCTGATTTGCAGGTTAGATCTCAGGTCTGGTAAGGTTATGTAGGAGGCAACTAATTGATGTGCCTCTCTTACATCAATGTTTCTCTCTTTTTCCCTCCCTTCCACTCTATCTAAAAATCAATGGAAAAAAATATCCTTAGTTGAGGGTTAAAAAAAAATAGTTGGAGAGTTAATTAGTAATTTTAGATTATTTTAATTCATAGGGTACACGTATATTTAATATTTCTATTGTTATCATTAAAGCCAAAAACAAATTAATCTCCCTAACATTGTCATTAAAAACTGGCAGAATAGCCCAGTTGGTGTGGCTCATTGGTTGAGAATTGACCCATGCACCAAGAGGTTGCTGGTTCGACTCCCAGTCAGGACACATGCCCAGGTTGTGGGCCAAATCCCCAGTGGGGGGCATGCAGGAGGCAGCCAATCGATGTTCTCTCTCATCGATGTTTCTCTATCTCTCTCCCTCTCCCTTTCTTTCTCTCTAAATTCAATAAAGAAAAAAAAGTTTTAAAAAAACTGGCAGAATCAACTATACAGTATTAACATTGCATAGTGCTTTAGCATTTACATCGCTATAACATTTTAGATGTAAAACTAAGTAATGAAAAGAGCAGTTTATTAATATATTCTATCTTTATGTGATTATACAACACAACATTCTGTTCTAAATGTCCACATAATGTCAAGATAAATTGCTCTTTCTTAACATACAGTCACTATTAACCCTGTTACCGAAACAGAAAAGAGGACTTTGAATGATTTAACACTGAGTGAATAAAGTATTTATTTACTTGTTATATTTAAATGTTTCTAATGTATAAGATATAATTGGAAGTTTATTACTGAACAATTGAAATGCCCTATTCATTGTCAATTCTGTCATAGAAAAATATTAGATGATAAGATAGATGGATAGATGAAAGATAGATGATGATAGATGATGATAGATTAGATAGATAGATAGATAGATGATAGATAGATAGATAGATAGATAGATAGATAGATAGATAGATAGATAGATAGATGATAGATAATAGATAGATGATAGATGAAAGAGAGAGAGATAGAGAGAGACAGATGATAAATAAATAGCTAACTAGCTCTGGTAGGTTTCACTCAACAGTTAGAATGTCAGCCTGCAGACTGAGGGATGATGGGTTTGATTCCCATTCAATGTCATGTACCTGGGTTGCAGGTTTTATCTCTAGTCCTGGTCAGGGTCATGTGGGAGGCAATCAATACTCCCCTCAATAAATTGTCTCAGAGATTAATAAGAATAAAAAATTGCTAAACTATTTACAATACAAGAAATGGGTTATGATGGAGGAATATGGGAAGTTAACTAAATCACATACGAATAAATGGTCAGTTTTATATGGGGGAGGGAGTTCTGTGAAGGGCCTTCAAGGATAAATGTTTAATCTAGTCCTTAAATTCTGAGTAGAAGTCTCCATTTTGGCTGGTGAGCAAAAACACTTTGAGGAAACATGGCACTTATAAGGAGAGTTGCCAGATGATATTTACATTCACTCTTACATATACCTTATATAAGCATACACAAACATGTTATGTGTGTGTGTGTGTGTGTGGATGCTTATATAAAGTATACACACACACACGTGTGTTATATATGTGTGTGCATACATACTTAGCTAGTTTTTTTTTTATTAAAGCAAACTGATATATATATATATATATATATATATATATGTGTGTGTGTGTAATAATAAAGTATTTTTGTGAGATTAGAGCTCAAAATATAAATTTTGCATTTTGCTTAGGGGTAGAAGGAGGTAGGAGATTAATTTAGAAGATAACAAAGGTAGATTCTAGTTTTAGCTCTTTTTGTTGACTTGCAAAAAGCTAACACTGGCTTTGGCTGTTGGTATATCTATTTTATAATCAATTTATTTCACATTTTTATATTTTAATTAATTTATACTTTTATAAATGTTGATTAATTATGTATTTTAATCACATTTTGTTAAAATATATTTCTCTAAATACTTTTATTATTTAGTACATGCTATTTCAATAGGATAGTTATACACAAACGTGAAATTTAAAGTTGGTAAGAAAGCTAGATTCTATATAGCACTGCTATTTTATTTTACAAATGAGTAAACTAAAGCCCACAAAGGTTATATAACTTATCCACGAACAGGCATTCTATTGACAACAACTAAAATTAGAACCCAGATAATTACCCAGATTTCTAGACCTGTTTATTTCTTCACATTGGTGCTAGTGAAAAAAAAAAAAAAAGATTCAGGTTTATTCTTCTTTTTGTATACCTATTTATCCAATCTTATAATTATCTATGTAATTACTGAATTCACAAATCTGGGAGACACATTTCATTATTCCCTTCCCCATACCACCCCAAAACTAATTCAATTAACAGTTTGTGAATAATCAAATCCTGTTCATGTACAAAAAACGATATTTGTGGAATAAATATCTCCTCTCTATTTCATTATGCTCACCTACACAAAATATTTATATTAATGCCATAATGTCTTCACAAGTGTCTGTACCTCAAGATTCACTTTCCCTTCCTCGATATTCTTTCACCAGAGTGATTTTTAAAAGTTATTTTTCTTTATTGTTTTTAGAAAGAGAGGAAGGGAGAGAGAGATAAAAACATCAATGAGAGAGAACATCAATTGGCCGCTTTCTGCATGTCTCCAACTGGGGATCAAGCTCACAACTTGGGCATGTGACCTGACCAGGAATCAAGCTGATGACCTTTTGGTGCATGATTCAGTGCTGAACACTGAGCCACACTGGTCAGGACAGAGTAATTTTTTTTTAATAATCAAAACCTAGTTTCACTTAGGATAACACTTTCCAGGTCCCTCCATGTAGTCTCAAAGGATAAGAGATCTGTCTTTCTTACAGCTGTGTAGTACTCCATTGTGTATATGTACCACAGCTTTTTTATCCATTCGTCTACTGATGGACACTTGGGCTGTTTCCAGTCTTAGCTATTGTAAAGACAAGTATCATATGATCTCACTTATTTGTGAAATATAATGAAGATAACAGTCTGAGGAATGGGGTAGTCCCAGAGACGTGGAAGTGGGGTACAGACTGACAATCCCCAGAAGAGGGGGTGGTGGGGGAGAGATAAACCACAGAACTTATATGCATGTATGCATGAGCAATGGACATGGACAACAAAGCTGGGGACAGGGCAGGAAGGGAGGGGGGAATTAATGGGGGGAAAAGGAGAAACATTTGTAACAAAAATTAATTAAGAAAAAAAAGAAAAAAAAAGAAATAAAAATTAACAACAAAAAAAATCTAGTTATACCCTTATACTAGTCAGCATTACTGTCAGCATCGATACTCACCTGTACGTGGCTTCCATAGTATAACCTCTCCTTAGGCCATTGTGTCTTAGCATAAACAGACAATTCTGCCTAAAACTGTCAGTTCCTTCAAAACCCATGTTTTCTAGACATTTTCTCCTCATTTGCATCTGACAGCTTTAAGTTATAAAAAACTAACTAATGAGAATGTAACAATAAAATCATTGAATTATTCATATAATAGGAAGACTGGAGGAAGTTTTTTTTTTTTTTTAAGTTTGGTACAGTGGCTAAACAAAATCTTCAGGGTCCCAGAATTTTAAATTTTACTACCTCATCATCTTCAATATCATTCTCACAATTTAGCTTCAAACTCAAAAATTAGCTGCATTAAATCTAGGCATCACATCCTCTAACTAATATCCCAAGTGGAAGAAAGGATGGGGACAAAAACTTTTGGCAGCAGGAGGATTGATCTCCAATCCACCCCGTGAAGCAAAATATTGTCAAAAATCCTTGCAGCATTTTTGTCCCATTGACCATAACTTAGAATCTTGGACATTGGTACTAAAAGAACACTCAGAGATGAAATCAGAAAATGTTATGACTAGCTGAGACAAATGATGATTCATCCCTTGGTGCTGTAGACAATGATACTTTGAATCAAAGAAGATTCTATAAACATGGAATAAGGGGAAAATATAGAAAAAAAATATGAGACCTGTATGATTGATTGGATTTCTGGAAGTGAATTAGAGAGAATAGATTACGTAAACTATAGTTAAAGAAATAATATCTCAGAATTTTCAAAAAATGACACACAAGATCAAACCCATAGATTTAGCAATATCGTTGGCTCTCAACTGGGTAAAACACCCATCTGGCACATCATAGTAAAACTAGTAAAAATAAAAGACAAAAAAATTAACAGCAACTGAGAATCCAAAGACATATTACCTTAGTAGTACTAACAATAATACTGAAAGCAGACATTACAAGAAAAAGGAAGCCACAAATCAATGGCATGACATTTTAAAACACTGAAGGAAAACAGCTGCTAGTCTTCACTTGTATACTTTCCAAATTACCTTTTAAACTTAAGATAAAACATTTCTGCATGATCAACATAAGATAAATCATCAAGATTTTTCTTTCTGAAGTAAAATATATATGAAAGAGTGATCTTCAAGTCAAGAAAAAAAGTATTACAGACAAAAGAATGAAAATTTAAGAAGGAAGAAAGGACAACAATATGGATCAATGGATAAATATGAATAAATATTGAAAGGACAAAAATATAAATCAATGGATCAATATGAATAAATCTTGATTTTAAAATGCAATAATAATATATTCATTATATTTTCTAAATACTTTTTTTTTTTTTTTTATCCTCACCCAAGGATATTTTTCCATTTTTTGTACAGATAGAGTGGGAGGGAGAGAGAGAGAAAAACATCGACGTAGAGGGGCACATCAAGTGGCTGCCACCCGCACGACCAACCAGGGCTGGGGACAAACTGCAACCGAAGTACGTGCCCTTAGCGGGAACCGAACCCGGGTCTCTCCGGACCGCAGGCCGACGCTCTAACCGCTGAGCCAAACTGGCCAGGGCTCTAAATACTTTAATAAGGGTGTTTCCATAGACCAAAGAAAAGAAAACCACACAAGAAGATGAAAAAAAAGTAGGACACCTTTATGCCCCAAATTGTGTGTTTCCTTCAGCAACATCTCTTCTGAGTCTCCACATTCAGGTACCATATAGAAAAATGAGTCCACTGTTTATGGAAATTATTTTAGTTATTATTACATTTTAAGTGATTTCAATCACACATCTGCTTATATAGTTCTCACAGAAATAAGCCCAAAGCTTTAAAACAATAAATTTTAAGTTCTAAAGTTGTGAAAGAGCTGATTAATTTTGCAAGGAGATTACAGTGATTCTGTTGACTTTTTTTCTGTATAGATTTAGCAGACCATGTCTTTTAAATTTTAAAAGGATCAATTTTTATTTATTTATTTATATTTATTTATTTTTTATTTAATTTTGTTTTTGTTACAGATGTTTCTCCTTTTTTACCCCATTGACACCCTACTCCCCATCCCCAGCCGCCCCGTCCCCGTCTTTGTTGTCCATGTCCATTGGTTATGCATACATGCATATAAGTTCTGTGGTTTATCTCTTACCACCCCCCACCACCCCCTCTTCTGAGGGCTGTCAGTCTGTACCCTACTTCCATGTTTCTGGGTCAACCCTATTCCTCAGACTGTTATATTCATTATATTCCATATATAAGTGAGATCATGTGGTATTTGTCTTTTTCTGCGTGGCTTCTTTCACTCAGGATAATACTTTCCAGGTACCTCCATGCTATCTCAAAGGATAAGAAATCTTTCTTTCTTACAGGTGCATAGTATTCCATTGTGTATATGTACCACAGTTTTCTTATCCATTCGTCTACTGATGGACACTTGGGCTGTTTCCAGATCTTAGCTATTGTAAATAGTGCTGCTATGAACATGGGGGTACATATATTCTGTCTGATTGGTGTTTCAGGCTTCCTAGGGTATATTCCTAAAAGTGGGATCACTGGGTCAAATGGAAGTTCAATTTTTAAATGTTTGAGGTAGTACCATATTGTTTTCCACAGTGGCTGCACCAGTCTGCATTCCCACCAGCAGTGCACTAGAGTCCTCTTTTCTCCACACGTTCACCAACACTTGTTTGATGATTTGTTGATGGCGACCATTCTGACAGGTGTGAGGTGATACCTCATTGTTCTTTTAATTTGCATCTCTCTGATGATTAGTGATGTTGAGCATTTCTTCATATGCCTCTCAGCCATTTGTATGTCCTGTTTGGACAGGTGTCTATTTAGTTCCTCTGCCCAATTTTTAATTGGTTCTTTGTCTTCCTTTTGTTGAGTTGTATGAGTACTCTATATATTTTAGAAATTAACCCCTTATCTGATGTATCATTAGCAATGATCTTCTCCCATACAGTGGGTTGCCTTTGCATTTTGATGCTTGTT
Source organism: Molossus molossus (assembly GCF_014108415.1). NCBI lineage: Eukaryota > Metazoa > Chordata > Mammalia > Chiroptera > Molossidae > Molossus > Molossus molossus. The sequence continues at coordinate 82,670,765 of NW_023425401.1, read as the reverse complement.
TCTTTTGCTGTGCAGAAGCTTTTTAGTTTGATGTAGCCCTATATGTAAAAGGACCAATTTTAAATGTGAGAAAATAGTACAATATAATTTAAAGTTTATAGAAATTTAAGGAATGACACCTCCACAACCATTGCGTTTATATCTTCTTTAAAGATATGATGCTACCAATTTGGTTTGTTTTTACATTTGCTAAGTGATTATATTTTGTCCTTAACAATAGAAAATTCAGAAACATTAAGAAATATTATAATTTATTTTATGTAACAATGTCTTTACTACACTTGTCTGAACGGATAAGTATACAATACTGGCAATATTTAAAAATTTTTTTAAACATTTCACAGAGGGGCATATCCCAGAAATCAGAATTCCCTTAGAAATCTAGGTTTTGAATATATAACTAGAAGCTGCTATTCAATATTAACTTAAATAATCACTGTCTTACTGCCTTGTCTTTAATATGAAAGAATATGGCTCAGGAAGCCTGTCTGTCATCACAGAAACCTCCACTTTTAGAATATTACTACTTTGAGTTGCATTGGTATCACATTGCTCTCTTACCTACACCCACCCTTTATGAATATGGGAAAAAGCAGCCTTTAGCTAAGTAGTTGAATTGCTTCAACAACAAAAATAGCAGCAGTGTCTACTCTCAAATCCACATCTCTATGTTTATTGATTTCTATTTCATCTAATTAAATCCTAATGTATTCCTATAAAGACATTATCTTGTTTTTGTCTAACATTTTAGGGAACATAAAAGTATTTTCATTTTATGTCTTACAGTTCTCATTTTCATTTTAAGTCTTATGATTTAAATCAATCCTGTGATGTAGTATATTCTTGATTCTGAAACAGGCACCTCACAGACACCAGACAGGTGTTATAAGACACCCCCACCCCCTGGAGTTGCAGGGAGAGGGAGAGGACTGTCCCCAACGTTGATCTTTGTATTCTCTCTCTCTCTCTCTCTCTCTCTCTCTCTCTATATATATATATATATATATATATATATATATATATATACACACACACACACACACACACACACACACGAAAACTCCAGATTACTGTATTGTGAAAAATAGACTTTATTAAAGCAATAAAGCAAGCAAATTTTATTAAATAACCAAACAAATCTACATATCTGACTCATGAAGCACAGAAGGGCTCTCAGCCAATCTGAAGAGTGAGTTGGGTAGGGGTCTGAAGCTTTATATACCCCCCCCCATAAGTTTCAAAATTCCCCTGCTGAATAGTTTGGTACAGATAGATTAATTCTCAAGGTCCCTTTTTACTTTGTTGTGGCCTTTCCAGAATTCATGAGAAGCATCCAGCAATTTTATCTTGTCAAGCCTTGAGACTGTTGGCTTTTCTGCTTAAGGAGTAAAAATAAAACTGCCCCATTTTTTCCCTGTCTTTAAAACAACTGATTTCTTTGTTTAGTGGGTAAGCTGCCCCTTTCTCTCTCCCTTTCCTGCATGTTCTCATTAGGGAGGCTTTTAACCATTTGCTCTCAAGTGTCCTTGACTGGGGAAGATAATGGCATCTTGTTTGCAGGCCAGCTGCAATTTGTCCATACTGTTTGCCTTTTGTTTTAACTCTCCTATCTCAGTTTCTCTAGTTCTCCTTCCCTAAATCTTCCTAGATTCTCATCACCCTGTGATGTATCCCATCTCAGACACTCTAATCCCTAAAATCTTTTAGGGTTGACACAGAAAGAAGGTCGGTCTTCTGTAATTGCTTTCTGCTCACAATGGTCATAGACCTGCCTGTGTTAGGGTATAGAAAAACTTCTTCTGTCTGATTTAAGAGAGGTATGGGAATGGGATTTGAGACTGGAACAGAGGCTGTTGGTTGATTCCTCCACAGTAGGGAGGGGCTGGAATCCCCAAAGCATCATCTTCTTGACATGAAACTGCTGTTTCCTAGAAGAGACAAATTTGACAGAAAGGTTAGTGGAGTGGGAGATAATTACATTAACACCCAGTCATTATATTACTTATCTATTACTTATCTGTGAAAAGTTTTTGTCTCCTGAATAGGAGCTTAAGGTCCTCCATGGGTTCACAAGAGTAGGTCTCAGGTTGAGTCTCCAGTGGTGACTTACAAGAAATAGGTTTAATTCAAGATAAGTGACTGTAACTTTTCATTTAGGTGTAGTTTTTATTCTTGTGAAACCTACAGGTAAGATAGAAATCTAGGACATTGAGGTTTATGGCACAGTTTGGTTAGCGTCCTTTTTCCTTAGTTATATGCGTTTGGCAGTTCCTTTCTTTTTGAGCTTTATTTGTTTTAGTTTGATAGACTTAGTTAGGGTTCTAATTTGGGATTGTATCTCTCCCTGATCAGTATATGTGATATTGACTATGATGACCAGCTAATTTATTAGTAGAAGCCCTTGTACCACTGTCTTCTGTATTTTGTTTTCTATTTTTAGTATAGCAATGGAAGAGAACAATTTGTAAATGACTCCAAGTTAAGTTATAAGGCAGTGTCAAGTGAATAAAACCCCTGTCTGAATTTGCTAGAGTCCTCAGAAAACCAACCAATTTCTATATAAAGGGCCATAATATAAAATATACCTGGGTCTTTTGTGGAGAAATAACAATTGGTTTGAAAAAAATCAAAGAGAACTTTGTGGCCCTTTCATTTGTCCCCTTTTCAACTTGCACAGACTTCTGTGACTTACATGGACTTTTTTGTGACTTATACAAACCCTTTACAACATTTATAGTCCCTCTCAGTTTGTTATGAAACACTTTGCTTGGGTATTTTATAGGCTTTTAGTTTAAAAGTACTATTTTTTCTTTGCAAGGAGGGGGAGTGCGCCCCCTGTGGTTTCTGTATTTTGTGCAAGGGCACTGCTTTATTTTTCATCCTTGTTAACCCTTAAGGAGGCCAGAAAAGAAGCCTGGGATTATTGCTGGGACTGCAGCAGTTCCTAGGTCACCAGTGGTTTGGATTTAAAAGTGCTCCACATTTTTCCTTTACAGAAATAGAGGGGAAGTGGCCCACTTCCTTGCAGCTTCTGCAGCTTGTCCAATGGCACTGCTGTAGTTTTAGCCCTCTAGAGGAGAATCTGGAGTGTCTAAAAGAGTCACTTTTATGTATTTTCTTTTAATAACATTAGCTTTGTTCATATTTTTAATTACCCAGAAGTTTAGTCTAGGTAAAGTGTCCCTCTCTAATAAGGGAATAAAGCCCCCCTTATTTATAAGATAGGCAACACTAAAAGTGAGATTCCCGAGGCTGCAGCTGAGGAGATGAATGAAATGTTAGTGCTGAGAATACCTGTTTCCCCTAGTGATCAAACTGGTTATGGAAGAAAGAGGCCCTGGTGAGTGAGTCAGACCAGAGGAAGCAGCCCTTGTGTCTAATAAAAACATAATGGGCTTACCTGTCATTCAAGGGTCACCCTTGGCTTCATCTCTTCAGTGATGATGTCCTTGGGGAAAGGCAACTGGAGCATTGCATCCCATCAGTTTAAGGCCATTGTGTGGGTAATTTCTGGTCCAAGGACCCTCCAGCCCCTGGGGCAATCCCTCTTTCAGTGGCCGAACATGTGACAGATGGGGCTAAGCCCTTTAGGAAACCCCTTCCCAAAGCATTCCCTTTCCCAGTGTCCCTCTTGTCTGTAGAGAAACACTGGTCCTTGGATGTTTCTCATAATCTGGGAGTTGGGTGCCCTTGATGTGACGTATGGCTTAAAACTGGGCCATTTGCTTCTATGGGATGGCTTTCTTGCTCTTTCTGTGTCCTGTCTCAGTTGTTAAAAACACTGCAAGTTATTTCTATCCATTGCTCATTGGGAGTCTGCGGTCCTAAGTCTAATTTTTGCAACTTTCTTTTGATGTTTGGGGCAATCTGTTGGATAAAATGCATCCCCAAAGTATTCAACCCTTAACAGACCCAAGAACCCCTTTAATAAGCTCCTTATTTATTACTTTCCTTAGAAGTAACATGCTAAGGTTTGGGTGATAATGAGCTCTGCTCCTGGTAATGGCAGTACTGTTAAGTGAGTGCCTGCAGTTCTGCAAACAAATGTCTGCAGTTTTGTAGCAAAGGAAGATTTAAACAGTAGTAGCTGCTCTTTGAGAAGCAGGCTGTTTATTTTGCCTTTGGGAGAGGCAGGCAGTCTGTCAGAAGGTGAGTCTGTGAGGAAGGTGTCCTTTAAGTTATTTGGTATTTTATAATTTTTTCTTAAATCCCAATTTTGGTAAAGGGTTGTACACATTTGAATATAAGCCATTTCATTCCATTTTCTTTTATCTATGCAAAATGAATCTAATTGAGGAACAATGTTACAATTTAGAGATCCATTTATAGGCCAGATTTCCCTGTCCCTGAGTTGGTATTGAGGCAACGTTGTATTATCAAAGAAAATTATTATTTTTTTTTCTTTTTAAGATCTGAGGGTCAAAGTTGCCCCAATTTTTAAAAATGTATCCCAGAGGTGAATCATGTGGTACTAAATCTTGGTTTTCCTTTCAAAAGGGAATGAAGGAGATCATAGGAGAGAATGGACATCCCCATTGTGTCTCTTATGTCACTTCCTGGAGAAGGTGTCTCTTCTCAGGCTGGGGTTTTCAGGCTTAACCAGTTTTACTGTATAATTCATATCCTGGGTTTCCAGATATAACCGTGGAATCCCCTGATGTCTCCATTATTAATTGACTTAAAACCCCCTTTGTCTGTCCTTCCTTGTGCTGCCAGGGGAGGCCTCATACCTTCTAGATGTACTCCTATTCTATTTAAGTGGAAGTGCCATTGGTCATTGATCCATCTTTCCTGCCAAAGACTCTGCTGGAGAAAGAATTGTAGTATTTCTAAGCCCACCAGTCGTTGTAAAAACGGGACTCCTCTAAATTCTCTTATTATTGCCTTGGCCTAAAAAAAATTGCGATCAAATATATCTGTCCACTGGAATGTCTAAAAATCTGTCACTCTTACCCAATTAAAAAATGTGCAGAGGAGCTAATAGACACCTCTCCAAACAGGACATACAAATGGCCAAGAGACATGTGAAGAAATGCTCAACATCACTAATCATCAGAGAGATGCAAATTAAAACAACAATGAGGTATCACCTCACACCTGGCAGAATGACTGACATCAACAAATCATCAACCAACAAGTGTTGGTGAGGGTGTGGAGAAAAAGAGGACTCTAGTACACTGCTGGTGGGAATGCAGACTGGTGCAGCCACTGTGGAAAACAATATGGTGTTACCTCAAAAAATTAAAAATTGAACTTCCATTTGACCCAGTGATCCCACTTTTAGGAATATACCCTAGGAAGCCTGAAACACCAATCAGAAAGAATATATGTACCCCCATGTTCATAGCAGCACTATTTACAATAGCTAAGATCTGGAAACAGCCCAAGTGTCCATCAGTAGACGAATGGATAAGAAAGCTGTGGTACATATACACAATGGAGTACTATGCAGCTATAGGAAAGATCTCTTATCCTTTGAGACAATATGGAGGGATCTGAAAAGTATTATCCTAAGTGAAAGAAGCCACGCAGAAAAAGACAAATACCACATGATCTCACTTATATATGGAATATAATGAATATAACAGTCTGAGGAATAGGGTAGACCCAGAAACACAGATGTAGGGTACAGGCTGACAACCCTCAGAAGAGGGAGTGGTGGGGTTGGGAAGAGATAAACCACAGAACTTATGTGCATGTATGCATGACCAATGGACATGGACAACAAAGCCGGGGACTGGGTGGGGGATGGGGAGGAGGGTGTCAATAGGACAAAAAAGGAGAAACATCTATAACAAAAATAAAATTTAAAAAAAATAAATAAAAAAATAAAAATCTGTCACTCTTGTCTGTTCCCCATCTCGTGGGTTCTGTGAAGCCACGTAAAACAGATGCCTGAATAGCATAGGCAATCTGTCTTTTTTCTATATCCAAACAATTCATTAATATACCCTAAGTTTTGGTAAGGCTCAGCAGAACAAAGTACATATTTCATTCTGTGCCTGTCAGCTTCCTCAAGATAGTTAACAAATTGCCTTCGAGTCTCAGAGTTAGGTACCAGAGTCCAGAGTATGTGCATGAAGGTACGTTTATTTCACCCATTTCACAACTGGCATCGAACTAGTCTCCTAATTAATAAAGAGCCCTAATCAGCCTAGCAAACAGCCCCAAGATTTTAGCCTCAATTTGTTTAACTGGTGTGTCTCACCTAAGCCTTTGTTTACAGAACAACAGTCTGTTGGTTAATAGGCTCATTTTTCTGGGCACAGGCCTAGTATGGTTTGCTCATTTTTGTTATGCTGTAGCCCCCTAAGCAAGCCTTGGTAGCAAAACAGTGTCATTTTCTGACAATATCTGTCTGTAAAGGCACCTGAGGAAAGAACTGAACAATTTTGAAACTTGAAGGGTCCTCAATTGATTCTTTCTCTTGCCGCCCCTCAGATACAACCTTCTTCCTGTCTGAATCAGATACAGGTGTAAATAGAGCTCCCAAAAGCCACAGAAGACAGAGAGGTGCAGCAGACTGACAGCCGATGGATGATTTAAATTCATTCTTCTTCCGGTCATGCTGCAGAGGTAGGAAAGGTAGGAAAGGTGAGGGTTTTATGTGGTGGGTCAAGTGTGCTGCTTGTGGAGAGGCTTCCACAGCTGATCACTTCGTGGCCATCTGCTCCTTTTTTATGTTCCTCATTTTCTCTCACCAGCTGTCTGGGACAGCCGTGAGGTCCCGGAGTGTCGGGTGACCAGACCTTATGTGCACTCCTTGAGTGTCAAAGTTTAATTATAGTTGTATTCTGGAATCCCTATGAGGCCCCTGCATATTTTAGGGTTCAATCCCAGACACTTCCTCAAGGCCCTTACTCATGTAAGGACGTTTAAGACTCGTGAACCAGAGGGAAAAAATTGCCTCTTTTATCTTCAGAGCTTGGGCTGGAACCCAAGAACCTAATTGGTTTTCTTTTAAACTTTCTGTCCCTGGGCACAGGCCTAGTGTGGTTTGCTCAATTCTGTTATGCTGCTGCCCCCTAAGCAAGCCTTGGTAGCAAAACAGGAAAATAAATCCCTGAAGGGACAAAAACTTTGACCTATGGGAGGAAATCAAGGACAACTGTTCAGCCTAAAGCTAACTGGCAGCAATCCACTCAGATCATCCAAGTTCTGGCACCAAATGAAACAGGCACCTCCCACAAACAGCAGAGAGTATTATAGGACAGGCCCCTGCGTTGCAGGGAGGACTATCCCCACCTTGATCCTTGTCTTATCATATAAACACATTTATATGAGAAAACACTGGATGGTTGTGTTGTAAAAAATAATAATATATATATTAAAGCGATAAAACAAGCAAGTTTTTTAAAAGAAGCCAGCAAATCTATACATCTAGATTATGAAGTGCAGATAGACTCTCAGCTAATCTGAAGAGTGAGTTGAGTGGGAGTCTGAGGCTTTATATACCCCTCAACCCCGTCTGATTCTTCCTAGATTCTTATCACCTTGTAACAATTTCAGTTTACTGATGAAGACACAAAAATCAGAAATTGCATAGCTAGAATGTGAAACAGTGGGATCTTTCTCTATACAATGCCAGATTGCCTTTGTTTTTCCCCTAGATCACATGGTTGGGTGGTCCATATGGCTACAAGGAAGCTGAGAGGGAAAAAAGCATAGGGCCAATGGTGACAATGAACCTTATCACTCAAAATATTGGGATAGGTCTTAGTACAGAAATGAGTTTTTAATAACCATGTCTGAGTGAGTGAATGTGGCATTTGTGTTCAAGCTCAGCAGAAATATGCTGGGAGCATAAAGGGCTCTTCCTCATCTAGCTAGGTTCAGATTATCTGCTAGACTTTGCTTCCTCTCCTCCCTCTCACTTTGGAATTATTATGTATTGAAATTTAAGGTAAAAATCAATAGCCAGGGAAGACTTCTATCTAGTTAATATCCTCAATTACTGTTTAGTTCATTGACTCACATGGGAGATGCAGAGGGCAACATTTGGTCTGAAGACAGAGCCCATGTAATGATATCTGAAAATTTTTGCACTCAATAGCTCCACAGCTTTAAAAATAACCTAAAAATAAAGCCAGAAAAGATAGGAACTAACTTTTTTTTTTTTTTGGTGCTCACTGGATGGAAGTATTTTTAATTTGCCATTATTTTCATGGATTTTCTTTTCAGGGAACACCACCATTGCTCTAGTAGTAGATTATGGTCTGTGATTTTAAAGACTAAACATTCTTATTAAAATGTTTCTGATATGTAACTTTTTTATGTATGACAGGAAGACTGCCAGGGCAGTATTACTCTATTCCTCTGTTCCAGAAGTAGTTCTGTTAATGGAGGAGATGTGTCTTGTCACCTTGGTTGCTGCTGGGGGTGGGGTTCTTACAATATACCAAGAATAGAAATATTTTGAGACTCATATGAGATGGTGTATTATGATAGAAAGCTTTATTTTCATGGAATTATGCCCCTGGGTTTCCAAAGTCTCATTTCCCTTAGTCCAATTATAGAAGAAGTGTAGCTGGGGTTTCAATAGATCTATAATCAGAGCTAGGGTGCAGAGTTTCCTATTCATGTTGGAGCTGAGTCCAATTCAACACCAGGCCAGCTGAAATCCACTAGTCCATTGTGTGTGGGGTTCACATGGCCATGGGGCATTGGATAAATGCAACAGAACCAAGAAAGCAGGCCCATGCAAAGAATCCCAAGAGACCAAAAGCACAACAGCACAAGAGAGCAAGCTCCTTTGTTCACGGGTTTATGTATTTCAAATCTGCATACCCTAGCAGTGGCCATAGATATTCTGGCCAACTATCACTGTCCCATGTTGTGATTGACAGGCAAGTACCTCTTCTATGTCATCTCAACTTTACTGGGCATGTGTCTATCTTTCCTATGTGATTCCCTCCCCCAGTGTGTTGCAGGGAACATGCCTATAATGTTGGCCTCTCCTTTGTTTCTTTCCTGTTGTTAACAACTACTTAATTACAGTTGTATCATTCCCCCTTAGAAGAAACAAACCTCTTTGTAATCTTCATAAGATAAATGGATAAAAATCTTCATTTTGTTGTGTGAAGGACAGACAATAAGGCAATAAAACAAAAAGAACATACAGCTAAAGTACTGTGAAAACTTGTAGTTAAAAATTTCCCACTTTGTAGACCTTGCCCTGGACCCTAAGAGGATTGCAGGAACTAGGTAGGAGGGAAGGAGATGGGCCTCAGCCAGAGCTGACAACTACACTGTGCAAATAGAACTGCTTACCCCTCAGACATAATGGCTAACCACAGACATCTGCTTCTGTACATGCTTGTTTGCTTGCAGACCCTTAGCCCAATTTCTTAACAGGGGCTAAGAAACCTATATAAGCAACCCACCCCCTGAGCTCAGGGCTGCTCTCTCTTCTGTGTAGAATAGGACAGCCACCGTGCGGCTAATAAAGCTCTCTTAATTTGAACCCAGTTCGGAGTCTGAGTCTGGTCTGTCTCATTGGTCTACAACAGTTGTAACGGCTTCATTCTGTCAAGGGGGATAGACCTGCATATCCTAAGGCTTAGAGGTTCTCTCCTATGTGACAGAGGAAGGGGGAGCAAAAGGGAAGAGGAGTCTTCAAGCAGGAAAGAGGGCTTTTGTATAGTCCAGGTCAGCCCGGTGTCCATGGGACATGACATAGATGATGTCTAGGAGCAGGATGCATTGGACATGCTGGAATTATTTTTGTATAATAGAAATGGCAAACTTGACAAGAAGGTTAAAAAGCATAAGTCAAAAGTGAGGAGACTTATAGCAACTAAAGGTCTGGTGAGAGGTAAAAACCCATGTGATAAAAGTAAACACTAACTTACAGTGTCCTAGTTCAGGGTGGAGGAGTGGCTTCCCTGGAGGCAGGCATGTCACACCTGTCTGAAGCCCTTTTGTCCATGATACTTAACTCAAATTAAGCTAAGGGAAATATTCTAAGATTTTCCCCATGAGCAACTGGGGAACTTTTCTGTCCGGGCCATTTGGGAAGAAAAAGGAGAGTAGTTTCAAGTGAAGCTGCAAGACCATTTATACTTTATTAGCTCAATCATAAGTCCAAACCATTGTCTCTCATATTTTAGGAGACAGTGATGCAGGTGGCTTCTACAGTGAAGCCTATGTTGTGTGAACAATCAGTCAGGTAAACAAGGACATAAACATGCATTGTATAAAAACAGAAGAAAACAAAACACAAAGGTTAATGCACACCGAAAATCATAAATCAGTTGAGAAGACTTTCAGATGCAAGGTTTTTATTGGAATGAAATTACACGGCAACAATCTAACAGATTGTCTATAGTTAGCACATCCTTGGTGATGTCATCAGGTATGTATACCTGTATGGCATATACAGGCGCAGCCTTAAAAACAAAATTTTGAAAACAGTTAACTGTCCTGGAGTCCAATATACACAATTGGACATTGGAGTTTTCACTGAAACACAAATTTTCTCCCTAAGATTGCTTTTATTTTTTATTAAAAAACTTTGCCAGTTATGGCATCTCATTACCTGTTCAGCCATAAGCCAACAGGGGGATTTACATTCATCCATAGCCTGAAGTCCATTTCCATGCCCAGGACAGAGACTCTTCCTGAAATAATACGATTGTCCAGGTGTGGGGCCTTTAACTTCACACAAGATATTCTGAAGGCCTCTGACCTTACTGGAGTTATTCTTTACTGTCTTGAGTAGAATAATTCTGGCCTTTATACTGACCTATAATAGCTGGGCTAACAACATATTGCTGTCTCTTATTTTTCTAATAGCCTTAGTCCCTTAGAAGCTTTGCAGTGTGACACAGCATCCCTTAAGAGAGGGTGGGGTATTTCTTGTTAATCTGCTGGACCAAGATTTAACACCTGGGCTCTGGGTCAAATTCTATTTCCAGTCAGTTTCCAAGATTAGGTTTAAAAAAAAAGAAAAGAAAAGAAAGAAACCTTTCATTTCTTTGAGCATCTGTCCACTTTAGGATTTCCTCTATTAGTTATATCAGTTGAAGAAGCATTAATGACAAGCAGCAATGTTTGCATGAATTAAAACATAATAGTTATGTTGGTAATATAAAACAGTTTCAGTAAATGAAGCTATAGTTGTCTTAGTCCTGTTGTCTGGTTACAACTTTTGCTCCAAGCAATATAGCTACCAGGGGTGGAAGTTCTGCCCTCAAGCAACATGGCTGCTTTCGTGATGGCCCTTCTCCCCCACTGGCTTCTAGCCACGAGGTCTGAGCCATGCACCCCAGTGTGCAGGGCTTCAGGGGAAGAGGAAGTTTCCAGGCAGCATTCTGGGGATGATCCAGGTGAGGTTTAGCTGCATATAAGCATGCTGTCTGAGGGGATAGGGAAGGGAGCTATGTGCTCACAGCTTGGCACAGCTTGGGACAGTTTTTTGGCTGGGAGCCAGGCTGTGAGTCACTTCCTAAATCCCCCCATCCACAAGAACTGGGGCTTAGCACCAACAATATGCAACTCATGGCTCCAGGGACATTGTGACAAGCTTTCAGAATGGAGGTGAGGAGACGTTGAAAGAGGATGGATCTGTATGCCCATAGCACACACAAATCTTCAGGGCACCATGGCCAAGGAAAGCTTCCACCTCTGAGTGCTGAACTGAGTGTGCAGCTATTGCAAACAGGAAAGGGAATCTGAGGTGATTCCTAAGCCTCCTGCACCTGGCACAGAACCTATGAAATTGGTCCTCAGGTGTGCACACCTTCTTTTCATTGTATGGGAACCCTCTGCCCCGCCTGCTGTAGCAGTGACGCAGTGGGAGTGCAGGTGCCACCCCACCATTTGCTGGGGTGTAGGGGCTGCAGCAGAAACAAAAGCATCTAAGACAGTGAAAGACAGAAAAAGAAGTGAAGTTCCTATACAGGGATCAGTATAAGGGAGGGAGAAAGAGATGAATTATAGAATTCTCAAAATAACTAAATTAAATTTCATTTCTCTCCATGGTGTAAGTCAGGTTCTTCTGCTGCGTTTTTACCCTCTGAGTCCTGCAGGTCCTGAGATTGTGGGTGAGCTTTCTAAGCAGTAGAGAAATGACAAGAGCAGGGAGAGATACTTTCCATGAGTCGCTTCTCCCTGTAGGGTCCCATCTGGGGGTCACCTGTTAACATTGGGGAACATGCCTTGTCATCCCCAGTTGCTGCTGGGAGTTGGTACAATATCCTAAGAAAAGGAACTTTTTAAGACTGACACAAGAAGATGTGATATGCTAGAAAGCATTATTTCCATGGAATTATTTCCCTGGTTTTCCAAGTCCAGTTTCCAGTTATAAAAGAAGTATAGCTTAGAGTTCAGTAGACCTAAAATCAGAGCCAGTGTTCAGAGTTTCCTGTCAACGTTGGAGCTGGGTTCAGTTCAGCATCAAGCTTTCTGCAGTCCATTAGTCTATTGCATGTTGGGTCCGCATGGTTGTGGATCATATGGGCAAATGCAATAGAGCGCACCCAAGCAACATGAGTCCTGAGAGTTCTGAAAGCATAACAACACAAGAAGGCAAGCTCTTTTATTCAAGGGATTATGTATTTCAAGTCTTTGTGCCCTTTCAGTGGCCTTGCCTATTCTGGCCAACCATCTCTGTTCCCAGATGTGATTGGCAGGCAAATATCTTGTTATCTCTACTGGGCATGCATCTATCTTCCCTTTGTGGTTCCCTTTCCCAGTATTTTTCAAGAAACATACCTGACATACTGGTCTTTCCTTTGCTTCCTCTTTCCTGTCATTAATAAATAGTTAATTACAACTATACCAGTTCTATATTTTTTATTAATTTATTTATTTTTTATTACAGATGTTGCTCCTTTTTCCCCCACTGCTTCCCCCCTCCTGCTCCCTCCCTGCCCTATCCCCAGCTTTGTTGTCCAAGTTCATTGTTCATGCATACATGCATATCAGTTCTGTGGTTTATCTCTCCCCCACCACCCTCTCTTCTGGGGATTGTCAGACTGTACCCCACTTCCATGTCTATGGGATTACCCCATTCCTCAAACTGTTATGTTCATTACATTCCACAAATAATTGAGATCATATGATACTTGTCTTTCTCTGTTTGGCTTATTTTGCTTAGGATAATATTTGAGGTCCCTCCATGTAGTCTCAAAGGATAAGAGATCTTTCTTTCTTACAGCTGCATAGTACTCCATTGTGTATATGAACCACAGCTTTTTTATCTATTTGTCTACTCATGGAAACTTGGGCTGTTCCCAGATCTTAGCTATTGTAAATAGTGTTGCTACAAACATGGGGGTACATATATTTCTTCTGATTGGTGTTTCAGGCTTCTGAGGGTATATTCCTAGAAGTGGGATCACTGGGTCAAATGGAAGTTCAATTTTTAATTTTTTGAGGTAACACCATATTGTTTTCCATAGTGGTTGCACCAGTCTGCATTCCCACCACCAGTGTACTAGAATCCCCTTTTCTCCACACCCTCACCAACACTTGTTTGATGATTTGTTGATGGCGGCCATTCTGACAGGTGTGAGGTGATACCTCATTGTTGTTTGAATTTGCATCTCTCTGATTATTAGTAATGTTGAGCATTTCTTCATATGTTTCTTAGCCATTTGTATGTCCTGTTTGGACAGGTGTCTATTTAGTTCCTCTGCCTATTTCTTAATTGAGTTCTTTGTTTTCCTTTTGTTGAGTTGGGTGAGCACTCTATATATATTGAAATTAACCCCTTATCAGATATATCATTGGCAATTATGCTCTCCCATACAGTGGGTTGCCTTTCCATTTTGATGATTGTATCTTTTGCTGTGCAGAAGCTTTTGAGTTTGATGTAGTCCCATGTGTTCATTTTCTCCTTTGTTTCTGTTGCCTTAGGTGATGTATCAGTGAAAATTCTGCTGCGTATGATGTCTGAAATTTTGTTGCCTACATTTTCTTCTAAAATTTTCATGGATTCATGAGTCATATTTAAGTCTTTTATCCATTTTGAGTTTATTCTTGTGTATGGTGTAAGTTGATGGACTAGTTTCATTTTTTTGCATGTAGCTATCCAATTTTCCAACACCATTTATTAAAGAGGCTGTCCTTACTCCATTATAGGCTCTTGCCACCTTTGTCAAATATTAATTGAGTATATTGCCTTGGGTCCATTTCTGGGTTCCCTGTTCTGTTCCACTGGTCTATAGGCCTGTTCTTCTCCCTTTTATTTTTTCTGCCAGTACCAGGCTGCTTTGATTACAGTGACTTTGTAGTATAACCTGAAATCTGGCAATGATCCAACTTTGTTCTTCTTTTTCAAAATTACTGTGGCTATTCGAGGTCTTTTTTGTTTCCATATGAACTTTTGAAGTATTTGTTCTAACTCTGTGAAGTATGCCATTGGCATTTTGATGGGGATTGCATTGAATCTATAGATTGCTTTTGGTAGTATGGACATTTTAATGATGTTAATTCTTCCAATCCATGAACAGGGTATGTGCTTCCACTTTTTTTATATCTTCCTCCATTTCTTTTTTCAATGACCTGTAGTTTTCTGTGAATAGGTCCTTTATTTCTTTCTTAAATTTATTCCTAGGTATCTTAATTTTTTTGCCGCAATGGTAAATGAGTTTGTTTTCTTAGTTTCTCTTTCTGTGAGTTTATCATCGATTGCCATCGATTTCTTGACATTAATTTTGTATCCTGCTACTTTTCTAAATTCATTTATTAAGTCTAGTAGATTTTTTATGAAGTCTTTGGGGTTTTCTACGTATAGTATCATGTCATCTGTGAACAATGACAGTTTCACTTCCTCCTTTCCAATTTGGATCCCTTTTATTTTTCTTTCTGTCTAATTGCTGTGTCTAAGACTTCCAGTACTATGTTAAATAAGAGTGGTGAAAGTGGGCATCCTTGCCTTGTTCCTGTTCTTAAGGAAAATGCTTTTAGTTTTACCAATTGAGTATAATGTTGGCTGTAGGTTTGTCATAAATGGCCTTTATTATATTTAGATATGATACTTCTATTTCCCCGTTGCTGAGAGTTTTATCAAAAATGAATGCTGGATTTTGTCGAATGCTTTTTCAGCCTCTATTGATATGATCACATGATTTTTATATTTCATTTTGTTTATGTGGTGTATCACTTTTACCTATTTATGAATATTGTACTAACCTTGCATCCCTGGAATAAATCCACCTTGATCATAAAGTATAATTTTTAAAATATAGTGCTGGATTTAATTTGCTAAAATTTTGTTGAGCATCTATGTTCATCAGGAATATTGGCCTGTAGTTTTCTTTCTTTGTAGTGTCTTTTTCTGGTTTTGGAATTAGAATTATTCTGGCTTCATAAAACAAGTTTGGAAGTCTTCCTTCTTCTTGAATTTTTTGAAATAGTTTGAGGAGAATGGGTGTTAGTTCTTCTTTGAATGTTCGGTAAAACTCCCTTGTGAAGCCATCTGGGCCTGGCCTTTTGTTTGCTGGGAGAGTCTTGATTACATGTTTAATTTCTTCTGTTGTTATTGGTCTTTCAAGTTTTCTATCTCTTCCTGGTCCAGTTTTGGGAGACTAGGTGTTTCTAGAAATTTGTCCATTTCACTTAGATTTTCGAATTTGTTGCCATATAGTTGTTCATAGTAGCTGTTAACAATCTTTTGTTTTTCTGTGGTGTCTGTTGTTACTTCTCCTCTTTCATTTCTGATTTTGTGTATTTGGGTACTCTCTTTTTGTTTCTTGGTGAGTCTAGATAAGGGTCCATCAATGTTTATCTTTTCGAAAAACCAGCTCTTTGTTTCATTGATCCTTTGAATTGTTTTTTTGGACTCTATGTCGTTTATTTCTGCTCTGATCTTTACTATTTCCTTCCTTCTACTTACTCTGGGGTTTTCTCTTGGTTTGCTCTCTAGTTCTTTAAGTTGTGAGGTTAGATAGTCTATTAGAGATTTTTCTTCTTTTTTAAGGTAGGCCTGGAGTGCTATGAACTTGTCTCTCAGAACTGCTTTCGCTGCATCCCATACATTTTGTGTTGTTGTGTCTTCATTTTCATTGGTTTCCAGGAAGTTTTTTATTTTTTCCTTGATATCCACGGTAACCCATTCATTGTTTAATAACATGCTATTTAGATTCCATGTGTTCAAATGTCTTTCCATGTTCTTGTTGCAATTGATTTCTAGTTTCATGCCATTGTGATCTGAAAAGATGCTTGATATGATTTCAGTCTTCTTGAACTTGTAGAGACTTACTTTGTATCCTAACATGTGGTCTATCTTTGGGAATGTCCCATGTGCACTTGAGAATAATGTATATTCTGTTGTTTTGAGGTGTAATTCTCTGTAGATATCTATTAAATCCATTTGGTCTAGTGCTTCATTTGGAGTCTCTATTTCCTTGCTAATTTTTTGTCTAGAGGATGTATCCAGTGATGTCAGTGGGGTGTTGAAGTACCCTGCTATGATTATATTGCTATCGATTTCTCCTTTGAAGTCCTCCAGAAGATTTTTAATATATTTTGGTGCTCCTATGTTGGGTGCATATATGTTTATCAAGGTTAAATATTCCTGTTGGATAGATCCTTTCCATATTATGTAGTGGCCTTCTTTGTGTCTAGTTATGGCCTTCATTTTGAAATCTAATTTATCAGATATGAGTATTGCTACCCCAGCTTTTTTTTCCTTTGTGTTTTCTGGGAAGATTTTTTTGCATCCCTTCACTTTCAACTTATGTGAGTTTTTGTTGTGAGGTGGGTGTCTTGTAAACAACATATAGATGAGTCATGCTTTCTTATCCAATCAGCTATTCTGTGTCTTTTTATGGGAGCATTCAATCCATTTACATTTAAGGGGATTATTGAAATGTACTTATTTATTGCCATTTTTGTATAGTGTTGTTATATTTTTCTTCCTATTTCTCCTGCTATTTACAGCAGTCCTTTTAACATTTCTTGCAGTGCTAATTTGGTGCTAATGTATTCCCTTAGCCTTTTTTGTCCGGGAAGCTCTTTATTGGACCTTCCATTTTGAATGATAGCCATGCTGGGTAGAGTAGTCTTGGATTCAAATCCTTGTTTTTTATGACCTTGATTAACTCATGGCATTCCCTTCTGGCCTGTAGTGTTTCTGTTGAGTAGTCAGCTGAGAGCCTTATGGGGTTTCCCTTGTAGGTAACCTATTGCTTCTCTCTTGCTGCTTTTAAGATTCTCTCTTTGTCTTTAAATTTGGCACTTTGATTACTATGTGACTTGGTGTTTGCTTGTTTGGGTTCTTCTTACTTGGGGCTCTCTGTGGTTCTTGAAACTGAAATAGGTTCTTCCCTCATTAAATTAGTAAAGTTTTCTGTCACTGGCCATTGGGTGGGGTTGAATTTCCAAGGGAGGTGCCGCCATCTCTCCCCAGGGCCCTGGGAAGGAGTAAGATGACCACAGTCCTGCATTGCTGCAGCTCAGTAAATCTCTGAGCACCCTCCAAATCCGAAGTGTCCCCACACAGTTCCAGTCCAATCTGCCCTCCCTCTGCTGGAGCTCAAGGTGAGTGGCTGCTGCTAATTTAGCCTCTGTCCTGGCTCTGAGCTGTGGAGCTGCTTGTGACTTTAACCTAGGGCACTGCTCCCTGCTAAAGGTGCCACTCCCAGCTAAAGCCTTGGCTCCTGGTGGAGGCTATGGCAGCTCCCAGCCGATGGCGTTGCACCTAGCCAAGGGCGCAACTCAAACCAAAAAAGTAAGACTTGTCAGTGGTATTTAAAGTGGGTCCTCCCTGCCTCATCAAACCATCCTAGAATTTCTGTGCATCTGTTGAGTAAGAAACTTAAAGTAATTATACTCTCATGACACAAGGAATTTGACTGTCCTCTTAATGAGGCCATTCTTTTCTCTAAATTGATATTAAATGTATTCCTCACATTATAACTTGCAGAAGTATTCCATAACATAAGTATGAAAATATAAACCCTTCTTAAAGAAAACAGAAGCAAACAGCATAATGAAAAGTCATATTTCTTATTGTTTAAATTTATGGAATCACCATTAGATATGAGTACTGATCTTCAATTGGTGAAATTCATTTTCCTGAAAAAACAATTCATAATAACAAAAATAAAACATTGTATGATTCTGTTCAATTCTCTTGAAAGTTTTTCAGATTTTTTTTTTTTAATTTATATAAGGCCTTCAGGCAAGGGTTACTTTCCAGATTTTTAGAGACAGGTTTAATTCTACAGCAATTTGAAACAAGTCATTGTTTTTAAAAAGCAAAGAAAACATAAAACATCTGATAAATAGCAGAGGATGCATGTAATCTTTACCTCTTTTTAAAATTAGGTAGCTAACACAAGTTCAGCAGGTTATAAAATCAGCTTCCTTCTAGGAAAGAAATGCACTTCATAGAAGCTTTTATGGTACAACATTTGAATAAAAGAAATATATTACTAACATAGAAAACACGTTTGCCCATACTTTCCTTTTAATGTATGCTTAAAAAGTTATATTTTTCTCTACTTGAAACCTACGGTTTCTTACTATATTTTTTCTCTTGTGTGTGGATGGAAGAAAATCTAGATGTATGATTTAATTTCACAAAGGCTCCAGTTTGAATTTTCATGAGGTTCATTATTGACTTCTTTTCTGAGTAGCTACTCAAGCCTCTAAATACAAACTCTAGATAATGCTAGTTAACCCTTGAAATAAGCTGTTTTGCGCACAGCTAATGCAACATCATTTCAGCATACTGCCTTATAGAAGCAAACAATTATTCCAAGTAATTGTAAATTCTTTCTTCTTATTCTCCACAATTCACTATCAGTAGACAACCATTGTTTACAGTTCACAGTCTCAAGGTATTTAGCAATTTTCTTTTTAATATCACCAACAAGGAACATTTTAACTTTTCCCGTTTTGATTTTTAATGTATCTTAAATGTTGCATTTGTAGCCAACAAAGACATCCATATCTCATTCAATACTAAAAATGATACTCAGTGTCATTCAGTTTTTACAGACAGTGGTTAAATGCAAATGAGGAACAGCTGTGTTTTTGCTAATGTATTCTAAAATACTTGCTAAATATTTAGAAAACTATTAGATTGAATATCTCATAATTTGTTAATTAATGCCAACATTTCTTTGATTTTAGCTATGACATGGCTCTAAAGGAATGGTTCTCAATCTTCCTAATGCTGCTACCCTTTAATATAGTTCCTCATGTGGTGGTGACCCCCAACCATAAAATTATTTTTATTGCTCCTTCATAACTGTAATTTTCCTACTGTTAGGTCTTAGGCGACCCCTATGAAAGGGTCGTTCGACCCCCAAAGGGGTTGTGACCCACAGGTTGAGAACCGCTTCTTTAGAGTGTTAAACATTTGAGGTTGTGTATCCCATACAGTTCAAACTGGATTAGGTTCCTGGTAATCATAAAAACCAAATGTATTATCTCTTCATCCCTTGATCCTCACGCCTACATGGATTGTGCCAATAATGAAGGGCTTCATACTTCTTAATGAACTTTTTAATACAGATTAAATTAGAATTATATATTCTTTATTATTATATATATTATATAAAATATATAAAATATTATATATTTTTAATATATTTTATATATTTAAAAATATATAAAATATTATATATTTTTTATACAAAAACTATCATTATAACCATAACACAATATTCTAATAATAAAATCAAGCTAATCAGGAAGGATCTCACTGGTTTTCCTTTAAGAGAAGTTTTGGAATTACAAGTTTTATAAATTTGGATGAGATACTTCTTCAAAACATGGAGTGAAAGAAGTCACTAGATTAGCACATGAAATGTTTTCAGTACTTTTACTTTCACACATGTAACTTCTGTGAAAGTTCACAGTATCCTAGAGATACCCTCCCCAGATCTGCAAAAAGAAAATACTATAATCAACATTTATAAATATTTAAATACTGACAAATGGATACCAATAATAATTTTAATAAGCATCAACTTTATCTCAGGAATTGATGGAAAATCATCTTTGCTTTGAAATGGCAGCGGAGTGAATGGAAGCTACACAGACCATCTCCCAAGACCAAACTGGAATTACAACAAAAATAAAGACAAATCGTCAGGAAGGGGCAACAGAAAGGCAGCTTGGAGGACCACATAACCAGGGACACTGACTCAATCCTGGTAGGCTTGCGAGGATGCGAGAGGGGGCCGGGAGCCGACGGTCTACAGCGGCCTGGGCTGGGACCAGTGGACTCAGCTAGAAGCTACACCCTCGGCTGGGTCCCATGGCCTTGGCTGGGACCAGCGGACGCCTTGGCTGGATCCTGCGACCTTGGCTGGGTGCTACACGCTTGGTTGGGACCAGCGGCCTCGTCTGGAAGCGGCGCCCTCAACTGGGTCCTGTGGTCTCAGCTGGGACCAACGGTTGCCTCAGCTGGGTCCTGTGACCTCGGCTGGATGCTACACACTCGGCTGGGAGCTGCCACAGCCTTGGTAGCCCTTAGCTGGAAGCAGCGCCCTCGGGTTAAAGACCCAAGCAGCTCCGCGGTGCAGAGCCCTGACAGGCGGTAAATTGGCAGCAGCCACTCACCTTGGGTTCCGGCAGAGAGAAGGCAGACTGGACTGCAACTGTGTGGGGACACTCGAGATTTGGAGGGTGCTCAGAGCTTTTTCTGAGTGCAGCCACGCAGGACTGTGATCATCTTACTCCTTCCCAGGGCCCTGGGGAGAGGCGGCGGTCCCTCCCTTGGAGATTCAACCCCACAACCAGCATCTGCCCCACCCTCCGAAAATCCTCTTACACTGAACACCAGGGGGAGTTTTTCAGTCAACTCACAAACCAAGGTTCTTCAGGTGACTGCTACTAATAGGCTCCAGGCAAAAATACTAGAGGATAACTACCATTCCCTGGGCTAGCAACTCTAACCAGGATAATTAAGCCTTGACAGTGGTGTTTAAAGTGGGTCCTAGCTGGCTCATCCAAACCCAGGAGAGGTAGCCACAAACAGCAGAACACCAACATCCACAGGGAAAATTTGGCAGGCTCCAAAGCCCACTGTGATAGCCAAAAGGGTGAAAAACAGAAAAAAAAGCCACATGAAAGAAGAAGAGAACTCTACTGAAGATGAGATAAATGAAGTGCAATTAAGTAAGTTGACAGAACTAGAATTCAGAGCCATAATTTTGAGGAAGCTCAATAGCATGTGTAAGGACATAAACACCATGAGTAAAGACATAGAAATGTTGAAAATTAACTAGTTGGAAATTAAAAACCACCAAGAAGAAATTAAAAACCACCAAGAATAAATGAAGAATGACATATCAGAAATAAAAAACATATTGGAAAGTCTAAAGAGCAGAGTAGAGGAAGCTGAGGACCAGATCAGTGAATTAGAAGATAAGGTAGAAAAAAATCAAACAATCACAAAACCGAAAGGAAAAAATAATTTATAAACAGGAAGACAGCTTAGGAGAACTGTGGGACAACTGGAAACGTAATAACATTCATATCATCAGAATCCCTGAAGAAGAAGAAAATGAGCAAGGGTTAGAGAATATATTGGAAGAAACAGTGACAGAAAATGTCCCTAATTTGTTGAAGGAAGAACCTATTTCAGGTTCAAGAACCACAGAGAGCCCCAAGTAAGAAGAACCCAAACAAGTCCACACCAAGACACATAGTAATCAAAATGCCAAAAATTCAACACAAAGAGAGAATCCTAAAAGCAGGAAGAGAGAAGCAACAGGTTACCTACAAGGGAAACCCCATAAGGCTCTCAGCTGACTTCTCAACAGAAACACTACAGGCCAGAGGGAATAGCATGAGGTAATCAAGGTCATGAAAAACAAGAATCTGAATCCAAGACTACTCTACCCAGCATGGCTATCATTAAAAATAGAAGGTCAAATAAAAAGCTTCCCAGACAAAAAAAGGCTAAGGGAATCCATTAGTACCAAACCAACACTGCAAAAATGTTAAAAGGACTGCTGTAATTAGCAAGAGAAATAGGAAGAAAAATAGAACCACACTAAACAAAAATGGCAATAAATAAGTACATATCAATAATAACCTGCCCTGGCCGGTTTGGCTCAGCGGTTAGAGCGTCGACCTGTGGTCCAGAGAGACCCGGGTTCGGTTCCCGCTAAGGGCATGTACCTCGGTTGCAGTTTGTCCCCGGCCCTGGTTGGGTCCTGCGGGTTGCAGCCACTTGATGTGTCCCTTTCACATGGATGTTTTTTCCTCTCTCTCTCCCTCCCACTCTATCGGAACAAAATATCGAAAAATGTCCTCGAGTGAGGATTAAAAAAAATAAAATAAAAAATAATAACCTTAAATGTAAATATATTGAATGCTCCCATAAAAAGACACAGAGTAGTTGATTGGATAAGAAAGCATGACTCATCTATAGGTGGTTTACAAGAGACCCACCTCACAAGACAAGACTCACATAGGTTGAAAGTGAAGGGATGCAAAAAATCTTCCCAGCAAAGAGAAAGGAAAAAAAAGCTGGGGTAGCAATATATATATCTGATAAAATAGATTTCAAAATGAAGGCCATAACTAGACACAAAGAAGGCAACTACATAAAATTGAAAGGATCTATCCAACAGGAATATTTAACCTTGATAAACATATATGCACCCAGCATAGGAGCACCAAAATATATTAAAAATCTTCTGGAGGACTTCCAAGGAGAAATCAATAGCAATATAATGATAACAGGGGACTTCAACACCACACTGACATCACTGGATACA
Organism: Molossus molossus; assembly: GCF_014108415.1. Taxonomy (NCBI): domain Eukaryota; kingdom Metazoa; phylum Chordata; class Mammalia; order Chiroptera; family Molossidae; genus Molossus; species Molossus molossus. Next base: position 82,648,074 of record NW_023425401.1, on the reverse strand, counting down.
TCCTCTAGACAAAAAATTAGCAAGGAAATAGAGACTCCAAATGAAGCACTAGACCAAATGGTTTTAATAGATATCTACAGAGAATTACACCTCAAAACGACTTAATATACATTCTTCTCAAGTGCACATGGGACATTCTCAAAGATAGACCACATGTTAGGATACAAACTAAGTCTCTACAAGTTCAAGAAGACTGAAATCATATCAAGCATCTTCTCAGATCACAAAGGCATGAAATTAGAAATCAATTGCAACAAGAACATACAAAGACATTTGAACACATGGAAGCTAAGTAGCGTGTTATTAAACAATGAATGGGTTACCGAGGATATCAAGGAAGAAATTAAAAACTTCCTGGAAACCAATGAAATTGAAGACACAACAAAACAAAATCTATGGGATGCAGCGGAAGCTGTTCTGAGAGGGAAGTTCATAGCATTGCAGGCCTACATCAAAAAACAAGATAAATCTCTAATAGACTATCTAACCTCACAACTTAAAGAACCAGAGAGCAAACAAAAGAAACCCCAGAGCAAGTAGAAGGAATGATATCATAAAGATCAGAGCAGAAATAAATGACATAGAGTCCAAAAAAAAAAAAAAATTCAAAGGATCAATGAAACATAAAGCTGGTTTTTCGAAAAGATAAACAACATTGATGGACCCTTATCTAGACTCACCAAGAAACAAAAAGAGAGTACCCAAATACACAAAATCAGAAGTGAAAGAGGAGAGGTAACAACTAATACCACAGAAATACAAAAGATCATTAACAACTACTATGAACAATTATATGGCAAAAAAATTCGACAGTCTAAGTGAAATTTTTATAATTTCTATAAAAACATAGTCTCCCAGAACTGGAACAGAAAGAGATAGAAAACTTGAACAGACCAATAACAACAGAAGAAATTGAAGATGTAATCAAGATTCTTACTGCAAATAAAAGCCCAGGCCGGGATGGCTTCATGGGGAGTTTTACCAAACATTCAAAGGAGAACTAACACCCATTCTCCCAAAACTATTTCAAAAAATTGAAGAAGAAGGATGACTTCCAAACATGTTCTACGAAGCCAGCATAATTCTAATTCCAAAATCAGAAAACAACACTACAAAGAAAGGAAAACACAGGCCAATATCCCTGCTGAACATAGATGCCAAAATCCTGAACAAAATACTAGCCAATCGGATCCAGCAATACTCCAAAAAAATTATTCACCATTACCAAGTGCGAATCATCCCAGGGATGCAAGGCTGGTACAATATTTGCAAATCAATAAACGTGATACACCACATAAACAAAATGAAGAATAAAAACCACATTATCACCAATAGAAGCCGAAAAAGCCTTCGACAAAATCCAGCATCCATTTCTGATAAAAATGCTCAGCAATGTGGGAATAGAGGGGTCATGTCTTGACATAATAATGGCCATATATGAAGACCTACAGCCAATATCATACTCAATGTGCAAAAACTAAAAGCATTTTTTTATGAACAGGACAAGGCAAGGATGCCCACTTTCACCACTCTTATTTCACATAGTACTGGAAGTCTTAGCCACAGCAATCAGACAGAAAGAAAAAATAAAAGGGATCCAAATTTGAAAGGAGGAAGTAAAACTGTCATTGTTCGCAGATGACATGATACTATATGTAGAAAACCTCAAAGACTTCATCAAAAATCTACTAGACTTAATAAATGAATTTAGAAAAGTAGCAGGATACAAAATTAACGTCAAGAAATAGATGGCATTCTTATACACCAATGATGAACTCACAGAAAGAGAAACTAAGAAAACAATCCCATTTACCATTGTGGCAAAAAAATTAAGATACCTAGGAATAAACTTAAGGAAAGAAATAAAAGACTAATTCACAGAAAACTACAGGTCATTGAAAAAAGAAATGGAGGAAGATATAAAAAAGTGGAAGCACATACCCTGTTCATGAATTGGAAGAATTAACATCATTAAAATGTCCATACTACCAAAAGCAATCTATAGATTCAATGTAGTCCCCATCAAAATACCAACGGCATACTTCACAGAGTTAGAACAAGTACTTCAAAAGTTCATATGGAACCAAATAAGATCTTGAATACCCACAGCAATCTTGAAAAAGAAGAACAAACTTGGAGGGATCACATTACCAGATTTCAGGTTATACTACAAAGCCACTGTAATCAAAATAGCCTGATACTGGCAGAAGAACAGGCATATAGACCAGTGGAACAGAACAGAGAACACAGAAACAGACCCAAAGCAATATGCTTAATTAATATTTGACAAAGTTGTCAAAAGTATACAGTGGAGTAAGGACAGCCTCTCTAATAAATGGTGTTGGGAAAATTGGACAGCTACATGCAGAAAAATGAAACTAGATGATCAACTTACACCCTACACAAGAATAAACTCAAAATGGATAAAAGACTTAAATGTGAGTCATAAATCCATAAACATCCTAGAAGAAACTGTAGGCAACAAAATTTCAGACATCATACGCAGCAGAATTTTCACTGATACATCACCTAAGGCAATAGAAACAAAAGAGACAATGAACACATGGGACTACATCAAACTCAAAAGCTTCTGCGCAATGAAAAATACAATCATCAAAATGGATAGGCTACCCACTGTATGGGAGAGCATTATTGCCAGTGATATATCAGATAAGGGTTTAATTCCCAATATATAGAGAGTGCTCATACAACTCCACAAAAGGAAGACAAAGAACCTAATTAAAAATTGGGCAGAGGAACTAAATAGACACTTCTCCAAACAGGACATACAAATGCCTAAGAGACTTATGAAGAAATGCCCAACATCACTAATTATCCGAGAGATGCAAATTAAAACAACAATGAGGTATCACCTCACACCTGTCAGAATGGCCACCATCAACAAATCATCAAAAAACAAGTGTTTGCGAGGGTGTGGAGAAAAGGGGACTCTAGTACCCTGCTGGTGGGAATGCAGACTGGTGCAACCACTAAGGAAAACAATATAGTGTTACCTCAAAAAATGAAAAATTGAACTTCCATTTGACCCAGTGATCCCACTTCTAGGAATATACCCTAAGAAGACCGAAACACCAATTAGAAAGAATATATGAACCCCCATGTTTGTAGCAGCACTATTTACAATAGCTACAATCTGGAAACAGCCCAAGTGTCCATCAATAGACGAATGGATAAAAAAGCAGTGGTACATATACACAGTGGAGTACTATGCAGCTGTAAGAAAGAAAGATCTCTTATCCTTTGAGACTACATGGAGGGACCTGGAAAGTGTCATCCTAAGTGAAACAAGCCAAACAGAGAAACTCAAGTATCATATGATCTCACTTATTTGTGGAATATAATGAACATAACAGTCTGAGGAATGGGTAGTGGGGTGTCGACTGACAATCCCCAGAATAAGGGGTGGTGGGGGAGAAATGAACCACAGAACTTATATGCATATATGCATGAACAATGGATATAGAGACAACAAAGCTGGGGACAGGGCAGGGAGGGAGGGCGAGGGAGTTTCAGTGGGGTAAAAAGGAGAAACATCTGTAACAAAAACTAATTAATAAAAAAAAAAGTAAAGACAAAAAAAAAAAAAAGAAATGACAGTTCTCCTAACCTAAATGGTAAGCCTTAAGAACCAGATCAGAGGTTTTTCTTGAAATATATGTATGACTTCCTTAATTGTGACTAAATAATTTTCTGTAACAGAGATAATTTTCCGGTGACTGGACTCACTGAATTGTGATAATTTCCTGTAACTATGAAAAGAAAGCTTTGATAACACTTCATTAAAATTGACAGTAATACAGCAAAAATATACTGTTCTTGAATGCCCTGTTTGTGGATGGTCAAGTGGCGGGGAGGGGTGGGGAGTAAGCCTCACAGACCTATTATTATTTCATACATTTTTTCTTCTATGGGCAACAGATTTATTTTATGTATATACTATACAGTATATATGATCATAGATCATATAAGCCATTTCAGTCTCAGTTTTATCCAAATTTTGACTAGCACATATTTTAAAATTATATTTTGGAATTGTACTGCCCCAGGTAATTTTTGGGTGATGCAAGGAATGATAATATAAAATCTATGACATAGATTAGTTTTAAAATTCAAAAACTGTGTGCCCAGAGTTAGTAGTTCTGGCTGTAATAGAAACTCTGAAAAGAAAGTAATATTTCCAGTGAGAAACCACGAAGGATAGAATGAAAACATTTTCAGAGAATTCCAAGGTTGACAATGTGATCACAGGTAGATGGCTAAAATAGTACGTGTGCAGTAACTATTGAACATGAAAATATAAAGTCACTGAAAAGCAATCCATGTCTTTTTGATAATAGACTAGATATGGTCTAAGTGCCAAATTATCAACAAATTTGCCAGAGTAACTGGATTCCCTAAGTAGACAGTAACATGAAAGAATACTTTATGCTGATAGACTGAGTTTAAAATAAATCAAAACAAAAATAACTAGGGTATTCACACAAATTTAAAGGAAGACTAAATGCTTAAAGGCAGCATTGGGATGAAATATATATGAAAGAGAAAATCAGAGTATAAATTGAGTATGACATGTCAATAGAACTATAAGGTACAGAACTAGAAAGAAATTTTCATATCACCTTCTGCATTACCTTTCTTAAGCCTACTGAACAAATAATTAAACAATATGTATACTATCTTCTTCATGTATTTGATAGGCAAAATGTTTCTGGCTGATAATGACACATAATATTTGTTTTCTCTGATAAAAATGTACAGGGCATTTTCTGAATGATGGGACGCGTTAGAAAAGATGCTTCTAAGTTTAAACAAAATACAGTATAATATTTTTGCCTTTGAATACAGACAGAAATAACAAATTATGATGATAAAGATGGACTATGCCTACTTTTTTAAAAAGCAAAATGTCCTAATATAAAGTTGGTATTGAACAGTAAAAGGAACTTAAAATGTAACTCATCCATCAACATTCATATTTAAATGTGTAACATATTCAAAAATGTTTAAAAGTTCCCTTAAAGTGTTTAATTCAATAGAAAAGGCATATATGCATATGTACAACTTTTATAGTTTTTTAATCTTCACTTTTTAACTAGATAAATATTATTTTAAAAATAGAAACTGTATTATTTATCTATTAAAACAATAACTAGGAACAATAATAAAATAATTTTTTACATAATATATAATTATATAAATTATAACATATAATATTACATTTGTTACTTAAAACCTTGCTCAGATTAAATCTTAAAGGCTCAGATTTTAGCTCTGACTGGTTTGGCTCAGCGGTTGGAGTGTCGGCCTACAGACCAGAGAGTCAGTTCCCATTAGAAGAAACATACCAAAAAAAAAAAAAAAAAAAAAGGCTCAGCCCTGGCCGGTTTGGCTCAGCGGTTAGAGCGTCGGCCTGCGGTCTGGAGAGACCCAGGTTCGATTCCTGCTAGGGGCACGTATCTCGGTTACAGTTTGTCCCCGTCCCTGGTTGGTCGTGCGGGTGGCAGCCACTCGATGTGTCCCTTCACGTCTATGTTTCTCTCTCTCTCTCCCTTCCTCTCTCTCCCTCCCACTCTATCTATACAAAAAAAAAAAAAAAATGGAAAAATATCCTCGGGTGAGGAAAAAAAAAAAAGGCTCAGATTTTAAAGGTGACTTCCCATCAAGTCTACAGGCTGTATTAACAGGTAATAAAAATTACATGTTTTTCTCATGAAAAATACAGGAAAATGATGTGGATTGCAAAAGAAAAAATTTGCTGACTGAGAAACATGGTACAACAAGGTAACATTATTTCAACTTAAATCTATATAATAATATTAACAGATGGAGCACATGATTTTTATATTGTTCATATATACACTTTAATCCAGATTTTTAAATTGTGTATGATGCTTAAGTAAATGTATTGAATTTGGCTCATCATCATCAAAATCACTGCTTTGGAAATAATTCTATAGAATAAATCATTATTTTTATCTTCCAGAAAAAACACCAGTAGATCCAAGACACGTTTGATTTTTTTTGTTTGTTTGTTTTGTTTTGTTATCCTCATCGAGGATATTTTTCCATTTTTTGTACAGATAGAGTGGGAGGGACAGAGAGGAAGAGAGAGAGAGAGAGAAACATCGACGTGAAGGGACACATCGAGTGGCTGCCACCCGCACGACCAACCAGGGCCGGGGACAAACTGCAACCGAAGTACGTGCCCTTAGCGGGAACTGAACCCGGGTCTCTCTGGACCACAGGCCGACGCTCTAACCGCTGAGCCAAACCGTCCAGGGCCCAAGACACGTTTATAGTGACAGTGAACTACCAGATGAGCACATTTTAAAAATAATTTAAAAACATAAAAATTAATATATAAACTATAGAAAACAAGGCATGCAAAGAGGAGCGAGAGAAAGTAAATGGGAAAGAGAACACAAGGAGAGAGAGGAAAAATAATTAAATGAGCATTAAGTTGGTAATTTACTCACTAAGAAGCTGGAAAGTACTTTTTGAAGATATAAAAAATATAATATGATAATCTTACAAGGAGAGATGTTTGGGAGAGCACCATCACTTATTGAAATCCATTCCTCTCTCCCCATGAATAACAGTGGCTCCTTTGTCATAAGTTTAATGACTTTTAAATATTTTGGACACTATTTTTTATTAGATATAGGGTTTGCAAATATTTTCTCCTCTTCTGTAGGCTTCCTTTTCATTCTGTTGATTTTTTTCATTGTTGGGCAGGTTTATTAGTTTGATGTAGTTGCACTCTTCTATTTTGGTTTTTGTTGCCTATGCTTTTGGGTTGTATCCATACGTCTGATAAAGAATTTGTATCCAAAATATATAAAAAACTTCTAAAACCCAATTGCAACAGAACAAATAACCCATTTACAAAATATACAAAGGACATTAATAGACATTTCCCTCCAAAAGACATGCAGAAGTCCAACAGCTATATGAAAATTTAATCAGCATCATGAATTATCAAGAAAGTACAAATTAAAATCACAATAAGAAGTCACAAATAAGAAGCCTATTGAAATGGCTACTGAGAGAAAGAGAGAGAAAGAAAGAGAGAGAAAGAAAAAAAGAAGGAAAGAGGAAGGAAGGAAGGAAGGAAGGAAGGAAGGAAGGAAGGAAGGAAGGAAGGAAGGAAGGAAGGGAAGGAAGGAAAGGAAAGGAAGGAAAGGAAAGAAGGAAGGAAGAGAGAGAGAAATATAAACATCAGTGAGAATGTGCAGAAATTGGAATATCGGTGCACTGTTGGTGAGAATATAGAAAACAGTGTAGAGGTCCCTCAGATTATTAAAAATAGAACTACCAAATGATCCAGTATTTTCACATCTGGGTATATATCCAAAATAATTGAAATCAGTATTTCGCAGCTATAGCCGCATTCCCATAGTCAAGATATGAAAACAACTAAAATGTCCATTGATAAATGAATAAAAAAAGAACACGTAGTCTATGCATACAATAGAATATTACTGAGTCTTAAAGAAAATCACACCACTCAGAACAACATGATGAACCAGAAAGACATTATGCAAAGTGAAATACGGCAGTCACAAAATGACAAATATTGCATGATCCCTCTTTTATAAGGCATCTAATGTAGTCAAACTTACAGAAGCAGACAATAGAATGGGAATTGCACGGGGGGAATGGAAAGTGGAAAGTTGTTGATCCATGGTTATGAAGTCTCAGTTATGCAAGATGAGTAAGTTGTACAGATCTCTGTACAACATAGTACACATACTTAACAATTTAGTATTGTACACTTAAAATTCTGTTAAGAGCTTGGACACTGTTGGTCAGTGGTTGGGCATCAACCCAACCCATGCATTAAGAGGTCACTAGTTCAATTCCTGGCCAGGGCATATACCCAGGTTGTGGGCCAGATCCACAGTAGGGGCGTGCAAGAGGTGGCCAGTTGATGTTCTCCCTCATTGATGTTTCTGTCTTTCTCTCCCTCTGCCTTCCTTTCTTTCTAAAATGAATAAAGAAAAATAGATAAATAAATAAATAAAAATGTATTAAGAGAGTATATCTCATATTAAGTGTTCTTACCAATAAACAAATCAGTTAAAAACAAAGACACAGAAGGAAATCAGCAACCCAGGTACATGCTCTTGACTGGAATTCAATCCCTCAACCCTTCATTCTGAAAACCATTGCTCTAACCACTGAAAAGATGTCCAGGGGTCCAGGGTTGAAGTAAATTATTAAATTGATATTTCCATATTTTTGTGTGTGTATTTTTAATTAATTTATTTTTGTTACAGATGTTTCTCCTTTTCCCCCCCACTGATACCCCTCCTCCTCCCCCGCTGCGTTGTTCCCAGCTTTGTTGTCCATGTCCATTGTTCATGCATACATACATATAAGTTCTGTGGTTTATCTCTCCCCACCACCCCCTCTTCTGGGGATTGTCAGTCTATACCCCACTTCCACATTTCTGGGACTATCCAGTTCTTCAGACTGTTACGTTCATTATATTCCACAAATAAGTGAGATCATGTGATATTTGTTTTTCTCCATTTGGCTTTTTTTCACTTAGGATAATACTCCCCAAGTCCCTCCATGTCCTCTCAAAGGATAAGAGATCTTTCTTTCTTACAGCTGCATAGTACTCCATTGTGTATATGTACCACGACTTTCTTATCCATTCATCTACATATGGACACTTGGGCTGTTTCCAAATCTTAGCTATTGTAAATAGTGCTGCTAAAAACATGGGGGTTCATATATTCTTTCTAATTGGTGTTTCGGTCTTCTTAGGGTATATTCCTAGAAGTGGGATCACTGGGTCAAATGGAAGTTCAATTTTTAATTTTTTGAGGTAACACCATATTGTTTTCCATAGTGGCTGCACCAGTCTGCATTCCCACCAGCAGTATACTAGAGTTCCCTTTTCTCCAAATCCTCACCAACACTTGTTTGATGATTTGTTGATGGTGGCCATTCTGACAGGTGTGAGGTGATACCTCATTGTTGTTTTAATTTGCATCTCTCTGATAATTAGTGATGTTGAGCATTTCTTCATATGTCTCTTAGTCTTTTGTATGTCCTGTTTGGAGAGGTGTCTATTTAGTTCCTTTGATCATTTTTTATTGGGTTTCTTGTCTTCCTTTTGTAGAGCTGTACGAATATATATATATATATATATATATATATATATATATATATATATATGAAATTAACCCCTTATATAATGTATTATTGGCAATTATGCTCTCCCACAAATTGGGTTGCATTTCCATTTTAGTGGTTGTTTCTTTTGCTGTGCAGAAGCTTTTGAGTTTGATATAGTCCCATGTGTTCTGTTTTTTTTTTTATCTATGTTTCTATTGTCTTAGGTGATGTATCAGTGAAAATTCTGCTGTGTATGATGCCTGAAATTTTGTTGCCTACATTTTCTTCTAGGATTTTTATGGATTCACAGGTCACATTTAAGTCTTTTATCCATTTTGTGTTTATTCTTCTGTAGGGTGTAATTTGATGGTCTAATTTCATTTTTTTGCATGTAGTTGTCCAAGTTTCCCAACACCATTTATTAAAGAGGCTATCTTATTCCTCTGTATGCTCTTGCCTCCTTTATCAAGTATTAATTGAGCATATTGTCTTGGGTCCATTTCTGGGTTCTTTATTCTGTTCCATTGATTTATCTGCCTCTTCTTGTGCCAGTACCAGGCTGTTTTGATTACTGTGGCTTTGTAGTACAATATAAAATCAGGTTATGTGATCCCTCCAACTTTGTTAATCTTTTTCAACACTGCTGTGGCTATTAGGGGTCTTTTTACTTCAATATAAACTTTTGAAGTATTTATTCTAGTTCTGTGAAGTATGTCATTGGTATTTTTATGGGGATTGCATTGAGTCTATAGATTGGTTTTGGTTGTATGGACATTTTAATGATGTTAATTCTTCCAATCCATGAACAGGATATGGGCTCCACTTTTTTATATCTTCCTCTATTTCTTTTTTAAATGACCTGCAGTTTTCTACGAATATGTCCTTTATTTCTTTGGTTAACTTTATTCCTAGGTATCTTAATTTTTTTTTTTTTTTATCCTCACCCGAGGACATTTTTCCATTTTTTGTTCAGGTAGAGTGGGAGGGGGAGAGAGGAACAGAGAGAGAGAGAGAAACATTGATGTGAAAGGAACACATCGAGTGGCTGCCACCCGCACAACCAACCAGGGCTGGGGACAAACTGCAACCGAGGTACGCGCCCTTAGCGGGAACCAAACCCGGGTCTCTCAGGACCACAGGCCGACGCTCCAACAGCTGAGCCAAACTGGCCAGGGCAAGTATCTTAATTTTTTTACTGCAATGGTAAATGGGAATTTTTTTGTTTCTCTTTCTGTGACTTCATCATTGGTGTATAAGAATGTCATTGATTTTTTGATGTTAATTTTGTATCCTGCTACTTTGTCACATTCATTTATTAAGTCTAGTAAATTTTTGATGAAGTCTTTGGGGTTTTCAATGTATAGAATCATGTCATCTGCAAATAATGACAGTTTCACTTCCTCCTTTCCAATTTGGTTACCTTTTATTTTGTCTTCCTGTCTGATTGGTGTGGCTAAGACTTCCAGTACTATGTTAAATAAGAGTGGCGAAAGTGGGCATCCTTGTCTTGTTCCTGTTCTTAAGTGAAACATTTTTAGTTTTTGCCTATTGAGTATGATGTTGGCTGTAAGTCTTTCATATATATATGGCCTTTATTATGTTGAGATATGATCCCTCTATTCCCAGATTACTGAGCGGTTTTATCAGAAATGGGTGCTGGATTTTGTCAAATGCTTATTCAGTGTCTATTAATATGATCACATGACTTTTATCTTTCATTTTGTTTATGTGGTGTATCACATCCATTGATTTGTGTATATTGTACCAGCCTTTCATCCCTTGGATGAATCCCACTCATCCATGGTGAATAATTTTTTTGATGTATTGCTGGATTTGATGCAAGTATTTTGTTCAGGATTGTGGCATCTTATTCATCAGGGATATTGGCCTGTAGTTTTCTTTTTGTGTAGTGTCTTTTTCTGGTTTTGGAATTAGAATTATGCTGAACTCATAAAACGAGATTGTAACCCTACCTTCTTTTAGAATTTTTTGAAATAGTTTGAGGATAATGGGTATTCGTTTTTTGAACATTTAGTAAAATTACCAAGTGAAGCCATCTGGGCCTGAGTTTTGTTTGCTGGGAGAGTCTTGATTATATCTTCGATTTCTTTTGTTATTATTGGTCTGTTCAAGTTTTCTATCTCTTCATGGTTCAGATTTGGGAGACTATGTGTTTGTAATAATTTTTTGCTAAGATTGTCAAATTTGTTGCCATATAGTTGTTCATAATATTCGTTAACAATCCTTTGTATTTCTGTGGTGTCAGTTATTATGTCTCCTCTTTCATTTCTGATTTTGTGTATTTGGGCTCTCTCTCTTTGTTTCTTGGTGAGTCTAGCTCAGGGTCCATCAATCTTGTTTATCCTTTCAAAGAACAGTTCTTTGTTTCATTAATCCTTTGAATTCTTTTTTTGGTCTCCATTTCATACTATTTCCTTTCTTCTACTTGCTCTGGGGTTTTCATTTAGTTTCCTTACTAGTTTTTTAAGTTGTGAGGTTAGAGGTTCTATTAGAAATTTTTCTTGCTTCTTGAGGTAAGCCTGTAGTGCTATGAACTTTTCTCTCAGAACTGCTTTCACTGCATCCCATAGATTTTGTATTGTTGTGTGTTCATTATCATTGGTTTCCAGAAATTTTTAAGTTCTTTCTTGATCTCCATGGTAACCCATTCATTTTCAATACCATGTTCTTTAGCCTCCATGTGTTCAAATGTCTTTGCATGTTCTTGTTGCAATTGAGTTTTAGTTTCATGACATTGTGATCTGAGAAGATGTTTGATATGACTTCAATCTTCTTGAACTTGTAGAGATTTGGATTGTGCCCTAACATGTGGTCTATCTTTGAGAATGTCCCATGTGCACTTGAGAAAAATGTGAATTCTGTAATTTTCGGGTGTAATTCTCTGAAGATATCTTTAAAATCCATTTGATCTAGCGCTCAATTTAGAGTCTGTGTTTCCTTGTTAATTTTTTGTCTAGAAGATCTATCCAGTGATGTCAGCTGGTTATTGAAGTCCTCTGCTATTATTATCTTGCTTTTGATTTATCCTTTGAAGTTCTCCAAAAGATTGTTAATATATGTTGGTGCTCCTATATTGGGTGCATATATGTTAACCAAGGTTATATCTTCCTGTTGGATAGATCCTTTCAATATTATGTAGTGGCCTTCTTTGTCTCAAGTTATAGCCATCATTTTTGAAATATTTTATTAGATATGAGTATTGCTACCCAGCTTTTTTTTTTTTTTTTTTTTTCCTTTCCATTTGGTTGAAAGATTTTTTTCCATTTTTTATTTTCAACCTTTGTGAGTCTTTTGTTCTGATGTGGGTCTCTTGTAAACAACATATATGTAGGTCATGCTTTCTTATCCAGTCAACTACTCTGTGTCTTTTTATGGGAGCATTCAAACCATTCACATTTATGGTGATGATTGATATGTACTTATTTATTGCCATTTTTGTTTAGTGTGGTTCTATTTTTCTTCTTATTTCTTCTACTAATTATAACAGTTCTTTTAGCATATTTTGCAATGCTGGTTTATAGTTAATATATTCTCTTAGCCTTTTTTGTTTTTGTTGTCTGGAAAGTTCTTTATTTGACCTTCTATTTTGAATGATAGCCTTGCTGGATAGAGTAGTCTTGGATTCAGATCCTTGTTTTTCATGACCTTGATTACTTCATGCCACTCCCTCTGGCCTATATTGTTTCTGTTGAGAAGTCAGCTGAGAGCCTTATGGGGTTTACTTTGTAGGTAACCTGTTTCTTATCTCTTGCTGCGTTTAGGACTCTCTCTTTGTCTTTAATTTTTTGGCATTTTAATTACTATGTATCTTGGTTTTGGCCTGTTTGGGTTCTTCTTACTTGGGGCTCTCTGTGCTTCTTGTACTTGAATGCCTTCTTCCTTCACCAAGTTAGGAAAGTGTTCTGTCACTATTTCTTCAAATATATTCTCTAACCCTTGCCCATTTTCTTCCTCTTTGGGGACTCCTATGATGTGAATGTTATTATGTTTCCAGTAGTCCCACAATTCTCTTAAGCTGTATTCCTGTTTTTGAATTGTTTTTTCCTATTGGTTTTCTGATTGGTTGATTTTTTTTATCTTGTCTTCCAATTCAATGATTCGGTCTTCAGCTTCCTCTACTCTGCTGGTTAGTTCTTCCAATGTGTTCTTAATTTCTGCTATGTCATTCTTCATTTCCACTTGGTTGGTTTTCAATGTTTGTGGCTTCCTCTAATGGGTTTGGATGGCAGTGGGCGGGCCCATGTTAAACACCACTAAAAAGTCTTACTTTCCTGGGTAGATTTGCAAGCCCAGGAAAGGTTCAGTTATCCTCTAGCTTTTTCCTGGTGCTAGAAGTCTCAGTTACTCAGTGCCTTGGAATGTAGCCCTAGTGTTCTGCAGAAGAGGATTTCCAGAGGCTGAGATAGATGCTGGCTATTAATGAGCCTCAATTTGCATTTCTTTGCCTCACCTGGGAAAGGCTGAATCTCTGAAGGGGGTGGGGGTCTGCAGCTTTACCCCACAGATGTGGCAAGCAGCAGCACACTGACCACCGTCCTTTGTGGCTGCAACTCAGCAAAAACTCTGAGTGCCCTCTAAATTCTATGTGTCCCCACAGAGTTTTAGTCCAGTCTGCCCTCCCTCAGTGGTAGCTCCCAGGTAAGTGGCTGTGGCTATTTTAGTGCTCTGTCCAGGATCTTTGCGCTGTTGAGCGGGCTTGGTCTTTATCCCCCACGGGCGCTTCTCATAGCTAAGACTGCTGCTGTCCCTGGGCTCCCAGCCTGCCACCCTCTTGAGCCTCTGCAGATCCTACCAGTGATCCAGGTTATATGGTCTTTTCCTGCTGCTTTTTGTTTTCTTTTGTTTTTTTTTCTGAGGATTCGTCTTTATTTTAGTTGTAATTCCTGTTTGGTCCTGGGAGATCATTTGTGTAGATACCATTCACTCTGCCTCCATTTTCCCATTCTCTATGCCTATGGTGTGCACATCTGAGTCGCACAGGTCTCTCTGGTGCTTCAGCACCCCACAGATCCTGCAGGTAATTAGATCTCACATTCCCTGCTGGGTTGCACAGGTCTCTCTGGTGCTCCTGCACCCTGCAGGTTCCAAGGTCAGGCAGCTGGATAGCACCAGTCTCTCTTGGGCTCAGGCTACCCACTGCTCTTGTGACTGCACAGGCCTCTGTGGAGCCCCAGGTCCCGCAGCTGGGGGTAGGGAGTGCTGCTGCCAGTGGGGCTCACTCCTGCTCAGCTTTTTCTGTAGTTTTGGGGGATGGGTCTCAGCTGTTGGTCTGTGCTTCTGTTGCCTGGGGATGGATTTCTGCTCCCCAGTCTCTGTTGCTGGGGGTTTATCTCCACTCTGATCTGGCTGCTAGTATGGAGGATGGTGCTGGGCTCCTGGCTGTCTGAGGTTTCCATGACCAGCACCTTGGGAATTCTACTACTATGCACTGGTCAGTGTTGACACAGTGTGCCCACTGGTCCTATGGTGCCAGGTGCACTGGTGTGCTCAGGTTGCTGGGCCCTGGCCACTCCCACTGCCTCCTTCCAGGGAAGACCTGGCGTCTTCCATTATGGTGGGACCTCCCTGTGGCATAGGAAGAAGCCCCCTGAAGAGCAGCTTAGAGCAGTAGCCGGCTGCTCCCATCCAGAGCACAGGAAACTTCTGCTCATTATTTCTGCACTGCTTTGGTTTGGTTGTCTACCTTCCAGTCCACTCACACTCTCTCACACACTAGGTCACTCTCTCACACACTCCCCCTCCCTGTGGTCCTGCCAGCCACCATCTTTCCTGTGTGTGTTTCTTCATATGCCAGTTTTGGTAACTTGTGTTTTTCAAGGAATGTCTACTTTTCATTTGTATTAGTTTGCTAAGGCTAATGTAAGAAAATATCAAACCTGGGTGGTTTAGAAAATGTTTTACAGTTCGGGGGACTACAAGCCCAAGATCAAGATGATGGCAGTGTTGTTGTTTTTCTGACAGCTGTGATGGAAGATCTGTTTCAAACTTCAATCCGTGGTTTATAGATAACCACAGCAATGCATTTACATTATCTCTCCTCTGTACATGACTTCACATGACATTCTTTTCATAAAGACAAGTAGTTCTATTGGATTAACATCTCACTCCACTCTAATATAACTTTATTGTAATTAATTACATTGGCAATGACCCTATTTTCTTTTTTTTTTTTTGAAATTTTTATTTATTTATTTTTTTGTTACAGATATTTTACCTTTTTACCCCATTGGCACCCCCCACCCCACCCTCCCTCTACCCTGTCCCTGGCTTAGTTGTCCATGTCCATTGGTCATGCATACATGCATATAAGTTCTGTGGTTTATCCCTTCCCACCCCCCCACCCCCCATCCCCTCTTCTGAGGGATGTCAGTCTGTGCCCCACTTCCATGTGTCTGGGTCTACTGTATTCCTCAGACTGTTATGTTCATTATATTCCGTATATAAGTGAGATCATGTGGTATTTGTCCTTCTCTGCTTGGCTTCTTTCACTTAGGATAATACTTTCCAGGTCCCTCCATGGCAATGACCCTATTTTCAAACAAGGTCAAATTCTCAGGTGCTAGGGATTTGGACTTCAACATATGAATTTGGGTGAGACACAATTCAATCTACAACATCATTTAAATCGTTGAATTTATTGGTATATCATTATTTATAATGTTATCTTATTATTCTATAAAGATCTGTAAAGCCTATCTAGATACACTGTCTTTTAGTTCTGAAATTTGTAATTTGTTTCTCCTTTCTCTTTGTTTTTACTTTCTCTCCTTGCTCAGTTTAGCTCAATTTTGGAATTTAGATTTTGTTTATTCAGTCTTTATTTAAGAATAATTTATATATTTTAGCTGCTTATAAATCTGTATGTCTTAACTTCCACATGGAAAAATATATGTATATACATTCCATGTGGAAAATATATGCTTTTAAAAAGTATAAAATGAGGAATGATTATGCATGAACACATTACTTTAATGCTCAAATATTTTTGGTGAAAGACTTGAACTGAGCAGAAACTCTTCTAATTGTTGATGATAGTTCCCTTAAGCATTGTAAATGAACTGCTAACCATTTTTTTTTCTTTTTAATCTGCATAAATTAAGTTTGCTCTTAAAAAACAATTTTATCACAAATATAATCTCTGTTTGTAATGACTTCATGTGTGCTTAATAGAACATTTTAGAAACACAAATATTTAATGAAGACAGTTTTATAGTTCACTCACCATGTAATAAGCTAATTTTGAAAGGACTTTTAGGGCTCATTGGATACTTTAAAATGAGCTTATCTGGTCATGAGTTAGATTGTATAATTTTCTTCTTATTGGTGTTCACACCAGCTATGATTATAAAATTTCACTTAGATTTAAAGATTCTTTTGATATTCTAAATTTAAATGCAAATGAAAACTGACAAAATTTCATCGAGACCTGTCAAAATTGTTTTACTTGATTTCAGTCAATTTGTTTAAATTTACAAAGAATTTATCACACACTGAATATGAATTTGATTAAAAATAGTTAAATTGAATATCAGAAAATACTGTATTTAGCTAGTCTACCATAATCTATTCTCCTTAGATGTATACTTTTAAAATATTTTCTCATATTCATTTATATAAAGAGAAAGATATTAAGAAATTGAATGAATTTTAACAGAATAGTGTCAATGTTATCTGCACTTTTTCTCATACATAGACTGAGGTTATACAGTTTGGAGACAATATCACATTGCTCTTTTCTTTATATCATAACAAGAGTACATAAATCTATATGATTTAAGATAATAGATGTTGACCTAGATGATGTAGCTGAAGTTGTTTTTGCCAATTTTCTCTATAGTGATGGTACACATTTTTTTCTCCCTTTCCAAACTGTATTCTACAGAAAAAAGCCACTATGCAGAGCCCACATTCAAACAACAGTGAATTATGCCTCCTTTTTTTAGGTTAGAGTATTATAAAATTTGTTGGATGTCTTTCACATGGAAGATTGCGTTTTCTTCCTCATTGAATCTTCTTAATCATTTTGAATTATTGTAGACTCAGAAGTTTTATTTTTTTGCTAATCCTCATTTGAGGATTTTTTTTTCTTTTTTAGACAGAGTGGAAGAGAGGGAGGTGGAGAGAGAGAGAGAAAAAAACATCTATGTGAGGAAAACACATTGATTGGTAGCCTCCCGAATGACCCAAACTGGGGCCCAGAAATTGAACCTGCAACCCAGGAATGTGCCTTTGACCGAGAATCAAATCCCCAACCCTTTGGTCCAAGGGCCAACACTCTAACTGCTGAACCACAGCAACCAGGGCTAATGTTTTAAGTTAATTTTGGACTATAATTCTGTAATCCCATATATGTAATCATGTCATCTTTAAATATAGATTTATTTATTTATTCCAAGTCTATGTTCCTTTGCTTCACTAGCTCGACTTGTGCTCCAATGTTCAAAAGAGAAGAGAAATTGTTGTGTGTTCTGTCTTAGGAGGAAATAAACCAGATACTCATTATTAAATACGAAGGCCAGATATAATATATTAAGTAATACAGACTAAGGTAAATATGCCTTCAGTGTTAGAG
Source organism: Molossus molossus (assembly GCF_014108415.1). NCBI lineage: Eukaryota > Metazoa > Chordata > Mammalia > Chiroptera > Molossidae > Molossus > Molossus molossus. Next base: position 82,630,331 of record NW_023425401.1, on the reverse strand, counting down.
TTTTTGGAGATCTGCCTAGAAGGTACACTGTTTTCTATATTTGTAGCTATCTGAAGCTTCAATTCCCTTGAATGTTTTTTTTCCCTTTATTTTGGCTTTCACTAGAAATTCCTTTTTAAGTATACTCTGAGCTTTGCAGTTCATTCAACTGTAATCCTATGTTATTTTACAGAAACCTTGCTGATGTTGTGCTGAGAGGTGATGAAAGGAAAGTGTTCTATAATACCACAATGTTGTCTCCATTTCTTAACAGGCCTGTGTGCCTGCACTGTGATCGTCATAAGTACTTCTCAGTCTCCATCTCCTACTTAGGTGATGCATGAAGACAAGAAGGGGCTAAAGTCAGGTATTTCCTTTTCGCCACATTAGTTAGGCTTTGGGAAAGTAGTTTCGTTTAAGGGCAGTTGGAGAACAAAAAGCCCAATATATATTTCAAAATGGTTACCTGTACACCCTTCTTGTGGCAAGCGGGGGGGGGGTGGTGGCATTTTTCTCCAAGCTTCATCAAGAGAACCAGGTAGGACTCCTAAAGATAGAATTCAAAGAAGTGTGGGGCTCCCCCAAAGACAGGGCTTCCCTCCACTAGAGTTTTTAATTCTCAAACTAGTCCATACTGAGCATCCAGCAATTTGTCAATTGCAATGTAAATGTTCCTTCTATTACTTACTGGACACAGGGATAAGTTTCTACTCTTGAATTTCCACTCCCAGTAGACTGTGATTTTTTGTTAACTGCCTTTCTGTTCAGTTTCCATAACAGTAGTTTGCTGCATATCTTCAATCCTCTGATGGATCTAAGAATTGTTGATTTTAATTTTTTTTTATAAACCAGAATTGGAGTAAGAACTTCCAGTATCTCTAATGAAATATAATAATATAATGCCATTTACTGGGGAATAAGTTGAAACATTCATTACATACTTAGTAGGTATTATATTCAGTAAACACAGTCAATGCTAAAAACTGTTTGGCAAAATCTCACTTAGTACAAACTAATTATAAGAATCTTCAAACACTACACTGCAGGTTTTACACAATACACAAATTAACTCCAAGAGTCTTAAAACGCTTCACTACGGTTTTTAAAAAATGCACAGCTCATTGAAACACTAAAATTAGACTGTTCTAAACAGAATTTTCTAAGTGTTTAGAAATGTATTGATCATACTTTATGACATAAACTAATACATACATCACCTATTCAGAATAGTCTTTGCTGAATCACATTTACCAAATCAAACTTAGTAGGATTTTATTCTAAGAGAAATCAACACTATAAGTGTGGTACAAGGCATAACCCATTGAAACATTACATATTGGGAAAGTGTTTCACTGTTGAGGTAATACCAAGTGACCCCCGGTTGTGGAACACTGGTATCCTCTGTGAAGTATTATAATATAATGCCATTTACTAGGGGAGCATGTTGAAACATTCATTACATAGGAGTTTCCATAAATAACTGTAGTTGACCTAAAAGAGTTTCTCAAAATGCTGCTTTGTATGAATTAGTTCTATGAGTGTTTATACACTTCACCTACATGCTTTAAACAATTATACCACTAATTGAAGCACTAAATCTGTACTGTTCTATACAGCATTTTCAAAAGTTTTTATTATACTTTTGTTTTAAACTAATACATGCATTACCTAATGGAAATATGTTTCACACTTCGAAGGAATACACAACTAAAATTAGTTTTTGAAATGATGGTATCTTCTAAGAAATATTTTGATAAAATGCTATTTTCTGGGGAGCATGTTGGAATAGTCATTTTATCTTTAGAAAATATTTAATTTAGGAATTATAGTCTGTGCTAATTACTGTTGTCCAGAATACCTATTAGTACAACATAATTTGGAGTGTTCACACACTACACTACAGGCTTTCCATAATACATTGCCCATTGAAAAACTAAAACTAGACTCTTCTCAATAGAGTTGCTGAGTGTATTTACAAATGAATGGATTATCCATTAAGTCATTAACTAATACATACATTACCTATTGGGAATGTGTTTCACTTTTTGAAAAAATAACCAGGTGAACCTAGTGAATGGATTGCTGATATCTTCTGTAAAATATTATATTATCCCATTTACTGAGGGAGCATGTTGTACAAGTTATTACATAGATGCTAGGTGTTTCATTCAGTTTGTATAATCTTTGCTAATAATAGTTTGCCACAATCGTTCTTGATATGAATTAATTCTAAGAATGTGCAAACACTTCATTAATCATTTTACACATTTTACGTGGCTCATTGAATCACTAAACATGGACCATTCCAAACAACTTTGTTAGTAGAATTTACAAATATAATGATTTTATGTTATATTATTACTAAGTGTGAATATGTTTTATTACTTGAAGAAATACACAGGTGCACCTGTAGTGTGAAATGCTAGTATCTGATGTGAAATATAATATAATATAATGTTATGTCCTAAGGGAGTATTTTGCCATATTCATAACATTAATAGGAGTTTCATTTAGAAATTTAAATCTGTGCTAAAAACAGTTTGATTAAATCCTGCTTTGTAAAAATTAATTCCAAGAATCTTGACATGCTTCAGTATAGGTTATACAGAACTATGCAGCTCATCGAACACTAAATGTAGACTGTTCAGACAGAGTTTGCTAGTTTTATTCAAGAAAATATTTATTTTAATTTATGTTTTAGATTAATATAGGCATTTACTATGGAATATTTTTCACTCTTTGAAGTAATATACAGGTAAACCTAGTATTTGGAATGCTAGAATATTTTGTAAAATAGTATATAATATAATTCCATTCACTAGGGGTGCACATCAGAACATTCATTATATAGTTAGTAGGAGTTTCCACCAGTAATTATAGTCAATGCTAAAAGAATTTCCCCAAATTCTTCTTAGTATGAATTAGTTCTAAGAATGTTTAAACAATTCACCTATATGTCTTACACTATTACACAGCTAATTAAAACACTAAATCTATACAGTTTAGACAGAATTTGCCAGTAGCATTTACAAATGTTTTGATTATACGTTAGGTTCCAGACTAAATGGGTTACCTATTGGGAATATGTTTCAAGCTTTGAAAAAATACACATTTGAACTAATCGCTGGAATGCTGGTATATTGTGTGAAATAGTATAATATAGTGACATTTATTGAAGAAGCATGTTGAAACATAAATTACATAGTTATTAGGAGTTTCATTAAGTAATTATAGTTTAGGCTAAAAACAGTGTGCCAAAATCTTGCTTGTTTCATATTAATCTAAAGTAATCAAACACTTCACTGCAAGTTTTTTTATGGCAAGTAGCTATTGAAATACTAAAACCAGACTCTTCTAGATGGAATTTGCTAGTAGCATTTAAAATGTATTGATTATATTTTATGTAATATAATAATACATGCAAAACCTATTGGGAATGTGTTTCAATATTTGACCCCAGGTGACCCCAGGATGTGGAATGCTGATATCCTCTGTGAAATATTATACTATAATGCCATTTACTAGGTGAATGTAATGTTCAAAGATGCAGTACATGGTCCGTAGCAGTTTTAGTCAGTAAATATAGTTTGTGCTATAAAGAATTTACCAAAATCTTGCCTTTTACAAATTAATTCCAACCATCTTTAAACACTTCACGACAGGTTTTACACAATGTATACCTAATTGGAACACTAAAACTAGACTATTCTGAACAGAATTTGCTAGTAGCATTTAAAAATATTCAAGATTAATACCTATATTACCCCTTGGGAATATATTTCACACTTTGAAAAAATACACAGGGAAACAAAGTGTTTAGAATGCTGGTATCTTCTGTGAAATATTGTCATATACTGTCATTTAATAGGCATTACTTAGAAGTATTTTCACTTAGGAATTATAGTCTGTGCTAAAAACAGTTGGCCAAAACACCAATTGGCTCTAAATAATTATGAGTGTTCAAACACTACATCACAGGATTTACACAAAACACAGCCCTTTGAAAAATTAAAACTAGACCCTTCTAGATAAAGTTTTCTGGTAGCATTTAAAAATTATGGATTATCCATTAAGTCATTAACTAATAAATGCATTACCTATTGGGAATGTGTTCCACTTGTGGAAAACATAACCAGATGAACCTAGTGTATGAAATGCTGATATCTTCTGTGAAATATTAGCATATAATGCCATTAACCAAGGGATCATGTTGTAACATTCATTACATAGTTAGTAATTGTTTCATTCAGTAATTATTGTCTTGCTAACAACAGTTTGCCACAGTCGTTTTTGGTATGAATTAACACTTCCTTATAGATTTTAACAACATGCTGCTCTTTAAAACATTAAACTTAAAGAGTTCTAATTTTCCTAATAGAATTTACAAATCCAATGATTATGCATTACATCAGAGACTAACACATGCATTAATAAATGCTTCACTACTTGAAGAAATACATAGGAGAACCTTGAGTATGGAGTGGTGCTCTCTTATGTGAAATATTATAATGTAATGCCATGTCTTGAGGGAACATTTTGAAATATTCATTACATTGATTGTAGGAGTATCATTTAAGAATTAGAGTCTGTACTAAAATCAGATTGCTAAAATCCTACTTTGTATAAATTAATTTTAAGAGTCTTGACATGCTTCAGTACAAGTTTTAACAACTGCGCTTTTCATTGAGCAGTTTACTAAATGTAGACTGTTCAGAATTGGCTAGATTCATTACGAATGTATTGTTTTTATGTTTTAGATTAATACATGTGTTACTTATTGGGAATATTTTTCACTCTTTGAAAGAACACACAGGTAAACCTAGTATTTGGAATGCTAGTGTGTCCTGTAAAGAATTATAAAATAATGCCATTCACTGAGAGTGCATGTTGGAATATTCATTACATAGTTAATAGGAGTTTCCACCAATAATTAGAGTCAATGTTAAAGAGTTTGCCAAAATGCCACTTGGTCTGGATTAGTTCTAAGAATGTTTTAAAACATCACCTACATGTGTTTACACTATTATGCAGCTAATTAAAACTCTAAATATATAATATTTAGACTGTGAGTAACTGTTATGGATGTTTGATTATATTTGATGTTCTAGACTAATAACTATGTTAACGATTGGCAGTGTTTCACAATTAATGAAATACACAGGTGAACTTTTTGTCTGGAAGGGAAAATGAGTGTTTGGAATGCTGGTATCTTCTGCCAAATATTAAAATATACTGATATTTCATGGGGGAGCATGCTAGAACCATCATTACTTAGGAGTAATTTTATTTAAATTATAGTCTGTGCTAAAAACAGTTGGCCAAAACACTCATTAGTACTAAATAATTATGAGTGTTCAAACACTGAACTACAAGTTTTACATAATGCCAAGCCGATTGAAAAACTAAAACTAGATTCTTCTAGATAGAGTTTTCTAGCAGCATTTACAAATGTGTTGATATCTTTTAAGTCATTAACTACTACTTGCCTTATCTGTTGGAAATGTGTTTCACTCTTTGAAAACACAGTCAGGTGAACCTAGTGTGTGGATTGATGATATCATCTGTGAAATATTATACTTTGATGTCATTTACTGAGGAAGCATCTTGCAACGTTCATTACATTGTTAGTAGGTGTTTCATTCAGTAATTATTTCTGTGCCAGTAAAGTTGGCCCAATCGTTCTTGGTATGAATGAATTCAAAGACTGTTCTAACAATTTACTAGAGATTTTTACACAATAAGCAGCTCATTGAAACACTAAATATAGACACTTCTAGACTAAGTTTGCTAGTAGAATTTTCAAATATAATGATTTTATGTTATGTCATACACTAATGCATGCATAACCTATTGGGAATGTGTGTCACTGTTTGAGGTAATACCCAGTGACCCCAGGGTGTGGAATGCTGGTATCCTCTGTGAAGTATTATAACATAAAACCACATGATCTCACTTATTTGTGGAATATAATGAACATAACAGTCTGAGGAATAGAGTAGACCTAGAGACGTGAAAGTAGGGTATAGACTGACAGCCCTCAGAAGAGAGGATGGTGGGGGGTGGGAAAAGATAAACCACAGAACTTATATGCATGTATACATAACCAATGGACATGGACAACAAATCCAGGGATGGGTCGGGGGGATGGGGAGGGGGGTGTCAATGGGGTAAAAAAGGAGAAACATCTGTAACAAAAATAAAATTAAAAAAATTAATTAAATAAAGTATAATAACTATGTTACCTCTTGGCTTATGTTTCACATTTTGAAGGAATAAATAGGTGAACTTAATGTCTGCAACACTGGTATATTCTGCAAATAGTATAATACAATGCCATTTACTGAAAAAGCATGTTGAACTTAAACTACATAGTTAGTAGGAGTTTAATTTAGTAATTACAGTGTGTGCTATAAACTGTGTGATAAAATTGGGCTTGTTGTGAATTAATATAAGAAGACCAAACACTTCACTACAGGTTTTTTACAACCTGTAGCTCACTGAAAGACTAAAACTTGACTCTTCTAGATAGCTTTCAGGTAGCATTTTAAAAAGTGTTGATTAGCCCAGTCGGTGTGGCTCAGTGGTTGAGCATTGACCCATGTACCGAGAGGTTGCTTGTTCAATTCCAGGTCAGGGCACATGCCCAGGTTGTGGGCCCAATCCCCAGAGGGGAGCATGCAGGAGGCAGCCAATCAATGTTCCTATCTCTCTCACTCTCCCTCCAAAAACAAACAAACAAACAAAAACCAAACAAATAAGTGTTGATTATATGTTATGTAATAGATTAATACATGCATAACCTAATGGGAATGTGTTTCACTATTTGAGGCAATGCACAAGTGACACCAGGGTGTGTAGAATGCTGGAATCTTCTGTGAAGTATTATAATACAATGCCATATACAGGGGAGTGAGTTGAAATACTCATTACATAATTGGTAGTAGTTTCATTCAGTAAACGTAGTCTGTGCTAAAAACAGTTTGCCAAAATCCCATCTTTTTCAAACTAATTCAAAGCGTCTTAGAACACTTTACCACAGGTTTGACACAATGCACACACAGTTCATTGAAACACTAAAACTAGACTGTACTAAACAGAATTTTCTAGTAGCATTTACTAACGTATTGATTATTTTTTCTGTTCAAAACTAATACTACATAACATTTTGGGAATATATTTCACACTTTGTACAAATACATAGGGAAACTAGGTGTTTTGAATGCTGTTATCATTTGTGAAATATTATAGTATGCTTTTTACTGGGGAGCATGCTGGAATATTTCTTCTATCTTTAGTAAATGTGCTAAACCCCATTGGCCAGAATACTGATTAGCATTAAATAATTATGTGTTCAATTACTACACCACAGGTTTTCCACAATGCAGAGCCCACTGAAAAACTAAAATTAGACTCTTCCAGATAGGATATGCTTTTAACACTTACAAATGTATCGATTATCTGTTAAATCATTAACTAATGCATGCATTACCTATTGGGAACGTGTTTCACTCTTTGAAAAAGTAACCAGGTGAATTTAGTGTATTGCTCATATCTTCTGAGAAATATTATAATATAATGCCATTTACTTAGGGAGCATATTGTGACATTCATTACACAGTTAATAGGTGTTTCATTCAGTAATTATTGTCTGTGCTAATAAGTGTTTGCTACAATTGTTCTATGTATGAACTAATTCTAAGAGTGTTCAAAGACTTAATTACAGATTTTACACAATACCCAGCTCATTGAAACACTATATTTAGGCAGTTATCAACTAACTCTGCTACTACAATTTAGAAATATAATGATTGTACATTATATCATAGTGTGATACAGGCATTATTAATTGGAAATTTCACTACTTGAAAAAATACACAGGTGAACCTGTGAATTGAGTGTGGAATGATGGTGGTATCTTACGTGAAATATTATAATAAAATGCCTTGTACTTAGGCAGCAGTTTGGGATATTTAGGACATTGATTATAGGAGTTTCAATTAGGAATTAAAATCTGGCACTGAAACCAGTTTGCCAACATATCGCTTTGCACGAGTTAATTCCAAGAGTCTTGACAAGCTTCACTACAAGTTTTACACAAATACATGCCTATTGAACAATACATCTAGACTGTTCAGGCAGAGTTTGCTAGTTTTGTTCATGAATGTATTGATTTTGCTTTATGTTTTAGATTAATATATGTGTTACCTATTGGGAATATTTTTCACTAATTGAAGGAATACACAGATAAACCTAGTATTTGGAATGCTGGTATGTTCTGTAAAGTATTATAGTATGATGTTTTATTGGGAGTGCACTATGAAATATTTACTGCATAGTTAGTAGGAATTTCCATCACTAATTTTAGTCAACGCTAAAAAGTTTCTGAAAATGCCTTTTGGTATAAATTTGTTCTTAGAGTTTTTAAAGCTTACGTAAATGTTTTACACAATTACACAGCTAATTGAAACAATAAATCTATACTGTTCAAACAGAGTTTTCCAGTAGCATCTACAAATATTTTGATTATAGTTTACGTTCTAGACTAATACATGCATTACATACTGGGAATATATTTCATGCTTTGAAAACACATAGGTGATCTTAGTGTCTGGAATGTTGGTATATTGTGTCAAATAGTATAATATAATGCTGTTTACTGAGGAGTCATGTTAAAACTTTAATTAAATAGTTAGTAGGTGTTTTACTTTGTAGTTATTCTGTATACTAAAAACAGTGTGCCAAAATTATGTTTGTCGTAAATTAATGTAAAGTGATCAAACACTTCATTACAGGTTTTTTATATTCTATAGTTTATTAAAAAAAAAAAAACTAAAACTATAATCCTTTACATATAGTTTTCTAGTAGCAATAAAAAATGTATTGAGTACTCAGAAGATGGCAGCGGGCAGGATCAGAGAAAGGGTGAGTGTGTGAGAGAGTGTGAGTGGATGTGAAGGTGGACGACCAAACCCAAGCAGTGCAGAGCAATGGAGCAGAAAGTTCCTGTGCTGTGGACAGGAGCAGCCGGCTACAGCAGTAAGCAGATCTTCAGGGCACTTCTCCCTGTGCCACAGGGAGGTCCCACCATATTGGAAGATCCCAGGTCTTCCCTGGAAGGAGGCAGTGGGAGTGGCCAGGGCCCAGCAACCTGAGCCCACCAGTGCACCTAGCACCATAGGACCAGTGGACACACTGTGTCAACACTGACCAGTGCACAGTAGTAGAATTCTCAAGTTGCTGGTCATGGAAGCCTCAGACAGCCTGGAGCCCAGCACCATCCCCCTTGGTTGCAGCCCAATTAGAGTCCAGATATACCCCCCAGCAACAGAGACTGGGGAGTAGACATCCATTCCCAGGCAACAGAAACACAGACCAGCAGCTGAGACCCATCCCCAAAAACTACAACAAAAGCTGAGCAGAAGTTGAGCCCTACAGGGAACCAGCACTCCCCAGCCACCAGCTGCGGGACCTGGGGCTCCACAGGAACCTGTGCAGTCCAGTAGCTTACAAGAGCAGTGGGAAGCAAGAGCCCCAGAGAGACTGGTGCTATCCAGCTGCCCGCCCACGGGAACTGCAGGGTTCGGGGGCACCAGAGAGGCATATGCAACCCAGCAGGGACTGTGCCATCTAGATACCCGCAGGACCTGTGGGGTGCTGAAGTACCAGAGAGGACTGTGCGACTTAGCAGGGACAGCATGATCTAGTTACCCACAGGGCCTGTGGGGTGCTGAAGCAACAGAGAGGCCTGTGCAACCCAGCAGCCCATAATATAGGCATAGAGCCTGGTCCCCAAAGGGACTGTGCGATCCAGTTACCTGCAGGTCCTGCAGGGTACTGGGGCATCAAGAAGGCCTATGCAACCCAGCTGTGCACAAGATAGGCATAGAGGATGTGAAAATGGAGGCGGATGAATAGAAGCTACTAGGACAATTTCCCAGGACCAAATAGGAATTACAACAAAAATAAAGACAAATCATCCAAAAAAAAAAAAAAAAAGCAACAGAAAAGCAGCGGGACGGGACCATATAACCAGAGACACTGGTAGAATCTGCAGAGGCACAAGAGGGTGGCAGGCTGGGAGCCCATGGACAGCAGGAGTCTTACCTGTAAGCAGCAGGGAATTAAGACCAAGCCTGCTCCACAGTGCAGAGAGCCTGGACAAAGTGTTAAAATAGCCACAGTCACTTCCTGTGGGCTACCGCAGAGGGAGGGCAGAATGGGGTGGAACTCTGTGGGGACACCTGGGATTTGGTGGGCACTCAGAATTTTTGCTGAGTTGCAGCCACAAGGAGGGTGGCCAGTGTGCTCCTTGCCAGAGCTGTAGGAAAAAGCAGCAGCCCCCACTCCCCTGCTTGGAGATCCAGCCTTTCCCAGGTGAGGCAAAGAAATGCAAATTGAGGCTTATTAACAACCAGCATTTATTCCACCTTCTAGACATCCTCTTATGCAGAACACTAGGGCTACATTCCAAGGTACTAAGTAACCGAGACTTCTAGACACCAGAAAAACACTAGAGGATAACTGAACCTTTCCTGGGCTTGCAAATCTACTCAGGAAAGTACAACTTGACAGTGATGTTTAACGAGGGCCCGTCCAGGCCCATCCAAACCCAGTAGAGTGAGCCACAAACCGCAGAACACAAACACCCACAGAAAAAATTTGGTAGGCTTCAAAACCCACTGAGATAGCCAAAATGGTGAAACAAAGAAACAAATCCCAAATGAAAGAACAAGAGAACTCTGTTGAAGATGAGATAAATGAAATGCAGCAAAGCAAATTATCAAAGGTAGAGTTCAGAGCCATGATTTTGAGGAAGCTCAACAGCATGAATAAGGACATCAGCACCATGAGTAAAGACAGAAACATTGAAAACTAACCAAGTTGAGATGAAGAATGACATAGCAGAAATAAAGAACAAATTGGAAGAACTAACCAGCAGAGTAGAGAAAGCTGAGGACCAGATCAGTGAATTAGAAGAAAGGGTAGAAAAATCAACCGATCAGAAAACCGTAGGAAAAAAACAGACATATAGCTTAAGAGAACTGTGGGATAATTGGAAATAATATTCACATTATAAGAGTCCCCGAAGAGGAATAAAATGGGAAAAAGTTAATGTATTTGAAGAAATAGTGACTGAAAACTTTCCTAACTTGGTGAAGGAAGAAGGCATTCAAGTTTAAGAAGCACAGAGAGCCCCAAGTAAGTAGAACACATACAGGCCCACATCAAGACACATAGTAATTAAAATGCCAAAAATTAAAGACAAACAGAAAATCCTAAAGGCAGCAAGAGATAAGCAATGTGTTACCTATAAAGGAAACCCCACAGAGCTCTCAGCTGACTTCTCAACAGAAACACTACAGGACAGAAGGGAGTGGCATGAAGTAATCAAGGTCATGAAAAACAAGGATCTGAATCCAAGACTACTCTATCCAGCAAGGCTATCATTCAAAATAGAAGGTCAACTTAAGAGCTTTCCAGAACCCCTCCCCCCCAAAAAAGGCTAAGGGAATACATTAGCCCCAAACCAGTACTGCAAGAATATGCTGAAAGGACTGCTGTAATTAGTAGAAGAAATAAGAAGAAAAATAGAACCACACTAAACAATAATGGCAATAAATAAGTACATATCAATCATCACCTTAAATGTGAATGGTTTGAATGCTCCCATAAAAAGACACAGAGTAGCTGACTGGATAAGAAAGCATGACGCACACATATGTTGTTTACAAGAGACCCACCTCACAACAAAAGACTCACATAGGTATAAAGTGAAGGGATGGAAAAAAATCTTTCAAGCAAATGGAAAGGAAAAGAAGGCTGGGGTAGCAATACTCATATCTGATAAAGTAGATTTCAAAATGAAGGCCATAACTAGAGACAAAAAAGGCCACTACATAATATTGAAAGGATCTATCCAACAGGAAGATATAACCTTGGTAAACATATATGCACCCAATATAGAAGCACTAACATATATTATAAATATTTTGGAGAACTTCAAAGGAGAAATTAAAAGCAAAACAATCATAACAGGGGACTTCAATACTCCGCTGACATCACTGGATAGATCTTCTAGACAAAAAATTAACAAGGAAACACAGACTCTAAGTGAGGTGCTATATCAAATGGATTTAATAGATAAGTACAGAGAATTACACCCCAAAACTACAGAATTCACATTCTTCCCAAGTGCACATGTTAGGGCACAAACTAGGTCTCTATAAGTTCAAGAAGATTGAAATCATATCAAGCATCTTCTCAGATCACAATGTCATGCAACTAGAAATCAATTGTAACAAGAACATGCAAAGATATTTGAACAAAAGGAGGCTAAATAGCATGTTATTGAAAAATGAGTGGGTTATCATGCAGATCAAGGAAGAAATTAAAAACCTTCTGGAACCAATGAAAATGAACACACAACAACACAAAATCTATGGGATGCAGCGAAAGCAGTTCTGGGAGTGAAGTTTATAGCACTACAGGCGTACCTCAATAAACAAGAAAAAAAATCTAATAGACTATGTAACCTCTCAACTTAAAGACTTGAAAGCAAACAAAAAGAAAACACCAAAGCAAGTAGAAGGAAAGAAACAGTAAAGATCAGAGCAGAAATAAATGACATGAAGACCAAAAAAAAAAAAGAAAGAAAAGAAAAACAATTCAAAAGATCAATGAAACAAAGAGCTGGTTCTTTGAAAAGATAAACAAGATGGACTGACCCTAAGCTAGACTCACCAAGAAACCAAGAGAGAGAACCCAAATGCACAAAATCAGAAATGAAAGAGGAGAAATAATAACTGACACCACAGGAGTGAAAAGGATTTTTAACAGATATTATGAACGGCAACAAATTCGACAATCTATGCAAAATGATCAAATTTCTAGAAAAACACAGTCTCTCAAAACTGAACCAGGAAGAGATAGAAAACTTGAACAGACCAATAACAACAAAAGAAATTAAAGATGTAATCAAGACACTCCCAGCAAACAAAAGCCCATGCCCGGAGGGCTTCATGGGGATATTTTACCAAACATTCAAAGAAAAACTAAAAGCCATTCTCCTTGAACAATTTCAAAAAATTAAAGAAGAAGGAAGACTTTCAATTTCGTTTTATGAGGCCAGCATAATTCTAATTCCAAAACCAGAAAAAAGACACTACACAGAAAGAAAACTACAGACCAATATTCCTGAATAATATTGATGCCAATATCCTGAAGAAAATACTAGGAAATTGGATCCAGCAATACATCAAAAAAATTATTCACCATGACCAAGTGGGATTCATCCCTGGGATGGAAGGGTGGTACAATATTTGCAGGTCAATAAATGTGATACACCACATAAACAAAATAAAAGATAAAAATCATATGATCATATCAATAGATGCTGAAAAAGCATTCGACAAAATACAGCACCCGTTTCTGATAAAAACACTCAGCAATCTAAGAATAGAGGAATCATATCTCGACATAATAAAGGCCATGTATGAAAGTCTTACAGCTAACATCATACTCAATGAGTAAAAACTAAAAGCATTTCTCTTAAGAACAGGAATAAGACAAGGATGCTCAATTTACCACTCTTATTTAACGTAGTACTGGAAGTCTTAGCCACAGCAATCAGGCAGAAAGAAAACATAAAAGGGATCCCAATTGGAAAGGAGGAACTGAAACTGTCATTATTCACAGGTGACGTGATACTACACGTAGAAAATGTCAAAGACTTCATTAAAAATTTACTAGACTTAATAAATGAATTTGGCAAAGTAGCTGGATACAAAATTAACATCAGAAAATTGATGACATTCTTATACACAAATGAGGAACTCACAGAAAAAGAAACTAAAAATACAATTACATTTACCATCGTGGATTAAAAATTTAGATACCTAGGAATAAACTTAACCAAAAAAATAAAGGACCTATTGGCAGAAAACTACAGGTCATTGCAAAAAGAAATAGAGGAAGATATAAAAAAGTGGAAGCACATGGATTGGAAGAATTAACATCATTATAATGTCCATACTACCCTAAACAATCAACAGATTCAATGCGATCCCCATCAAAACACCAACGACATACTTCACAAAACTAGAACAAGTACTTCAGAAGTTCATATGGAACCAAAAAAGACTTCGAATATACACAGCAATCTTAAAAAAAAAACAAAAATAACAAAGTTGGAGGGATCACATTACCAGATTTCAGGTTATACTACAAAGCCACTGTACTCAAAACAGCCTGGTACTGGCACAAAAATAGGCATATAGACCAGTGGAACAGAACAGAGTACCCAGAAATGGACCCAAGGCAATATGCTCAAGTAATATTTGACAAAAGTGGCAAGAGCATACAGTGGGGTAAACACAGCCTCTTTAATAAATGGTGTTGGGAAAATTGGACAGCTACATGCAAAAAAAAAAAAAAAATGAAACTAGACAATTAACTTACACCATACACAAGAATAAACTCAAAATGAATAAAAGACTTAAATGTGACTCATGAATCCATAAAAATCCTAGAAGCAAATATAGGCAACAAAATTTCAGACATTGTATGCAGCAGAATTTTCACTGATACATCACTTAAGGCAACAAAAACAAAGGAAAAAATGCACACATGGGACTACATCAAACTCAAAAGCTTCTGCACAGCAAAAGATACAATCATCAAATTGGAAAAGCAACCCATTGGATGGGAGAGCATAATTGCCAATGATTTATCAGATAAGGGGTTAATTTTCAATATATATATATATATAGACTGCTCAAACAACTCAACAAAAAGAAAAAAGACAAAGAACCCAATTAAAAAATGGGCAGAGGAGCTGAATAGACACCTCTCCAAACAGGACATAAAAATGGCTAAGAGACATATGAAGAAATGCTCAACATCACTAATCATCAGAGAGAAGCAAATTAAAACAACAATGAGGTATCACCTCACACCTGTCAAAATGGCCGCCATCAACAAATCATTAAACAAGTGTTGGCGAGGGTGTGGAGAAAAGGGGACTCTAGTACACTGCTGGTGGGAATGCAGACTGCTGCAGCCACTATGGAAAACAATATGGTGTTACCTCAAAACATTAAAAATTGAACTTCCATTTGACTCAGTGATCCCACTTCTAGGAATATACCCTCAGAAGCCCGAAACACTAATCAGAAAGAATATATGTACCCCCATGTTTGTAGCAGCACTATTTACAATAGCTAAGATCTGGAAACAGCCCAAGTGTCCATCAGTAGACGAATGGATCAAAAAGCAGTGGTACATATACACAATGGAGTACTATGCAGCTGTAAGAAAGAAAGATCTCTTATCCTTTGAGACAACATGGAGGGACCTGGAACGTATTATCCTAAGCGAAAGAAGCCAAACAGAGAAGGACAAGTATCTTATGATGTCACTTTGTGGAAGATAATAAACATAACAGTGTGAGGAATTGGGTAGTCCCAGAGACATGGAAGTGGGGTGCCTACTGACAATCCCCAGTAGAGGGGAGTTTGGGGGAGAGATAAACCACAAAACGTGTATGCATGAACAATGGACATAGACAACAAAACTGGGGACAGGGCGGTGAGGGAGTTAAAGGGGAGAATCAGTGGGGGAAATAGGAGAAACATCTGTAACAAAAAAAATAATTAATTAATAAAAATATATTGATTAGATGTTATGTAATAGACTAATACATGCGTAACCTATTTGGAATTTGTTTCACTATTTGAGGTAATACACAGGTGATTCCAGAGTGTGGAATGCTGGTACTTTCTTAGAAATTTTATAATATAATGCCATTTCCAAGGGAACATGTAAGAATATTCATTCTATCTTTAGTAAAATGTTATATTTAGGTATTATATTCTGTGCTAAATATGGTTTGCCATAATATTGATTAGCGCTAACTAATTATGAGTGTTCAAACACTACACTACAGATTTTCCACATTGCAGAAATCATTGAAAAACTAAAACTAGACTCTTCTAGATAGAGGTCACTAGTAGTATTTACAATTGATGGATCGTTTGTTAAGTTATTAACTAATACATATATTACCTTTTGCGACTGTGTTCCACTCCTTAAAAGAAATAACTACATGAACCCAGTTTATGAAAGTGTTTCTCTTCTCCATTTACCATCTATGCTGATACCTCCCAAATGTGTATTTCTTGTCCTTAAATCCCCCTGAACTCCATTTCAATCTAACTCTGCATTAGACATCTGCTTTTGATTCTGTTTCCCCAAATGTATTCCTTCACGCTAACTAGTTGCAATATATGAAAATTCGTTCTTACTACGATCAGAATAGAAACCTTAGAAAGTTATAGACTTATCTCATTTTCTCATTTAAATCGATATGCAAATTCATGAAGCAAACTTAAACATCTGTCTAGAATTCGGCTACTTATCAATACAAACACTATTCATGTTCAAGTCACTATCATTTCTCTCCTGCATTATTTCAATAGCTTCCTAACATGTTTCTGTACTCCCATAATTGTAAACTACAGTCTGCTCTCCACAAACCAGCCAAAGTGATGCTGCTCAACTGTAATCCAGACTACATAATTCTTCTGCTTATCATGACTTCCCTGTTTTTTATTTACATGAAATCTGAAATCTAATAGAATAACATTATAACATTTTAGTATTCTATCCATCATCTCTACTATCCTGAAAAGGAATGAATATCATAATCTAGATTAATTAAACACATTTTCATGAATGTATGTCCAAATCTCCTTAATTAATTTCCTGGAAAAAAGTGACTATTAAAGTTCTTAAATATATAAGAAAAAAATGTCTGTTGTGTGTGTTTTTACATATTTTTGTTAATTGTATGTGTTGCTTTTATGACACTCAGCAAAGAAACATAATATTTTACCTCAAAAATAAGTTTTAATATTCTATTTTTTAAATTTTATTTTTTAATTTAATTTTTATTTTTTAATCTTTATTGTTGCAGGTATTTCAAATGCCCCCCATATTCTGCATTTTTATTAGTTTGCTTGATATCTAAAATTTAATTTTTACTAAAAATAATAATTAGAATTTTTAATGTCAGAACATGAGAGTATTATTAACTATTATGTAACGTAAGTTTATTATTTCTTTTTAATTTTTATTCAATATTTTATTGATGGGTAAATATGTGTGTTTAAGTAGAATGATAGGAGGATTGTTTCATAGGTAATCTAAAAAGTTAAGAGGAAAAGCGCCAAAGGAATATGGTGTAATAGTGGAAGATATTACTACTGCTCACCAGTGTTTCTGATATGTTCTTTACTCCATGCATAAGAAGAATTACAATTTATTTTCCTTTCTCCTCAAGGTTAATTGTGGTCATGAGACACACAAGAGCACATGAGGAAAAATTATGAGTTTAAACAGCTGTAACAGCATTTAAAAGCCAATAGTGATTCTCTATGTGTTTTCTGCTCCCTGCTTCCTTGTCTAGAATTAGTCCAGAGCAAGACGCTTCAGCTAGTATTACCACTGAGTGAGACTGACAGCAGGCAGAGGCCTGTCTAATATGTAGTAGGCACGCTGATGCTTTTAAATTTTGAATTTTGTTTTACTATAGCATAACTTAGACTATCTTAAGGAGTACACTTCAAAAACAGTTGAAAGATCCAACTGTAAAGCTCATAATTGAAAAGTTTGACACTCATATATACAACTTAAAAATTTTTTTTTTTTATCTTCACCCGAGAATATTTTTTTCATTTTTGTTCAGATAGAGTGGGAGGGAGAAAGAGGGGAAGAGAGAGAGAGAAAGAAACATCGACATGAAAGGAACACATCCAGTGGCCACCTACCGTACAACCAGGGTTGGGGACAAACTGCAGACGAGGTATGTGCCCTTAGCAGGAACCTAACCTGGGTCTCTTTGGACCACCAGCCAACGTTTTAACCACTGAACCAAACTGGCCAGGCTCATATATACAACTTTTAAATACAACTTTCTCCCTATCCTAAGTATGAAAGGACAGCAAAGTATTACCATGTTTCTGAGGATAACCTTTAACATGATAAGGCAGAGTATGAAACAGACAGAGAGAGCAATTTCTGAAAAAAAGAAATTCTGAATGCTAATAAAAATTAAAAGGTAAATATATATATATATAATATTTTCATTAAAAATTTACTGTTAAATTCATGCAATATATACAGAAACAAACCGCTTAATTAAATCTAGTAGATTTTTGGTAGGAGTTTTTTATGGACAATATCATATCATCTTGAAATAATGTCAGTTTCACTTTCTTGTGTCCAATTTGGACACCTTTTATTTTTTCTTCTTGTCTGATGGCTGTGGATAAGAGTTCCAGTACTATGTTGAATAAGACTAGTGAAAGTAGACATCTCTGTCCTGTTCCTGTTCTAATAGGAAGCATTTTAGTTTTTGCCCATTGAGTACAGTGTTGTCTGTAGGTTTGTCATACATGGCCTTGGTTTTATTGACGTATGACACCTTTAATCCCATTTTATTGAGAACTTTTATCAAAAATTAGTGCTGGATTTTATCAAATGCTTTTTCTGTCTCTACTGATATAATCATATGATTTTTATCTTTTATTTTGTTTATGTGGTGTACCATATTTATAACTTTGCAAATATTTTAACAGCCTTGAATCTCTGAGATAAATCCCATTTGGTCATGGTGCATAATCATTTTAATAGATTGTTGGATCCAATTTGCTAATATTTTGTTGAGGATTTTGGCATCTATATTCATCAGGGATATCAAGCCGGTAATTTTCTTTCTTTAAAAAATAAATTGAGCAAAGTAGCAGGAAACAAATTTAACATTTAGAAATTGATGGTACATGTATACATCAATAATAATCTCTCAGAAAGAGAAACTAAACAAAAAAAAATCACATTTACTATTGAAACAAACAAAAAATTAAAATATCTATTAATAAAATTAACCAAGTAGGTAAAAGATTTGCACTCAGAAAACTACAGGACATTAAAAAAAGAAATAGGGAAAGATACAAAAAAGTGGAAGCATATACCACGTTCATTGATGGAAAGAATTAACATCATTAAAATGTCTATAATACCCAATGCTGTCTGTAGATTCAATGCAATCTCTATAAAAATACCAATGGCATATTTTACAGACCTAGAAAAAATACTAAAAAAATTTATATGGAACCAAAAAAGGCCCTTAATAGCCATGGCAATCTTGAGAACTAATAAGAAAGTAGAAGGGGACAAAATATCAGATTAAGTTATAATGCAAAGCTCTTGTAATCAAAACAGTCTGGTATTGGCATAAGAATAGGCATATAGATCAATGGAACAGAACAAAAAAAAAAAAAAAAAGAAATCAACCCAACCCATTACACTCAATTAATATTTGACAAATGAAATAAGAACATACAATAAGACAGTCTCTTCAATAAATGATGTTGAAAAAATTGGATGGGTACATACAAAAGAAATGAAACTAGACCACCAACTTACATCATACACAAGAATCAACTCAAATGGATTAAAACCTTAAATGTAATTAATGCAACTATAACAATCCTAAAAGAAAGCTTATGCAGCAAAATCTCAGACATCTTACTTATCAGAATTTTCACCAATACATTTCCTAAGGCAAGAAAAAAACAAACAAATAGAATTGCACCAAAATAAAAGCTTCTGTACAGCAAAAGAAACCATCACTAAAATAAAAAGGGATTTCACTGTACAAGAGAACATATTTGCCAAAGATAATCTGAGGAGAGGTTAATTTCCAAAATATATAAAGAATTCATACAACTTAACAAATGGAAGACAAAAAGACAGATAAAATGTGCAAAGGACCTAAATAGATACTTCTTCAAAGAGGACACACGGAAGGCCAAGAAACATAAAAAATGCACAGTCACTAATCACTAGAGAAATTCAAATTAAAATGACAGTGAAGTATCAACTAACACCTGCCACAATGGCTACAATCAACAAGTCAACAAACACCAAGTGCTGGTAAGGATATAAAGAAAAGGGTAGTCTAGCACACTGTTGGTGAGAATAAAGACTGGTGCAACCATTGTGGAAAACAGTGTGGAGTTTCCCCACAAATTAAAAGTGGAACTGCCATTTGACCCAGTGATTCCACTACTAAAAATATACACTAAGAATCCTGAAACACCAATTAGAAAGAATATACACACCTTTAGGGTAATTGTAGTGTTCTTTAAAATAGCTAAGTTTTGAAAACAGGCCAAGTTTTCATCAGTAGATGAGTGGTTACAAGCTGTAGTACATTTACAGGATGGAATACTATTCAACTGTAAAAAGGAAGAATCTCTTACCCTTTGAGAGAGCATAATGGGGCCTGGAGTAAGCAAAATAAGCCAGTCAGAGAAAGATGAGTATCGCATGATCTCACTTATATGTGGAATTTTATGAACAAAATAAACTGATGAACAAAATACATGCAGAGACATGAAAGCATGAGACAGACTAAAGAATCTCAGAGGGAAGGGGGTGGGTAGGAAGAGATTAACCAAAAAATTTATATGTATATGTGCATAACCCATGGACAGAGATAATAGTGCAATCAAGGTGGGGGAGGGGGCAGGAGCAGGTTAGAGGTGGTCATTGGGGGAAAATGGAGGACACCTGAAATACTTTGAACAATAAATATAAATGTAAAATTATGTTGATTATATTATTACATAATAGACTAATACATGCATAACCTATTAGTTTCACTATTGAGATAATATACTGGTGACCCTGGGATGTGGAATACTGGTATCCTTTGTGAAGTATTATAATGCAATGCCATAAATGGGCAGAGGATGTTGAAACATTACATATTATTAGGAGTTTCATTCAGTAAATATAGTCTATGCTAAAAATAGTTTGTCAAAATTCTGTTTTACACAAATTAATTCCAAGAATCTTAAAAGCCTTTAGTACAAATTTCATGCAATGCACAACTCATGGAAACACTAAAACTAAACTGCTCTAGACAGAATTTGCCAGTACCATTTTGAAATGTATTATTTTTTTCTTTTTAAGATTAATAATTATGTTACCTTTTGAAATTACATTTCCAGAACTTCACGGAGAAGATGGCTGTGGGCAGGAATGGAGGGAGGGTGGGTGTGTGAGAGAGTAAGCGAGTGTGGAAGAGAGTGTGAGTGGACGTGAAGGTGGATGATCAAATCCGAGCAGTTCAGAGCCATGGAGCAGAAGGTTTCTGTGCTGTGGACGGAGAAGCCAGCTACAGCAGTAAGCAGCCTTTCAGGGCACTTCTCTCTGTGCCAGGGGGAGGTCCCACTATTTTGGAAGATCCCGGGTCTTCCCTGGGAGGAGGCAGTGGGAGCAGCTAGGGCCCAGCAACCTGAATCCACCAGTGCACCTGGCACCATCGATCCAGTGGACATTCTGTGTCAACAGAGACCAGTGCACAGTAGTGGAGCACCCAAGGTGCCGATGGCGGAAGCCTCAGACATCCTGGAGCCCAGCAACATCCCCCATAGTAGCAGCCCAATCAGAGTCCAGATATACCCCCAGCAATAGAGGCTGGGGAACAGACATCCATCGCAAGGCAACAGAAGCACAGACCAGCAGCTGAGACCCATCCCCAAAAACTACAGCAAAAGCTGAGCAGGAGTTGAGCCCCACTGCAGCAACACTCCCCAGCCGCCAGCGTTCGAAGCAGCACTATTTACAATAGCTGAGATCTGGAAACAGCCCCAATGTCCATCAGTAGACAAAGGGATAAAAAAGCTGTAGTACATATACACAATGGAGTACTACGCAGCTGTAAGAAAAAAAGATCTCATCCTTTGAGATGACATGGAGGGACCTGGAAAGTATTATCCTAAGCGAAACAAGCCAAACAGAGAAAGACAAGTATCATATGACCTTACTTATTTGTGGAATATAATGAACATAACAGTCTGAGGAATGGGGTGTCCCAGAGACGTGGAAGTGGGATACAGACTAACAATCCCCAGAAGTGGGGGTGGTGGGGGAGAGATAAATCACAGAACTTATAAGCATGTATCCATGAACAATTGGCATGGACTACAATGCTGGGGACAGAGCGGAGAGGGAGGGGGAGGGGGAATCAGTGGGGGAAAAAAGAAACATCTCTAACAAAAATAAATAAATTAATTTTAAAAATAAATAAATCAATAAATAAATAAGAAATGTGAATATGAAATTACATTTCACAATTTGAAGCCATATTCTGGGTAACTGAATGTTTGGAATACTTATATCTTCTGTGAAACATTATAATATACTTCCATTTAATGAGGGAGCATGCTACAGCATTCATTACTTAGAGGTAATTTTATTTAGGAATTATAGTCCATGCTAAACATAGTTGGACTAAACACCCATTAGTATTAAATAATTATAACTGTTCAAACACTATACTATGAGTTATAAACAATGCAGAGCCCACTAAAAAACTAAAATTAGATTCTTCTAGATAGAGTTTGCTAGTAGCATTTAGAAATGTGTTGATTGTCTGTTGAACCATTAACTAATACATGAGAATGTGTTTCACTTCTTGAAAACATAGAATCTAGTGTATGAAATGCTAATATCTTAGGTGAAATATTATCACATAATGCTATTTTCTGAGGGAGCATTTTGTAACATTCATTACATTGTTAGTAGGTATTTTATTAAGTAATTATTGTCTGTGCTAATAACAGTTTTACACAGTTGTGCTTGGTATGAATTTATTGGAAGGTAAATTGGAACATTAATTACATAGGAGTTTCATTCAGTAATTATAATCATTATTAAAAACAGTTTTCCAAAATCCCGCTTGGTACAAATTAATTCTAAGAGTTTTCCAGCACTTAATATATATTTTACACAAAATGCAGCTCACTGAAACACTATATCACTACTGTTCTAGACAGAGTGTTTAGTAGCATTTACAAATGTATTAATTATACTTTATATCATAAACTAATACATGCATCACATATTGGGAATATTTTTAATTCTTTGAAGGAATACACAAGTGAACCTAATGCGTGGAATGCCAATGTATACTTTGAAATATAATATAATGTCATTCACTGGGGAAGCATTTTGAAACAGTTATTAATAACAAACATAGTTGATAATAGTTTCATTTAGTAATTACAGTCAGTGCTAAAACAGTGTGCCAAAATCCTTCTTGGTACATATATTACTTATTGGGGATATGTATAACTCTTTGAAGAAATACACAGCTGCACCTAGTGTTTAGAATAGTGGTATCTTCTGTGCAATATTATAAAATAATGGCTTTAATGGTGGGGCATATAGGAATAGTCATTACCTAGTTAGTAGTTGTTTCATTTAATAGTTATTGTTTGTGCTAAGAACAGTTTGCCAAAATTCTACTTAGTACAAAATAATTATTATAATTTTCAAACACTACACAACAGATTTGATACAAAGCACAGTTTATTGAAACACTAAAACTAGGCTCTTCTAGACTAAGTTTGCTAGTAGAATTTACAAATTTATCGATCATACATTATGTCTTAGACTAAGAAATAAATTACTAATTGCAAATAAGTTTTACAACTGAAGAAATACACAGGTGAACCTTGTGTATGGAATGCTGATATCTTCTGTGGAATATTATAATATGATACCTTTCACTGGGGGTACATGTTGGACCATTTATTATTTTGCTCATAGGAGTTTCATTCAATAATGATTGTCTGTGCCAGAAAGAGTTGCCCAAAGTCCACTTTGTACAAATAATTCCAAGAGTCTTGAAAAACTTCACTACAGGTTTTACACAATGCACAGATCATTGAAACACCACCTAAACTGTTTTAAGCACAATTTATTACTGGAGTTTACAAATATATTTATTATACTTCATGATCTAGTTTAATACCTATTTTCCTTTTGGGAATATGTTTCAATCTTTGAAGGAATACAAAAGGTGATAGGTAAAAGCAGAAACTGAAAGTTTCTAATATTTATATTTACTGTGTTATAATAATTTATACTATCCCATTTTGCAAATAAAACTAATTTCATCCAAATTCATTGCAATCAAGAGTGTTCCTATAATCTGTAGATACATTCATGCTGTAGCAAAAAGTTCAAGTTCCTTATTTTTTTACTGCCATATAGTATTCCATTGTGTAAATGTACCACAGCTTTTTTTTAAATCCTCACCCAAGGATATTTTTCCATTATCTTCAGATAGAGTGGGAGGAAGGGAGTGAGGGAGAGAGAGAGAAACATCAATGTGAGAAAGACCCATTGATTTGTAGCCTCCCATACAACCCCAACCAGGGCTGGGACCAACTGCAAGTTATGTGCCCTTGACAGGAATCAAATCTGCGACTCTTTGGTCTGAAAGCCCACGTCCTAACCATTGAACCAAACCAACCAGGGCTGTACCACAGCTTTTTTATCCATTTTTCTATGGATGAATACTTGGGCTTGATTCAGATCTTGATTATTGTAAATAACACTGATACAGATTTTCATGCTAAGTGAAATACGCCAGTTGAGAAAGAGGAATACCATATAATCTCACTTATATGTGAAATCTAATAAACAAAATAAACTGATGAACAAATTAGAAAAATAATCATGGGTACATGGAACAGACTGACTGTTGTGGGAGGGGGGACTAAATGAAAGAAAGTGAAGAGATTAGCCAAATAATATATATGCATAACCAATAGACACAGAAAATAGTGTGGTGATGTCCAGAAGGAAGGCAGGTGGGGGCTGGGTGGAGGTGGGCAAGGTTTGGGGAGGAAATGGGGTCCATCTGAAGTGGTGCCAACAACAAAAATGAAGTTAAAAAAAGAATGTTCCTAGATAAGATACCCATTTTACTTTCAATAACAACACAATCTTTAAAAATAAATCAATTTATCAGACTACTCATACATACCATCTCAGATCCTGTGGGTCACCTTCAGCATTCGCCCACATGTGGGTAACACAGAATTTCAGAGGAGTTATCCCCATGAGGAAAAGATCTGAACAATGGGATAAACTGGAAGGTGAGTACATTCTTCCTCCCTTTTGCAAGACTGTCCTAATAAGGACTGTTTGTGGTTTCTTGAAGCGTGGTACCCCCAGATCAAGCCATCAAATAAACTTAGCAATGGCCAGATCAATAATGAATTTATGGCATGCTCTCCCATTTCATACTTTATTCCTCTTTCCCTTCATTAGTAAGTTAAAAGCACAAAAACATTTTGTCTGAGAAAGTTTTCTTAGGGGATCTTAGGACAAGTAGAAGGAAAACAAGAGTTTTACAATGTTTTTATTTCTAAATGAAATCTAGTGATGTTTTCTCTTTATGTGATGTTCTCATTTCTAAATATATGGTGATAACTGTACTCTTTGAAATTAGATTTCTGTAATTAGCACCTTAGTTTGCTTTGTTTTGAAATGTGGATCTGAAAATTAAACCTTCTAGATGCAGAATTTCTGGATTATATTAAAGAACAAAGATATAAACATATGGGGAAATGTGAAAGTTAGGCAATTAAGTGGGAAAATAGTTTTATTGTAGTTTTTTCTCTAAAATTTTGTTCTTAGGAAAACAAAATTCACTAACACAGTATTGATTTCGTAATGCCTTAGCCCAGCTGATGTGGCTCAGTGGTTGAGCATTGACACATGTACCAAGAGGTCACCAGTTTGATTCCCAGTCAGGGCACATGCCCAGATTGTAAGCCCAATCCATGGTGGGGTGCATGCTGGAGGTAGTCAATAAATGTTCTCTCTCATCTATGTTTCTCTCTTTCAAATAAAGAAAAAAATAATTATAATACTTTCATACTAAAAATAATTAAAATTACAAATACATATGAAAAAATATTGAAACATTAAAAGGGATATTTTAGACGCATAAAAATAACATGACTATTTTATGTCAAATTATCTAATTATATTATTATTTATTCAATATGTTCACTTTTTTATCTCTAAATGTTTTAGGTACTTCTGAAGATTAAAATTATAAATGTAGATAAGGTACATGCTTTTATTGGAATCATTACGTTGTTAGAATTATTATCTCTTCATCCTTCCATTTGTATATATTTTCTGCTTTTTGTTTCTTTATCTACATGTAATCACTAATCAAATCTTGATAGTATATAAGTTTAAAAATATTTTTTGGAATGTTTGGACAATTGTAATACATTAACACATGTTAAGAAATTATAAATTAGAAGTGATCCCAAGGGCTTTAGATAGAATTTTAAATATCATTAAAATTAAAATTAATGTATTTTTATATTGATGTTTTATGTTCATATTGACTGTTTTACATGTAGTAAATGTAGAACTTTCACTGTGCCAAAATTGTTCTTGAATTTCCTTAGCATTATTTTAATTAAAAATATTCTTCAGTTTTAGTAAATAGTTAACAAATAATTTTCTTTTCAAAATTATATATAGTATAAGTTAATTCACTAGTAAGTCATTGTTAAAAATTTACTCATTGCAATTTATTTTGCCTTATGTCTAATTTAAAATTCTACTGCTTAGTTCACTCTTAAAGATCAATTTCTAAACTGAATTTAAAATTGTATCCCCTTAAGTACCATATCTTACTTGAAAGTTATTTTCCAGCCCTCTAGATCCTCATGTACTTTCAAAGAACATTAGGTTCCTCCATGATTGATAATATCGAAAGCAAAGGAAGGAATGTGGTAATGGCAATACATTTTGATTGCTAAAATTTTGTATAGAATTTTGGTATTCAAAAGACATCTGGTTCTACTTCCTTATTTTATAGGTCTAAAAATTAGATATAAAAGATATTAGACAATCTACATTTCCTGAGGCAGTTTGTAGCAGAAGAAAGTGAGAACACACACACACACACACACACCAATAAATCTCAAAAACATTATTTTAAAGAAAAAAAAAAAATCCAAACACAAGAAAGTGCAAACTACAGCATTCCATCCATATGGAATCTATAAACTAAATTATGGCAATCGAAATCACATAGCATTTGGTGTGGAGATGGGGAGAGATGAATATAGAGAAATATATTCTAAAAGGGCAAGAGAGTAATTTTGGGGGTACATGAAATGTTCTATGAGGTATTGTATTAATCTTGTGGGGATGACATAATAAAATAATAGAGTAGATGGTTTAAACAACATATATTTATTTTCTCACAGTTCTGGAAACTAGAAGTCCCAGATCAAGTTTTTCACAGGTTTGATTTCTCCTGAGGTCTTTCTCCTTAGCATGCAATCAGGAGCCTGGTTTTTTCTCTGTGTACTCCTGATTTATCTTCTTATTTTTATGAAAACCACCATTCTATTGGATTAGGATGCCACCCTTATGACCTCAAATAACCTCAATCATTTCTCTAAAAGCCCTACTTCCAAATATAGTCACATTGGGGATTAGGACTTGAAACTGAATTTTGAGAAGAATAAGGACATAAATTATTTCATAATAGGAGGGTAGACATATGTACTCAATAAAAAACAACAACATAATTTTGACTATTTAAGAGCTGTGCATTTTATTTTCTGTTTATCAGACTATCAGACCTTTATTTTTATTTATTTATTTTTTTTTAAGAGAAGAATGCCATAGTGAGGGCATTCAAAAATTACACTTAGCCATGTAAGAGTATATTCATTTGAATATATTTTTTTATTTCTATATTTTTCAAGAAACATGAAACGCTGATCATATGCGAAGACTGACAAATAATATTGTAGTATATCAGACATTTGCTACTTTAGGATACTTTTATTCAACAATGTTGATGTTAATGGGCTACTACTTGCTAATCAGAGTATGAAGGAGACTGGTTTCTCACAGTGGGGAGGAAGTACAGTTCATAACAGAGACATTTTGAGCCACCCCACTGAGAGCTTTCCATGAGGCAAACAGTGAGTTGTAGAGATAGAAAGGGGAGACACATTCTCACACCCCTACTTCAAAAGCCAGGACGACTCCAAGCAGAGGGGAAGCCTTGATCTATTTCTACAAGACTCACCTACACCTTCTAGCAGGTGCAGCCTCACAGGGGTAAAGGGGCACAACTCAGAACTGAGGTATCTCGTGCCTTAGAGACTCCCTTCAGTGTGTGGCAACACTGAACTAGATGGTAAGCACCTAACTCCCGTCTTGAGGGCCAAGGGCCAGTGTCACCGACATCAAAGAGTGGATTGGATTTGCATTCCCCAATTATGCTGGCCCCACCCTGATAAACTTATATCTGCTAGAGAAAAGGGGTATGTCAACATGACAAAAGAGAACAAGAATCAGTCAGAAAAGAAAACTAGCATATTTGACATCAAGAACACACTGGAAGGAATTAATAGTAGGCTGGACAAAGTGGAGGATAGAATCAGCAATTTGGGAGACAAGGTAAAAAAACAAAACAAACATAAAAAACAACAACAAACACCCAAACAGAGCAACAACAAGAAAAATATAATTGAAAAGAATAAGAATAAATTAAAGGAACTCTGGGGTAATATGAAACATAACAACAACTGCATCATAGGAGTACCAGAAAGAAAAGAAAATGAGGAAGGAATAGATAACCTGCTTAAAGAAATAATCACAGAAAACTTTCCTAACCTGGTGAAAAAAAAGTTATACAGTTCAAGTAGCATAAGAGTCTCAATCAAGGTGAACCCAAAAAGACCCATGCCAAGACACATCATAATTAAAATGGCCAAGGCTAAAGATAAAGAGAGAATCTTAAAGGTAGCAAGAGAGAGACAGTTAGTTTCCTGCAAGAGAGCCACCATGAGACTGTCAGCAGATTTCTCAACAGAAACACTCTAGGCCAGAAAAGATTGGCAGGAAGCATTCAAAGTAATAAAAATTAAGAACCTGCAACCAAAACTGTTCTATCTAGCAATGATATCATTCAAAATTGAATGCAAAATAAAACTTCTCAGACAAAAGAAAGCAAAAGAGTTCAGTACCACCAAACAAGTATTACATACAATTCTAATGGGATTCATTTAAGAAGAAGAAAAAATAAAGAAAGGAATATAGGCATAAAAAATTACATTAAATAAGTATATATCAATAATAACAATATGTAAATGAATTAAATGTTCCATTCAAAATACATAAGGTAGCCAAATTGATAAGAAAACACGACTCTACAAGAGACACACCTCAGAACAAAATATTCACACAGGCTAAAAGTGAAAGGATAGAAAAAATATATATTCCACGCAAATAAAATGAAAAAAAAAAAAAAAAGGTAGGGGTAGCAATACTCATATCTGATCAAATAGATGTCAAAATAAAGGCCATAACAAGAGACAAAGAATTTCACTACATAATATAAAAGGATAAATCCAACAAGAGGATATAACCCTGGTAAACATATGTATACCCAATATAAGAGTACCAAAATATATGAAAAAAACATCAGAAAGAATTTAAGGGAGAGATTGACAGATATACGTTCAGAGTAGGGACCTTTAACACCCCACTCACATCACTGGATAGGTTCTCTATATAAAAAAGATTAACAAAGAAACAGAAACCCTAAATGATGCACTAGATCAGATGAATTTAATTAGTATTTACAGAACATGTCATCCCAACAGGGCAGACTATACATTCTTCTCAAGTGCACAAGGGACATTCTCAAAAATAGATGACATGTTAAGACACACCTAAGTCTCTACAAGTTTAAGAACGTTGAAATCATATAAAGAATCTTCTCAGATAACCATGACATGAAACTAGAAATTAATTACAATAAAAACACTCTAAAAGATTTAAACACATGGCAGCTAACTAGCATATTATTAAACAATAAGTAAATTGTCAATGAGATCAAGGAAGAAAATTAAACTTCCTGGAAAATAATAAAAATTAACACACAACAACACAAAATTTATGAGACACAGTGAAAACAGCGCTAAAAGGAACATTCATAACATTACAGGTCTACCTCAAGAAACCAAAAAAAAATTCTAATAAACTATCTAACCCTACAACTTGAAGAATTAGAAAGAGAACAAAAAAAGAATCCCAGCCCAGTGGTATGGCTCAGTGGATTGACCACCATCCCATGTACTGAGAAGTTCTGATTCAATTCTGGGTCAAGGCACTTGCCCAGGTTGTGGGCTTGATTCCCATTAGGGGGCATTCAGGAGGCAGCTGATCAATGTATCGCTCTCACATCAATGTTTCTATCTCTCTCTAAAAAAAAATCAATAAAATAGATTTTGAAAAATCCCAGAGTAAGTAAAAGGAAGGAAATAATAGAGATCAGAGAAGAAATAAATTATATAAAGAATAAAAAACAATACAAAAGACCAATGAAACAAGAGCTGATTATTTGAAAAAATAAGCAAGATAGATCAACCTCTAGCCAGACTCACCAAGAAACAGAGAGTGAGAATCCAAATGAATAACATTAGAAGCAAAAGAGTTGAAGTAACAACTGACACCACAGTAATATAAAGGAAAAATGCTAACAAATGGACAACATAGGTGAAATGAACAAATTTCTAGACTCAAACAAGCTTCCAAAACTCAACAGGGAAGAGTCAGAAGACCAGAACAGACCAATAACAACTAAGGAAATTGAAACAGTAATCAATAAACTCCCAGGAAATAAAAGCCCTGGTCCAGTTAGCTTCACAGAGGAGTTTTACAGAACATTCAAAGAAGAACACCTACTCTCCTCTAACTATTCCAAAATAATTCAAGAGAAAGAAAGAGTTTCAAGTTCTTTTTATGAGGCCAGCATAATCCTAATTCCAAAACCAGATGAAGACACTACCAAGAAAGAAAATTATAGGCCAATATGCCTGATGAACATAGACACCAAAATCCTCAACAAAATATCAGCAAATCAGATCTAGCATATATATGTATGTGTGTGTGTGTGTGTGTGTGTGTGTGTGTGTATATATATATATATATATATATATATATATATGAATTATTCATCATGACCAAGTGGGATTTATCCCAAGGATGCAAGGATGGTTCAATATCTGCAAATCAATTAATGTGATACACCACTTAAACAAAATGAAAGATAAAAATCATACAATCATATCATTAGATGCTGAAAAATCATTTGACAAATACAGCATCCAATTTGATAAAAATTCTCAGCAAAGAGGGAATAGAGGGATCATACCTTAACATGAAAAAGACCATATATGACATACCTATAGCAAACATCATACTCAAAGGGCATAAATTAAAAGCATTTCCTTTAAGAAGAGGACCATGGCAGGGGTATTTGCTTCCACCACTCGTATTCAACCTACTACTGGAACTCTTATCCATAGTGATCAAACAAGAAGAAAAATAAGAGACATCTGAATTGGAAAGGAGAAAATAAAACTGTCATTATTTACAGATAACATAGTATTGTGCATAGAAAACCCTAAAGACTCTACCAAAAAAAAAAAAAAAAAAACCCTGCTAGAATTAACATATAAATTTGGCAAAGTAACAGGGCACTAAATTAACATCCAGAATTTGATGTCATTTATTTTTTATTTTTTTCTTTATTTTTTTTATCCTCACCCGAGGACATTTTTCCATTTTTTGATCAGCTAGAGCAGGAGGGAGAGAGAGAAACATCGACGTGAAGGGACACATCGAGTGGCTGCCACCCGCACGACCAACCAGGGCCGGGGACAAACTGCAACCGAGGTACGTGCGCTTAGCGGGAACCGAACCCTGGTCTCTCTGTACCGCAGGCCAATGCTCCAACCGCTGAGCCAAACCAGCCAGGGTGATGTCATTTTTTTTTAATCCTCACAAGAGGACATCCTGTCTGTTCTCAGACAGAGTGAGAGGTGGAGAGAGAGACAGAGAAGCATCAGTGTGAGAGATACACATTGACTGACTGCCTCCTGCATGACTCTGACCAGGGCTGGGGACCAAACAGCAATCCAAGTATGTGCCCCGACCGGAATCTAACATGTGACTCTCCGGTCCAAGGGCCGATGCTCCGATTACTGAGCCAAACTGGCTAGGGCTTGATGGCAATTTTATACACCAATATTGAATACTCAGAAGAAGAAACTAAAAGGCAACCTCATTAACCACTGCAACAAAAAAATTAGGATACCTAGAAATAAACTAGACCAAGGAGCTTAAAGACCTGTTCTCAAAAAACTACAGAACATTGAGAAAAGAAATAGAGGAAGATATAAAAAAAAAACTGGAAGTATGAATTGGAAGAATGAGCATCATTAAAATATCCACTGTACCCAAAGCAATCTATAGATTCAATGAAATCCCTATTAAAATACCAATGACACATTTCACAGATTTACAACAAATACTCCAAAAGTTTATATGGAAACAAAAATACCCAGAATAGTTACAGCAATCTTGAAAAAGATGAACAAAGTTGGAGGGATCACAATACTGAATATCAGGTTATACTACAAAGCTATCATAATCAATATAGCCATAGTAATCAATACAGCCTTGTACTGGCACAAAGAACAGGTATATAGATCAATGGAACAGAAAGAGAACCCAGAAATCAACCCAAGATATCATGCTCAATTAATAATCGACAGTGGAGTAAAAATATTATCTGCAGTAAATTGTGGTGGGAAATTGAACAGGTACATGCAAGAGAAATGAAACTAGACCAACAAGGTACACAGTACACAAGAATAAACTGAAAATAAATAAGAGACTTAAATGTAAAAATCATAGAAGAAAATGCAGGCAGCAAAATCTCCAACATCACATGTAACAGAATTTTCACTGATACATTGCCAAGGGCAAGAGAAACAAAGGAAAATATTAATAAACAGGACTACACCAAACTAAAAATTTTCTGCACAGCAAAGGAAACAAGCATCAAAATAAAAAGGGAACTCACTGTATGAGAGAATATATTTGGCAATGATACATTGGATAAGAGGTTGATTTCCATAATATGTAAAGTACTCATACAACTCAACAAAAAGAAAAGAAACAATGTAATTAAAAAATGAGTAGAGGGCATGAATAGACACTTCTCCAAAGAGGACATACAAGTGGCCAAGAGGTATATGAAAAAATGCCCATTGTCACTAATTATCAGAGTGCCAATTTAAACAAAAATGAGGTATCACCTCACACCTGTCATCAACAAATCATCAAACAACAAGTGCTGGTGAGGGTGTGGAGAAAAAGGAACTCTAGTACAGTACTGGTGGAATGCAGACTGGTGCAACCACTGTGGAAAACAATATTGTGTTTCCTCTAAAAATCAAAAATAGAACTTCCATTTGGTCCAGTGATTCCACTTCTAGGAATATATTCTATGAATCCTGAAACATCAATCAGAAATAATATATGAATCCCTATGTTCATCGCTCTGGTACATTTATGCAATGGAATTCTATGCAGCTGTAAGAAAGAAAGTTCTCTTACTCTTTGAGACAGCATGGAGGTACCTGAAGTGTATTGTGCTAAGCAAAATAAGCTAGTTAGAGAAAGACAAGTATCACATAATCTCACTTATTTGTGAAATCTAATGAACAAATTAAACTGATGAACAAAGGGATTTAGAGACATGGAATCAGGGCACAGACTAACAAACTTCAAAGGAAAGGGTGGTAGGGGGTGGGAAGTGATAAACCAAAGAACGTATATGCCTATGTACATAAACAATGGACATAGACAACAGTGAGGTAAAAGCAGAAGGTGGGAATGGGGAGGAGGGTGTCAATGGGGGAGAAAAGAGGGACATTTGTAATATTTTCAACAATAAATATGAATTTAAAAAATAAATATCAAAAATTAATGTCATATTTTAAATTTTATGATTATTTTTTTCATTCCGACAACATGTTTTTTTAATACAAAATCAGCTGAAAATGGGATAATAGACAATGTACCTGATGGAAATTCCATACTCCTTACTATCCGTGGAATCTCCTAGTTCTTAGTGTTAGAATGGCCTCCGCAAAAATTAATTGAAGATGATTTATGACCCAACCTTGCTTACACTTTTCCCTTTACATTTATGTAAGGTGGTTTCGTCAAGGAATATGCTATTCCCAGAAAGTGATCTTCTGCTCTCAGCCAATTTCTGAGTAACAGGAAAAGAGGTTGGATATTATATTACCTTATTTTGAAAAATGAGAATTAAACCTGACCTTTCCTGTCCATGATGCTTCTTTAGTTCCTTTAATGGTGAGTCCAAGCTAATCTGGTTGTTATAACCCATGCAGAGACAGCTCAGCCAGAACAAGTTTAGGGAATACAAATTATTTTTTGTTTAGTTATCTAAATTCTTGTGTTGGATTTTACTGATAATCAGCACTTGATTAAGTTCCACAATGGTGGTCCACATGACCCAATGTGGGATATATAATGGATCTCTGTAGGCATTATAAAAATGCCCTGACCCTTACATAGTTAGCCATTTTGAACAAAAAGTGTGGGTAAAATTTGTGATAATTGTAAAAAAGGCTGAAGTTATAGACGCTTTAATGGGACACACTGACTTTGTAATAGTGAAGAGAGAATCGGAATCAATTCACCTAGAAAAGGAATAATAGAGGTCCCTGGGAAATATGGAGGATGGAAAAGCTTAAATGATCTTTCATCATTTAAAGCCATTTCTGGACGCTTCATCAGGAAGAAAATGCCATAGATAGAATCTTCTCAATATTTGGAAGTACCTTAAATATAATGCTTTGTCAACAGAATAGCTCTGTTATGATTTGGTAGCCATTTCCTGTAATATTACTACACAGAAACAGCAAGATATGACTTCAGTGCTGGCACAAAACACTATTCTAGTCTTTCAGATATCTGCCCTACCCCTATTCCTTAGACATCACTCACTCATTCATTAGGACACTTGGATGCTACACAAATGTTAGTGAAGACAAATAGGTCTAATTTGACTGCCTACCCTTACACAGATCTTCTAACAACAACCACTAGACTCAATAAAGCCCATAAGATGACTAGGAAGCCACAATGGAGGCACTGTCAACCTCTAATTCCCAGCAAAAGTCCCATCTCCAATAATTGTAATGAATATATATTTTTCAGTATTACAATGTATACCCTTAGAATTGTCCTTCTTATATGGAAACCAGGATTAAATTGTCTCCCTCCTCAAAATATACTTGTATATGCATTATGTGTGGTCATAAGAGATCTTTTTAGTGTTTACAGAAATACTACCTTTGCCATGGAAAACTTTCTGGTCAACCTCAATGCGCACTGGCCATGTTTATTTTGGATATGTAGAATTGAGTTACACTTCCTCCTTGAAGGCCAAGGTATAGTTTATATATATATTTTTTAATCTGGATGGGTCTGGGATGTTAAGGGTTTGTTTGACATTAATATGACAGGTTGGCCTAATTTTCCTCTTAGAGTCTTGCTAATAGTAGCCCGAATTTAAAGCTGTATAAAAAAAGTGAAATGACTTGTCCCAAACTGTCAGGTTGATCAGTTATAATGTACTCATGGGACACTTATCAGAAACCAATACATTGTAAAAAAAAAAAAAAAAAAAAAAAAGGGATGGATATTGTTGAGAACAATTTTCTATGGACCTTTTATCTTTTTACATATATGGTAATCAGAGGCACAGATGGCTTTTTTTTTTAGGACTATCTTTTCAATGATATAGCAAAAATACTTACAAGAGAAAATTTTTGCCTCCTTCAAAGCTAAAGGCAGGTAGTTTTATTTAATATTCAATTTAATAAAGATAATGTTTTTTTCTGGGGTAAAATTCAGACTGGTTTGCTTGTGACCCATTACAAAAGATTATTCATAGACAGCATCTTTCTGTGTCATTCTGCATCAGCCCTGTGGGACTTGAGGGACAAAAGAAACTGGCATGAACATTAATATGTTGCTGCTTGCTGCCATGTGTAATAAAGTTATTTGACTCTGACCCAGGAGTCTTGTGTCTTCTATCAGTATTCGTGAAACTATAATGGGCTAACTTGTTAGCTGGCAAATAAAGTAAAATTTTAAACTCTCCACAGTTCTTAATATTGACTTCATATATTTAGCCTCAATATTTTTTGAAAAAATTCACTACGTCTTAATACTGGAACATTTTATAGCAGTGGCTTATGAATATCTGTGATGAAATATATGCAGGGACAAGTAAACGTATTTTTTCCTGGAAGGTTGGTAGTACAATCTGAAATTTGATTCCTTTTCCTTGTATTGTAAAATTAATTTTAAACCACATTTTCATGTGAGAAAGTCATGTTAATTTTGCTTTTCTCTATGAAATAAATACAAATAAATTTGCATTTGTTTTTATATAAAAATGACACATCAGATCAATCTTTACATTGTTTACCAATTTGAACTTTTTAACTTGCTCTCTGAGCTTCTCTCACCCCATCCAATTTTCACATATTTATGAACTTGAGTGGTCACTGACATCAGTATCTTTTTACCTAGAAACAACTCACCAATCCTCTGATGGTTGGTTTGGCTAACACTTCAGATTGTGGTTGTGATAGTCATCGTCTAAATCCCAGATATCCTGATTATCTGGAATCATGTTAAAATCCAGTAATTTCATTTTGAGTAATGAATGCCTCACACAAAATTTTCTCTTTGCCTGACTGACTGCTTATTTTTCAGAGACTCCGATGTCACACTTAAAGGTGATCTGCCACCATCACATTCCCTGGGAGTCATGAAATCATGACTTCTTAGAGATCCATCACCTTATCAACAAACAATTTTGAAACATGTGAATGGTGGCAGCCTTTAGATAATGTAATTACTTTAATTTCCTCTCTTTTTATGTAGATCCTTTGGTTTTAAGTGAGTTTCAGGTTGAAATTTAATTTTTATTGATATTAAGAATATTTCTTTAGAAATCAAATGTCAGGGTACATCAGTAATCACAGAATTATATTAAGAATTTGAATTCAAATACTATGACTCTCTCAAGATGGTTGACATATTTAAGCTCAACCAAGTTATTAAAGTAAACAAATTAAATGATAATTGATAGGGTTTTAGAACATGTTAAAATATATTTGTGTGAAAATATATTTAATAGCTGACATAATTATATTTTAAAATGAAAGCCTGAAACACCAATCAGGAAGAATATATGTACCCCCTTGTTCATAGCAGCACTATTTACAATAGCTAAGATCTGGAAACAGCCCAAGTGTCCATCAGTAGATGAATGGATAAAAAAGCTGTGGTACATATGCACAATGGAGTACTATGCAGCGGTAAGAAAGAAAGATCTCTTATCCTTTGAGATGAGATGGAGGGACCTGGAAAGTATTATCCTAAGTGAAATAAGCCAAACAGAAAAAGACAAATACCACATGATCTCACTTATACATGGAATATAATGAACATAACAGTCTGAGGAATAAGGTAGACCCAGAAATATAGAAGTAGGGCACAGACTGACATCCGTCAGAAGAGGGGGTGGGGGATTGGGAAGAGATAAAACACAGAACTTATATGCATGTATGCATGACCAATGGACATGGACAACTAAGCCGGGGACGGGGCGGGGGTGGGGTGGGGAGGGGGGTGCCAATGGGGTAAAAAAGGTGAAATATCTGTAACAAAAAATAAATTAATTAATTAAAAAAATAAAAATAAATAAATAAATTTTTAAAAAAATGGAACAATGTAGGAACAATCATTTTTTAATTCATTATCAATCTAAACATAATTTACAAAATGAGTTATAGCCTACTGTTTTAAGTAAAATTATCCTTCTTATATTTGTTTTTGAGGAAGAATCAATATACTATATGAATTATGATATTTTAAAAAAATGTAGTTTTCTGGAGTATCTTTAAGATTCATATTTATTTTAATTTAAAATAATGAAATAGTTATTTTAAGTTTCTCTGTTCAGTACATTTATTGAGGATATGCTATTACTAAAATGTTCTAGAGTGTTTAGAATTTGTGTATAAATATATAAAATAAGATATTTGCCCTTAAAATACAGTAATTGTCAAGTACCCATTGGGGCTCAGTAATAAATAATAAATTTGAAAGTGAGAAACAAAGACATATTGAGGTTAAAAGGACAGAATCAAAAAGTGACTGATGTCCAGCCAGGGTGGCTTAGGGGTTGAGCATCCACCCATGCACCAAGAGGTCACTGGTGTGATTCCTGTTAGGGGCACATGTCCAGGTTGTGGGCCCAGTCCTCAGTGGAGGGCATGAGGAGGTGACCAATGGATGTTCTCTCTTATCAACGTTTTTATCTCTCTCTTCCTCTTCCATCCTCTCTCTCTAAAAACCAATAAAGAAAAAACAATTTAAAAAAATGATTGATGAAGAATATGGCATTTAACATACATCTTAATATACATCAAGATCTTGAAACCTAAAAATTTAGACAGTATGTTCTTCCTGGAGAGAATATTAGTAGTCTTCAATATTTAGGCCACACAGAATGTAATTTTAATTGTTAAAAAGATAAAAATAAAGAAAAATGAAACTTCTCAATGAAAATTAATCTTCAAAAAATTATTTTTTGAACCTTACAGAAGAGCAATTTTTTTTTTTTTTTACTACTGGTGCTTTTCAAGACACAATATGGAGATGATAAGTAAACATAAGGTAAGAAGACAGGAACTAGGCACCAGCTTGAAGGTGACATACTGGAAAGTAATTTTGGTGTGTTGTGCTGCTCAGGAGATTTCTTTAAACCAACTGTTTTTGCTTGGGGAATATTTCCCTGGAAATTAGAATATAGTGCTAAAATTACTCTATTTTTCTTTTATTTTAATCAGGTATGCACAGTTTTAAACGCTGCCTATAACAATATGGGTTGGCACTTTTGTGTCTAATTTTAGTTGAATAAAAATGTGAGGCTTTGGTAAAATGTCTATCATAGTCAGTAAATTAATAACCCATATATTTTTTTATCTACTTGAGTGAACTTTGTAGGGAGTAACTGATAGGCCCTGGATGTGAAAATGCTGCCACTGCACAGCCATCTGGCTGATCAGATGGTAGTTTTCCATTTTTGTCAGAAAATTAATTTCTCTGGTAGAAAGCAAGACAGTATTGCTAGCAAACCTTCAGAGATAACATTACCAAACCTTTTCTCAGAGTTCTTGTAAAATAGTGCTCTTGCTTCTGCATTCCCTTCTATAAATTTTATATTTCTTTTTTAATTAAAGTAGCTGAAGGTTAATCAATGATGAGTAAAAGTAAGTCTGTCATTATAATGAAAGAAAATCATGACATTTAAAAGTTATGATGTAGGAAAATATTAGATTACTCTCAATATGAATATAAATTCTGCCACTTAGAATCCATGACATTGAAAAGAATTTCCTCTCTCTGCATTTTTTTACTTTATTCCTACATACATAAATCAATCAATCTTATGCAAAGTTGTAAGATAAGGAACATATTTGAATTTCTTAGCATAGTACAAAGCACTTTTCAAAGACATCTTGCCAGCCAGTTGAGCAGCATAAAAGCCACATTTTAGCCTGCAACTCACTGAGGGAAAAGAAATATATCTTCATTGCTATTACTAGCTCTTGGTTGCATAACACATATCACAGAGGCTCCATTAATATTTTTGTAAGGAGTAACTGAATAACACAATGACCAGAATTCATTTTTAAAATTACAAAGCATTTATACTAATTTCTCTAGGTTAAACTCTAAAACACATTTAGTAAAATGATGGTGGATTTTCCATTTTGATTCCAGAAACATGAAATCAGATTGGAAGTTACAGCTGTATCCCTTCTAGTTTCTGGGTGAAGAGTACATATAGGGTATTTTCTATGAATATTTGAGAAATGAATAATTCAATCATTCAATTTGAGGTCTAAATTTTGAAAGTTTGTGTTATAATTCTTGTAAGTTCAATTCTAAAGACTTTTGATTAAATTAATTATGAATATGCAGTTTTGACATTCTAGAAATTTAACTATGGAGAGTGGTCACATGTACTCTTCCAAGTACCTTGCCTTTCATCATGTTTTCAATCTTTACCAATTACATATAATGATTTGCTGTCAAATTTTATTTGATAGATATTATTGCTTATCTAGTATAAAGAAAAATGTTCTCTTAATAGAAAGTTAAAATGGTATACAATAAAAACATGCTGATCTTTTGTAAATACAGCCAATTATATATTTTACCAAACAGATGTAATGTGATGTAATGTGTATCAACATATATTTTGAGATCTTGTTAAAATAAAATACATGTGAACTTTAATGATAAATATTAAGAAAATGCACTTTGTTGTATTCACTTATTTATTAATTTCTTTATGCATCATTTTGGAAACTCCCCTTTTATCCATCTCTACTGTTTCTACCTAAGTTATGTTGTCTGTTATATTGATTTCATCTTTAACAACCTATTGCTTGGATCTTCTCCAGTGTTACCTGCCAATAATGCATTATTTAAGCTCTTGCCAGAGCCATCATTCAAAGGCATATGTTATATCTTCTGACTCTCCTACTTATATCATTTAAAATCAGCCTTCAGGGAAAATGAATCTAAATCTTTCATTTGTGACTGAAAGTAATTCATAATTTTGTTTCTGTTTTACACTCTAACTTTATTTTGTAACACACACAACCCCATTGGTATACCATGCTCATATGAAATCCATTGCAGGAAATACAATCTCTGCTTCTCCATTAATTCATGCATTGGCACACATTGTTCCTTCTTTGAAAGACATTGCCTTTTCTCTACTTTTCGCTCTCTGGCATACAGTCATTATTGTCCAAGATGCAGAAGAAAGTCACCACTAAAATTTCACAGAGATCTCAAGACTGTCTTACCTGCTTATATTTCACTTTTTGATAGCACACTCTATACATATAGTTACTCAGCATGTTAAAAATGCCTAGTGAGGCTGAGAAGCCCAACTTATCATTTTATTTAATTTTTTACTAATTTTAATTTAAATGTACATATCTAAATAGTGGTTACTCTATTAACATCACTGAATTATAAGAAAGGTTTCATTTCTTGCTGATGCTACTAATATATGTATATATATATATATTAACTTGGGTAAGTCATTTACCATCCTTAAATACTTAATTCAATAATAAAGTGTACATTTTACTATTAATATTTTTCACAAAGTTTAGGGATATCTCAAATTAGGTAATTTACTCTATTTAAAACATATTACTAGCAATGTATTATAAAATGTTAGTTATGATAAATGAAAATGTTACAAAAACTGATTTAAAAATTTATACTGTTGTGAGGAATCCAAGATGGTGGCAGAATAGGTAGACGTTACACTCACCTCCTCCTAGGACCATGCTGGAATTAAAACTAAAATATAGAGCAATAAACTTGATTGACAAACTGAAGACTAGCTGAAGAGAAGTCTTATAACCAAAGATTTATAGAAGAAGGTGTATTGAGACTGGTAGGAAGAACAGAGATGTAAAAAGAGCTGGCCCTATATCCATGATGGCAGTTGAGATTCTGGTTGGATGGGATCTCTGAGCTGCAATGGTTCCTACTGAAAAGTGTCGAGGTATCAACACTAAGCCATGCTCCCCAGCCCAGAGCACCAAAGCCAGAAAGAGACTTCCACATAACATTTGTAGTAAAAATCACTGGGGATTCTGTCTGCCAGAGAGATGCAGCAGTTTGCTAGAGAAATGGGCACCCTCCAAAAAGGCCAAAACACAAAATCTCGTTTATAGCCATTTACCCTGGACTCTGGAGGAGGAAGGGCAGAGTATACTAGGTTTGCATGAAAAAATACTGGGGTTTGTGGGACTGAGGAGAGAGGTGAAGGTACAGCTGCCAGAATACCTGTGCTGAGTCCCTCTCCCATTTCACATATGTCATCTTCTTTGGGTGGAGTACCTCTTTCCATATGTCAATGCCTTGGAGAATACCCTATTGTTCCAACCTGCATATGTTGTGCCTTGCTGAGGATTCAGCTGTCTCAGCTGGGATGTAGAGGTTTGAACAGACTCAGGGGGTGTCAGTGACTGAATTGTGTGGCTTTAGGATGGGGACCATTTCCCCCACTTTCCCATGAACCTGAATGTCACCTCCCCTCATGGGAGATACATTCCCCACTTTTGGGATTCTGGTGTCCTCACCCTCCCAACTCCTGGTTGCTCCACTCTCTGAGGTGTGGGCAGAATTGGAACAGGCTGATCTGTAGAGCTCTGGAGCAGGGTCCACTCTTTTCCAAATTCTCAGAAGCCTGCTAGCATTTTCTCCTCAAGGGAGATCTACTAACCCCATTCTCCCAATACCCAAGGGTCCAACCCTGCTGAGATAGGGATATTAGCAGAATCTGGAACAGATTAAGTTGTGTGGCTCTAGGATGGGGGCTATTTTCCCCTCACACACCTAACTTGAGAAGAGCCCTTCTTTCACATACCCAAATATTGGTCTGTTTGGTTCTGATAGACTCTGCTAAATCTCACCCTGACAACTCCCTGAGACACCACCCCAACACAATGTGTGTGATCACCCATCATGTGACAGCTAGACTTGGTATACACTAGGACATTTTCACAGTGGCCTCAGAATAAGAAGTGGTGCCAAATTTGAAGCTGTATGAATCTTGTGAATACCACTCATCCATACCTAATGACTCACTGAGATACCACCACAGGAATTCTAGTACTGCTAGAAGCTCTTTCAGTAACTGAGTTTAACAGGCTGCCAGAAGGTTGAGGCAGATGGAGGTAGATCTCTTGGTGCCATGGGACTTTTTCAGAGAGGCCCCTAGTCCTGATTCTGCTAAAGCCAAACTTGTGTACTATTGGTTCTTCCTGCACCCACCAAGGTCCAACAGAGGTAGCCACAAACTGTAAATTTCTTTGGAGCCCAAAATAAGTTGCCCAGCACCAGTCACAGAAATTGTCTGACACTGGCTGGAACCAGAGACCTTCAAAAAAGCCCCAGAACCACCACTCCCAGTGGCCAGATTTAGACAACATTACAGTAGGATACAATTAGATCCACAGGTGACATATTTATAGAGAGATCAAGACAGGCACAAGACCCTGTTGTGAAAAATCCTGCTCCATGTGGTTAGCAGCTACACTGTAGCTTGTATGGTACAGTCGGGATTGATACAATCAGCCAGGCTGAGGGTCAATTCCATGCTAAAATAAGAAAATAACAATCAATATTCAATTACAACATGAGGGTCCACATAACCCA
The DNA here is from genome assembly GCF_014108415.1 of Molossus molossus. Lineage (NCBI taxonomy): Eukaryota > Metazoa > Chordata > Mammalia > Chiroptera > Molossidae > Molossus > Molossus molossus. The sequence continues at coordinate 82,587,212 of NW_023425401.1, read as the reverse complement.
CACAAGAAATATCCCTAGAGCATCCAGCTCAGGTAATCAAAAAAACTTTGCTGCCCACTGGTGTGACTCAGTGCTTGACCAACAAGCCATGCACCAAGGGGTTGCTGGTTCAATTCCTGGTCAGGGCACATGCCCAGGTTGTGAGCCCAATCTCCAGTGGGGGGCAGCCAATTGATGTTCTCTCTCACTGATGTTTTTATCTTTCCCTACTTCTCCCATCCTCTCTCTCTAAAATCAATAAAGAATTTTTTTTTTAAAAAAAAGAACACTGCACTGCTAGGTCACACAGGACAGCTACAACATAAGGACACCCTAACAACACTGGGAGTCATAGCAGATCTACCTAAGATAAATATAAACACAAAGAAGCAACCAAAAGATGTTCCAAATTAAAGAACAGAAGAAATCTTTATAAAAAGTGATAAATTAAACAGAGGCAAGCAATTTATGAGAGATAGAGTTTAAAAAATGACTACTATAAAGATGCTCAAGAAACTTAGTGAACAATAGAATGAAAAAGGACATAGAAACCATAAAAAGAACCAGTCAGAAATGAATAGAATATCTGAAATAATACAATAAAAGGACTAAACAGTAAGTGTGATGAAGCACAGGACTGAATCACCAATTTGAAAGACAGGGTAGAAGAAAACACCCAACCAGAGCAGCAAAATCAAAAAGAAGGATTAAAAATATACAAGGATAGTTTCAGGGAACTTTGGAAGAACATGAAGCACAGCAATATCCATATCTCAGGGATACGAGAAGGAGAAAAGAGAGCAAGGGATAAAGACCTATTTGAAAAAATAATGACTCAAAACTTCCCTAACCTAGTGGAGGAAAGGGACACCTAAGTCCAGGAGGTGCAGAGATTCTCAAACATTATGAACCCTAAGAAGCCCACCACAACAAGACACATTACAATTAAATGACAAAGATTAAACACAAAAAGAGAATCTTAAAAGCAGCAAGAATCTTAAAAACAGTTAGTTACCTACAGGGGGCAACCATAAGACTGTCACCTGTTTTCTCTACAGGGACTTTCAACCCAGAAGGGAATGGCATAAAATATTCAGTTTTGAAAAGCAAGGGCCTATAATCAAGACTACTTTATTGGAAAGGCTATCGTTTAAAATTGAAGAAAAGATATAGGGCTTCCCAGACAAGAAAAAACTAAAGGAGTTTGTTATCAGCAAACCTACATTACAAGAAAAGTTAAAAGATTATATTTAAGAAGAAGTTGATATAAAACAACAACAATAGAGCAACATAGTCAAAAGAATAAAATGCAAAAATTGTGTCCTCATCAATAATCATTTTAAATGTAAATGGCTTAAATGTTCTAGTCAAAAGACTTAGAATAGCTGAATGGATAAGAAAACAAGACCTATATAAATGCTGTCCACAAGAGACTCACCACAGAATGAAAATAGGCATAATTAAAAGTAAAGGGATGTTGAAAGATATTTAATGCAAATGCAAATTGAAAAAGCTCTCATCAATAAAATACTCATACAAAATAGAATTTATTTTTTAAAAAATTTTATTAATGTACTTTTGTTATAGATGTTTCTTCTTTTTTTTTCCCCATTGACACCCTCCTCCCCAACCCCCCCACCACATATCTGGCTTTGTAGTTTGTGACCATCAGTTATGTGTATATGCATATAAGTTCTGTGGTTTATCTCTTCTCTCGCCCCCACCACCCCCTCTTCTGAGGGTTGTCAGTCTGTATCCTATTTCCATGTCTCAGGGTCCACCCAAATCCTCAGATTGTTATGTTCATTATATTTCACAAATAAGTGAGATGATGTGATAGTTGCCTTTGCTTAGCTTCTTTCTCTTAGGATAATACTCTCGAGGTCCCTCCATGTCATCTCAAAGGATAAGAGATCTTTCTTTCTTACAGCTGCATAGTACTCCATTGTGTATATGACCACTGCTTTTTATCCATTTGTCTACTGATGGACATATGGGCTGTTTCCAGATCTTTGCTATTGTAAATAGTGCTGCTACAAACATGGGGGTACAATATATTCTTTCTGATTGGTGTTTTAGGCTTCTTAGGGTATATTCCTAGAAGTGGGATCACTGGGTAAAATGAAAGTTCAATTCTACATTTTTTGAGGTAACACCATATTGTTATCCATAGTGGCTGCACCAGTCTGCATTCCCACCAGCAGTGTACTAGAGTCCCCTTTTTCTCCACACTCTCGCCAACACTTGTTCTTTGATGATTTGTTGATGGCAGCCATTCTGACAGGTGTGAGGTGATACCTCATTGTTGTTTTAATTTGCATCTCTCTGATGATTAGTGATATTGGGCATTTTTTCATATGTCTCTTAGGCATTTGTATATCCTGTTTGGAGAGGTGTCCATTTCGCTTCTCTGCCCATTTTTTAATTGTCTTGTTCCTGTTCTTAAGGAAAATGTTTTTAGTTTTTGACCATTAAGTATGATGTTGGCTGTAGGTCTTTCATATATGGCCTTTATTATGTCGAGGTATGATCTCTCTATTCCCAGATTGCTGAGCATTTTTATCAGAAATGTGTGCTGGATTTTGTCAAAGGCTTTTTCAGTATTTATTGATATGATCATGTGGTTTTTATTCTTCATTTTGTTTATGTGGTGTATCACATTTATTGATTTGTGAATATTGTACCAGCCTTGCATCCCTGGGATGAATCTCACTTGGTCATGGTGAATAATTTTTTTGATGTATTGCTGGATCCGATTTGCTAGTATTTTGTTCAAGGTTTTTGCATCTATATTCATCAGGGATATTGGTCTGTAGTTTTCTTTCTTTGTAGCGTCTTTTTCTGGATTTGGAATTAGGATTATGCTGGCCTCATAAAATGAGTTTGGATGTCTTCCTTCTTCTTGAATTTTTAGGAATAATTTGAGAAGAATGGGTGTTAGTTCTTCTTTGAATGTTTAGTAAAATTCTCCTGTGAATCAATCAGGGCCTGGGCTTTTGTTTGCTGGGAGAGCATTAATTACCTCTTCAATTTTTTAGTTGTTATTGATCTGTTCATATTTTCTATCTATTCTCAGTCCAGTTTTGGGGGACTATATGTTTGAGAACAATAAAGCTTTTGAACTTCCCTCACTTTAATTGGCTATATAATAAACTTGCTGAGCTAGCTCAGAGTCACTGTTTGTCCATTAGAGAGCAGTGTCTCACCTGGCCACAGCTTTTCTCTCTATAATGTCTCTGTGTCTTTCTTAGTCTCTGTATTTTTTCTCAGTCTCCCATTGCCCCCCTCCTCAGGTCTGGTTCGATTAGCCATGCAGGTCGTGGCAAAGTGGCGCCTGAACACAGACCTGAGTACAGAGGAATTTGAAGCCCAAAAAGAGGAGACACTGCTCCATGAAGTGTGCAGTTAAGAAGCAAAAGCAAGGTAGGGGAGTGGAACTGATTGATTGCCAGGTGTAAAGTATGGGAAATTCTATGTCTCATCTTTATGTGTCTATGTTAAGAGCTATGATTAAGGCTTGAGGATACTCAGTAAAGAAATATTAACTCCTCCTTACCCTTGGTTTCCTGATGAAGGGCAATCAACTTAGAAACCTGGGAAAAAGTAGGGAAGTGCCTGCAAGGCATAGATACAGCGAAAAGCCCAAACAAGGTTCTGGTGCAAAGATTTACTCTTTGGTCCCTAATTATAAATTGCCTTGATCCTGGGCAGGAGGCTAATAAAGTGAGAAAGCAAGGTGTTGTGAAAGACTTGATGAAAGCCGAGTAAGGCTATGAGCCCTTAAAGACCCCACCACCACCTTCCACTACAGTTGTGAGAGGGATTAACCCCCATGATGAGACTTTACCCTCAGAATATGAGAGACTTTAAGGTTACCCAAAAGTTTGTACAAAATCAACTGCAAATTTTAGTCAACCAGATGATTGGACAATTTGATCTGGAACAGGTAAAAGGACCCTATCACCCTATTCGCCAAGAAGCTAGCTAAAAAATTTCTTTTTAGGAGTCTACAATGACCCCATACCTGCAGGCAGTAGACAAACAGAAACTTTTCCCTATTTCCCTTTTTTATCATCATTATAAAATGAGAATCAAAGGGTTAATAATGTTTTAAAAGGTAAAGGTAAAAGTTTGCAAAAGGCAGAAACTGTGGAAATTGTGTTGCTGGCATGACCTTGGCTAAAAGAGCTTTAAGATTGATTATTTTTGAAATTATCACTATTGTGGTTTCTATTACTTCTACTATAACTGCTTCTTTAGCCCTGACTCAAAGTATTCATAATGCCCAATTTATAAATGATTTAGCTCAAAATACCTCTGCTGCTTTACACAATAAAAAAAATATTGACACCAAATTGGAAGCAAAATTAAATGCTTTGGAAGCCACAGTTATTGGGCTGGGAAATCAAGTTGAGAGCATTAAAGCTCGACAAAGGTTGCTTTACCATGCTGCTTAAAGTTTTAGCTGTGTTACTTCAATCCCATATAATAAGACCCAGTGGAACTGAGACAAAGTTAAGTAACACCTCCAGGAAATATGGATTCATAATAATATCAGTCTTGATTTGCATCGACTGCATAGACATATACAGGATATTCAAAATAACCATGATGATATAGTGAATCCAACACAACTGGCTAAGGAAATTTTAGATACACTTAAGGGTTTTGACCTTTCAATCTTCTTAAACATTCTTTATGATATTTGCTTGGATTTGTTACTGCTCTGATAATGCTGTTTTTTCTCTTGTCAGTCAGCTGCTGGATCTTCTAAGCCCAACTCAGAAGAGTCCAAATAGATGTTCACCGCATGTATTTAAAGACAGAAAAGAAGAATATTTGAAAAAAAAAAGGGGGGGGGGGCAAGATTAAAAAAAAAAGGGGGGGGATATGGAAGGTGGTTGAGCCAAGGTCCCTTGCTCCTGTGGTATTTGTATGGACTCACCCAGGACCTACTGGTGCCAGGGACGAGGCACTGCAGTGTTTCCATGGTCTTTCCCAGGACCCTTTATTCCCAAGGCCACTTGTTGACCCTGCGTGCTGTCAAAGCCCATGCAGGCGCATTCTGGTCAAAATCTCTTGTTGTTCTTGCGTGATGGCAAGGCCCACACAGGAGCCTTCTGAGCCATGGGCAAGAATGTATTGACAGTCTGTACCTTGAGCTTAGAAGCCAATGGACATATTTGGTGTTTGAGAAAAATAAAGCTTTCGAACTTCCCCTGCTTCAATTGGCTATATAATAAGCTTACTGAGTTAGCTCAAAGTCACTGTTTGTCCATCAGAGAGCCGTGTCTCACCTGACCACATATGTCTATAATGTTTCTGTGTCTTTCTTAGTCTCTGTGTTTTTCTCAGTCTCCCATTGCCCCTACTCAGGTCTGGTTCGACCAGCCATGCAAGTCTTGGCATAAAACCATATGAAACAACTTTTGTGATCATAATGTTATGAAACTAAAAATCAATCACAAGTAAACTAATTAAAAACATACAAAGAACAACTAATCTGAAGATGGTGGTGGGCAGGGTGAGTGTGTGAGAGAGTGAGCTAGTGTGTGAGAGAGTGGACGTGAAGGTGGATGACCAAACTCATGCAGTGCAGAGACTCAAAGCAGAAGGTTCCCGTGCTGTAAATGGGAGCAGCCAGCTACCACAAAGAGTGGCTCTTTAGGGTGCTTCTCCTTGCACTGCAGAGAGGTCCCACCATTTTGGAAGATCCTGGGTATTCTCTGGAAGGAGAAAGTGGGAGCGGCTAGGGCCCAGCAAACTGAGCCCACCAGTGCACCTGGCACCATTGGACCAGTGGATACTCTGTATCAACACAGACCAGTGCACAATAGCACAGCTGCCAAGGTGCCAGTCGTGGAAGCTTTGGACAGCCAGGAGCCCAGCACCATCCCCACAGAGTCGAGATGTACCCTCAGCAACAGAGGCTGGGGAGCAGACATCCATCCCCAGTCACAGAAGCACAGACCAGCAACTGAGACCCAACTCCCAAAACTACAGGAAAAGCTGAGCAGGAGTTGAGCCCTATAGGGTAGCAGCACTCCCCAGCCACGAGCAATGGGATATGGGGCTCCGCAGAGGCATGTGCGGTACAGCAGCTCACAAAAGCAATGGGAAGCTAGAGCCTGAGTGGGACTGGTGCCATCCAGCTGCTCACCTGCTGGACCTGCAGGGTGTGGGGGCATTAGAGAGGCCTGTACAAACCAGCAGGGACTATGCAATCCAGTCACCCATGGGACATGCAGGGTGCTGAAGTACCAGAAAGGCCTGTGCCACCCAGCAGCCCATAAGATAGGCATAGAGTCCCCAAAGAGACTGTGCGATCTAGTTACCCACAGGACTGACAGGGTGTGGAGACACCAGAGAGGCCTGTGTGACCCAGCAACACACAAGATAGGCTTAGAGGATGTGAAAATAGAAGCAGAGTGAATGGAAGCTACACAGACGATCTCCCAGCACCAAACAGGAATTACAACTAAAATAAAGACAAATAATCAGAAAAAAAAAGCAACAGGAAAGCAGCAGGACAGGACCATATAACCAGGGACACTGGTGGGATCTGCAGAGGCATGAGAGGGCGGAGGGTGGGGAGCCCACAGACAGCAGCAGTCTTACCTGTGAGCAGTGCCTTTGAGGAGTAAAGACCAAGCCTGCTCCACAGTGCAGAGAGCGAGGACACAGTGCTAAATTAGCCACAGCCACTAACCTATGGCTCTGGCAGAGGGAGGACAGACTGGGCTGGAACTCTGTGGGAACACCTCGGATTTGGAGGGCACTCAAGTTTTTGCAGAGTTTCGACCACAAAGGATAGTGGCCAGTGTGCTCCTTCCTAGAGATGTGGGGGAAAAAAGCAGACCCCCCCCCCCTTGGAGATTCAGTCTTTCCCAGGTGAGGCAAAGAAATGCAAATTGAGGCTTATTAACAATCAGCATCTATCCCACTATCCGGAAATCCTCTTATGCAGAACACCAGGGCTACATTCCAAGGCACTGAGCAACTGAGACTACTACCCACCATGAAAAAGCTAGAGGATAACTGAACCTTTTCTGGGCTTGAAAATCTACCCAGGAAAGTCAGACTTGACAAGTGGTGTTTAACATGGGCCCACCCAGGCTCATCCACAGTACAGGGAGCTACAAACAGCAGAACACCAATAGTGACAGGGAAAATTTGGCAAGCTCCAAAACCTACTGAGATAGACAAAATGGTGAAACAAAGAAACAAATCCCAAATGAAAGAACAAGAGAATTCTATGGAAGATGAGATAAATGAAATGCAGCTAAGCAAATTATCAGAGGTAGAATTCAGAGCCATGATGTTGAGGAAGCTCAACAGCATGAGTAAGGACATCAGTACCATGAGTAAGGATATAGTAACATTGAAAACCAACAAAGTGGAAATGAAGAATGACATAGCAAAAATAAAGAACACATTGGAAGAACTAATCAGAAGAGTAGAGAAAGATGAGGACTGGATCAGTGAATTAGAAGACAGGGTAGAAAAAAATCAACCAATCAGAAAACCAAAAGGAAAACAAAAAACAACTGAAAAACAGGAAGACAGCTTAAGAGAACCGTGGGACAACTGGAAACATAATACCATTCGCATCATAAGATTCCCTGAAGAAGAAGAAAACCGGCATGGGTCAGAGAATATATTTGAAGAAATAGTGATAGAAAACTTTCCTAACTTGGTGAAGGAAGAAGGCATTCAAGTTCAAGAAGCACAGAGAGCCCCAAGTAAGAAGAATTCAAACAGGCCCACACCAAGACATAGAAATTAAAATGCCAAAATATAAAGACAAACAGAGAATCCTAAAGGCAGCAAGAGATAAGCAACAGGTTACCAAAAAGAAAACCCCGTAAGGCTCTCTGCCTACTTTACAACAGAAACACTAGAGACCAGAAGGGAGTGACTTGAACTAATCAAGGTCATGAAAAACAAGGATCTGAATCCAGCAAAGCTATCATCCAAAATAGAAGGTGAAATAAAGAGCTTTCCAGATAAAAAAAAAAAGGCTAAGGGAATATATTAACACCAAACCAACACTGCAAGATATGCTATAAGGACTGCTGTAATTAGTAGTAGAAGAAATAGAAGGAAAAATAGAACCACACTAAACAAATATGGCAATAAATAAATACATATCAATTATCATGTTAATGTAAATGGTTTGAATGCTCCAATAAAAAAAAAAAAACAGAGAGTAGCTGGCTGGATAAGAAAGGATGACTCACATATATGTTGTTTACAAGAGACCCACCTCACAACAAAAGACTCACATAGGTTGAAAGTGAAGGGATGGAAAAAATCTTTCGAACAAATGGAAAGAAAAAAAAAGTTGTGGTAGCAATACTCATATCTGATAAATTATATTTCAAAATGAAGTCCATAACTAGATAAAAAGAAGGGGACTACATATTAGTGAAAGGATCTATCCATCAGAAAGATATAACCTTGGTAAAAATATATGCACCCAATATAGGAGCACCAACATATATTAAAAATATTGTGGAGGATTTCAAAGAAGAAATCAACACCAATACAATCACAGCAGGGGACTTCACTACCCTGCTGACATCACTGGATAGATCTTCTAGACAAAAAATTAACAAGGAAACACAGACTCTAAATGAAGCGCTAGATCAAAAGGATTTAATAGATATCTACAGAGAATTATATATAACCCAACACTGCAGAATTCACATTCTTCTCAGTGCACATGGGACATTCTCAAAGACAGAACAGAACACCTGTTAGGGCACAAACTAAGTCTCAACATGTTCACGATTAAAATCATATCAAGCATCTTCTCAGATCACAATGGCATGAAACTAGAAATCAATTGCAACAAGAACTTGCAGACATTTGAAAACATAGAGGCTAAATAGCATGTTATTGAACAATAAATGGGTTACCATGGAGATCAAGAAAGAAATTGAAAACTTCCTGGAAACCAATAAAAATGAACGCACAACAACACAAAATCTATGGGATGCAGCGAAAGCAGTTCTGAGTGGGAAGTTCATAGCACTACAGGCCTACCTCAAGAAGCAAGAAAAATTTCTAATAAACTTTCTAACCTCACAACTTAAAGAACTAGAAAGCAAACAAAAAGAAAACCACAGAGCAGGTAGAAGGAAGGAAATAGTAAAGATCAGAGCAGAAATAAATGACATAGAGACCAAAAAAACAATTCAAAGGATCATGAAACAAAGAGCTGGTTTTTCGAAAAGATAAACAACATTAATGGCCCCTTAGCTAGACTCACCAAGAAACAAAGAGAGAGAGCCCAAATACACAAAATCAGAAATGAAAGAGAAGAAATAATAACTGACACCACAGAAATGCAAATGATTGTTAACAAATATTATAAACAAGTATACAACAACAAATTTGAAAATCTACGTGAAATGGACAAATTTCTTGAAGCACATAGTCTCCCAAAACTGAACCGGGAAGAGAGAAAAGTTGAGCAGACCAATAACAACAAAAGAAATTGAAGATGTGATCAAGACTCTCCCAGCAAGCAAAAGCCCAGGCCCGGATGACTTCACAGGGGAGTTTTACCGAAGAAGAACTAATACCCATTCTCCTCAAACTATTACAAAAAATTCAAGAAGAAGGAAGACTTCCAAACTTGTTTTATAAAGCCAGCATAATTCTAATTCCAAACCAGAAAAAGACACTAAAAAGAAAGAAAACTACAGGCCAATATCCCTGATGAACAGAGAGTAAAGAAATATAAAAATCAATGATACCAACAGCTGTGTCTTTGAAAGAAATATTGACAAACTTAACTTGACTCTTAAAAAACAAAAACAGCCCTGGCCAGTTTGGCTCAGCGGTTAGAGCGTCGGCCTGCGGTCCGGAGAGACCCGGGTTCAGTTCCCGCTAAGGGCATGTACTTCGGTTGCAGTTTGTCCCCGGCCCTGGTTGGTTGTGCGGGTGGCAGCCACTCGATGTGTCCCTTCATGTCGATGTTTCTCTCTCTCTCTCCCTTCTTCTCTCTCCCTCCCACTCTATCTGTACAAAAAATGGAAAAATATCCTCGGGTGAGGATAAAAAAAAAACAAAAAAAAAACAAAAACAAAAACAAAAAAGTGAGAGGCCCCAAGTAAATATAATTAGAAATAAAAAGGACAAGTAACGACTGACTCCAAAAGGTTTCCGCTTTGATTCCTAGGGAGAGCACACACCTAGGTTATATTTCCATTCCCAGTTGGGGAAAGTACAGAAAGTACCTGATAAATGTTTCTCTGTCACGTTGATCTTTCTCTTTCTCTCTCTCTCTCAAAAAATAAAACAATAAAATTATATCCTCGGATTAGGATTTAAAAAAAAAAAAAGCCAGACATATAGATCAATGGAAGAAAATGGAAAGCCCAAATATAAACCCATGCCTTTATGGCTAATCAATATTTTATAAAGGAAGCAAGAATATTCAATAGTATTGTTGTAGCTCACTGTCCTTAGAATCCAACTTGTCTTTGAGCTGCCCTAATTAACAACCTCAGAGACAGCAAGATGAACAATGGGGAATGTTCTAGAGGGCTTTAGCTCCATAAAAATTAACCAGAGTTTGACCTTCACTGGGAATTTGAAAAGCAACATCCTTCAGGAAAAGGGAGGACAGAAATGGCCCCAAGGCCAGAGTGTCCTGCATGCTCTGTAAAGAAACTGATAGGGAGAAACTGAGGCTCCCTTTACTCCATAAAACTGTAACTGTTAAACATGTGTGTATTGCACCTGACTGACCGCTGATATCCGTCTCGAATTTGTTAGTTTTTAAAACTTGGATAATGGAATGAATAGCAGGATAGATGTATGCTGACCCAGTTCACCCAGTTCCCTTTCACTTCAGCTCCCTCCCACCTCCGTTCCCTCCTGCTTATCGCTAACTGCCTCCGCTTCTGTACAAGCAGCTTGCTTGCTCTGCTAAACTCTTGAATGATCCCTGCCCTATATAAGCAACCCTCCCACTGAGCTCGGGGCTGCAGTTCTCCTCTGTGTAGGTTGGCTGTAGTCCCTGAGCAGGTAACAAAGCATCCCCAAAAACTGAAAAATTGAGTCTGAGTGTGGTCGATCTCTAAGGTTACAACAGTGTAAAGATAGTGTATTCAAAAAATGGTGTTGAAAAAATTGAACAGATAAGTTCAAAAAATAAAACCAGACCACTTTCGTACACCAAACACCTAAACATGTTTTAATGGGATTGAAGTTTTAAGTGTTAGACTCAGAAACCATAAAAATCTTAGAAGAAAATATATGAAGTAAAATCTTGAAAATTTTTTGTAGCATATTTCTTCTGATATATCTCCTTTAGCAAGAAAAACTAACAAGAAGAATAAACAAATAGAACTATATCAAACTAAAGAGATTTGGCAGAGTGAAGAGAACCATCAATAAAAAAATAAAAAGACAACTCACTGAATGGGAGAATATATTGCCAATGATACCTCTAATAAAAGTATTAGTATCTAAAAGTTATAAAGAACTTGTGCAATTCAATATAATCAACAACAAAAGAACTATCCAATTTAAAAACAGGCAAAGGCAACATGGAAGGAACTGGAGAAGTAAACCAGTCAGAGAAAGACAAGCACCACATGATCTCACTTATTTGGGGAACACAATGAGCAAAATAAGCTGTTATCAAAAGAAAGCCAGAATCATGAAAGTAAGGAACAGAACTGACTACCTCAGAGGGATGGGAGGTGGGCGGGGAGGGAAGAAATAAATCAAAGAACTTATATGTGTATATACATAAGCAATCAACACTGACACTAAGCAGGTAAAGGCAGGAGTCGAGTGGGAGTGGGAAGGAGGGGGTCAGTGGGGAAACAAGGGGGACATTTGTAATACTTCCAACAATTAAAAAAATGATAATGATAAGCAAAGGACCTGAACAGACACTTCTCCAAAAAGGACATACAAATGGCCAATATACATATGAAAACATCCTCGGTGATTATTCTAATAATCATCAGAAACATAATTATTAAAACCAGAAGGAGATATCACCTCACACTTATGAGAATGGCTATCATGAAAAAGTAAAAAAATAGTAAGTCTTGGCAAGGATATGGGGGAAAGCAACCTTCATGCATTGTTGGTGAAAATGCAGATTTGTGCAGCCACTGTGGAAAGCAGTACAGAGTTACCGAAAAACAATTAAAAATGTAATTACCTTATGACCCAGCATTTCATTTCTGGGAATATATCCAACAAACCTGAAACATTAACTTAAAAGAACATATACATTCCTATGTTCATTGCAGTGTTATTTTTAGTAGCCATGATTTGGAACCAGCTCAAGTGTCCATCAGCAGATGAGTGGATAAAAACGCTTTGATACATTTATTCTGTGAAATGATACTTGGCTGTTATAAAAGAAGGAAATCTTACCTTTTGGAACTGCATGGATAAACCTGGAGAATATTTTTTTTTCTAATCTTCACCCAAGGACATTTTTTTTTTTTTGCATTTATCTTCAGATAGAGCAGGAGGGAGAGGAACATCAATGTGAGAGACACATCGAGTGGTTGCCACCCACACGACCCCAACTGGGGCCGGGACAAATTGCAACTGAGGTACATACACTTAGTGGGAATCAAACCCAGGACTCTTTGGTCTGCAAGCTGATGCTCTAACCACTGAGCAAAACCAGCCAGGGCAATCCCAGAGAATATTAAGCTAAGTGAAACAAGTCAGTCAGAGAAAGACCACCACCTTATCACTTCACTCATATGTGGAATCTAAAGAACAAAATAATCTAATAAACAATTATTTATCAACGAGTTATTTAACCAGTTACACCCCAATAAATTTAATTTCAAAAATAAAAATAAAATTATAGTGTTTTGCTATCAAAAACTCAATCTTCACTTTATCATTTTTCTTTATCTAATGCTCAAAAAATGAACAAATTGATAAATAACTTATTTATTTATTCATAGCTAATTAATATTTTCAAACATCAAGTTATTGTGCTATGCTGACAGCATATAATTCAATATTTCATGCATTGTTGGATACAGGTGTCTACTGAATATAAAGGCAATATATAAATAGAAAATCCAATTCTTTCATTAAAATTATTTTACTCTCACTAAATAGTTTCATGTTTATAATAATCCATGAAGTTTTTAATAATACTGTTTAAAAACTATGTAAATAAACCAGAAATTTTAAAGTAACTTAGTTTTATTTACATCAGTTTATGTTTCTATTACTATTTTTTTACTGAATAAAGAAATTCAGATTTATAGGGGAGAGGCATGTAATAGAACTAGAATCAGAGTTGTTTAAAAGCTATTCACTATAAAAAAAAAAAAAAAAAAAAAAAGATTTTCTTACAGACCCTAGGAAACTGAAGGACATCTTACAAGGAGAATAGACTATAGAAATAAGGTGGCCTGGAACCCAGATCATAGAGAGAATCTACTGGAAGGGATGCAGCATTCTCGAGCTAATCTTCACAAGGAAATTGAAGTAAGTCACTCCCTTGGAATTCACTAACGTTAGATATTTTTCCTACCCTATAACTCTATATAACAGTTTGTGTGAAATGAAATGTCAGGGAGCAGGTTTTTTCCAGGGTACCATACCTGTTGCTTACTCCATATTGCTGGCAGTATAAAATAAATGCTGTTAAATGATTCAATCTTGTCACTGCTTATTGACTCAGTAGTGACAGGCAGTGATGGACTTGATTTTGAGGTCTGGTTTCAAATGTGGAAACTGTGGAAAGACTGGAAAGTGGGACCTTGCCCTGGATAAATATCGGAGATCCTGCTGGCTACCTGAACTTGGGGTTCCCGGGGCTGAAATCTGGTCAGTTTTTCTTATTTTCAACACTAGCAAAAGTTTTTCTGTTGAGTTCCACTTTTGGTTCCAGCAATACCCATCATTTCACTTATGCTGAATTGAGCATTTATTTGTGTGGATACAGGAAACATTTCCTGCCTCCCTTCTGGGTTGAGTTTGATCACCTCTGTGTTGCAAGAGATCCCCCAGTGGTCCTTGCCCAATATCTGAACCCCACCGACTCCAGTTTAAGACATTGCTCTCCTTCAGTTGGCTTCCTTACACAGGGCATTCTGTCTGATTCTGTGGCTATACACATAAGAGGACATACCAAGTCATAAAGCTTTTGTCTGTCTGTAATGTATAATTGTAAATAATGTATTCAACACCAGTGTTGATTATTGTTTTGTGTCTTTATTGCTTTAATTGGTTTAATTTGTTTTGAATATGGGGGCATATCCCACTTAGCTGGTGGCCCCAGCCACTTGTGGTGTTCTGGCCCCTTGGCAGGGATTTAAGGAACATCCCAGCACTGCCATGAGTTTTTTATCTTTATGTCTCTCTTTCTCAAGGCATCAGCAGCCTGAAATGCTTAGCTGGTAAAAGCAAACATGTGTCTGGGGAGTTAAGGGACTCCAAGTCTGACTGGGTAAGTCAAACTGGTGTGCAAGTCAGGAATCTTCCTTTACTTCTATCTGAACTTTTTAGTCATCTGGGGCTTGGCAATAAGTCACCTACAGTGCCATTTTGGCAGGGGATAAGACTCTATGTTTAATACCAGTTCCTCTGTGGGAGGGCATTGGTTTCTCTCTGTCTGAAAGGAAACTTTGGTTACAATTGTTCTTTGCTTGTCTTCTTATGTATCAGAAACTTGCTTTGGTCATTGCTGTTTTGTAACTCATTTATTTTAACCTTTTCTTTGCTTTAAATTTTGCGTTTGTTTCTGTTTTTAAAAAAAGAAGCTTGTGTGCAAGCTTCTTTATTGTTATATCATAAAAATTCTACTCAGAAAGGATCTAAATTAATAGTCCAAAGGGAAAGCACTTTAAAACCTTCTCTTATAGACAGTAAAACTCAGAAAGAAAAATATGGGGTAATAAAAATTTTAAACAATTGAAGTCCTTCTCCTGGAGGGCCAGAGCTGCAGAGGTGCCCTTCCTTACACAGGCTGCAGAAGCACGCAGGGAGGGCGCTCCCCTCTCGTAGAGAAGAAATGGTACTTTAACACGATGGTCACTCGAGGCCTGGGAGTTGCTGCTGTGCTGGAAACAATCCACGGGGCCTGATACACACCCTTCCCCCTGCATTTTTGCCAGCCTCCTAAGAGTTGTCAAGGTTATATTACCTCCGTTATGCCTCTTAAAAATGTAAGTGTATTTTCTAATGGGGAAAATAAAGCCTGTTTCTGGAAGTTGTAGAATGTGTTCATAAATTTGCCAAACTAAATAACCATAATTGCTTACTTTTAGTTGTCACTAAAAATTAAGGTTTCTAAGAATTAAGAAAGTAAAATCAGTGGCAAAGAATACTGAAGAAAGGAATAGAAAAAAAGTTTTTCCCGTATCTGCCTATAAAGCAAAAGTTCTATACATTATTGAAATAGTCATGTGTTATAATAATCAAGTATGTGATTACTTAAAAACCCATCTTCTTAATCCTAAGAATGGATCTGCTAGCCTGTGTTTGTGTTTAATACATTTTATTGTCACTTTGGATGAATAAGTAATTAAATATTATTTCATAGTGATATATAATCCTTTGGTCAAATATTTTTGACAACCTTCCCAGGGTTTACATTTTAAGAGACTTTTTCTTGACCTATAATTGCCTTGGGTCATTCCAATGGGCCGCTGGAATGCCTCAAGGATTTCTGTTCTCTCTTTATGAAGAAAAAAATTTATACTTAGGGTACATAAGAAGCTTTGACAAATAAAAAGGTAATAATTGTATTCAAATAGATATTCTAGAAATTATATAAAAAATCTCCAAGAGTCTACAAATTCTGATACACTTTTATTTATAACTCTGATTTTTATTCCAAAGTGTATCTTGTTGAAAGGGCAGGGTTTCATGTCAACCAGATTATAAGCAAACATATAACTATGTCATTTATTTATTTTTATTTTTTGTTATTTAGAGACAGTCACTATTTTGTTATAATACATTTACAAAATGTTACATCTTCTGAAAGATATATGGAAAGGACTCGGACTTAATTTAAATTACATATCTCAGAATAAATTTTCAGATTGTCCTCTTGAACTCGGTGAAGATTACTAGACCTCGAGGGAACAGCTGAATTTATTGAAGTCCTAGCAAATAATCATGAGAAAGAGAGATTGATTATAGGACTGAATTAACTGAAGATGAATGTAATTTTTATAACTTTTGTTAAAAGTATTGCTGATTTTTAAAATCTTTTTGTTTTTTAGACATGAGGAAACAAATTTTAAAGCTGTTTAGTAAATCATACTTTAATAAGCAATATTAAACATTTATATTTTCTTCCCTATCTGATTCCTCTAGAATTTAGAAACTCTTAATGAGTAGGTATTATTTAATTTTTGTGACACTATGGTTGTTTGCATGAACTCAATGAGAATCTGTTCTCCTATAACAGGGCACGATTGAAAACTGATTTTATTAACCAAGACTTTGCGTGGCCTGTCATGTTTGTGGGAGACATACATAGATGCTTAATGCCACCAGAAAACTATAAGAAATTAAGATTGACTTTGACTGAGTCCAAATCTTGACTATTGTAAATGAAAAACTCAGAGATGACAGTATGGTACTTACCAGAAGAAAAAGAATGGGGGAGGTTAGAAAAGGGTATGGGGCAGCAAATGGTAATAGAAGGAGACAACTTGGGGTGGTGAACACACAATGCAGTATACAGATGTTGTGTTGTAAAACTATGCACCTAAAACCTTTGCATGCTCTTATAAAAAAAGACAACATCAGGATTGGCAGGAGAAACGCTTGCTTATGAGGAGGCAAAAGAGCAGTTAAACAGGTACAGGCACTTGGTATCTATGATCCAGCTCTCCCGAGGAACTGGATATGCATATTACCCAGGCCAGGGTGTCATAGGGGTCTCTGAAAACAAAAGGGGAGTTCACATCCCAAAAGTGTTTGGGTTCCAGGTATGGAAAGAGGCTGAAGAAAGATACAGCCTAACAGATAAACAGCTTTATGCCACTAACACACCCTGCAAGCAGTAGAGCCTACAACTGAGAGCTCTGCCTAAGAGTATGGACCACCTATTCCTTCATGGGTTAGCTACATGATGTATCTCATACCCCAAAATCCGGTGCAGCACAGACACAAACTATAATGAGATATAGTGTTTACCTGCAGCAGAGACATATCCATTCAACATCCCCTCTTGGCCAGGAATTACAGATGCTGTTGGGCCCAGTCACTTTTGTGTCAGAAAGAGATGCTGAAAAGGCCTACAAGGAAGAGCCTATTAGCCCTTCACCAGAAAAAGCGGGTACAATTCCAGTGCCACCTGAAGCATAGTATACTGATGGCCCATGCGAAGGACAGCCCCCTAAATAGCATGTTCAGGACTAGATTATCTACAACAGAACCCTGTTGGGACAAATCATGTAGCCTGACTTATGGACAGTTTTGCAAACTAAGGAGGTGACCCCATATTATGCCACAGGACATCAACAATTACAACCTCCAGGAAATAATGAAGCAAATTCACTGGCATTCAATGGCTAGAAGAGGTCCCAGCAGAAGACCTGGCTACACAGGAAAATAAAACATACAGGGCAGAAAACCCTGTAAGCAACACCTAAAGCCTGGGGCCTCCCACTGAAAATGAATTAAAGCTTGTCAGCAGTGTTCTCTATGTGCAGAACAGCATCCATGTCCCTTGCCAGCAATGATAGGACATTATGTGCAGTACTGCGCTGGGAGTCACAACACTGAATGGTGACTACACTTCTGTTATAATCCAATAGGAGATTGACTAATAGAATGTTATAATAGACTGTTGAAAAATGAAAATAAAAATGAAAAAGAAAACAAAAAGAAAAATGTCCTGAAAACTGAGAGAAGAGCATTACAAGACTCTGACTACTAACTATGAATAAAAAGCCCCTACCAGATGCAGCAGCAGATATGGGCATCCCCAATGACAGTGCAGGTTCTGACAACAGATGCTAGGATAAGACCTTGTTAGGGAATGGAGAAAAACTTGTTGCTAGCACCCCAGGAACGTACCCTAGAGCTAGCGTATTAACTAACTTGGCCCTGGGAAACCCAAACTGGTACCTGCTGATGCACTCCTCCAGCCCAGGGTTTGCTTATATAATCTACCATAATTGGTAAATAGCTAACTACTATTTTATCTGGCAGATTTGCATTTCTCATCTCTCAGCTAATATTCTAGGCTGGAGGAAACATCACTGGTCAAAAGTTATGGTATAGAAGGCCAGAAAGACCACCTGGACAAGCCAATATTCTTACACAGGATAGAGCAATAGCCTGTATACTACTCACTGGTGCTGATTAGCCTCTGTTAGTGTCTACTAAACATTTGTCTTATTCTTCTTAGTTTAGTACAGGCTAATAGCTTTGAGAGAGAAGCTGATGACGTGGCTCTCCAATGCAATGCCCCTCTCTGCTACTGCTGGGCTGCCTTGGACAACAAATCCAGTCAACCCCTCAGAATAGTGCAATCTCAACATGATTTATAAAGTTTTCTTAGGACTGGAAATCAACTATATATATTCTGATACCAATATATAAATCTATTGTACATAAGTCTGTTATTCCTTTATTGTATATTATATAATTACTGTAATATACAAATACAATGTCTCACCCATCCTCTTTCCTCCCAGGATAGACGTGGAAGACATGAAGGGCAGATTGTATGGGAGTGGAAAGGAAAGGTACCCATATTAGGGTGGAATATATAGTAAATAGAAACATATCCCATACTCCAACTCCCCCTTCCACCCTGTAGAAAATGTATTGAAGGACATCTGAAAGTGGACTGTGATACCTCAGGATAGGCAGGACTCTCCTGCACCCACCCCCATTTTCAGCAGCAAAATGCTTTCCATATGAAACTAATCTCATAGATATAAGATTTAAAACTAATGGGGGTGGGGGGGTCCGGCCAGTGTGGCTCAGTGGTTGAGCATGAATCCATGCACCAAGAGGTTGCCTGTTCGATTCCTGGTCAGGACACAAGCCCAGGTTGTGGGCCTAATCCCCAGTGGGGGGCATGCAGGAGGCAGCCAATCGATGTTCTCTCTCTTCGATGTTTCTCTCTCTCTCTTTCTCACTTCCTCTCTCTCTAAAATCAATAAAGAAAAAAAATAAAACTAAGAAGGGGGATGATAGAACAGGGCATATAATAGAAATAGAATCACAGTTATTTAGCAGCCACTCACTATAAAAAAAAAAAAATGTTCTTACAGACCCTGGGAAACTGAAGAACATGTTATAAAAAAGAAAAGGTCCTAGAGATAAGGCAGCCCAGAGCCCAGATCAAGGACAGAACCTACACGAAGGAAGATAGCATTCTGGGGCTAATCTTTGCAAGGACAATGAAAGAAGGCAATCCATTGGAACTCACTAACTAGAATTTTTCCCACCGCTAACTGTATATAACGGTTTGTTTGAAATAAAGTGTCAGGGAACAGACTTTTTCCAGGGTACCATCCCTGCTGCTCACTTCATATTACTGGCAATATGAAATAAATGCTGATAAATGATTCAACCTTGTCTCTGCTTATTGACTCAGTAGTAACAGGCAGTGACAGACTTGATTTTGGGGTTGTTTTAGCATGATATTAAATATAAAGGTGTTTTATGTTTTTTTCATCATTAAATATTCTATTGAAAATATTATGTTGTGTTTTATAACTATTGGGCACAATACAGCTTAAATAAAATACATTTATTAAAAGTTTAGCATATTAAATTTGGTAACTTGAACATATATATTTCTAAAATTTTTCTGCAGATAATTTTTGAAATACAATAAAGTAGGATGCTTTCACGTTATATGAATTGCTATCAGAAATGTAATAGCAATTTTTAAGGTTCTTTCACATATTTTATTTTTCTTCATTATTAAGCTTATTAAGTCACAATAATTTGAAATTCATATGTACTTATGATATAATTTTAAAATATCCAGTTTCATTTTAAGAAACAATTTAGACAAACCTGTCAGACCAGACCACTTTTCATTCAGGTAAGAGAGAACATTAAGTGACCCACCTTAATGAAGTGGGACTTCATGTAAGGTTATGTATGATACAGTTTTTAGTTTTACTTTTGTGGTATTATTGTTAAATATTAACACTGTAAATATGTTTTATTCAATTATTTTTTATTTAGAAAATAATGATGTCCTGGCCGATTTGGCTCAGCGATTGGAGCGTTGGCCTGCAGACCACAAAGTCCCAGGTTCGGTTCCCACTAGGGGCACGTACCAAAAAATAAAAAAAATTTTAAAAAAAAGAAGAAAATAATGAAAGCGCAAGTTAATGTTTACTCCATTAAAAAAGTAAAAAAAAAAAAAATATTTGCATATATTCAGCTGCTGTTAGAGTGACAATTTTATTACTTTTAAATGTAATAAAAATTGAGATATTTAATCAATATACTTGGATATATCAATTACGATCTATAAAAATGGGATCAGTTTTAATTAGAATTTTTCTGGCCATAATGGAGTAACTGGTACCAGAAAATTGGACAATATACATGAAAATAATATTTCTTAGAAATTAGAAAATAAGCAAAACGAGACTATTATTCCTAAGAGATTAAGAAAAAAATAAAGACAGTTCAGTTTTGTTTTGTTTTTTTTCCTACCTAGATCACAAAGCCAAGACAGGTATAATAGTGGTCTTTTGGGGGAGTGGGGTATTGGTAGGATGGTGGGTGGTGAGTGGAGGAAGCTAAGTTTTTCAGAGAAGGGTAGCATAAAGGGGAGGGAACAGCTATTTAAACAAAGAGAAAAAATTAAGGGCAACTTTTAGTCTTGGCATAAACATGGCACTGTACATAGTTGGAATGAGGTTGAGCAATGACAGGAAAAACAGTGTTCATCAGTAGTTGAGTAGATAAAAAGTTGTGGTATATTTACATAATGGAACACCATGCAGTTTTAAAGAAGAAGGCACTCTTACCCTTTGTGATAGCATGAATGGACCTGAAGATTATTATACTAGGCTAAATAAGCCAGTTATAGAAAGACGTGTCTCAGTTATATGTGGAATTGAATGAACAAAATAAACTGATAAACAGAATAGGTCCAGAGGCATGGATGCATGGAACAGAAAGACAGATTTCAGCGGAGAAGGGGGTGGACATGGGAAAGGACTGGGGTGGGGCAGGTCTAGGAGGAAAAGGTAAAGAGGGTAAAATGGGGGACATCTCTAATACTATCAACAATAAATGAATTTTTTTAAAAACCATGGATGAAAAATTATTTTACATGTTACCAGAAAAAGAAATGATACCATTACATATAGGAAACAAACAAAAATAATAATTGATACAGAATATTAAAATGTATGCAAATAAGAAGGTAATGAAATGATAATTTCAATGCTTAGAGAAAAATCTCCCATCAACATAGAATAATACATAACCTATGTGTTTTTGTATTAATTATCTAATGCTGATGGAGTATATAACAAGACATACTAAAATACTCAAGTGAGAAAACTACTGGGATTAATAAGATAATTAGTTTACATTGGCTCAAATTTCAAAGTTTTTTGTGATTTCAGTAAAAGAAACAATAATGTAAAACACAATGAGATGAATTTATATATTTATAGCTATTTGAATCTTCTGCAAATTGTTTGTTCAAGTTTTTCCATTATTTACTGTTATATATGTACTTTTATTGCTTTTTATGATATATTTTATTATATACTGGAGATAATAGATATATAAACTGAGGATAACTTCTATTTTGTTCATTGCCTTTCATTGTCTTAATAGAATACTTGATAAACACAAGTTGTCTGTTCTTCTCTATTAGTTCATTTGTTTATTTTATTTTATTTATTTATTTTTTTATCCTCACCCGAGGACATTTTTCCATTTTTTGTTCAGATAGAGTGGGAAGGGGAGAGACAGAGAGAGAAACATCAATGTGAAAGGGACACATCGAGTGGTTGCCACCCACACGACCCAACCAGGGCCGGGAACAAACTGCAACCAAGGTACGTGCCCTTAGAAGGTACTGAACTCAGGTCTCTCTGGACCACAGGCCAATGCTCCAACCGCTGAGCCAAACCGTCCAGGGCCATGTGTTTATTATTGAACTAATACCAGATTGTTCTATTCATTACAACATTGAAGTAGTTATTAATCTGCCAATCATTCATCTTACTTTTCTTTAACATTGTCATGATTGCTTCTGGATTTTTATATATTTTCATATGAATTTTAGAACTACCTTCTCAATTTTTATAAAAATAATCTCAAGGAACCTTGATTGAAATTGCATTGAATTTATATGTTAATTTGTGGAGACTGACATCATTGGGTCAATCCATCACTGTTTTTTTCCTTCCAGTATCTTTCCTTAAACAATTTTTAAATGTTAAACTACCATTGTACTCCTGAAATAAACCCAAGTTATAATATATTATGATTTTATATATTCGATTTGTTTGCTATTTAAAAAAAATTGAATTATTAATCATAAAATAAATGCTGTTTTTCCCTCAAAAACATCTATTAGATTTTAGTAACAATAATAATATGATTTAATTTAAAGAAAGTTATCGCATTTCTAGTTCTCTTTTTGTTCTTGATATCTAGTTTAATTCTACTGTTGTTGGGAGACATAAGATGATTAAGTTCAATCTTTTAAAAAAATTTTAGGTTTTATTGTCCAGTAGATAGTTTCTTTGGGGAAATGTTCTATGTGCTCTTAAAGAAAAATGTAAATACTGTTATGACTGGTTGTTGCATCCTCTGTTCAGATATTCTTTAACCTTGGTGATTTTTTCCCCTGATTGTTGATTAGCTATTGAATAGGTGTTACTTTTCTACTATGATTGTGGATTCATTGATGTTTGTGTTTTATATCAATTATTTAAACTTTTTACCTTCATGTGATGTTAGCTTTATAAAGTTATAAAAACAATATGAAGAGATTATTCACATTATATATAAATATATAAACTATATGCATAACATAATATATATATTGATATATGTATATATTTTATATATAGCAAAAAAATTATAGCCATTCATTAAGGGTAGGATTACTAATAGATTTTTCTTATTTATTCTTTGTCTATAAATGTCTTCATTTTCCTACATTCCTGATGAATATTTCATCAGCCACCAATATCACTGTTGACAGTACTTTTCTTTCAGTAGTTGATATTGTGCCACTTCCTCTGGTCTCTATTTTTTCAGATGAAAAATCTGTTGTCATTTGAATTGATGGTCCTCTAAGTTATGTGCTGTTTATCTCTGGCTGCTTTACAAATTTCTTTGGGTTTAGTTTTCAGAAGTTTAATTATTATGTTTTAATGTGAATTTATTTGCTTCATCCTCTATGGTGTTCACTCAGCTAACTTGATTTGGTTTATGTCTTTCTCCAGCTTTTGGAAGTTTGTAGCCATTATTATTATTTTTTTAAATATTTTTTATTAATTTTTTTTTAGAGATAAAGGAAAACAGAGGGAGAAAGAGAAATATCAATGTGAGACCAGGACATCAATAGGCTGCCTCCTACATATTCAATATATAAGATTGAGCTCCCAACCTGGACATGTGCCCTGACAGGGAACTGAACCATCAACCTTTTGGATCATGGGACAATTCCCAGTCAACTGAGCCATACCAGCCAGGGTTCTAGCCATTATTTCCTTGAATATTTTCTCAGTCCTATTCTCTCATTATCTTATCCATAAATGTTACATCTAAGGACTCCTACAATATCCCTTCAATAATATGAATATTAGCTCTTCTGTAATTGTCCCACAGAACCCTAAAGCTCATCATTTTTTTTTTAGTTTATTTTGCTATGTGTTTCAAATTGAGTCAATTGTAGTGATGTCTCCTCTAGTTTATTGATTATATAATTTTTAATCTCCTATTGTTGAACAAATCTATGACTTTTTTTATTTGTGTTATATTTTTTTCAGTTCTACAATTTTCATTTGGTTTTCTTCAATGATTTTCATTTATTTATTGAGATTTTCTTTTTTATTAGATTTTTAAGCAAATGTGTTAAAGCATTTTTTATATCTCTTTAAAATCCTTATTACTTAATTCCAACTTCTGACTTATCATTCAAGTTGTGGTTTGTCTTGTTTTGGGTATAGTTATTTTCTATTTTGTCCTTGGTGTTTATATATTATATTATAAAACTCTTCTTTTTCATAAAAAAAAAAAAATGTCCTTTCTGAGATATAGCATAATAACTGGGTGGGTATATATATGCTCAGCTTCTCACTGAGAGAGCCCTTTCTGACTTTCACTGAGTCACACTACTTCACTGCAGATCAGTTGATAAGAAGTTCAGACTCCTCAGTTCTGCATACACTTTCCCTGAAAAAGTGGGGCATCAACTGGCAGTGCCTCTTTACCTTTTAGTGCATGTAGAAGCTCACAACTGCCACTAAACCCTGATCCAGCCAGAGCAGGTCAGGGAGAGCTGTGGAATGTCAAACAATCCACTTACAACTGATGCAGGATAGTAAGAAGCTAGGAAAATTACTGGGTAGATGGAATGGAGAAAAAAACAGAGACAAGATAATTAAACAAGGCCAAACAATTTGAAAAAGGTTTAGCTGCTAGTAAATTGCAAGATCTTATCTTCCCTAACCAAGAACACTTGAAAGCAAATGGTTTTTGCTCTCCTCCTACAGAATAACATAGTTTAAATCACCTAACCAGAGAATACATAATTTAAATTACCTTGGTCCAGGAGATAGAGGACAGAGACCCAATTAAAGCCATTTGTGCCAGACAAACCCAAAAATGAATAAAGTCAGGGGACCAAATAACAAAAACCTGATTAGAACTAGACAGACCCAAGATAAAAGGAAAACAGTATAGCCTACCGAAGAATAATTCCAGTCTCCCTTATATGCTGAATTTGATGCACCAGCATATTAAAAATGCTCCAGGAAAGAAGATAAATATTCTACTGAAACCCTCCTCCAATATTCTTGCCCACAGAAGAGAGATAAAAACCCTAAAGACCCAGTGTGGGCTTACTATAGCATGCCCATGATCCTTCTTGAGCATGAACTTTTTACTTTCTTTTTCCTACATTCTAAGGATCCCCACAAGACTTACAACAAGGGGAGCAACAGGCAGCAGCAGTCTTCCCTGTGCTTACCCCCTGATCCTGTCTCCAAGGCCTTTTCCCCCTGATTTTCCAGTGAGCTAAAAGCAGCCCCACCTTGGTTCACTTCTTTCCTACAATGTTTATAAGGGGCTGAAGTAGAGCACTGCCTAGGCTCTCTTGTTACTTCTTCTACTCTAATAAACATACTCAACTTTAATGAACATACTCTAAAAATCACCTGGACTCATATTTTGAAATCTTTCCTATATGAAGTAAAGAAACCACACACTGTAGAACGACCTAAGGCAGAGCTGCTCTGGGCCCCATCCTCATCCCTTTGACACAACCACTTTTCTCCTCTTATTGATGCTAGATGGCACCTAGACTCAGCTTCTACTGGAGCCTGCTAACACCAGAGGATAGGGTAAATCTTAGTGGTACCTAGCTCTATCCCTAACTGTCTTATTATGAAATGTAATTGCTGAGTAGAAGCGGAGCTTGCTTAGTACTGATGGATTATGGATTATCTCTGATTAATGGTGATTGCTTGTCTAAGAATAAAATGTAAGAAATAAAAAGGCAGGTAACTGAGACATCCAATTTTACTTTTATTTATTACTATTTCATTGATTTAGTATTAATATTTAAAAATACATTTTGTTTGTTAAGTATATTAGAAAGTTAGTTTTGATGAAGTAGAATTGTATTTCGTTCACTTTAAGCATGTTTTCATTTTCAAGAGAAATTTTATTAAGAAGATCATGTTATAAAATTAAATTAAAAAAACAACACAAAATGTATTGTATTTTATTAAATATATTGGAGTTGTTTGGTTAATAAGATCATAGTTTTATTTATTTATTTCAAAGTTTCAGTCTTTTTTAAAAATATGTTTTATTGATTTTTTTTTAGAGAGAGAGGAAAGAAAGATGGAAACATTGATGTGAGAAAGAAACATCAATTGGGTGCCTCCTACACTCCCTCTACCGGGGATTGAGCCTGAAACCTGGCCATGTGCCCTGACAGGGAATCAAACTGGGATCTCTCAGTTCATGGGATGACCCTCAATCCACTGAGCCACACTGGCCAGGCAACAGGGTCATATAGGTTTAAAGTATACATTTCTATGATACATGATCTGTGTATTGCATTGTGTGCCCACCACCCAAAGCCAGATCATTTTTTGTCACCATATTTTTGAACCCCTTTACCCTTTACTACCTCCTCAGTCTCTTTCCTCTGGTAACCACCATATTGTTGTTGGTGTCTATGAGTTTCAGTTTTATATCCCACATAGGAATGAAATCATATGGTTCTTAGCTTTTCATGATTGACTTATTTTGCTTAGCGTAGTATTCTCAAGGTCCATCCATGTTGTCTCAAAGAGAAGTATTTCATCATTTCTTATGGCTGAGTGGTGTTGAATAGTATATAGGTACCATATCTTCTTTATCCAATCCTTTATCAAAGGTTATCTCCATATCTTGCCCATCATGAATAATGCTGCAATGAACAGAGGGGTGCATATATCTTTATGAACAAATGTTTTCAAGTTTTTGAGGTAGATATTCAGAAGAGAGATTGCTGAGTCATATGGTAACTTAATTTTTTGAGGAATTGTTATACTGTTTTTCATAGTGGCAATACCAGTTTACATTCCCACTAGCAGTGAATGAGGGTTCCTTTTTCTCCACAACATCTCCTACACTTGTTATTACCTGTGTTGTTGGTGATACCTATTATAATAGGTATGAGGTGGTATCTCCTTATAGTTTTGTTTTGCATTTCCCTAATAGCTAATGAATTTGAACATCTTTTCAAATATCTGTTGGCCATTTGTATGTCTTATTTGGAGAGTTGTCTTTGTTTAGGACCTCTGCCCATTTTTTAATTGGATTGTTTGTTTGGTAAAATTTATTTTAAATGTTAGCAAAATAAAAGTTGTGCTCATAAAACTCCAGTATTTTTAATAGAATTCACCTAAGTCTTGACAGAAATGTATTTTTCAGCCTCTTAAGAGCCATAATTGAACATTCAGCTAAAATTCAAAAGGAAGATATATAAATTGCCTTCAATGTTTCCAACTAATTGGTTATTTAAGCTCAGAGACTTTTCAAGATTGACTTAAATAAAATGACTAGCTATGCTTAGTCACTTATGATTAGTGAAAATAAAAAAGCAGAAACAGATCTACTTGTTTGAAAGATTTGAGATTTCTATAAAATCTCATTAGAACTAATGTTTATACAAAGCACCTTTACTATTATTATTGTCTTAATCATGTCATGGTTGGTAACAAATGTATTGCCATACTCAACTATACTATTGATTTCTATATTTAAACAAATAATATTATTTTTAAACCTTTATTTCACATGTGAGCAAAAGACAATATATAATGCTTCACAACAGATGACATTTAAGATATTCTATCAATCTGGATGGTCATAAATCTGCACATGTTCAAATGTCAAAATACACAGATGTTTAGCTAACATTCATGAGATTTTTTCTAGTCTGTAAAAATACAGTGAATGTGAGGATGGATTCATTAGAAACAAGTATTCTAATAAATGGAATACAGTGTAACTTGATTAGTAAAATTCTTGGAGCAATGCCTGTAAAGTATTAGATGTTAACATATTGAAAGCCTTGCATTTTTTTCAAACAAGTCATGCTGCTAAGTCTTTGCCTATAGCTCTGAAAATAATGCAGGTGAAACTACAGATTTTTCTATTTAAATTTTTACATTATTAAATTTTTCTATTTAAATTGTATTGTGTTATCCAATTATATAAAATTAAACACATCAACAATTGTATTATTTATAAAAAGAATCACATTAGTTTTTGTTTACATTTCAAAAATAAGTAGAAAACATAATTATGTGACTATTTTTCTTTAATTTAAGAAGAAGATATTTACATAATTGCACTGAAGATGGCACTGTTGAGTGGCAGCTGTAACTATGATTACAAACAAAAATAGGTAACAACAATATATTTTTATTGTTTGAGTGAGAGAGAGAGAGAGAAATGCCTCCTGCATGGCCCCATCAAGACTACAAGGCAACCTGTGCATGTGCTGGGACAGGCAACCCAACAGGCCATATTTTGGTGCATGAGATTGATGCTCAACAAACTAAGCCACACTGGCCAGAGCAAAACCCAATATTTTGTTTCAACATATTACACAAAAACATTTTGAGGGAATGAATGTTGTATACTGAAACTTGGGACATCTCTCTCACTTTTTAAAATTTCCCGTTTGATTATTAACACTTAAAAACATACATGGTTATTTTATTCCATGAGTTTGATTCTATGTTGGTGTTCTCAGAAATTTGTACTCAGTCTTCTCTCACTTTACATTTATTTGCTTTTTACGGTTTCAGTGACAATTACATTGGTCGGTATATGAACAGATAGGCAGATAAATATATTATTAGATGGCAAATAAATAAATGCATTTCATATGTATGTGTCAAATATGGATTTGCATTTGCAATTGCCTTTCAGGAAAATCCTCTAGGCATCTCAAAACTGAAGAAAAAGATGTACTTGTTACAGAAAAGACTCAGACCGAACACCAGAGGAAGCAAAGAGGTTCCTATATTCACACATGTGGACCCAGAGGAGGCAGCCTCCAAATTCTGGGCCCCAAATTGTAGGGCACACCTAGCTTTATAGCAGGCTGGGCGGACATTCTTTAGATGAGAGAGTGGTAAGCAGCTTACAGAAGCAGGAAGCAAAAGGGTCTGGTTATCTCCTGGGTGCTTGCTTTTTCTAAAATGGCAGTTTACTTCCTGTATCATACTAATTTTGTTTCTTGTGTCAAAAGCTAAAAATATCTAATTTATGTTGTACCTTTAGTTCAATAAGTTAATAAGAATCTAAAAATGTTTTGAGATAAGTAATATAAAATTTTTAATATAAGATGAATAGTGTTTTTTACATTTGCATTGAATTCATGGACATATCTTGAATTATTAGAGAAAAATTTCATTAAAGCCCAATTAAAATTATTTTGAGCTTTTTATGAAATATATGCTATTAATTAACATATCAAAAAATACTACATAAGGATACAAACATATTTTACAGAGTTTATTGCTACCATGGTAAGCAAAATAATTTTCTTATTAAAATAATTTAGTAAGCCCAGCCTGTGTGTTTCAGTGGTTAAGCATTGGACCATGTACCAAGAGGTCACTGGTTCGATTCCTGGTCAGTGCACATGCCCAGGTTGTGGACCAAATCCCAAGTTGGGGGCATGCAGAAGACAGCCAATCAATGTTCTCACTCATCGATGTTTCTATTGTTATAACTCAGTGCCATTGACCCAAACTCCCAGAGGCCTTCAGGACAACCAAAGGGGTTATCAGTTTACTCATTTACTGAAGAACATTCTTCACTAACTAATCCCTAAGTAATCGCTAATCCTGGGGTAATAACTAACCCTTGAGTAATCCTGGGGTCGGTGCCAGGGATAATCTATTGAAAACATCTTGACCTTTGAGATGTCTGGGAAACTGAGTAACAGGTAATTAACTAACTGCTAAATTCCGCTTCTGTAACATGCTTGCTTACACGTAGCAACCCCCCTTACAAAATCCTATAAAAAGGAGCCATTTTAGCTCTCTGGGGCTGCAGTTACTCCTGTGTAGGACATACTGCAGGTGCCTGCGGACTTAGCTCAATAAACTCCTTTTGTTAAACCCCATCTCGGCGTCTGAGTTTGGTCGATCTCCTGGGTTACAACACTATGATGTTTCTATCTCTCTTTCTCTCTCTCCCTTCCTCTCTCTCTGAAACCAATAAAGAAAAAAAAAATAAGAAAAAATAAAAAACAAAACAAAAACGAAGTAAAAGAGTAGGTTAAGTAATTCAGCCTATTATGGAATTGACCATAAAGCCCACAGCCTTCTTTTCATTTAGTTAAAACCTTAAATTGAGAAAAACATTAAACATTTTTGCCACAAGATACAAAAAATACTGTGCAAGAATCTTTTGTTAATTTCCTTCATTAATGTCTGCATATGCTTTAAAAAGGACAAGTTTAAAAATCATCTATGGACATTGTTTTCCTTTCAATGAGGTTTCAGTGCAATTTCAGCCTAACTTGCCCCTGATCTCTGATTCTGAAAGATTGGTCTGATTTGATGTAGCAAATGAAGCCACCTGGAGGTTCTGATAGAGAGTTTATTGTTGAAACAGGGATTTTGCCTTGGAAGTCATTGTGTGGTTTGTCTCAAATAGTGGAAGGAAGTGCTCTATTTACCACAAACTTGTGGCTATATTGTATGGAGAAATCTGTAAAGATAAAGTCTTTGTAAAGCAAATAAAGCAACTGTTTTCATGAAGTACACTATAAAACACAAACATCTTTTTTCTTTTCTTTTCTTTTTCTTTTTGGTGCCCAAGTAACAGTGTGAAGCAAGCAGAGAAAGGAGAATTCCTCCCATTTTTATGTGAAAGAGGACATGGCTTGGCATCTGGACATATCAGGGAACAAAAAGACTTTCATCAGTGTCCTTCTTCGCTGTAAAAGAGGGTAACAGCAGCAGCAGCAAAATATAATCTCAAGTGGCTTCTGAAACAGGAAAAGTCAACGGGGAAAACTGGAGTAAAGGACAGGAGAGGATTATGTGCGTGACCTACCCTTGAGAGACTAAGAAATATTATGGAGTGAGGTTATTGATGGAATCTGATATTCTACCTTATGCAGATAGGCAATTGGTGCACTGAAATTTGCCCTGTTGCTCTTAATGTCATGAAGTTTATACTTTTACATAGGAAACAACAAGTCTCACCAATAATTAAAATTATACTCATTAGAAGATATGTCATCAAAGTACTTTCTTCCTTAGTCAGATTTAATTTGAATAAGATATTAAATGCACTTACAATAATGGGAATTACCCCATATTTATTACCTAACATCCTGAAAGTGGATATATATTGGATCTTTACTCTCTTCACATTTATAAAATAAATATGATCACAATGACACTAATTCATGCCATAAACGTAATTAGCAAAATATGTAAAACTATAGTAAAATTGCTTCTTAGAAAAGTTTTTGTGACTCAATTTAATTCTTATATATTACATTTATAATATTTTGTCCACAATTTGAGGTAAATTTACACCATTCATTCATTTGTTTATTCATTTATTAATAATTGTGAACTGTTTAAAAACTATACATTATCATGCCCTGACTAGTTCAGCTCAGTGGTTAGAGCATTGGTCCACAGATCAAAGAGTCGTGGGTTTGATTCTGGTCAAGGGCACATACCTTGGTTGTGGTTTGTCCCTGGCCCTGGTCGGGTCCTGCAGGAGGCAACCAGTTGATGTGTCTCTCTCATGTTGATGTTTCTCTCTCTCCCTCCCTTCCACTTTATCTGAAGATAAATAGAAAATTATCCTTGGGTGAGGATTAAAAAAATAAAAATAAATAAATAAAAACTGTACAGTATCAAAAATATACTCTTTTATACTGAGAAAACATTACTACTTATAGTATATTCTATTTTATAATAAAAGTAAATATACAATAATATTTTGTGCTAATAAATATCAACCAATACCATTATGACAATACTATCTGCCCTCTCTAATACACTGTCCTTGAAGTACCAAAACAGCTAATAGGAGAGATCTTTTCAATGTTTTGAGATTCAAACCTACAAAGAAACTATTACAATGAATATATATGACTCAAATATGGAATATAGATTATTGTTGTTAGAAAAATAGACAGTAGAATTTTATAGTAATCAGATAAAGTACAAAATGTATCATTCTGGAAACATTTTAAAATTTGTTCTAGATGTTCTGTTTTTATTTATTTATTTATTCATTAAAATATTTAATCAATTAGCCCTAGCCGATTTTGCTCAGTGGTTAGTGCATCGGCCTATGGTCCAGAGAGACTCGAGTTCAGTTCCCACTAAGGGCAGGTACCTCGGTTGCAGTTTGCCCCTGGCCCTGGTTGGGTTGTGCAGGAGGCAGCCACTCGATGTGTTCCTTTCACATCAATGTTTCTTTCTCTCTCTCTCCCTCTCTCTCCTTCCCACTCTATCTGAACAAAAAATGGGAAAATGTCCTTGGGTGAGGATAAAAAAATATATTTAATCAATTATTAATTATAAGATTGTGAATCATAAGAAAATATACCACAAAGCATAGAGATTAACACATTAAAATAAGATATGGTGCTGCATTTTTGCTAAAATTATAAAGCAAAAAGACATAAAATAAAAATACCTTTCCAAACATATCAAGGACAAAATGTAAAGGGACCATAGTTCTATTACAAATTTTATTAAGTTAGAATCTACTGAAAATGTTTTCCTGTTATATTTCATCTTTCAACACTAACTACTCCCATTAAAAGGTAGTCAAGGAGGAAGAAAACTACATTCCATCCTTAACAGCATCTCTGAAAGAACTCTGACAGCTATCAGAAAAATAAAAGAAGAAAATAAACTGAGTTCATGGAGTCAGTAGCCCCAGTTATAGAGGAAAATTGTCATGACAGTCTATTTTGAGAAAATTTCATTGTTTAAACAGCCAGCTCTGACTTAGCTTTGAGAGAGTAGTCATAGTCTCCTGGTAAAGCTATAGAACTGAGGAGCAATTACACCCCAGCCATTATATCAAATAGATCTATTTTCACAGAATTAGGACTGTGAAGAAAATGAAAAGCCTCCTTTGCTTCACCACAAATAATTTCAAAAAGGCAGAAGAAAATAAAATTTAAACAGGCATTCTTGGTTAGTGAGACTTTCTGAAATATGACCTAAATTATATCTCACAACCCACATAAACTGAGATAAAAGTAAAGCTTATACTAATGACTACTTTTAAAAATATAAAATACAGAATAGCAGTAACCCTATTTATTGTGTTTCTGGAAGTACTCTAGGTGCATTAAGGCCATTATTTCATTAAAACACTTTTACAGTAAACATTTTTACCAAGAGGGAAAATTGATGTTCTGAAAAACTCCACATTTTGAATTATTCATAGGTAAATTTGGCTCAATGTTTATCTCACTTTACAAACACAAACCTTCGCCAGATATAAGATTCAGAAGGTGAATATTTAAATAGAAATAAATGAGGATACATTGCAATAAGCCTCCTAGGTAGGGGACACTTGAGAGGTTATGATGGGTTCTAGACTCAATTTAATATTTCCCCTCATTGTTTGGATACTTTGCAAAATATGATATCATTCCCCTCAATTATTGAATTGAAATATGGAAACACTAAGTGAATGGCTATTATTCAAGACTGAATACTAATTAAAGATACAAACATTCATCTGAATACTCCAGATTGTGCTATTTTCAAATAGAGTGTACATTTCTGAGGACAGGAATGGCATTGTTCTTAATTGTTGCCTTCATAATACCTATTCTAATATCATGGGAATAGAAGACTCTTTAGCTCATTATTTCTAGTTATTTTTAGAATAATTAAATAGTTAAATAAATAATTTTGACATCTGTAAAACATCTAACTCTCTTTTTTAGGATTGTAGCTCTTTTCATGTAAATCCATCAAAGCAAGTTATATAAACTTTCAAAGTCTCAATTTTGACATCAGTAAAGTGAAGATAGTAACAAAATCTGTATATGAAGAGTTAATGTGACTATTAACTTATCCATGATTTATTTGATGCACTGCTTAGCACATAGTATAACTTAAAAATTATTTTTCATTACATTGTCCTTATTCATCAAGAGTATCCTAGAATTAAATTTAAAGAAAAAAAAAAGAGTACCCTAGAATTTGATAATTTTATGTGCCTATATATTTCCTATTGTTGTATCAGATTGTTAAACCTTGTAGCTTAATACAGTGCAATTTATATTATAGTTTGGAGGTCAGAAGTACAGAATGAGTTTCACTGGGCTAAACTCAAGTTATCCACAGAGCTGCATTCTTTCTATAGACTGTAGAGGAGAATCTGTTTTCTTTTTTCTTTCAGCTTCTGAAGGCCTCCCCACGCTTTGGTTCATGACCCCTTCCTCTATGTTCAAAGTCAAGAGCATAGTACCTTCAACTCTCTTTCAGACTTCGATCCTCCTGCTTTCAATATTCATTTAGGTCCCCTGTGATTATATCAGGTTAATTTTGATAAACCAAAATATTCTTTCTATTTTAAGATGACTAATTACTCATATCTACCAGGTAAGATAACATATTTGACAGCAGCAAGGTAACATATTCAAAGATTTGAGAAATTTCAAAGTGAGTATCTTTGGGGGCTATTACTTGATTATAATGCCTTCCACAATTCCCATGGTGGATTCAATACTGGCTATACATCTTCTAACAAACTCAGTGGGATACAGATACATCAGTAATGATGAGATATATTAAATACATTACTTCAATAAGATAATTATGACACCTATTTTGGTGCATTTTAAACAGTAACTAGAACCTATTCAGGATATTTTATTTAAGTGTAGAATATTTGGTAGAACATATAAACCACTTTGGTAGTTTCCCTAAAGCAATGCAGATGTTGAAGGTTGAGTGATTAAATGAATAAGCATAAACTGTTAATGACATCTCTATACCCACTTAATTGTTCCTGTATCCTGGGGATATATCTGTGAGTGCTACTCTGTTATTCAATAAGGGACAGTACTTCGTGAATACCATCAAAATCAATTACTGTTTGTCCATTTTGGGATGCCAATGAGGCAAATAATTAACCTCCAACAAATTTCCAAAGTCATTTATGAGTTGATGACTAAATCATTTAATGCTGCAGGCACCAGAACTGTGGAACATTTGCAAAAATGCAAGTTGTAGGGTACATGTGTCATGACAGCATTTAATATATATTTGTTGATTTATTCTAAACTCTTAAAATATTCTGAAGTTTAGGACATATTTCAATTTTATTAATAAATAAGTCTTGAAAGCCAAATCAGAGATTCCTATGTACTCTGAAGCAAACTAAAATCCTCCAGTAACTTAAATTGTTAAAAATTTATATTAATGTTAAAATTAAATGTTAATGTCAAAATATGAATTTATATTAACATTATATTAAATTTATTTGATAATAGGCATTGCACACTCTTGTAAATTTTTACTTATATAGATGATAAATTATAGTAAAATAATTAATTGCCTAAGATAAAGAAAAATAAATTTCATCATCTTTTAATATTTTTTTAAAAATATTTTTTCTTTATTAATTTTAGAGGGAGAGAAAGGGAAAGGGAGAGAACGATAGAAACATCAATGAGAAAGAACATAGATTGGACACCTCCTGCATGCCCCACACTGGGTATTGGGCCCACAACCTGGGTATGTGCCCTGACTGGGAATTAAACCAGTAACCTCTTGGTGCATGGATCAATGCTCAACTAGTGAGCCTCACCGGCTGGGCCATATCTTAACATTTTTGATGATCCAGTTACCTTTTAAGTTTTAAGGTGTTGAAGTAGATAATATAAATATATTAAGCAAAGTTTTACTTGGGTAAATTTTTTTAAGGATTTTATTATTTGTTATGAAATTTTAAATATTAAAAGAAAAATACCTAGTGTTTTACCCTCTGACATTGAATAATCTTGGAAGTAATCACTTCCATTCTCAAAACAAGAAAAATAAACTAAACAGACTAAAAATCAACAACTGTTCTTAGATCCATCACAGAATTGAGGTCACATGGCAAACTTCTACTCCCAAAACAGAAAACTGAGAGACAGGTAGATAATCAGTCCATAATTACCGCAGAGTAGAAGCCCAGGAGCAGAAGCCCACAGCTGGAACCAGTATTGGTAGAAAGACTTTAAATTCGAATTGAAAAATGGTTAGAGGTTCACTCAGTGTAGAATAGTGTGCTGATAATTAACCAGAGAACTACAGAATGCTTCTTTTGCCCCTCATACCTTATCAACACATCAATCAGGGTGCTGTATGTTAATGGGATTACAGCTAAAAAATTATAACCCTAGCTAATGAGTCTCTAAAAAATTAATTGGTGACTTCTGGTCAAGATGGCAATATAGGTGAATGCAGTACTTGTGTGCTCCACAACCACATTAAAATTACAACTAAATGACAGAAAAATCATCATTCAAAACTGCCTGAGATTAAACTGAATGGAAGTTCCACAATTACAACATTAAAGAATCAGCCACATAAAGACTGGTAGGGGCAGAGGCGCAGACGGGTTGATCCTACACCCATCTGTGGAGGACAAAAATTAGAAGGGATACTTTGACTGTAAAGGTCCTCCCTGAGGAGTGAGAGTTTCCTGTCCCACACCAGGCCCCCCAGCTCAGGGTTCCAGGG
This sequence comes from Molossus molossus, assembly GCF_014108415.1. Taxonomy (NCBI): domain Eukaryota; kingdom Metazoa; phylum Chordata; class Mammalia; order Chiroptera; family Molossidae; genus Molossus; species Molossus molossus. The sequence goes on along the minus strand of NW_023425401.1, from coordinate 82,550,769 downwards.
GCAGGAAGAGAAGTCCCCATAACTTCTGGTGGTAAAAACCAATGAGAATTGAGGCTGAGGGACGCTGAGGCTACTTGAGTCCTGGGCAGTTCCTCTTATTATTTTTTTTAATTAAAATTCATTTTTGTTACAGATGTTTCTCCCTCCCCCCTCCCAGATACACGCCTTCTGATCCCATCCCTCCACCCAGCATTGCTGTCTATGTCCATTGCTTATGCATACATGTATATACATTATTTGGTTTATCTCATCTCTCCTCCTGCACTTTCCTCTGAGGTTTGTCCATCTAAACCATAATGCTTTGTATATCTCTGAGTCTACTTTGTTCATCAGCTTATTTTGTTCATTATATTCCACAAACAAGTGTAATCATGAAGTATTTGTCTTTCTCTAATTGGCTTATTTCCCTTAGTATAATACTCTCCTGGTCCCTCCATGTTATCTAAAAAAATGAGATCTTTCTTTCTTATAGCTGCATAGTGTTCCATTGTGTACATGTACCATAGCTTTTTTATCCACTCATCTATTACTGGACAATTGAGCTGTTTCCAGATCTTAGCGATTGTAAATACTGCTGCTGTGAACATAGGTGTACATATATTCTTTCTGATTGGTTTTTCAGACTTCTTAGGGGACATTCCTAGAAGTGGGATCACTGGGTCAAATGGCAGTTCAATTTTTAATTTTTTTGCGGAAACACCATATTGTTTTCCACAGTGGCTGCACTAGTCTGCATTCCCACGAGCAGTGTACTAGAGTCCCCTTTTATTCACACCCTAGGCCATCACTTGTTGTTTGATGATTTGTTGATGGAAGCCACTCTGGAAGGTGTGAGATGATACATCATAGTCATTTTAATTTGCATATCTCTCAAGATTAGCGACATTGAGCATTTTTTTCATAACTCTCTTGGCCATTTGCATGTCCTATTTGTAGAGGTGTCTATGTAGACCCTCTACTCACTTTAATTGGATTATTTTATTCCTTCTGTTGAGTTGTGTGGGTGCTCTATATATTCTGGAAATGAACCCTCATTTGATGTATCAATGGCAACTATGCTATCCCGTATAGTGGGTACCCATTTCATTTTGAAGGTTGTTTTCTTGGCTCTGCAGAAGCTTTTTAGTTCGATGTACTCCCATGTGTTCATTTTGTCTTTTGCTTCTCTTGCCTTAGGCATTATATCAGTGAAAATTCTTTTGCATGTGATGTCCGAAATTTTGTTGCCTACATTTTCTTCTAGGATTTTTATGGCTTCACAACTCAAACTTAAGTCTTTATCCATTTTAAGTTTATTGTTGTGTATGATGTAAATTGGTGGTCTAATTTCTTTCTTTCTTTCTTTCTTTCTTTCTTTCTTTCTTTCTTTCTTTCTTTCTTTCTTTCTTTTTATTTTTTTTTGTTTGCACGTATCTGCATTTTTTTTTTTTTTTTTTTTTGCTATGTTCCCCTAGCAGGAACCAAACCCAGGACTTTCCAGTCTGCAGGCCAACACTCCAGCCGCTGAGCCAAACCAGCCAGAGCACATATCTGCAATTTTTGTAACACCATTTACTAAAGAGGCTGTCTTTACTCCATTGTATACCCTTACCCACTTTGGCAAATATTAATTGAGCATATTGTCTTGGGTCAATTTCTGGGTTCTCTCTTCTGTTCCATTGATCTATATGTCTGGTCTTGTGCCAGTACCAGGTTGTTTTGATTACAATGGTTTTGTAGTATAACCTGATATTCTGTATCATGATCCCTCCTACTTTGTTATTTTTTTTCAAGATTGCTATGGCTATTGGGGTCTTTTTTGATTCCATATAAACTTTTGAAGTATTTGTTCTAGTTCTGAGAAATATATCATTGGTATTTTGATGGGTGCATTGAATCTATAGATTACTGTGGGTAATATGGACATTTTAATGATGTTAGTCTTCCAATACATGAACAAGGTATGTGCTTCCACTTTTTTAATGTCTTCCTCTATTTCTTTTTTCAATGACCTGTAGTTTTCTGTGAACAGGTCCTTTACTTCTTTGGTTAAGTTTATTCCTAGGTATCTTCATTTTTTTTTTTTTTTTAATCCTCACCCGAGGACATTTTTCCATTTTTTGTACAGATAGAGTGGGAGGGAGAGAGAGGAAGAGAGAGAGAGAGAGAAACATCAATGTGAAAGGGACACATCGAGTGGCTGCCACCGACGACCAACCAGGGCCGGGGACAAACTGCAACTGAGGTACGTGCCCTTAGCGGGAACCGAAACCGGGTCTCTCCGGACTGCAGGCCGACGCTCTAACCGCTGAGCCAAACCGGCCAGGGCTGTAAATGGAAATTTTTTTTAGTTTCTGAGTTCATTATTGGTGTATAAGAATGCCATTGATTTCTTGATGTTAATTTTTTATACTGCTGCTTTGCCAAATTTATTTATAAAATCCAGTAGATTGTCCATGAGTCTTTAGGGTTTTCTATGTACAATATAATGTCATATGCAAATAATGAGTTTCACTTCCTCCTTTTCAATTTGATCCCTTTTATTTTTTCTTCGTGTCTAACTGCTGTGGCTAAGACTTCTAGTACTATGTTAAATAACAGTGGCAAAAGTAGGCATCCTGTCTTGTTCCTGTTCTTAAGGGAAATGTTTTTAGTTTTTTTCCATTGAGTATGATGTTGGCTGTAGGGTTTTCATATATGACCTTTATTATATCAAGATATTATCACTCTATTCCCACATTGCTGAATGTTTTTATCAGTGTTTTCCAAATGCATTTTCAGCATCTATTGATAAGATTATATGGTGTTTATTTTTCACTTTGTTTATGTGATGTATCACATTTATTGATTTGCAAATATTGTACCAGCTTTGCATCCCTGAGGTGAATCCCACTTGGTTATGGTGAGTAATTTTTTAATGTATAGGTGGATCCAATTTGCTAATATTTTGTGAAGGATTTTGGCATCTAGGTTCATCAGCACTATTTGCTTGTACTTTTCTTTACAGTGTCTTTATCTGGTTTTGGAATTAAAATTATGTTTGCCCCATAAAATTAATTTGGAAGTCTTATGTCTGCTTGGCTTTTTTGAAATAGTTTGAAAAGAATGGGTGTTAGATCCTCTTTGAATGTTCAGTAAAACTCCCTGGTAAAACTGTCAGGGCCAGGGCTTTTGTTTGCTGGGAGTTTATTATATCTTCAATTTCCTTAGTTGTTATTGGTCTGTACAAGTTTTCTATGTCTTCCCGGTTCAGTTTGGGAGACTGTGTGTTTCTAGAAATTTGTCCATTTCACCTGCATTGTCCAATTTGTTGGTGTATAATTGTTCATAGTATATTTTAATGATCCTTTGTATTTCTATGATGTCAGTTATTACTTCACTTTTTTTTCCTGATTTTATTTAATTGGGTTCTCTCTTTTTGTTTCTTTGTGAGTCTAACTAAGGGTCAATCTTGTTTATCTTTGTAAAGAATCAGCTCTTTGTTTCATTAATCTTTTGACCTTTACTATTTATTTCCTTCTACTTGTTCTGGGTTTTTGTTTTTGTTTACTTTCTAGTTTTTTAAGTTGTTCGTTTAGAAAGTCAATTAGGAATTTTTTCTTGTTTCTTTCGGTAGGCCTGTAGTGCTCTATACTTCCCTCTCAGGACTGCCTTTGCTGTGCCCATAGATTTTGTGTTGTTGTGTGTTCATTTTCATTGGTTTCCAGAAAGTTTTTAATTTCTTCCTAGATCTCTTTTGTATCCCATTAGTTGTTTAATAACATGTTATTTAGCCTCCATTTGTTTGAATGTTGGCATGATTTTGTTGTAATTGATTTCTAGTTTCATGCCATTGTGATCTGAGAAAATATTTGATATGATTTCAATCCTTGAATTTGTAGACACTTACCTTGTGCCCTAACATGTGTTCTATTTTTCAGAATGTCCCATGTGCACTGGACAAAAATGTGAATTCTGCAGTTTTGGTGTGTAATTCTCTGTAGGTATCTATTAAATCCAATTAGTCCAGTGTAGCACTTAAAGTCTCCATATCCTTGTTAGTTTTTTGTCTAGAGGATCTATTCAGTGACGTCAGTGGGGATTAAAGTCCCCTGCTATGATTGTATTGCTGTCACTTTCTCTTTTGAAGTCCTACAGAAATATTTTAATATACTTTGATGCGTCTATATTAGGTGCATATATGTTTACCAAGGTTATAGCATCCTTTTAGATAGATTCTTTTGATATTATGTAGTGGCCTTCTTTGTGTCTAGTTATGGCCTTCATTTTGAAGTCTATTTTTTTTATATCTGAGTATTGTAACCCCAGATCTTTTATCCTTTTTTTTTTTGTTAGGAAGATTTTTTTCCACTCTTTCACTTTCAACCTATGTGAATATTTTGTTGTGAAGTGGGACTCCTGTAAACAACATATATATGAGTCATGTTTTTTATCCAATCAGCTATTCTGTGTCTTGATCTAAGCATTTAATTTATTTATGTTTAAGGTTATTATTGAAATATATTTATTTATTGCCATTTTTGTTTATTGTGGTTGTGTTTTTCTTCCTGTATCTTCTACTAATTATATAATTTTTTTAAACATTTCTTTCAGTGCTGTTTTAGTGCTAATATATATCCTTAGCATTTGTATTTTTGTTGTTGTTGTTAGTCTGGGTAGTTTTTTATTTTACATTCTACTTATTTATTTATTTATTTTTTTAATGTTTTTTTTTTTTTTTTTTTTTTTGGATGTACATGCCCCTAGCAGGAACCGAACCAGGGATACTCTGGTCTGCAGGCCGATGCTCCACTACTGAGCCAAACTGGCCAGGGCTACATTCAACTTTTTAAAAATTATTTTATTTATATTTTTTACAGATGTTTCTCCTTATTCCCCCACTGATTCCATGATTCCCCTCCCTCCCCACCATGTCCCCAGCTTAGTTGTCCATGTACATAGTTCAAGCATATATGCATATAAGTTCTGTGGTTTATCTCTCCCCCAACATTCCCTGTTCTGGGGATTGTCAGTCTGCACCCCACTTCCACATTTCTGGGACTACCCCATTACTCAGAATGTTACGTTCATTATATTCCACAAATAAGTGAGATCATATAATAGTTGTCTTTCTCTGTTTGGCTTATTTCACTTAGGATAATACTTTCCAGGTCCCTGATTGTCATCTCAAAGGATAAGAGATCATTCTTTCTTACAGCTGTACAGTACTCCATTGTGTATATGTACCACAGACTTTTTAGCCATTCATCTACTGATGGACATTTGGGCTGTTTCCAGATCTTAGCTATTGTAAATAGTGCTGCTACAAACATGGGGGTATATATATTCCTTATTATTGGTGTTTCAGGATTCTTAGGGTATATTCCTAGAAGTGGGATCACTGGGTCAAATGGAAGTTCAATTTTTAATTTTTTGAGGTAACACCATATTGTTTTCCATAGTGGCTGCACCAGTCTGCATTCCAACCAGCAGTGTACTAGAGTCCCCTTTTCTCCAGAACCTCGCCAACACTTGTTTGATGATTTCTTGATGGCGGCCATTCTGACAGGTATAAGTGATACCTCATTGTTGTTTTAATTTGCATCTCTCTGATGATTAGTGATGTTGAACATTTCTTCATATGTCTCTTAGCCATTTGTATGTCTTGTTTGGAGAGGTGTCTATGCCCATTTTTAAACTGGATTCTTTGTCTTCCTTTTGTGGAGTTGTATGAGCACTCTATATATATTGGAAATTAACCCTTTATCTGATGTATCATTGGCAATGATGTTCTCCCATACAGTGGGTTGCCTTTCCATTCTGATGATTGTTATCTTTTGCTGTGCAGAAGCTTTTGAGTTTGATGTAGTCCCATGTGTTTATTTTCTCCTTTGCTTCTCTTGCCTTAGGTGATGTACCAGTGAAAATTCTGCTGCATATAATGTCTGAAATTTTGTTGCCTACAGTTTCTTCTTGGATTTTTATGGATTCATGAGTCACATTTAGACTTTTATATATTTTGAGTTTATTCTTGTGTATGGTGTAAGTTAATGGTCTAGTTTCATTTTTTTGCATGTAGCTGTGCAATTTTCCCAACAGAATTTATTAAAGCTGTCTTTACTCCACTGTATGCTCTTGCCACCATTGACAAATATTAACTGAACATATTGTCTGGGCCCATTTTTGGTTCTCTATTCTGTTCCATTGATCTATCTGCCTGTTCTTGTGCCAGTACCGGGCTGTTTTGATTACAGTGGATTGCAGTACAACCTGAACCCTGGTAATGTGATCCCTCCAACTTTGTTCTTCTTTTTCAAGATTTCTGTGGCTCTTCAAAGTCTTTTTTGGTTCCATATGAACTTCTGAAGTATTTGTTCTAGTTCTGTGAAGTATGTCATTTGTATTTTGATGTAGATTGCATTGAATCTAGCCTGTAGTTTTTCTGTTGAGAAGTCAGCTGAGATCCTTATGGGGTTTCCTTTGTAGGTAACTTATTGCTTATCTCTTGCTGTCTTTAGGCTTCTCTGTTTGTCTTTAATTTTTGGCATTTTAATTACTATGTGTCTTGGTGTGAGCCTGTTTGGGTTCTTCTTACTTGGTATTCTCTGTGGTTCTTGAACTTGAATGCTTTCTTCCTTCACCAAGTTAGGAAAGTTTTCTATCACTATTTCTTCAAATATATTCTCTACCCCTTGCCCATTTTCTTTGTCTTCGGGGACTCCTATTATGTGAATGTTATTACCTTTCCAGTTGTCCCACAGTTCTCTTAAGCTTTCTTTCTTTTTTTTTTTTTTTCATTGTTTTATCCTTTTGGTTTTCTGATTGGTTGATTTTTTTCTACCCTGTGTTCTAATTCATTGATCCATTCCTCAGTTTCCTCTTCTCTGCTGGTTAGTCCTTCCAATGTGTTCTTAATTTCTGCCATGTCATTCTTCATTTTCACTTGGTTGGTTTTCAAAATTTTTTATCTTTACTCATGGTGCTGATGTCCTTACTCATGCTGTTGAATTTCCTCAAGATCATAGCTCTGAACTCTACTCTGATAATTTGCTTAACTGCATTTTATTTTTATCATCTTCCATAGACTTCTCTTGTTCTTTCATTTGGGATCTGTTTCTTTGTTTCACCATTTTGGCTATCTCAGTGGGTTTTGGAGCCTGCCAAATTTTCCCTGTTGGTATTGGTGTTCTGCTGTTTGTGGCTCCCTCTACTGGGTTTGGATGAGCCTGGGTTGGCCCACGTTAAACACCACTGTCAAGTCTTACTTTCCTGGAAAGCAAGCCCAGGAAAGGTTCGGTTATCCTCTAGTTGTTTCCTGGTGGGTAGTAGTCTCAGTTACTCAGTGCCTTAAAATGTAGCCCTGGTGTTTTGCATAGGAGGATTTCCAGAGGCTGGGATAGATAGTGGTTGTTAATGAGCCTCAATTTGCATTTATTTGCCTCACCTGGGAAAGTCTGAATGTCCAAGGATAGTGGGGGACCTGCTGCTTTTCCCCAGAGCTCTGGGAAGGAGCACACTGGCCACCATCCTTTGTGGCCACAACTCAGCAACAACTCTGAGTGCTCTTCAAATCCTGGGTGTCCCCACAGAGTTCCAGCCCAGTCAGCCCTCCCTCTGCCTTAGCCCCCTTGTTAGTGGATGTGGCTATTTTAGTGGTGTCCAGGCTCTTTGTGCTGTGGAGCGGGCTTGATCTTTATTCCCCAAGGATGCTGCTCACAGCTAAGACTCATGCTGTTTGTGGGTCCCCAGCCCACCACCATCTCACGCCTCCATCGATCCTACCAATGTCCCTGGTTATATGGTCCTGTCCTGCTGCTTTTCTTTTGCTTTTTTCTGAGGAATTTTTTTCATTTTAGTTGTAATTCCCGTTTGGTCCTGGGTGATCGCCTATGTAGCTCCCATTCACTCTGTCTCCATTTTCACGTCCTCTAAGTCTAATTTGTGCACATCTAGGTTACAGGCCTCTCTCGTGCCCCTGCACTCTGCAGGTCCTGTGGGTAACTGGGTGGCACAATCCCTTTGAGGACCTGGCTTTATGCCTATATTATGAGCTGCTGAATCACACACGCCTCTCTGGTGCTTCAACACTCCACAGGTCCTGCAGATAACTGGATCTCTCAGTCCTTGCTGTGTAGCACAGGCCTCTCTGATGCTTTAGTACCCTGCATGTTCTATGGGTAACTAGATTGCACATTCTCTGCTGGGTCACATAGGCCTCTCTGGTGCTTCAGCACCCCACAGGTCCTGCGAGTAACTCTTACCTTCTATTTTAAATGATTGTCTTGCTCGATAGTCTTGGATTAGGATCCTTGCTTTTCATTACCTTGATTAATTCTTGCCATTTCTTTTTGTCTTTAGTGTTTCTACTGAGATCAGCTAATAGCCTTTTAGTGGTTCTTTTGTAGGTAACCTGTTGCTTATCTCTTGCTGCCTTTAGGATTCTGTCTTTGTCTTTAATTTTTGACATTTTAATTATCATGTATCTTGGTGAGTGGGTTCTTCTTATTTGGGGCTCTCTGTGCTTGTTGTACTTATATGCCTTTTTCCTTCACAAAGTTGGGAAAGTTTTCTTTTACTGTTTCTTCAAATATATTCTCTAATCCTTTCTCATTTTCTTTTTCTTCTGGAATGCCTTTGATGCAGATGTTGTGACATTTCATGTTGTTCCACAGTTCTCTTAGGCTGTCTTTTTCTTTTTTAATTTATTTTTCTTGTTAGTTCTTTGACTAGGTGATTTTTTCTACTGTGTCTCTAATTCACTAATCCAGTCCTCAGCTTTTTTTACTTTTCTGGTTATTTCTTCCAATGTGTTTTTTATTTGTGCTATGTCATTCTTTATTTTCAATTGGTTGTTTGTCAATGCTTCTATATATTTACTCATGTTGTTGAACTTCCTTATGATTATTCATTTGAACTCTCCTTCTGATAACTCTCTCAATTCCTTTTCATTTATTTCATCTTCTGTTGAATTATTTTTTTCTTTCATTTGGGATTTTTTCTTTATTTCACCATTTTCGTTGGCTCAATCGGTTTTGGAGCCTGCCAAATTTTCCCTGTGGGTGCTGGTGTTCTGCCGGTTGTGATTCCCTCTGCTGGGTTTGGATGAATGTAGGAAGACCCACGTTAAACACCACTGCCAAGTCTTACTTTCCTGGGTAGATTTGCAAGCCCAGGACAGGTTCCAATATCCTCTAGATTTTGCCTGGAGACTGTTAGTCTCAGTTCCTTGGTAAGCCTTGAGTTGTAGCCTTCATCTGGATGAAAAAAAAAAAATCCTTCAGGTGTTAAGGTAAGAGGATTTCCTGTGTGTGAGACACATGCTTGCTGGCTGTTAATGAGACTTAATTTGCATATTTTGGCCTGCCCCAGTGGTGTTAAATTCCTGAGGGAAGGCATATTGCTTCTCCCTGTGGCTCTGAGAAGGGACTCTTTGAGCAAGATTGCCACTGTCCTATAGGTAGTGATTTAGTACAAAACTCCCAGTGCCCTCACAGCTTTCCAAATCCTGAGTCTTTTCTCACTGTTTCAGTCCACTCAGTGCTCCTTCTCCTAGAGCCCAAGAGGAGTGGCTATAGTTTATTTAGTTCTCTGTCCTGGCCTTCTGTGCTGTAGAGCTGGCTTGGGATTTTAACTCTGAGAGAGCTGCTCACAGCTAAAACAGCTGCTGTCTGTGGCCTCTCAGACCATCCTTTTGCACTTCTGAAGTTTCTACCAGGCTCGATTCAGTGTCCTTTTTCTCTTTGAGGTTATGTGGTTCCTCTCCTGCTGCTCTCTGTTAGATTTTCCCAACAATTTTACTCCTTTTTATCACAATGACCCCAGACCACCACCTGGGACCACCAAAGAGATAACAGAACATAGAAAATTTTTTGGTACCTTACTTAGATCTGGGAAGCAATCAGCAGTTTCTCTTAAAGGCCCTCCCAAGGACTTAGTCTAACACCCTCCAGGCTCTAGCTGGGGGATACAGCTTGATTTAAATGTTCCTAACTTTCCTCAAAAAGGAGAATCTGGCCTCATTGAGCTCCATACCTCTCACAAAGTGTCCCCAGGCACTGCACTAGTAGCAGCCAGCCTTGATTCACAACTTGACTTTGCCGGGCTCCTCCAAGCCCAATACAAGAACCAGTCTTCTGCCAATCACTTTGTAGTTTATGCCCAGGAGCCCTGGGTAAAACACAGGCAGTACCTGACATTTCCCCAGAAACAGCACACCCAGTGGACAACTTCAGACCACGGTAAAGCACCACCACTCAACCACTTCCAAAAGTGACATACTTAAGGAGTGAGCTTAATGGGTACCAGAGCCCTGCCGAAGCACGTTTTGTTCTGTGTGGTGGGCCCCTGCACAGCTGGTCCTCCAAGGTAGTCAGAGGTCAGTGGTCAGTGTGCACAGCCAGTCCTTGCACCTGATCAACCTAAGTAAATCCCTCCCATCAATGTGCCAATGGCAATCAGGTCTCAATTACAACAGAAGGGTGTATAGTCCACACAAGGGGTGCACCTCCAGGGCACAACTGGGGTGATCAGGGATGTTGTATCACTGGACCCTATAGGACACCTACAACAATAGGCCTCCCTAGGAGACATAGCAAGTCTATCTAATATATAGAAACAAATACAGAGAGCCAGTCAAAATGAGGAGACAAAGAAACATGTCCCAAATGAAAGAATGGAACAAAACTCCAGGAAAAGAACTATATGAAATGGAGATAAGCAATCTAATAGGTGCAGAGTTCAAAACACTGGTTATAAGGATGTGCAATGAACTTACTGAGGGACTCAAGAGCATAGAAAAGGACCAGTCAGAAATGCAAGATGCATAGTTACAAATGAAAGAGGTGCTAACTGAAATAAAGAATAATTTACAGGGACTCAATAGTGGAGTAGGTAAAACCAAGAAGCAAACCATTGATCTGAAATATAAGGAAGCAAAAAACACCCAATCAGAACAGCAAAAAGAAAAGGGTCCAAAAAATTGAGGCTATTGTAAAGAGCCTCTGGGACAACTTCAAATGTACCAACATTCACATCATGGGGGTGCCAGAAGGAGAAGAGGGACATCAAGAAATTGAAAACCTATTTGAAAAAAATAATGACAGAAAATTCCCCTAACTTGGTGAAGAAAACAGACATACAAGTCCTAGAAGCACAGTGAATCTCAAACAAAGTGAACCCCAAAAGGCCCACACCAAGACACATCATAATCAAAATGCAAAAAGTTAAAGACAAAGAGAGAATCTTAAAAGCAGCAAGAGAAAAATGGTTAGTTACCTACAAGGGAGCTCCCATAAGACTGTCAGTTGATTTCCCAACAGAAACTTTGCAGGCCAGAAGAGAGTGGCAAGAAATATTTGAGTGATGAAAGGCAAGAACCTAGAACCAAAATTACTCTGTCCTGTAAAGCTATCATTTAGAATCAATGGACATAAGTGTTTCCCAGAAAAGAAAAGGATAAAAGAGTTCATCACCACCAAACCAAGTATTACATGAAATGTTGAAGGGTCTTCTTGAAGAAAAAGAAGATAAAAAATATGAATAATAAAATGGCAGTAAATACACATCTATCAACAATTGCATCTACAAATAAAATGAACATGCAGAACAGAAGCAGACCAGTAGATACAGAGAACTTTTTGTTTGTTGCCAGATGAGAGCGGGGTTGAGGTAATGGGTGAAAAAAGATGAATGGATGAAGAAGTACCAATTTGTTGTTAGACTGACAAACCTTAAAGAGAAGGGGGTACAGTGGCAGGAAGAGATAAACCAAAGACCTTATATGCACATATGCATAAAGAATGGACATCAACAATAATGTGGAGAAAGGCAGGAGGGGAGCGGGAGTGGGGAGGAGGGGTTCAATAGGGAAAAACGAGGCACATCTGTAATACATTCAATGATAAAGATAAGTTTATAAACTTTCATTGACAATAAAGGTGACAACATTAAGACTGATACAGAAAGTTTAGCATCTGACACCACTACAACAAAGAGTGAACACAGTTTAACTTTTAGACAGATACTCTAAATCCTCACATATTAGAAAGATGAAAATTATAAAAAAGAAAAGGAAATGCTAAAAATCAAAACAATGCAACAGAAATAAAAAAAATACATTAAATGGCCATATTAGTAAACTGGCTATAAGCAAGGAAAGAAGCAGTTTACTAGAAGATATGTCAATAAAAACTTCCAAAATTTAAGTGCAAAGATATAAACGAATAGAAAATATAAACCAGAATGCCCAAGGACAGGGGAACAATTCCAAAGTTTATAATATATTTGCAATGAGAATATAAAAATGAGAAGTTGAGAAAGAAAAATAAGAAACATTTGAAGTAATAACAACTGAGAATTTTACACAATTAATGACAGACACCAAACCACAGAGCCAGAAAATTCTAAAAATTATTCAATTTCTAGTTATTTTGTTTCTCATGTAATTTTATTGCAAATCCCATAAGGTGGATATTTTTATTACTATCTTACAAAAAAAAAATCACTGAACTTAGAGAAATAATGAGCAACTACAAGGAAGCTACACCATGGGTGAACTGTTACTTTCAGCCTCATACTTATATTTTAAATTGATAAAAGTATCTCTATGTGTATATTTGAAAATAAGTTTATACTGGTTACATGTAGGCAATTTAAGAACTAAAGCTTCAGTCTGTCTGAATGTCTTTGTAAAATTTAGAACATTCTATTTCTTCCATATAAGTTTATCTTTTCTACTCCTGTACAGGGTAATACATACTTATTTATATAAAATGTTTATTTAATAAGACTAGACTGTAAATAAAATTACTAAGAAGATGTCTTGTAGTTCTTATTTAAAGAATAAGAACACCTAATGGTATAATCATCATCAAGATTTCTATAAAAGCTTTCTTATGCATTCTGGTAGACTGCTAAATTGATCCACATCGACTAGAAAAATAAAGATACACCAATGAGGGCACAAGTGGAAGAAAATTGATACTAGGTCAGGAACAAAAGAATAAATGAAGCATTGTTGGAATGTTTTCAGACTACTCTTGCCATAATTAGGTGATCAGATGAGACTTTAAATATCTACATTTTTAAAAGACTAAATATACTTTAATAGTGCTTATTTGTACATACATTTACCAGCTACATTTCCTAACACTACCTGGTGAATTTTTAATTAAGTAATTTAGATATGTAGTTACTTATTATCTGAAGCTTTTATTGCTTAAAATTGTACATGTAGAATGAACTCTCAAAACAGTTACTACATCAAGTAAATAAATTTGGAGGAGTGGTTAGTGAAAATAAAAATGCTAATATAGACAAAGAGAAAGTAGAATGATCTAAGGGTTACTGAATAAGCTGTATTTACTCAAATATCTACTCCAACACTGGAAATACTCACTGTTAAACTCAGTAATATATTGTGAATAAAGTTTGGAACTAAACTCTGGATAGCTATGAGAAAAGCTACACTTGTAATTCCTAAAAACTCTCATCACTGGATGATAGGGAAATGCAACCTGTGGTGAGACAAGGAAGCCAGAGGTTGAACTGGTTGGTAAAATGGTAGAGAGATTAGGCCTTTCCTAAAATAGGATAGAATGACACAAAATAAACATTGTATGTCTTAGAAGCATTCTGCCAAAATTGGTATATTATTTGTTTTTTTTCCTGGATCAACAAATGGGAATTTTAATAAAATAATATCCACACATACAAAAACATTTATACATAATTTAGTATAACAATGTTTTCCAGGTCCATTCATGCTATGACAAAGGGTAAAATTTTCTTTCTTTTTACAGCAGAGTAGTATTACATTGTCTAAATGTACCAGTTTTTTTCATCCACTCATTTAATGATGGACACTTGGGTTGTTTCTAAATCTTGGATGTTGTAAATAACACTGCCATGAACATAAGTGTACATATATTATTTGAATTAGTGTCCTGGGTTTCGTTTTTGAAAAAATTAAATTAATTTTTTCCTATCACCTTTTATCTCTCTATGCCCTCTACCACCTCGATCCATCCCCTTCCAACCCTGCAATCACCATATTTTTGTCTGTATCCATGAATTTTCTCTCTCTCTCTCTCTTTTTTTTTTTTTTTTTTGCTCAATCCCTCCATTTTCCCTAACCCTCTCCCCACCCTCAAGCTGTGTGCTGCCTTCCATGAGTCTGCTTCTGTTTCGCTTGGTAGTTCAGTTTGTTCATTAAATTCCATGTATGAGTGAAATCATATGGTTCTTTCTCTGACTGGCTTATTCGTTGTAGCATAATGATCCCCAAGTTCATCCATGCTGTTGCAAAGGGTAAATTTTTCTTCCTTTTTACAGAAGAGTAGTGTTCCATTCTGTAATTGTACCACATTTTTTTAATCCACTCATCTATTGATGGGCATTTGAGCTCTTTCCAGATCTTGGCTATTATAAACAATGGAACAATGAACATAGGAGTTCATATATTCTTTCAAATTAGTGTTTTGGGTTCTTTTGGATAAATTCTCAGAAAAGAAATCACTAGGCAATAAGTCAGTTCTGTTTTTAATTTTTTGAGGTAACTTCATACTGCTTTCCACAATGGCTGCACCAATCTGCATCAACAGTACAAGAGAGTTCCCTTTTCTTTAAATCCTTGTCAACACTTGTTTGTTGATTTGTTGCTAATAGCCATTCTGGCACCTGTGAGGTGATATTTCATTGTGGTTTTAATTTGCATTTATCTGATGCTTAGTGATGTTGAACATTTTTTATATGTCTATTGGCCATCTGTATGTCCTCTTTGGAGAAGTGTCTATTCAAGTAATTTGCCCATTTGTTAATTGGGCTGTTTGTTTCTTTAGTGTTGAGTTTTTAAGTTTTTTTTTATAAATCTTGGGTAGTAACCCAATATCAGATACATCATTGGTGAATTTATTCTCCCATACAGTGGTTTGTCTTTTCACTTTGTTGATGATTTCTTTTACTGTGCAAAATCTCTTTAGTTTAATGTAGTCTCTTTTGTCATTTTTGAATTTTGTTTCTCTTGCATAAGGAGATATATCAGAAAAAATTATTGCTACAAGGAATGTCTGAGATTTTACTTCCTATGGTTTCTTTTAGGATTTTCATGGTTTCAAGTCTAACATCTATGTCTTTAATTCATTTCGAGTTTATTCTTGTGTGTGGTGTAAGAAGGTCATCGAGTTTCATTTTTTTTTTTTCATGTATCTGTTCAATTTTCCCAACACTGTTTATTGAAATGATGAAAAATGAGCCAGTCAGATAAAACAAGTACTGTATAATTTCATTCATATGTGGAATTGATTGAACAAACTGAACTACCAAGCAAAATAGAGACAGGCTCATGGAGAGCTGGCAGACAACTCTGGTGTGGGGCACTTTGGAGGTAGGGTTAGAGAGATTGAGCAAAAAAAGGAAAAAAAAATAGAACTTTTTGACATGGACAACAGTGTGGTGATTGTGGGGGAAGAGGGAAGGTGGCTGAATTTGGAAGCAGGCACAGAGGGAATCATGGCGATGGAAAAAATAAAATGAATTTAAATTAAAATAGTGTAATAAGTTTAGAAGTAATAGTAAAACAAACATACTATCAAGAATGCAAAAATGTCTTAACTTTTTATGTTATCAAGATAGTTATAAAAAGCTTTCAGTTTTCTGTGGGGTGCTTAGGCCTATGATCCACCCCTACCCCCAGCAAATACACACCATTAAAACAGGTATTATGCTCCAACTAGAGTGTGACTTAATTTTTAAAAATCTGCAAACCATTTTCATGGGAGTCTCTAGAGTAGTAATTTATTAAATTTTAAGAAGAAAATTATCTTGTTGTATTAAAAATATGTATCCTATACATAACCTAAAATTGTGCTCTCATTAAATGATATACCCAACAAAGATTATATACATATAAGAACACAAAAAAATATAATTTTAAATGTTTACAAACTATAAGTAAATAAAACAGCTGTCTAGCATATTAAATCTCTTTCATTTGATGGTAATATCATCATTGAATTTGACGCTGTAAAGTGAAACAGATGGCAAAAATAAATTGCCTATCTCAACATATAACATGTACAAAAGATTAATTGAATTGCCTTATTATCAATTCAGAAAACAAATATGCAATACTATCCTCAAAAATTTAGATGTTATTAGAAACAAAGATTTAAAAGATTAATTTATTTTAAAAATCAAAGGTCCATTGACCTCTTAAAGGAACAAGCTATGCCCATGACATTGCAAATGACATTCAGACATGCTTTCACCTGATGTTATTGAAGAACAACCTTTAACCAATGATGGTCACAATTTGTTAATTTGTTCCATCTGCAAAACCCAGTATAAAAATTTCAGGCCCTGGAAGTTCTCTCAGGCAAAATTAACACTGGAAAGCATACCAAAGCCATTAAATATGCTATGAAGAAAATAGTGATGTTAGCTGTCTCTAGTTTCTGAAAGCTATAAAGAAAAATTTAGCAAGAAAAGCCAATCTTGGACCACAATTTCAACTCTGAAGTCAATAGACATCTCAATTTTTTACATTCTTATATTTTCTTTCTCTTTTAATAGTTTTTCTCTCCTTATAATTGCTTTATAAATTTTATATGTATAACTTTAATTAGTTCCATAAATGAAAATACCTTATAAAATGTTCACCTCTATGTGTAAGATTTAAAATATTATATTATTTTAATGTATATGTATGTGCGTGTGTAGGTCTTTAAGCTTGAAGACTATCCTCAAGTTTCTTATTGAAAGGTTTCTAATCATAATTATATTTATATTTTCAAGTGTCTGTGATAGAGATGGATACTAGTATTGGTTTAAATAAATTTCTAATAAATAAATTAATAGTTAAGGTTTTAATGTGCATCAATTTCTAGAATACTCAGAAGTACTAGAGAAAATAATATATGACCAAATTAATAAAATTAAATGGAGAATATCTTTCCAAGGTCCATATTAATATTGTGGAATTGCATTACACAAATGACCCAGTTGAACCCCAAAGTTATACTGTCAAACTTCAAGTTTAAACTATTACACAAATGCCTTAGTTGAATCTCAAACTTAAATTAAAACTGACTATTTTGTTTTTTTAAGTAGGCTTTAGTCATTAATGTCCCTGTGTTAAATGTCCAGACAAGAAACTGGCCGTTGACTATGACCCTGATTACGAGTTTCCAAACTACTTTCTAAATTTGTCTAAAAACAATAATTGTTCAGTTCACTCCACTGCCTAAAGATGCTGACAACTCTTCTAAAATTTGCCCTAGCTTTACTGGAACCACTTTTTCTCTTTCCCATGCACTTCTATTTCAAGTCACCAGCATTTTTTCTTATATGTCCTGCAGTCTTCCACTCTTAAGTCTTTCCTCAATGCATTCCTTCTATGTGGAAAATGCTCTCCCTTTTTTTAAATCATTCATTTACAATTATGCAACTCTTAGTAATAAGTTAAATACATAAATTAACTTTGCTTCCTGACAAAACTTAAAAAATTGAGCCCAGTTTTTGCAGGTACCTATAGTTTAAAAATGTTTTGGGGATTATGACATTATGGATTATTAGAAATACCTACTCATCATTAATAAATTAAAAACTAGACAAGATTAATGTTTGTAGAAATTAACAGTTATAGACAATATGATGAAAGAAAATTATCTCTCTCAGAGCTACTGGGAATCAGTATTGAGTTATCAGACAAAAAATTAAAAACTATCAGGACAGAGGATTGCAAACAAGAGTTGTGATAAGAGCAGTGGGTGGATGTGGGCAAAGCAGGGGACATCTGTAATAGTGTCAACAGTAGAAATAAAATAAAATTAAATAAATAACCCAATTAAAAAGAGAAACATGATAATCATTATGGATTGTTCATCCAAGGAACACTAAAGATCATCATGAGGGAGTATAATGTTGAGATTTAGGCAAATGACAAAAAAATAGGACAAATCCTGGGTAAATCGGGCCTATAGAAGACTGTTTGCACATACTGGGGAGAGAGGTCAGCTTTATCTTGAACAAAATTTATAGTTTACCCAGGTATGCCCAGTTTATATAATAGAGCCCTTGGAAAATTAACAACTCAACTATATTTAAAGAGATAGATAGAGACAGAGGAATAATATTGTGATAGTCAGATTCCTATCATATAAAACAATTCCAGAAACAAAATAATAACTTAATCAATACCTGAATTGTATGGATTACAGGTTCTGAGCAGAACTGGTAAACCATTAAAGATTCTGATGGGAGTTACTAGGTCACATTCAGTCAGTCAAAAAACAAACAACTAATGTAAACTATGGGACAATAAACATTTTCCTATGGGTCAGCAGTTGTGTGTGTGTGTGTAAAATATATGCATTAAGCAAATATATATTGTTATACTCCTTAATAATTAATTCCAGTGTTGGAAATTTTGCTTTCACTACCATTGTTCAGTATGGCTGCTGTTGGCAAGTATGGCAATATTAATGATACAATTTATGTGAATCAGCTTTAGAAATGAAGGAATCTTGCCCAGCAGGTTTGGCTCAATGGTTTAGCATTGATCCATGAACCAAGAGGTCACCAATTCGATTCCAGGTCAGGGCACATGCTCAGGTTGTGGGCCCAATCCACAATGGGGGGGGAGGGATGCAGGAGGCGGCCATTCGATGTTCTCTCTCATATGTTTCTATCTCTCCTTCTCCCTTCCTCTCTCTCTAAAATCAATACAGAAAAAAAATGAAATCTTATAGACAAAGGTCAGTAGACATGATTTTATTTTACCAACAATCACACCTTAAAAAGGTCAAGTTGCACGTCATTTTTTCTTTTTACCCACCTAAGCATTTTAGTATTTAAATTTCCAGAATGTGTGTTTTATACCTACTCCCAAGTATTCTGTATTATTAAATTTTAGAAGAACCACATCAAAAATTCACCTGAGAAAAAAATGGTGGCGGAGTGAATGGAGCTACACAGACCATCTGCCAGGACCAAACTGGATTTACAACAAAAATAAAGGCAAATCTTCAGGAAGGGGAAACCGAAAGACACCTTGGAGGACCACATAAGCAGGGACACCGACTCAATCCTGGTAGGCTTGCAAGGATGCGAGAGGGGCCCAGGAGCCCACGGTCCGCAGCGGCCTGGGTGGAGACCAGGTGGCTCGGCAGGAAGTTGCTGCTGCCGCCTCGGCTGCGACCCCTCCTGAGTCCTGCGAAATCTGCTGCCTGCTAAGCCCTCAGCTGATGCTGCACGGACTGGCATGGAATGGCTGGGACCAGGGGACTCAGCGGGATGCTGCTACCGAGGCTGAGTCCCACAAACTCTGAGTGCTAAGCCCTCGGCTGGTGCCGCATGGACTCGCGGAGACCAGGGGATTCTGCTGGAAGCTGCTGCCACCTCGGCAGTGTCCTGCTACCTCAGCTCAGTCCTGGGATTTCTGCTGAGTGCAACGCCCTTGGCTGGTGCCACAGCCCCGGCCGCCTTTGGCTGGAAGCAGTGCTCTCGGGTAAAAAGTCCCAGGCAGCTCCACGATGCAGTCTAGACAGAGGCTAAATTGGCAGCAGCCACTCACCTTGGGCTCTGGCGGAGGGAAGGCAAACTGGACTGGAACTGTGTGGGAACACTTGGGTTTTGGAGGGTGCTAAGGGCTTTCACTGAGTGAAGTCATGCAGGACTATAGTCATTTTACTCCTTCCCAGGGCCCTGGGGAGAGGCAGAGGCCCTTCCCTCAGAGATTCAACCCCACCTGGTAGACATTGAAATGCTAATTGAGGCCCATTAACAACCAGCAGCTGCTCCACCCTCAGGAAATCCTCTTACACTGAGCACCTGAGGGAGATTTTCAGGCAACTCAGAAAACAAGGGTCTTCAGATGACCTCTACTAATAGCCTCCAGGCAAAAAAAGCTAGAGGATAACTACCATTCTCAGGGCTGGCATCACTAACCAGAAAAGCTAAGACTCGATGGTGGTGTTTAAAGTGGGTCCTCCTTGGTTCATCTAAACCCAGGAGAGAGAGGCACAAACAACAGAACACCAACACAAACAGGGAAAATTTGGCAGACTCCAAAGACCACTGTGATAGCCAGAATGGTGAAAACCAGAAACAAAAGCCAATTGAAAGAACAAGAGACCTCTACTGAAGATGAGATAAATGAGATGCAGTTAAGCAAGTTAACAGAACTAGAATTTAGAGCCATGATGTTGAGGAAGCTCAACAGCATGTGTAAGGATATGAGCACCATGAGTAAAGACATAGAAATGTTGAAAATCAACCAGTTGGAAATTAAAAACCAACAAGAAGAAATGAAGAATGACATATCAGAAATGAAAAACACATTGGAAGGTCTAAAAAGCAGAGTAGGGGAAGCTGAGGACAGGATCAGTGAATTAGAAGACAGGGTAGAAAAAAATCAACCAATCAGAAAGCCAAAAGGAAAAAAAAAATGATTTAAAAACAGGAAGACGGCTTAGAGAACTGTAGGACAACTGGAAATGGAATAATATTTGCATCATAGGAGTCCCTGAAGAAGAAGAAAATAATCAAGTGTAAGAGAATATATTCAAAGAAATAGTGACAGAAAAATTGCATAATTTGGTGAAGGAAGAAGGCATTCAAATTCAAAAGCACAGAGAGCTCCAAGTAAGAAGAACCCAAACATGCCCACAGCAAGACACATAGTAATCAAATTGCCAAAAATTAAAGATAAAGAGAGAATCCTAAAAGCAGCAAGAGATAAGCAACAGGTTACCTACAAAGGAAACCCCATAAGGCTCTCAGCTGACTTCTCACAAGAAACACTACAGGCACGAAAGGAATGGCATAGGTAATCAAGTTCATGAAAAACAAGGATCTGAATTCAACACTACTCTACCCAGCAAGGCTATCATTCAAAATAGAAGGACAAATAAAGAGCTTCTCAGACAAAAAAAGGCTAAGGGAATACATTAGCACCAAACCAGCCCTGCAAGAAATGTTAAAAGAAATGCTGTAATAACCCGGAGAACTAGGAAGAAAAATAGAACCACACTAAACAAAAATGGCAATAAATAGTACATATCAATAATCACCTTAAATGTAAATGGACTGAATGCTCCCATAAAAAACACAGAGTAGCTGATTGGATAAGAAAGCATGACTCATCAATATGTTTTTTACAAGAGACCCACCTCACAACAAAATACTCACATAGATCAAAAGTGAAGGGATGGAAAAAAAAATTCCAAGCAGATGAAAAAGAAAAAAAAAGCTGGGGTAGCAATACTCATATATGATAAAATAGATTTCAGAATGAAATCCATAATTAGAACAAAGTACGCCACTACATAATATTGAAAGGATCTGTCCAACAGGAAGATATAACCTTGATAAACATATATGCACCCAATATAGGAGCACCACAATATATTAAAAATCTTCTGCAGGTCTTCAAAGGAGAAATCGATAGCAATACAATCATTGCAGGGGACTTCAACACCCCGCTGACATCGCTGGATAGATCTTCTAGAAAAAAATTAGCAAGGAAACAGAGACTCTAAATGAAGCACTAGACCAAATGGATTTAATAGCTATCTACAGAGAACTACAACCAAAAACTACAGAATTCACATTCTTCTCAAATGCACATGGGACATTCTCAAAGATAGACCACATGTTAGGCTACAAACTAAGTCTCTAGAAGTTCAAGAAGATTGAAATCATATCAAGCATCTTCTCAGATCACAATGGCATGAATCTAGAAATCAATTGCAAGAAGAACATACAAAGACATTTGAACACATGGAAGCTAAATAGCATGTTATTAAACAATGAATGGGTCACAGAGGAGATCAAGGAAGAAATCAAAAACTTCCAGTAAACCATGAAAATATAGACACAACAGCACAAAATTATTGGGATGCAGTGAAAGCAGTTCTGAGAGGGAAGTTCATAGCACTACAAGCCTACCTCGAGAAGCAAGAAAAATCTTTAATAGAATATCTAACCTCACAAGTTAAAGAACTAGAGAGCAAACAAAAAGAAAATCCCAGAGCAAGTAGAAGGAAGGAAATAGTAAAGATCAGAGTAGAAATAAATGACATAGAGACCAAAAAAAAACAATTCAAAGGATCAATAAAACAAAGACCTGGTTTTCGAAAAGATAAACCAGATAGATGGACCCTTAGCTAGACTCACCAAGAAACAAAGAGAGAGAACCAAAATACACAAAATCAGAAATGGAAGAGGATAGATAACAACCGACACCACAGAAATACAAAAGATCATTAACAACTACTATGAACAATTATATGGCAACAAATTTGACAATCTAAGAGAAATGGACAAATTTCTAGAAACACAGTCTCCCAAAACTGGATCAGGAAGAGATAGAAAACTTGAAAAGACCAATAACAACAGAGGAAATTGAAGATGTAATCAAGACTCTCCCAGAAAACAAAAGCCCAGGCCCAGAAGGCTTCACTGGGGAGTTTTACCAAACATTCAAAGAAGAACTAATACCCATTCTCCTCAATATATTTCAAAAAATTCAAGAAGGAACACTTCCAAGCTCGTTTTATGAAGCCAGCACAATTCTAATTCCAAAACCAGAAAAAGACACAAGAAAGAAAGAAAACTACAGGCCAATATCCCTGATGAGCATAGATGCCAAAATGCTGAACAAAATACTAGCAAATCGGATCAAGCAATACACAAAAAAAATTATCCACCATGACCAAGTGGGATTCATCCCAGGGATGCAAGGCTGGTACAATATTTACAAATCCATAAATGTGATACACCACATAAATAAAATGAAGAATAAAAACCACATGATAATATCAATAGATGCCGGAAAAGCCTTTGACAAAATCCAGCATCCATTTTTGATAAAACTCCTCGGCAGTGTGGGAATAGAGGGATCATATCTCGACATAATAAAGGCCATATATGAAAGACCTAAAGCCAACATCATACTCAATGGGCAAACACTAAAACCATTTCTCTTAAGAACAGGAACAAGGCAAGGATGCCCACTGTCATCACTCCTATATAACATGGTACTGGAAGACTTAGCCACAGCAATCAGACATGAAGAAAAAATAAAAGGGATCGAAATTGGAAAGGAGGAAGTGAAATTGTCATTATTTGCAGATGACATGATACTATACATAGAAAACCCCAAACACTCCATCAAAAGTTTACTAGCCCTGGCCAGTTTGGCTCAGCGGTTAGAGTGTCGACCTGCGGTCCGGAGAGACCCGGGTTCAGTTCCCGCTAAGGGCACGTACTTCGGTTGCAGTTTGTCCCCGGCCCTGGTTGGTCGTGCGGGTGGCAGCCACTCGAAGTGTCCCTTCACGTCGATGTTTCTCACTCTCTCTCCCTTCCTCTCTCTCCCTCCTACTCTATCTGTACAAAAAATGGAAAAATATCCTCGGGTGAGGATAAAACAAAACAAAACAAAACAAAAAACAGTTTACTAGACTTAATATATGAATTTGGCAAAGTAGAACGATACAAAATTAATGTCAATAAATTGATGGCATTCTTATACACCAATGATGAACTCACAGAAGGAGAAACTAAGCAAACAATCCCATTTACCATTGCGGCAAAAAAATTAAGATACCTTGGAATAAACTTAACCAAAGAAATAAAGGATCTATTCACAGAAAACTACAGGTCATTGAAAAAAGAAATAGAGGAAGATATAAAAAAGTGGAAGCACATACCCTGTTCATGGATTGGGAGAATAAACATCATCAAAATGTTCATATTACCCATTAATTACCTATTACCTATAAATTCAACGCAATCCCCATCAAAATACCAATGGCATACTTCACAGAATTAGAACAATTATTTCAAAAGTTCATATGGAACCAAAAAAGGCCTCGAATAGCCACAGCAATCTTGAAAAGGAAGAACAAAGTTGGAGGGGTCAAAATACCAGATATCAGGTTATACTATAAATCCACTGTAATCAAAACAGCCTGGTACTGGCACAAGAACAGGCATATAGACCATTGGAACACAACAGAGAACCCAGAAATGGACCCAAGGCAATATGCTCAATTAATATTTGACAAAGGTGGCAAGAGCATAAAGTGGAGTAAGGATAGCCTCTTTAATAAATGGAGCTGGGAAAATTGGACAGCTACTTGCGGAAAAATGAAACTAGACCATCAACTTACACCCTACATGAGAATAAAGTCAAAATGGATAAAAGACTTAAATGTAACTCATGAATCCATAAAAATCCTAGAAGTGACTGTAGGCAACAACATTTCAGACATCATACGCAGCAGAATTTTTACTGACACATCACCTAAGGAAATAGAAACAAAGGAGAAAATGAACACATGGGACTACATCAAACTCAAAAGCTTCTGCACAGTCAAAGACATAATCATCAAAATGGAAAGGTTACCCACTGTATGGGAGAGCATAATTGCCAATGATATATCAGATAAGGGGTTAATTTCAAATACATATGGAATGCTCATACAACTCCACAAAAGAAAGACAAAGAATCCAAATAAAAATGGGCAGAGGAACTAAATAGACACTTCTCCAAACAGGACATACAAATGGCTAAGAAACATGAAGAAATGCTCATCATCACTAATCATCAGAGGGATGCAAATTAAAACAACAATGGGTATCACCTCACATCTGTCAGAATGGCCATCATCAACAAATCATCAAACAAGTGTTGGCGAGGGTGTGGAGAAAAGGGGACTCTAGTGCACTGCTGGTGGGAATGCAGACTGGTGCAGCCACTATGGAAAACAATATGGTGTTACCTCAAAAAATTAAAAATTGAACTTTCATTTGACCCAGTGATTCCACTTCTAGGAATATACTCTAAGAAGCCTAAAACACCAATTTGAAAGAATATATGTACCCCCATGTTTGTAGCAGCACTATTTACAATAGCTAAGATCTGAAAACAGCCCAAGTGTCCATAAGTAGACGAATGGATAAAATAATGGTACATATACGCAATGGAGTACTACGCAGCTGTAAGAAAGAAAGATCACTTATCCTTTGAGACTACATGGAGGGACCTGGAAAGTATTATCCTAAGTGAAACAAGCCAAACAGGGAAAGACAAGTTTCATATAATCTCACTTATTTGTGGAAGATAATGAACATAACTGTCTGAGGATTGGGGTAGTCCCAGAGACGTGGAAGTGGGGTACAGACTTACAATCCCCTAAAGAGGGGGGTGGTGGTGGAGAGATATACCACAGAACTTATATGCATGTATGCATGAACAGTGGACATGGACAACAAACTGGGGAAAGGGCGGGGGGGGGGGGAATCAGTGGGGGAAAAAGGAGAAACATCTGTAACAAAAATTAATTAATAAAAAAAAAATGCAGTGTGAAAAAAAAAAAATTCACCTGGGAAAAGCATGTGAAAGTCCTGTAGGAAATATTCTGTACATTGGAAAGGTAGAAGGATTTTGAAAAAAGTGAGTGTTGACAACCACACAATGTGAGAGTGTATTGTCTTCTAGAGATACTATATCTTATTTTTGAGGTCTAATGGGACTATTCTGGGCAGCAAGAGATTAGAAATTTAGGGCAGCTTTTCCACTATGTGTGCTCACTGAAACTCTAAAAAAATGGAAATGATAGTGTCAAATAATATCAGAACCATATTAGAAATGTATTGTTTGAAACCAAACCAAGTGCTTGAATGTGAAATATATTCACAATCTTAAGTGTTTTCAAATAAAAATAATAAACAATGGCTTCTTATAAGGTAAATATCTTGGCATTATTAATGTGAGCTTATCCTAAATTCCTGTCAAAAGGGCAAACATTTTATCCCCGAATATGTTCTTAATTTTGTTATCACCTATATAATCTTACATATGTTATTAATATCTGAGCTTTACTCTTTCAGTTCATTGTGATAGCATTTTGAACATTATTTAATGTATTTAATTTCCTTAGCTGAAAATTTTAAAATGTTCCTGCTTTCTGGGGAGACCACTTGGTGTTAAAAATATCACTGTAGAACATATTTTCATACATTTCATAAATGAACCAAATCACCAAAAACATACATTTCATAAATGAACCAAATCACCAAAAACAACTTTAGTACCATAAGTCTATGAAAAGTAATTGTGATGATAATAATAAGCTATTTATTTATATGTGTGTCAGTCCCTTTCCCCAGGACGTATGTTTCTGTCCAGCAATCTGAAACAGATTTTATGGTCCATATGGGTAATCTAAGTCTTCAATAGATGTTTCTGGGTTTCTTATTCCACCAATATTTTTGCTAAGCCATGTAATTTTTTCTTCTTGTTGAGGATATGACATATCAATCAGTGTCTCTACCCACTCCGCAAATAAGAATGCTATTCAAGATTATTAATTCTCAAGTTAACATGCTCTGAATATTTTGAAAGGGGTAGCTAGCCCCACCTTTCCCTATGAGACCTCCACTACTATTTCCCTCATGGAATCCTATCAGAGGCTCCTGGCAATTGTTTGGCACTCTTGATGGTTGCAGTGGCCCCAAATTTGCTTGAATTTGCTACTTACATAATTATTTGGTCTTCTTGGAAGGCATTTTTATTCAGAGCAGCAGTAACTCCTAGAGGTAAATACATAAATTGCACAATCCCTTCCTAAAATGTCCCTTTGGTTATTAGAGCTAGGAATTGCCAAGCAACTTTCTTAGCAATTTTCTGTAAAGAAAGCACTTACCCAAGAAACTCTAGTTTGGTGGCAACTCTTTTAGAAAATAATAGTTTATAATCTACTCAAACTTACTAAGTGTGGCATTAGAAAAGTAATAATTTTATTCTTCCTCTGCATTTCTGCTGCCACGTTATAGTCTTCAAGTATATAGCCCTTTTCTTACATTTCAGGTATATACTCATCCTTTCCTCATTTTATAAATTAGAGTGCTATATCTCAGTTTATCAGGTCAGAAACCTATGAGTTTTGAGGACCAGAATATAGCCTACATGCTTCTGTCTCTACCTTCTTCCTGCCAGGCCATTGCCCATTGCCTCTCATACTTTCTGAGATTAGCACTACTACTTCAGAGTGCTATTAAACATTAGTTGTTTTTTGTCACTGCAAATATATATATGTATACATATACACACACACACACACACACACACACACATATATAATATTATGTTTCTTTTTTTTTTTCTTTCTTTCCTTGTTTTTTTTTTTTTTTTTTTTAATAATATTTTATTTATTTATTTATTTTGTTACAGATATTTTATCTTTTTACCCCATTGGCACCCCCCACCCTAACTCCCCTCCACCCTGTCCCCGGCTTAGTTGTCCATGTCCATTGGTCATGCATACATGCATATAAGTTCTGTGGTTTATCTCTTCCCACCCCCCCACCCCCCATCCCCTCTTCTGAGGGATGTCAGTCTGTGCCCTACTTCCATATGTCTGGGTCTACTGTATTCCTCAGACTGTTATGTTCATTATATTCCGTATATAAGTGAGATCATGTGGTATTTGTCTTTTTCTGCTTGGCTTCTTTCACTTAGGATAATACTTTCCAGGTCCCTCCATGTCGTCACAAAGGATAAGAGATCTTTCCTTCTTACCGCTGCATAGTACTCCATTGTGTATATGTACCACAGCTTTTTTATCCATTCGTCTACTGGTGGACACTTGGGCTGTTTCCAGATCTTAGCTATTGTAAATAGTGCTGCTATGAACATGGGGGTACATATATTCTTCCTGATTGGTGTTTCAGGCTTCTTAGGGTATATTCCCAGCAGTGGGATCACTGGGTCAAATGGAAGTTCAATTTTTAATTTTTTGAGGTAGCACCATATTGTTTTCCATAGCGGTTGCACCAGTCTGCATTCCCACCAGCAGTGTATTAGAGTCCCCTTTTCTCCACACCCTCGCCTACACTTCTTGTTTGATGATTTGTTGATGGCGGCCATTCTGACAGGTGTGAGGTGATACCTCATTGTTGTTTTAATTTGCATCTCTCTGATGATTAGTGATGTTGAGCATTTCTTCATATGTCTCTTGGCCATTTGTATGTCCTGTTTGGAGAGGTGTCTATTCAGCTCCTCTGCCCATTTTTTAATTGGGTTCTTTGTCTTCCTTTTGTGGAGTTGTATGAGCACTCTAAATATATTGGAAATTAACCCCTTATCTGATACATCATTGGCAATGATGTTCTCCCATACAGTGGGTTGCCTTTCCATTTTGATGATTGTTTCCTTTGCTGTGCAGAAGCTTTTTAGTTTGATGTAGTCCCATGTGTTCATTTTCTCCTTTATTTCTGTTGCCTTAGGTGATGTATCAGTGAAAATTCTGCTCCGTATGATGTCCGAAATTTTGTTGCCTACATTTTCCTCTAGAATTTTTATGGTTTCACGGGTCACATTTAAGTCTTTTATCCATTTTGAGTTTATTTTTGTGTATGGTGTAAGTTGATGGTCTAGTTTCATTTTTTTGCATGTAGCTGTCCAATTTTCCCAACACCATTTATTAAAGAGGCTGTCTTTACTCCACTGTATGCTCTTGCCACCTTTGTCAAATATTAATTGAGCGTATTGCCTTGGGTCCATTTCTGGGTTTTCAGTTCTGTTCCACTGGTCTATATGCCTGTTCTTGTGCCAGTACCAGGCTGTTTTGGTTACAGTCGCTTTGTAGTATAACCTGATATCTGGTATTGTGATCCCACCTACTTTGTTCTTCTTTTTCAAGATTGCTGTGGCTATTCGGGGTCTTTTTTGGTTCCATATGAACTTTTGAAGTGTTTGTTCTAGTTCTATGAAATATGTCGTTGGTATTTTGATGGGGATTGCATTGAATCTATAGATTGCTTTGGGTAGTATGGACATTTTAATTATGTTAATTCTTCCAATCCATGAACAGGGTATGTGCTTCCACTTTTTTATATCTTCCTCTATTTCTTTTTTCAATGACCTGTAGTTTTCTGCAAATAGGTCCTTTACTTCTTTGGTTAAGTTTATTCCTAGGTATCGTAATTTTTTTGGCGCAATGGTAAATGGGATTGTTTTTTCAGTTTCTCTTCCTGTGAGTTCATCATTGATGTACAAGAATGCCGTCAATTTCTTGACGTTAATTTTGTATCCTGCTACTTTGCCAAATTCATTTATTAAGTCTAATAGATTTTTGATGGAGTCTTTAGGGTTTTCTATGTACAATATCATGTCATCTGCAAATAATGACAGTTTCACTTCCTCCTTTCCAATTTGGATCCCTTTTATTTTTTCTTCATGTCTGATTGCTAAGACTTCCAGGACAATGTTAAATAAGAGTGGCGAAAGTGGACATCCCTGTCTTGTTCCTGTTCTTATCGGAAATGTTTTTAGTTTCTGTCCATTGAGTATGATGTTGGCTGTAGGTCTTTCATATATGGTCTTTATTATGTCGAGATATGATCCCTCTATTCCTACATTGCTGAGCGTTTTTATCAGAAATGGATGCTGGATTGTGTCGAATGCTTTTTCAGCATCTATTGATATGATCATGTGGTTTTTATTCTTCATTTTGTTGATGTGGTGTATCACGTTTTTTGATTTGCTAATATTGTACCAGCCTTGCATCCCTGGAATGAATCCCACTTGGTCATGGTGAATAATTTTTTTGATGTACTTCTGGATCCGATTTGCTAATATTTTGTTCAGGATTTTGGCGTCTATGTTCATCAGGGATATTGGCCTGTAGTTTTCTTTCTTCGTAGTGTCTTTTTCTGGTTTTGGAATTAGAATTATGCTGGCCTCATAGAACGTGTTTGGAAGTCTTCCTTCTTCTTGAATTTTTTGAAATAGTTTGAGGAGAATGGGTGTTAGTTCTTTTTTGAATGTTCGGTAAAACTCCCCTGTGAAACCATCTGGGCCTGGGCTTTTGTTTGCTGGGAGAGTCTTGATTACCTCTTCAATTTCCTTGGTTGTTATTGGTCTGTTCAAGTTTTCTATCTCTTCCGGGAATAGTTTTGGGAGACTGTGTGTTTCTAGAAATTTGTCCATTTCGCTTAGATTTTCGAATTTGTTGCCATATAGTTGTTCATAGTAGTTGTTAACGATCTTTTGTATTTCCGTGGTGATGGTTGTTACTTCTCCTCTTTCATTTCTGATTTTGTGTATTTGGGTTCTATCTCTTTGTATCTTGGTGAGTCTAGCTAAGGGTCCGTCAATCTTGTTTATCTTTTCGAAAAACCAGCTCTTTGTTTCATTGATCCTTTGAATTGTTTTTTTGGTCTCTATGTCATTTATTTCTGCTCTGATCTTTACTATTTCCTTCCTTCTACTTGCTCTGGGGTTTTCTTTTTGTTTGCTTTCTAGTTCCTTAAGTTGTGAGGTTAGACAGTCAATTAGAAATTTTTCTTGTTTTTTGAGGTAGGCCTGTAGTGCTATGAACTTCCCTCTCAGAACTGCTTTCGCTGCATCCCATAGATTTTGTGTTGTTGTGTGTTCATTTTCATTGGTTTCCAGGAAGTTTTTAATTTCTTCCTTGATCCCGTCGGTGACCCAATCATTGTTTAATAACATGCTATTTAACCTCCATGTGTTGAAATGTCTTTGCATGTTCTTGTTGCAATTGATTTCTAGTTTCATGCCATTGTGATCTGAGAAGATGCTTGATATGATTTCAATCTTCTTGAACTTGTAGAGATTTAGTTTGTGTCCTATCATGTGGTCTATCTTTGAGAATGTCCCATGTGCACTTGAGAAGAATGTGTATTCTGTAGTTTTGGGGAGTAATTCTCTGTAGATATCTATTAAATCCATTTGGTCTAGTGCTTCATTTAGAGTCTCTGTTTCCTTGCTAATTTTTTGCCTAGAGGATCTACCCAGTGCTGTCAACGGGGTGTTGAAGTCCCCTGCTATGATTGTATTGTTGTCGATTTCTCCTTGGAAGTCCTCCAGAAGATTTTTAATATATTTTGGTGCTCCTATATTGGGTGCATATATGTTTATCAAGGTTATATCTTCCTGTTGGATAGATCCTTTCAATATTATGTAGTGGCCTTTTTTGTCTCTAGTTATGGTCTTCATTTTGAAATCTGTTTTATTAGATAAAAAATTGCTACCCCAGCTGTTTTTTGCTTTCCATTTGCTTGGAAAATTTTTTTCCATCCCTTCACTTTCAACCTATGTGAGTCTTTTGTTGAGAGGAGGGTCTCTTGTACACAACATATAGATGAGTCATGCTTTCTTATCCAATCAGCTACTCTGTGTCTCTTTATGGGAGCATTCAATCCATTTACATTTAAGGTGATTATTGATATGTACTTATTTATTGCCATTTTTGTTTAGTGTGGTTCTATTTTTCTTCCCATTTCTACTGCTAATTACAGCAGTCCTTTTACCATTTCTTGCAGTGCTGGTTTGGTGCTAATGTATTCCCTTAGCCTTTTTTTGTCTGGGAAGCTCTTTATTTGATCTTCTATTTTGAATGATAGCCTTGCTGGGTAGAGTAGTCTTGGATTCAGATTCTTGTTTTTCATGACTTTGATTACTTCATGCCATTCCCTTCTGGCCTGTAGTGTTTCTTGTGAGAAGTCAGCTGAGAGCCTTATGGGGTTCCCTTTGTAGGTAACCTGTTGCTTATCTCTTGCTGCTTTTAGGATTCTCTCTTTGTCTTTAATTTGTGGCATTTTAATTACTATGTGTCTTGGTGTGGGCCTGTTTGGGTTCTTCTTACTTGGGACTCTCTGTGCTTCTTGAACTTGAATGCCTTCTTCCTTCACCAAATTAGGGAAGTTTTCTCTCACTATGTTTTTGAATATATTCTCTATCCCTTGCTCATTTTCTTCTTCTTCGGGGACTCCTATGATGCGAATATTATTACGTTTCCAGTTGTCCCATAGTTCTCTTAAGCTGTCTTCCTGTTTTTTAATAGTTTTTTCGTTTTGTTTTTCTGATTGGTTGATTTTTTCTACCCTGTCTTCTAATTCACTGATCCGGTCCTCAGCTTCCCCTACTCTGCTTTTTAAACCTTCCAATGTGTTTTTCATTTCGGATATGTCATTTTTTATCTCTTCTTGTTGGTTTTTAATTTCCAATTGGCTTATTTTCAGTGTCTCTATGTCCTTACTCATGCTGTTCAGCTTCCTCATGATCATGGTTCTGAATTCTAGCTCTGTTAACATGCCTAATTGCTCTGCATTGATCTCATCTTCGGTTGAGGTCTCTTGTTCTTTCATTTGGCTTCTGTTTCTGTGTTTCACCATTTTGGCTATCACTGTGGGCTTTGGAGTCTGTCAAGTTCTCCCTGTGGGTGTTGGTGTTCTGCTGTTTGTGGCTCCCTCTCCTGTGTTTAGATGAGCGAGGAGGACCCACGTTGAACACCACTGTCAAGTCTTACTTTCCTGGTTAATGTTGCCAGCCCAGGAAAGGTACTGTTATCCTCTAGCTTTTTGCCTGGAGGCTAGCAGTCTAGGTTAATTGATGAGTTTTGGGTTGTCAGTTGATTGAAAAACTCCCTCTGGTGCTCAGCCAAGTGGCTTTCAGGAGGGTGGGGCAGATGCTGGTTGTTAGTGAGCCTCAATTAGCACTTCAATGGCCCACAGGGTGGGGTTGGATCTCCGAGGGAGGGGCTGCTGCCTCTCCTCAGAGCCCTGGGAAGGAGCAATAGGGCCACCGTCCTGAGTGGCTGCACTCAGCCAAAGCTCTGAGTGCCCTCCAAACCCCGAGTTTCCCGACACAGTTCCAGTCCAGTCCGCCCTCCCTCTGCTGGAGCCCAAGGTGAGTGGCTGTGGCTGTTTCAGCCTCTGTCCCGGCTCTGCGCTGCGGGGCTGCCTGGGAGTGTAACCCGAGGGCGCCGCTTACAGCTACAGCCGCTGCCGAGCTGCCGACCGTGGGCTCCCAGCCCCGTCTCGTGCCTTCGCAAGCCTACCGGGATGGAGTCGGTGTCCCTCGTTGTATAGTCCTCGCAAGCTGCTTTTCTGTTGGTTTTTCCCGTCGATTTGTCTGTGTTATAGTTGTAATTCCAGTTTGGTTCTGGGAGACGGTCTGTGTAGCTCCGTTCACTCCGCCGCCATTTTTCGGTTCTCCATATTATGTTTCTTTAATTGATTTTTTAGAGAGAGAAGAAGAGAGAGAGAAACATCGATTAAGTGAGAAACATTGATTTAGAAACATCTGTAACAAAAATAAATTAATTAATTTTAAAAAATAAAATAAATTAAAAAAAATAAAAATTGGAAATAAATAAATAAATAAAGGAACATTGATTTGCCACCTCCTGCACAAGCCCTACTGGAGATTTAGTCTGCAGCCCGGGCACTGTCTCCAACCAGGAATCAAACCAGAACCTCTCAGTCCATAGGGAAATGCTCAATACACTGAGCCAAACCAGCCAGGTGACTACGAAAATATTTTAAAGCAAGGTTTGTTTTAAAATAAACAAGCAGCCCTGGCCAGTTTGGCTCAACAGTTAGAGCGTCATCCTGCGGTCCAGAGAGACCCGGGTTTGGTTCCCGCTAAGGGCGCGTACCTCGGTTGCAGTTTGTCCCCAGCCCTTGTTGGGTTGTGCAGGTGGCAGCCACTCGATGTGTCCCTTTCATGTTGATCTCTCTCTCTCTCTCTCTCCCTCCCTCCCTCCCAATCTCCCTCCCATGCTATCTGAACAAAAAATGAAAAAATGTCCTCAGGTGAGGATAAAAAAAATAAAATAAAATAAACATGCAATGGCAAACACTGTTATTCACCAACACAACATATATTTCCTCATTAAATTCTAGTAACATCTCAGTTTTATCATTTGAAGATACAATGTGCCAAACACTGTCTGACAAAAAAATAAATATATTCATATGTGATTTGAAATGTCTTGGAAAAATTTATTTCCCCAATTATAAAATAAATTTAGTCCAGCCAGTGTGGCTTAGTGGTTGAGTGTTGAACCACGCACCAGGAGGTCATTGGTTCGATACCGGGTCACGGCACATACCCAGGTTGTGGGCCAAATCTCCACTGCAAGGCATGCGGGAGACGCCAATCAATGTTTTCTCATTGGGGTTTCTATCTCTCTCTCCCTCTCCCTTACCCTCTCTCTCAAACTAATAAAGAAAAAATTTTTTTTAAAAGTTGAAGTTAAATGAAGACAACAAGAAAATGATGAAGAAAAAAAGATAAGAAATAAAGAGAAAGTCATTATTTATCTACCTACATCCCACCCACCATCTCTATGTGGTTAGATGCATTTTTAAGTGAATATCATGATTGGAACTTCCGTACCCATCATATAACTATGAGTGTGAGCCTGAGGAGGAAAGTTGTTATAACAAGAATAGCAAAAACCTAAGGAGAACTGGCATCATTGACACCCTGAAATAATCAATTCTGCAACAGCCAACTTCTAGTAGCATGTGAGAAAATTGCCTTGATAGTAAGCTACCTTTAGACATATATTCTCTGCCTTGTGATTAATGGTAGTCTATCCAAACCCAATGCTTATGATAAAAAGAATATAGATATAATAAATTTATAGTAAAATACCTCAAGGGAAATAACATTTCTGAAGAGAGAGTTTGGCCACAGATTTTCTAGCAAGATACTCTCAGATTATTAGTAACTGTAGCACTGAGTCTTTAATTCGCCCCTGAATTATAGACTTATACATCCCGAGTACTTCTCTACAACTGAATCTCAGCTTCTATATTGTAATGACTGCTTCTTAAACTATTCTTTCTACTTAAAATATAAAAAATAAAAATGAAAATTTACAATTGATATGAAGCCATCCTAAAAAGTTTTTATATATAAACTAAAATTTGTTTTATTATTTTCATTTATCATTTGCTAATAGCTAAATTCATGTAGTTGGATATGAGTGTTACTCTGCGTGAATGTGTATGTACGTAAGGTGGTGTTCATGCACACTTACCTCTCAAGAAAAGATTTTTGGAGAAAAGAGATAAAATTCTTTTAGTATTGTCTATTGTCTAGCAGGTATAATTTAGGACAAACTTGGGTTAAGAGCTAAAGTATTATTCATTTTTATCTCATTTCTTTGGAACAGGCTATTTTTGGTTAATTGATTTTCACAGCTCATTGAGTCATGTCCACCTACTATATGTCACCTTATTTTTTTTTGGTGATTGTTTATACTTGAATGGGCTATATTACTACCTAAAGCTTAGTTTGTATCATAGTGTTAAATATAACTTCAATTTCAGATAAACATCTTCTAATCTTACTATGCCTGCCTTTCTTTGAAATATTAGCACATTTCTAATTTTGATTGGTCAGGTCAGTTTTCCTGGTCATGATTAATTTGGAAACAAATAAAGCACAGAAAATCCTCTAGAAGCACATGGTTATTTAAAATCCAAAATTGTACAAGAACTTTAAAAAATGCTAACTGAAATGTTTAAAATATTTTGTAGCATGTGATTTTATGCTTAAAGTAAAATGAGTCTCATCTCTCTTGGTAACCAGTGATGGCAAAATGTCACCAATTTTGAGGCGTGACAGACTATTAAAAAAAAACAGCAATGAAAAAGTGAAGGAAACGATGTTGAGTTGAATAGAAAACTAGATTTTGCAGTTTAAAAGAGTATTGCCTTTTAAGACAATAATATTCAATTTTGGATTTAATAAGTCTGAGTAATCTAAATATTTTGATAACTTTCCAGTGGTTTTGATTACAGTAATATCATTTGAAATTTATTTATACTTGATTAGCAAATTTATAAATATTTAGTTGAATATTAAGCTACATCAATGTAAGTGAAACAGAGATATGTGGGAAAACATTAGAAGCTGAACTAATCAAACTGGGGAAAAATGTATTTTTGTTGCAGAAATAAAATTTGGAATTAAAAGATTAAGGAAATGAGTGCAAAAAGAGTTGTATGTCTTCAATCAATTGCTACTGCTAAAGGAATAAAGCAAAACATTTTCTCTAGAGCTAATAGTTTAGTTTATAGCATTACTAATTTATTTTCTCTCTTTTTTTTTACTAATTAATTTATTTCTGTTACAGATGTTACTCCTTTTCCCCCCACTGATTCACCTCTTCCCCTCCCTCCCTGCCCTGTCCCCAGTCTGTTGTCCATGTCCATTGTTCAGGCATACATGCATATACGCTCTATGGGTCATCCTTACTCTACCACCTCCTCGTCTGCACCCCACTTCCACATCTCTGGGACTACCCCATTCCTCAGACTGTTATGTTCATTATATTTCACAAATAAATGAGATCATATGATACTTGTCTTTCTCTGTTTGGCTTGTTTTGCTGAGAATAATACTTTTCAGGTCCCTCCATTGTCATCTCAAAGGATAAGAGAGCTTTCTTTCTTAAGGCTGCATAGTACTCCATTGCGTATATGTAACACTGCTTTTTTATCCATTCGCCTAATGACGGACATTTGGGCAGTTTCCAGATATTACCTATTGTAAATAGTGCTGCTACAAACATGGGGGTACATATATTCTTTCTGATTGTTGTTTCAGACTTCTTAGGGTATATTCCTAGAAGTGGGATCACTGGGTCAAATGGAAGTTCAATTTTTAATTTTTTGAGATAACACCATAGTGTTTTCCATAGTTGCTGCACCAGTCTGCATTCCCACCAGCAGTGTACTAGAGTCCCGTTTTCTCCACACCCTCGCCAGCACTTGATGTTTGATGATTTCTTGATGGCAGTCATTCTGACAGGTGTGAGGTGATACCTCATTGTTGTTTTAATTTGCATCTCTCTGATGATTAGTGATGTTGAACATTTCTTCTATGTCTCTTCGCCATTTGTATGTCCTGTTTGGAGAGGTGTCCATTTAGTTCCTCTGCCCATTTTTTAATTGGGTTCTTTGTCTTCCTTTTGTTGAGTTGTATGAGCACTCTCTATATATTGGAAATTAACCCCTTATCTGATGTATCATTGGCAATGATGTTCTTCCATACAGTGGATTGCCTTTCCATTTTGATGATTGTATCTTTTGCTGTGCAGAAGCTTTTGAGTTGGATGTAGTCACATGTGTTCATTTTCTCCTTTGTTTCTGTTGCATTAGGTAATGTATCAGTGAAAATTCTGCTGCATATGATGTCTGAAATTTTGTTGCCTACAGTTTCTTCTAGGATTTTTATGGATTCATGTGTCACATTTAGACTTTTATCCATTTTGAGTTTATTCTCGTGTATGGTGTAAGTTGATGGTCTAGTTTCATTCTTTTTCATGTAGCTGTCCAATTTTCCCAACACCATTTATTAAAGAGGCTGTCTTTACTCCACTATATGCTCTTGCCACCTTTGTCAGATACTAATTGAGCATATTGCCTTGGGTCCATTTCTGGGTTCTCTGTTCTGTTCCACTGGTCTATATGTTTGTTCTTGTGCCAGTACCAGGCTGTTTTGATTACAGTGGCTTTGTAGTATAACCTGATATCTGGTAATGTGATCTCTCCAACTTTGTTCTTCCTTTGCAAGATTGCTGTGGCTATTTGAGGGTTGTTTTTGGTTCCATATGAACATTTAATGTATTTGTTCTCGTTCTGTGAAGTATGTCGTTGGTATTTTGAGGGGATTGCATTGAATCTATAGATTGCTTTGGGTAATATGAACATTAAAATGATGTTAATTTTTCCAATCCATAAACAAGTAAGTGCTTCCACTTTTTTATATCTTCCTCTATTTCTTTTTTCAATGACCTGTAGTTTTTGGAGACTATGTGTTTCTAGGAATGTGTCCATTTTGCTTAGATTGTCGAATTTGTTGCCGTATAATTGTTCATAATATCTGTTAACAATCTTTTGTATTTTTGTGGTGTCAGTTATTATTTCTCCTCTTTCATTGCTAATTTTGTGTATTTGGGTTCTCTCTCTTTGTTTCTCAGTGAGTCTAGGCAAGGGTCCATCAATCTTGTTTATCTTTTCAAAGAACCAGCTCTTTGTTTTATTGATTCTTTGAATTGTTTTTTTTTTTTTTTTGGTCTCCATGTCATTTATTTCTGCTCTTATCTTTACTATTTTCTTTTTTCTCCTCGCTCTTGGGTTTTCTTTCTGATTGAGGTTAGATAATCTATTAGAAATTGTTCTTGCTTCTGGAGGTAGGCTTGTAGTGCTATGAACT
Source organism: Molossus molossus (assembly GCF_014108415.1). Lineage (NCBI taxonomy): Eukaryota > Metazoa > Chordata > Mammalia > Chiroptera > Molossidae > Molossus > Molossus molossus. The sequence continues at coordinate 82,512,767 of NW_023425401.1, read as the reverse complement.
TCCCTCTTAGAACTGCTTTCACTGCATCCCATAGATTTTGTGTTGTTATGTGTTCATTTTCACTGGTTTCCAGGAACTTTTTAATTTCTTCCTTAATCTCCATGGTAACCCATTCATTGTTTAATGACATGTTATTTAGCCTCCATGTTTTCCAATGTGTTTGGATGTTCTTGTTGCAATTGATTTCTAGTTGCATGCCATTGTGATCTGAGAAGATGCTTGATATGACTTCAATCTTCTTGAACTTGTAGAGACTTACTTTGTGCCCTGACAAGTGGTCTATCTTTCAGAATGTCCCATGTGCACTTGAGAAGAATGTGAATTCTCTAGTTTGGGGGTGTAATTCTTTGTAGAAACCAGGAAATCCATTTGGTCTAGTGCTTTATTTAGAGTCTGTTTTTGTTGTTGTTGTTAATTGTTTGTCTAGGAGATCTATCCAGTGATGTCAGCGGGGTGTTGAAATTCCCTGCTATGATTGTATTGCTTCTGATTTCTCCTTTGAAGTCCCCCAAAAGAATTTTTATATAAGTTGCTGCTCCTAAATTGGGTGCATATATGTTTACCAATGTTATATCTTCCAGTTGGATAGATCCTTTCAATATTATGTAATGGCCTTCTTTGTTTCTAGTTATGGCCTTCATTTTGAAATCTACTTTATCAGATATGAGTATTGTTACCCTAGCTCATTTTTTTCCTTTCATTTGTTTGCAAGATTTTTTCCACCCCTTCACTTTCAACCTATGTGTGTCTTTTGTTGTGAGGTGGGTTTCTTATAAACAACATATATATGAGTCATGCTTTCTTATCCAGTCAGTTACTCTGTGTCTTTTTATGGGAGCATTCCAACCATTCACATTTAAGGTGCTAATTGATATGTTCTTATTTATTGCTATTTTTGTTTAGTATGGTTATAATTTTCTTCCTATTTCTTCTACTAATTACAGCAGTCTTTTTAGCATTTCTTGCAGTGTTGGTTTGGTGCTAATGTATTCCCTTAGCCTTAGTTTTTCAGGAAAGTTCTTTATTTGACCTTCTATTTTGAATGATAGCCTTGCTGGATAGAGTAGTCTTGGATTTAAATCCTTGTTTTTCATGACCTTGATTACTTCATGGCATTTTCTTGTGGCCTGTAGTGTTTCTGTTGAGAAGTCAGCTGAGGGCCTTATGGGGTTTTCTTTGTAGGTAATCTGTTGCATATCTCTTGCTGCCTTTAGGATTCTATTTGTCTTTAATTTTTGGCATTTTAATTACTATGTGTCTTGGTGTGAGCCTGTTTGGGTTCTTACTTGGCGTTCTCTGTGCGTCTTGAACTTGAATGCCTTCTTCCTTCAACAAGTTAGGAAAAGTTTCTATCACTATTTCTTCAAATATATTCTCTAACCCATGCCCATTTTTATCTCTTCAGGGACTCCTATGATGCCTATGTTATCATGTTTCCAGTTGTCCCACAGTTCTCTTATGCTGTCTTTCTACTTTTTAATTGTTTTTTTCCTTTTGATTTTCTGATTGGTTGCTTTTTCTACCCTGTCTTTTAATTCACTGATCAGGTCCTCAGCTTCCTCTACTCTGCTGGTTAGTCCTTCCAATGTGTTCTTAATTTCTGCTATGTCATTCTTCATTTCCACTTGGTTGGTTTTCAATGTTTCTTTATCTTTACTCATGGTGCTGATGTCCTTACTCATGCTGTTGAGTTTCCTCTAGATTATAGCTCTGAACTCTACTTCTGATAATTTGCTTAACTGCATTTCATTTATCTGATCTTTCATAGAGTTCTCTTGTTCTTTAATTTGGGATTTGTTTCTTTGTTTCACTACTTTGGCTATTTCAGTGGGTTTTGGAGCCTGCCAAATTTTTCCTGTGGGTGTTTTGTTCTGCTGTTTTTGGCTCGCTCTTCTGGGTTTGGATTAGCCTGTGTGGGCCCATGTTAAACACCACTGTCAAGTCTTACTTTCTTGGGTAGATTTGCAAGCCCAGGAAAGGTTGTTATCCTCTAGCTTTTTCCTGGTGGCTAGTAGTTTCAGTTACTCAGGGCCTTGGACTGTAGCCCTGGTGTTCTGCATATGAGGATTTCCAGAGGGAGGGATAGATGCTGGTTAGTAATGAGCCTCATTTAGAATTTCTTTGCCTCACCTGGAAAGGGCTAAATCTCAGAGGTGGGGTGGCTGCTGCTTTCCCCACAGCTCTGGGAAGGAGCACACTGGCCACTATCTTTTGTGGCCGCAACTCAGCAAAAACTCTGAGTGCCATCCAAATTCTGGGTGTCCCCACAGAGTTCCAGCCCAGTCTGCCCTCCCTCTGCTGTAGTCCCCTGGTGAGTGGCTGTGGCTATTTTAGTGCTTTGTTCTGGCTCTCTGTGCTGTGGAGTGGGCTTGGGCTTTATTCCCCAAGGGCACTGCTCACAGCTAAGACTGCTGCTCTCAGTTGGCTCCCATCCCTCCACCCTCTCATACCTCCACGGATCCTACCAGTTTCCCTGGTAATATGGTCCAGTCCTGCTGCTTTTCTGTTGCTTTTTCCCGAGGATTTATCTTTATTTTAGTTATAATTACCGTTTGGTCCTGGGAGATTGTCTGTGTAGCTTCTATTCACTCCGTTTCCATTTTCACATCCTCTATTTCTATCTTGTGCACAGCTGGGTTGCACAGGCCTTGTTGGTGCCCCAGCACCCTGCTGGTACTGTGGGTAATACGGTCCCCTTTGGGGACCGGGCTTTAAGCCTATGTTATTGGCTGCTGGGTCACACAGGCCTCTCTGATGTGTCAGCACCCTGCAAGTCCCACGGTAACTGGATGGCACAGTCCCTCCTGATTCACACAGGCCTCTCTGGTGCTTCAGCATCCCGCAGGCCCCATGGGTAACTAGATTGCACAGTCCCTGCTGTGTCACACAGGCCTCTCTGGCGTTTCAGCACCTTGCAGGTCCTGGGGGTAACTAGATCGCAGTCTCTGCTGGGTAGAACAGGCCTCTCTGGTGCTTCAGCACCCAGCAGGTCCCATGGGTAACTGGATGGCAACGTCCCGCTGGGTCGCACAGGCCTCTCTTGTGCCCCCACAACCTGCAGGTTCCATGGGCGGGCAGCTGGATTGCACCAGTCTCTCTAGGGCTTAGGCGTCCTATTGCTCTTGTGAGCGACTGGACAACATAGGCCTCTGTGGAGCCCCAGGTCCCACAGCTGGTGGCTGGGGAGTGCTGCTGTCCGATAGGGCTCAACTCCTGCTCGGCTTTTGTTGTAGTTTTTGGGGATGGGTTTCAGCTGCTGGTCTGTACTTCTGTTGCCTGGGGATAGATGTCTGCTTCCCAGCCTCTGTTGCTGGGGTTATATCTGGACTCTGATAGGGCTGGTACTATGGGGGATGGTGCTGGGCTCCGGGCTGTTTGAGGCTTCCATGACCGGCACCTTGGGAACTCCACTACTGTGCACTGCTCTGTGTTGACACAGAGTGTCCACTGGTCTGATGGTGCCAGGTGCACTGGTGGGCTCAGTTTGCTGGGCCCTAGCTGCTCCCACTGCCTCCTCCCAGGGAAGACCCGAGACCTTTCAAAATGGTGGGTCCTCCCAGGGGCGCAGGGAGAAGAGCCCTGAAGGGCAGCTAACTGTGGTAGCCTGGTAGCGGGCTGCTCCTGTCCACAGCACAGGAACCTTCTGCTCTGGATCTCTGCACTGCTGGGGTTTGGTCGTCCACCTTTGCGTCTACTCGCACTCTCTCACACACTTGCTCACTCTCTCACACATTCACCCTCCCTCTGGTCCTGTCCACCGCCATCTTCTCGTAGCCCTAATTTACTTTTAAATGGTAAATTTGAAGCAACAGGAAGATGGTCTGTGAGCATGCAGGAGACTGAAAGGAAATGAATCATAAACAAATGTATATAAAATATTAACTGTATTAAATATACAATGTGTATGGATATGAACATTATGGATGATGTCAACAGTGATCATGTTGTCTATGATATGGCTTTGTGAAGAAAGTTTTATCCCTTGTCCCATATGGCACAGCAAACCCTATAACAGTATATGACTTTGTGAGTCTTTGCTGACCATCTGCCCCGACCCAGGTGTAATTGGTCCCTCTCTCCTTACTGTCTAGTAAGACTCAGTTCTCTACTGCAGCTTAATTCACAAAACAATTGTAGTAACAGATTTACATGGTCCTTTAATTTTTTGTAAAGGCTATGAAGGCTGTGACCACTTCCTATTCTTTTCCAATCTTTAACACTTACACAATGCAATGCTTGATAAATTAGACTCTAGTAAATAAGTAATAGATAAATACATGAGTTGAATATATCTACCCATAAAATACTCATCTTTGCCTTCTGGACTAACTAAAACATGATGTTTTTGTCAATACATGTATCTCCTAACAATAGATGTATTAATAGTTAAAGGAAACATGAATAAGGACAAGCTACATATGTAGATTGATATCTATTTATATTCAAACTCTATTTCTCTTCCCTGATTTGTTTTGTGACCACCTCACAGAGAAAAAAGAAAAATGATCACTTGAGCTTAAGTGAGTATTTGGAGAAATGAAGTTTCTTTCAGATAACATGCAGTACTGTATCAGTCATTCATTAAGTAGGCAAGTGCCAGAAACTAACATCACAATAGATTTCCAAGTAAAATGATATTTTTCTAGACATTGATACGGACATATCAATGATACCATAACTGAGCGAGATGTAGACATTTAGGTAATTGTACCTTGAAATCTTTTCAAAACATGATTCATTCAAAAGTAGATATATTTCCTCTCCAAGCTGCTCTAAATAAAAACAGTGCCTCTCTCTCATTGAACTGTCTTATATATTTTGTTCTTGTAAAAACCATACTTGTCCGATAACCTTTAGCATAGTACAAATCTTTACCTCAGTCACTCTGAATTATTCAAAATCGTATAACCTGTGATCCAAAAGTGCTAGTGAGAAAATTTCCACTGTGTGTATGCAAGAAGGTTAACATATCCTTTCCAGAAAAACAACCACACAGATGGACAGAATTTATTAAAACAACCATTTCAGCATTCTGTATATCAACCAAAGGCTTATCGTAATATGAGAAACATTTATTCTTGAAAACTGCTGAATGTGAAATGGGAACAGTGGTAGTTTGTGACACTGGGTCTATTCTACTCTGTCCCTTTCACCTTCAGCTCAGTCAGCACAGAGGTTCTTCCAGGACAAGACAGGCAAGTGAAGACAGACAAGCTTCAATAACACAGTCAAAAGGAGCTCACTCAATCTGGACTGAGAAATGATACCCACAACCAATAGCATTATTTCTGGAATTGACAATCTTGATGGCAAGTGATCAGGGAACACCAATGACTCTAATAGCCAGATGATGCTATCATTGTTGGAGCAAGCATATTCCTGGTGGGGGCTGTGTGTATGCACAGTGAAGATAAGTTGAGATGCATATTTTGATCCCCAGAGAAACCACCAAAAGTAACTAGAACATACTGTAAAAACATGAACAGAGAAATTTAAAAGGTAGACTAAAATACTTATGTAACATAAATGAAGTAAAGAAAAAGCAAAGAGGTAAAACAGAAAACAAAGAACAAAATGGTGAATGCAAATCCAACCGTATCAATGCCAGTCCTAAATGTGAAAATTCTAAAATCCCACTCAAAAGGCAGAGATTTTCAGAGTGGATTTAAAAATAAGAGGAATGCCTGGCCAGTGTGCTCAGGTTGAGCATCAACCCATGCACCAAGAGGTTGTCAGCTCAGTTCCCAGTCAGGGTACATGCCCAGGTTGTGAGCCAAATCCCCAGGGGAGGGCATGCAGGAGGTGGCAAATCGATGTTCTCTCTCATTGATGTTTCTATCTCTCTCTCCCTTCCTCTCTCCCTAAAATCAATAAAGGAAAAATATAAATAAATAGATAAAAAGTAAGAGGAACTACATACTGTCTATAAAAGACACCTCATAGATTAAAAAATGAATTATTTTGATAGCAAATAAATTTTCAACTTAAATATGTACAGTATAAATAGAAAGGCTTTTTTTTTTTTTTTATCCTCACTCAAGGACATTTTTCCATTCTTTGTTCAGATAGAGTGGGAGGGAGAGAGAGGAAGAGAGAGAGAGAGAGAAACATCGATGTGAAGGGACACATCGAGTGGCTGCCACCCTCACGTTGGTCCGGGGACAAACTGCAACCGAGGTACATGCCCTTAGCTGGAACTGAACCCGGGTCTCTCTGTACCGCAGGCCGACGCGCCAGCCGCTGAGCCAAACCGGCCAGGGGTAAATAGAAAGGCTTTAATTCTACATATAGTTTCTAAGCAGAGGTGATCAGATATTTTTCTTTATTTAAATACTCTTGTAATTTGAGTGTTTCTAAATGTTTGTCTACCCCTAACTTTTTATTAACCTGCTAGGTGCTATGTACATAATATATATATATATATATATATATATATATAGAAATAAAATATTATTTGTTGCTGTAAAAAATATGGAATAGATATATCAAATAAAAGCTATCTATTAGGGGTTTTGTTATTGTCAGTTAAAATAGACATACTATTCTTATATAGACAAATATAGATATACTACATGAAACATAATACTTTAGGAAAAAGGAGTGACATTTCATAATGATTAAATAATTAAGTCATTAAGAAGATATAATAGTTTTGAAAGCATGCACATTAAGTCTCAAACTACATAAAATAAAAAGTGATAGACTTGAAAGGACAAAAAGAAAATTTAATAATAGTTGATTTCAACTCCCCATTTTCTTTGTAATTGACAAAATATCTAGAAGTACAATCAGCAAAAAGATGAGAGATTACCAATTAATTTGACCTAACTGGCATATACAAAATACACCCTGAAAGGTAGTGAGGCAAAATGGCTTTTCCAAGAGGAAAAGGAGTGGAGACTTGGCAGTTGAAGTGAAGAGGCCAAATAGGAGCAAAATGATGCCAGGCCACCAGCTAAGCAGTACAGGGCAGAGGAGGCAGAGGAAGTAGAGGGGGTGAAGAAAGAAGAGAGAGACCTTATCTCAGGTTCCACTTGCAAGGGCAAGTGGAAAAATAATGAATGTGTTCTCATCTTTTCTTCCAGAGGAATAGCTTTCAGAGTAAGACATCCAATGCAAAACTAAAGGATGCTGATACCTCATTCTAAAGCAGAAACAAAATGGATCATAAAGAAAAGGGTTTTTTTTGTGTGTGATTAATGAGGTTTGTGAAATGAAAAACTGTAATAAATGCATCTATTTTGATGCTTTCAAATTCACTTTATGGGCCCTCTGTTAAGTTCCTAGTTCAAAATATTCATACCCTATCTGAACAGAAGGTGACTGGAAAGGTTCTCAGCCCCTTTTGTCTTTTGACCCTGCTTTTGATGAATTATTACATTATGCTTTGTTAAAATAACTTTTTTTTTTTTAATCCTCACCCGAGGACATTTTTCCATTTTTTGTTCAGATAGAGCGGGAGGGAGAGAGAGAGAGAAACATCGATGTGAAGGGACACATCGAGTGGCTGCCACCCGCACGACCAACCAGGACCGGGGACAAACTGCAACCGAGGTACGTGCCCTTAGCAGGAACCGAACCTGGGTCTCTGTACCGCAGGCTGACGCTCCAACCGCTGAGCCAAACCGGCCAGGGCTAAAATAACTTTTTTTAAAAAATTTATTTTATTTTATAATTTTATTTTATAACTCATCTTTATTGATGAGTGTATTACAGATGTCCCCCCTTGTCTTCCCCATTGACTCCCTCCTCCCCAATCCCACCTGCCGCCTGCTTTTTCCACACTATTGTTGGTGTCCATTGGTTATGCATATACGCATAGAAGTTCTTTGGTTTATCTCATCCCATCCACCCTCCCTCCTTCTCTTTGAGGTTCATCAGTCTAACAACCAATTTGTACTTCTTAATTCCTTCATCTTTTTCACCTATCCCTCCAGTCCCCATCTGGCAACCAACAAAAAGTTCTCTGTGTCTAGGAGTCTGTTTCTGTTCTGCTTGCTCATCTTGTTTGTAGATTCAGTTGTTAACAGATATGTATTAATTGCCATTTTATTGTTCATATATTTGTTCTTCTCCTTCTCCTTCAAGAAGACCCTTCAACATTTTATATAATTTTGGATTGGTGGTGAGGAACTCCTTTAGCTTTTTCTTGTCTGAGAAACTTTATAGGTCCATCAATTCTAAATGATAGCTTTGCAGGATAGAGTAATCTTGGTTGTAGATCATTGCTTTTCATCACCTTGTATATCTCTTGTCACTCCTTTCTGGTCTGCAAAGTTTCTTTTGAGAAATCAGCTGACAGTCTTATGGGAGCTCTTTTGTAGTTTACAAACTGCTTTTCTCTTGCTGCTTTTAGGATTCTATCTTTGTCTTTAACCTTTGGCATTTTGAAGATGATGTGTCTTGGTGTGGACCTCTTCGGGTTCATCATGCTTGGAAGTCTTTATGCTTCCTGGACTTGTATGTCTGTTTTTTTCACCAAGTTAGAGAAGTTTTCATTATTTTTTCAGATAGGTTTTCAATTTCTTCCTCTCTCTCATCTCCTGGCACCCCAATGATGCAAATGTTGACATGCTTGAAGTATCCCAGAGACTCCTTACACTATCCTCATTTTTTTTTTTTTTTTTTTTTTTGCTGTTCTGATTGGGTGTTTTTTGCTTCCTTATATTCCAAATAGATGGTTTGCTTCTTGGCTTTACCTACTGTACTATTGATTCCCTGTCAATTATTCTTTATTTCAGTTAGTGTAAACTTCATTTCTGACTGGTTCTTTTTTATGCTTCTGAGTACCTTACTAAGTTCCTTAGAAGTCTCCTTAAGTTCCTTGAAAGTCTCACTAGGTTTCTTGAATGTCTCAATAAGTTTCCTGAACAATCTCATAACTTGTGTTTTGAACTCTGCATCTGATTGATTGCTTATTTCTATTTTGTTTAGTTCTTTTTCTGGAGTTTTGTTCTTTTCTTTCATTTGGAACATGTTTCTTTGTCTCTTCATTTTGGTTGCTTCCCTGTGTTTGTTTCTATGTATTATATAGAGCTTCTATGTCTCCTAGGCTTCATAGGGTGTCCTGTTATTGTAGGTGTCCTGTAGGATCCAGTAGCACAGCCTTCCTCATCACCCCAGCTGGGCCTTTGAGATGCACTCCTAGTGTGGACTATACGCCCTTCTGTTGCAATTAAGTCTTGATTGCTATTAGCATGTCAATAGGAGGGATTTACTCAGGCTGATCAACTGCAAGAACTGGCTGTGTCCATTGACCACTGGCCTCTGACTACCTTGGAGGATTGGCTGTGTAGGGGCCCACTAAACAGAGCAACACTTACTTCATCAGGGTTCTGGTACCCACTGAGTCCACTCATTGAGTGTGTCACTTGTGGAGGTGGTTGGGTAGTGGTGTTAAAATAACTCTTAAGTCAGATCTATAGAACACCACAGTATCATCTCAAAAGCCAACCATTTGTGGACCAGGTGTTTACTTTCACTGTTGTGGATAATAGAATATGGATTGGAACTTTCAGATCATAAAAGAAGATGCTACTCTTGAAGAAATAGGACAAAGATTTTCCGGGGAAGTTTAGGAGGACCAACTTTATATGAAAATCCTCACTATGGGTCACCCAACCAGCATCGGAGTGTCATGGATCCATCACAGCTGCAAAATACAAAGAGAAACAACAAATTGAGAGGTGCAGAAATTGAGAAAGAAAGAAACAAAGAATTATTCCACATGATCCCACTGCAGATATTTTTGTTACACCAGCGGAGGAAAAATAAACAGAAATATAGTGTATAAAACAAGAGGAAAAAATCAATTTGAAAGGAAAAAAAAAAGGGGGGGATTACAAACAGCAAACAAAAAAATAAAACAGAAGGTGAACAGTGGGAATGCAAAGTGAATCAGTGGTTAACTAATTTTTTAGTTACTTTATATTTATTTTGTATTCAGTATGTAAATACTTTTATTATTCAGGACTATCTTATATCTATTTACTGTTGCATTTAAAACAGAGAAAAATTAAAATTTTGTGGCTTCACTAGTTATCTATGTTTTTCTAAATAAAATATCACCAGAACTCAAATAAATAAAATACACCATGCAACAACTGTAAAATATACATTTTTTCAGGCGCTCATGGAACAATATCCAGAGTAGATCATATACTAGGATAAAAACAAATCTCAATATATTTATAATAATTCATATCATATAAAGCTTGCTGTCTTACCACAAAGAAATTAAATTAGAATTTAAAGATATATTAGAATCTGGGATATCCCTAAATATTTGGACATTAAAAATATACTTCTAAAGAACAAATGACAAAGAAGAAATTTTGAAAATATTTTGAACTAAATAAAAAAAATTAATATACCAAATTTATGAAATATTCATAACTTTAAAATCATTATATCAGAAGAATAGGAAAAGTCGCAGAGCAACAATTTAAGGTTACAGAAGCTAAAATAGAAGCAAACTAAACACAATGCAAGAAAAAATAAAAGAAGTAATAAAGATTAAAACATAGGTCAATAAAATAGAAAAAATACAAAATAATTAATAAAATCAAAATTTGGTTGTCTGAAAATATTAACAAAATTGACAAACTTTCAGGTAGCATAAACTGCAGCAATGCATAAAGATTTCAAAATGTTAGCATAGATAGCTAGATAAAATATAGGAAGGGAGCAAAGAGAATCAGACATTCAGCATAATAAACTAGGGAGCTGAATCAGACAATAAGCTTGCTTTACTAGGAAATTGCAGCATTCCTAGATACCGCAGGGGTTTGCAGCATTGCCATGCCAAGGGGGTTAACACCACTCAGTACCCCAGTGCAGGGAGAAGTGACCAGCTTTCTAATCTCTCCAGGGTTCATCTGGTCCACTGGCCCAGACTATGGGAGAAAGGAATCAACAATAAAGGGGAAATTCCTCTGCAGGGTACATGCCCAGTAGAAGCCAAAATAGGGAAGGGGAATGTACTTCTATTATGAGCATGTGTAGTAGGAACTACGATGGTGACCCTAAGGGATAGAGACTAGCCTGGGAAAAGGATTTTATTAGATAAGGGACATAGAACCCTGACAGATCCAGGAAATAGTTTGGTTAGGGGAAGGACCCAACTGCAAGTCCAGAAGGATTGGGATATTGATCAGTTAGTTTGAAAAAGCACCTGGTCCCTCCCAAGCAAAAGATTATTTATTTATATATATATATATATATATATATATATATAAAACAAGTTTAACAAAGCTCTCTCTGTTTCTTGCCTGGTAACATACACTCATGCATTTTCTCTTGACAGCAGCCATGCTGGCCTAGCAGCCACCTGGGGTCCTGCTGCCCTGTGGATTCCAAGCGCAGCTCCAAGCGTGAGCTTGGTATGCTAAGTCAACATCAGCTGAAGCACAGCTGAGAACAGACTACACTAGCCTGAAAGGAATGAAGGCTAGACTGGACTAATTTTTAATATAAACTGAACCAGTGGCACAGAATACCTGTACCTTGGCCTTTGTTCTGGGCCTGAGGAAGACAAGGTTGGACTTTTTCTATAGCAGGACAAGTGGAGATGAGATATTGGGAACCTGGAGGCAGGCTTCCATTTCAACCTTAATAAATCTTACCACTAAATCTTACATCTAGATAAGATTCTGTGTGGATCCCTAGAAATGCTTTTCTTGTGACTCTGTAAAAGGACCCCATTCCATCAACAACATCTGACACCCAGTGTGGCGCAGGAGAATCCCTGGCTTTTGGTAAGAACAGAGACCTTGTTTCCACCACGCTTGTAGGCTGAGAAGTCTTTTCTTCACTCATCTCTTTTTCCCCTCTACTGCTGCCTGTGCATATTTTCTGATTTCTTTCTTTTTTTTTTTTTTGGTACGTGCCCTTAGTGGGAACTGAACCCGGGACTCTCTGGGCCGCAGGCCAATGTTCCAACAGCTGAACCAAACTGGCCAGGGATTTTCTGATTTCTCTTTTCTCCCTTGTTGCCCTTTTGGCTCCAGATCCTGAACTCCCATTGGACACCTTCTGTGGCTGTGGGCCCAGTGGCCAGGTCTCATCACCTAGCAACCCCCTTAGCACCTGCTGCCAGAGCACAGCGCTCCAGTGAGCCCTTGAGGGAAACCACTTTCCTTCTGCCATTCTAGGGTCCCTTTGTTCTCAGCACCTTCATGGCAGCAACCTATAACTCAGACCCTGTTCACTGGGTATTTCCCTTCCCTCCATCCTGAGCACTGACCAGTGCTGTGGGTTTCCTAGGGCAATAGGCTAACGGATGCAGGGCAATGAAGAATGTGGGGAGTGCATGCACCCATTGCTGCCATGACTTCTGCTCCTGGCAGGGAAGACCCTAAGAGCATTAGTACCTGGCTGCCCTTGCCTCATCCACAGCAGCAAATGCTCAGGGGAGCATCCTAGGGACCTCCTTCAGCAGCTGCCAAGCCTAGCCAAGCTGTGCAGCACGTGGGCGTAGGCACACAACTCCTCTCTTTTTGGTTTCTCTTTGCCTACACCTTGGCAATGTGCCCACATCCTGGGAGTGGCACATGACAACTGAAAGTCACTAGTGCTGCTGTGTAGCCTGGTGCTGAGCAAAATAGGAGCACTCACCTGGGGCCCACAACCCACCCCTGCCCTTCTAGCTCTTGCTACAGCCACAACTATTTGTGCCCAAGAGCACCAAATTTCCCTAGCTGTGCAGTTAAACATGGGAAGTTGTGTCTCCAAGGCCCCAAACTCCCAGACCCCAGTTTTTATTAATGTGCCTATAGGTATACAATAAAAAAAACCAAAAACCTCAGATGCAAGTACTCACAGAAATGGAAAGGGACTGGCTTATTTCGCTTAGCATAATACTCTCCAGTGCATGAATCCAATAAGAATCAGTTTCCATTTGTAGTTTTATTAACCAAGACTGACTAGAATGTCATGTCTGAGAGATATACACTCCTGGGCTCTGGATGTCACCAGAAAGCCTTAAGAAATTAAGATTGAATTTCAAAGCTAATACCAGCCCATTGGAAAAATAGTTTGGTGCCTTGCTTATTCAAGTGGTTTATGTCAGTCTTTTCAGGTAAGGAACAAAGGATTCTTTCCTGAGAGATGTCAGAGAAGGAACCTTAAGACATTTCTGGGAACCTCAAGAACTTGAGAATTTACACAAACCTATAGGTTTTGAAGGCAAAGTTATTGGCCTGTGAGGGTTGGCTTCTTCTCCCTGAGGATCTGATTAAAGCTCAATCTAAAGATTCCTTATGAAATCCTTGCGTCATTACCTCCTGAAATGAGACTCAGCAGTTTGGCTGGATTGATTTGTTCTCTGGACTAGATAGATGAGTTGGTAAAGTATGGACAGTCTATCGTCTTGGTTTGAAACTGCTTTCCTTTATCTGCCCAAGTGGTTCAGACAGAAAAGACCTGTTTCAAAATGGAAATCTTAGAATGTTACCCTTAGCCTGATTTGAATTAAGTAGACTAAAAAAAAAAGGGCTTTAGACAGGTGCAATACACCTTCTTCCAGGGAAGCCACTTCTCCAACTTAATCTGGGACACTGTAAAATTAGTCTCTCCTTCTATCACCCAGTTTTTACCTCTCTCCATATCTTTGGTTGCCATAATTCTCCTTATTTTTGGACCGTGCTTTGTTAACCTTCTTGTCAAATTTGTCACCTCTGGAATACAAGGATATTAACTTAACTTGTCCAGTGCCATCATCCTCTAGACATTGCCTATGCTGCTTCCCAAGGACAGCAATAGATCGACCTGGACTTTACAATAACCCCTCTCCCTTTGCATGAAGATTCCCTACGTTTTTGCTCCTTTCATCCTTTGGTGAATAGGAAGAATCTCTGGTCCTGGGGATAGGCAGGACTATAACCCTTGACAGTAGGAAGAAGCTGTAGAAAATGAGACTTTCATCCATTTACCCTGGTAAGATTACAAATTCCAAGATTCTTTCAAGAGGGAAATATGTTAGCGTAGATTGCTAAATATTAAAAAAGGGAACAAAGGAAATCAGACATTCAGCATAATAAACTAGGGAGTGAAATTGAACAATAAGCCTGCTTTGCTAGGAAGCTACAGAATTCATAGGCACCCCAGGGGATTGTAGCATTGCCCTGCCAAGGGGATTAACACACCTCAAGAGGAAGGGCCAGCTTTTCAATCACCCCAAGGTACAAGTAGTCCACTCATCCAGGCTATGCAGGGAAGAATTAAAAAATAAAGGGGGCATTCTTCTGCTGGGCAACTAGTAGAAGCCAAGATGGCACAGGAGGCGGTAAGCACATTTGCCATGGATTCCCGAGATGGCGAAGGGCAAGGTGCTTCTTCTGTGAGTCATGCACAATAGGAACTAAAATGGTGACCATAGCCCTGGCCGGTTTGGCTCAGAGGTTAGAGCGTCATCCTGCGGTCCATAGAGACCCGGGTTCGGTTCCCACTAAGGGCATGTACCTTGGTTGCAGTTTATCCCTGGCCCTGATTGGGTTGTGTAGGTGGCAACCACTCGATGTGTCCCTTTCACGTTGATGTTTCTCTCTCTCTCTCTCTCCCTCCCACTCTATCTGAACAAAAAATGGAAAAATGTCCTCAGGTGAGGATAAAAAAATAAATAAAATAAAATGGTGACCATAACTGGCCAAGCCTAGCCTGGTAAAAGGATGAGATTAGATAAAAAAAACAAAAACAAAAACAAAAAAACAGAACCTGGTGGTTCTAGGAAATTGATTGGTTAGGGGAAGGACCCAAAACAAGTCCAAAAGAATTAGGAAATTGATTGGTTAGTTTGGAAAAACACCTGGTCCTTCCCAAGCCCAAGAAAATATAATACAACCTTAATAAAGTTCCCTCTCACCCTATAATATGCACTCTTCCCGTTCTTTCACATGTTCTCTTTGCATAGCAGCCGTGTGAACCTAGCAGCTGCTTGGGATCCCAAAGCCATGGTGACTCCAAGAGTGGCTCCAAGTGAGAGACTATGTATAGCAATGTAGTGCCAGAGGGAGCACTGTCAGGAGCAGAGACTATAATAGCTGCACAAGAATAGCATCTAAACTAGACTAAGTTTAGCATGTCACAGAATTTTTGGACACTGACCTTTGTTCTGGGCATGGTAAAGACAAGGTTCTACTTTTTCCACAGTGAAATGGATGGAGATGGGAACCTGGGGCAACCTTTCATTTAAATTCCAATAAATTTTACCACTAAATCTCATCCTCCCATGCGTGGATCTCTGGAAATGCTTTTCTTGCAACTACATGGAAGGAGCCCATTTTGACTGGCAATAATAAAAATGACAATAACAAAAATTAAAGAGATTTTTTTATTGATTGTAGTAATTGAAATGGGAATATTGTGAATATTGAAAGAAATTAGTTAAATATCTTTGTTGAAATAGAATAATTCCTTGAAGTAAACAAATTACCAAAACCAATTCAAGAAGAAATGGAAGCATAAATAGACTACATAACACATTCAAAATAAAATTATTGACTAAAAATCTTACCCCAAAGAAAAGCACCTATGGCTTAATTGGTAAATTCTATCAAGTATACTAAAACTTGTAAGTAGAAATAACATCAAATCAACAATGCACCTTCCAAAAAAATGATTGAAACTTTTTTAAGGAATTTATTATGAAGCCAATATTTGTTATTCAGATACAATAATCAGACCGATATATTGCAAGAATATAAAATAAATGTCTAATGTCCCTCATGAATATAGCTGCAAAAATCCTTAATAAAGTATTAGCATAACTCCTTCAGTAACATATAATAAGGATTAGGCACCATGACCAAGTCAAATGCAAGATTGATTTAATATCTAAAAATTATTTAATGTAATATACCATACTAATAGAACAGAGGACAACAATCATATCTCAATAGATGTAGATAAAGCATTTGACAAACTAGCAGTAGAAGGAACTTTCCCCACCTGATGAAAGACATTTATGAAAAAAACAATTGCCATCATGAAACTTAATGGTGAAAATACTGACTACATAACTCATCAGATCAGAAACAAGGAAAGAGGTTCTCTTTCATCACTTTGATCTAACCTTTTACTGGAGATTTCAGGCAGTGAAAAAAAGAAAGAAAGAGCACACAGATTGAAATGAAGTAAACTCTGTTTGCAAATGACAGGATCTCACATGTAGATGATCCCAAAGAATTAAGGACAAACAAAAAACAAAATTATATACTACAGAATGGGTTTACAAAAGTCTCGTGTATTTCATAATACTAGCAACAATTAATTGTGAAACAATTAAGAAAATAACTTCATCATAATGGAATAAAAAAAAAAAATGCTTTGCCCTGGCCAGTTTGGTTCAGTGGTTAGAGGGTTGGCTCATGAACTGAAGTGTCATAGGTTCGATTCTGATCAAAGGTACGTACCTAAATTGCAGGTTCAATCCCTGGCCCTAGTCAAAGTCATGAGGGAGTCAACCAATCAGTGAGTCTCTCTCACATTGATGCCTCCCTCTCTCTCTCTCTCTCTCTCTCTCTCTCTCTCTCTCTGTCTCTCTCCTTCCCTCCCTCCCTTTCATTCTCTCTAAAATTCAATGGAAAAATATCCTCAGATTAGGATCAACAACAACAAAAAATAATAAAAATAAAATGCTAAGAAATAAAATTTAACAAAATTAATTCAAGGCTTGTAAACTGAAAACAAGAAAATATTGCTGAGAGAAATTTTTAGAAATCTAAATAAACATCAATAGGTTAAAAGATATAATACTGTAATGATTGAAATTCTCCCCCAAAGTGTTCTAAATTCCAATGCAATTCTTATTAAAATGCCAATAGGCCTTTTTTTTTTTTTTTAAATAGAAACCGTTAAACTGATACTAAAAGGCATATGTAAATGCAAAGGACCCAAACTAGCAACAATTTTGAAAAAGAACAAAGTTGAAGAATTTAACTATCTTTTTCTCATAACCACTATAAAGCCAGAATTATCAGATAGTTGGATATTTGGCAAATATACAATAAAACAGAATTGAGAATCTAGAAATAAACATTTATTTTTATAATAAACTAGTTTTTGATAAATTTGCCAAGACTGTTTCATGGGAAAGGACAGCCTTGCCACCAGTGTACCTTACAGCATACATGCAAATGAACACAAAATAGATAATAAGACAAAATGGAAGTGTTTCTAGAATGAATGATAGAGCGCTTCTTCTACATTTCATTCTAGAAGTTTTATAGGTTTATATTTTATAAGGGACATATATTCAGGATATACATATAAAACTTTTATAGAAGTTTTATAGGTTTATATTTTATAAGGGACATATATTCAGGATATACATACAAAACTAATAGTAATAAAATAGCACAACTTTTTAAATGGGTAAAATAGTTTATTAGACATGTTGTCAAAGAAGATATATAAATGACTAATAAAAACATAAAAAGAAGCTCAACATAATTAGTAATTATGAAAACCCAAATTAAGACCTCTATGAAATATTATTTCACTCCGACTAAAGTGGCTATAATGAAATGCCAGACAGTATTAAGTATTGACCATGATGTGGAAAAATTAGAACTCTGCTACATTTCTGAAAGTATTGTAAAAATGGTATCATCATTTTGCAAAACAATGCGGCAATTTCTCAAAAAGTCAAACAGAACCTTACCACATAATATACCAACTTTACTTCTAGGGTCAAAGAAAAATAAGACCATATAAACACATAAAGACGTGCCGGCTGATATCCATACCATTTTTTTTGGGGGGCCATAGAGGGAACCGAACCCGGGACTCTCTGGTCCACAGGCCACTGCTCCAACCGCTGAGCCAAACTGGCCAGGGCTCCATACCATTTTTTCTAATAGTAAGGAACTCTCAGTCAGCTGATAAATGAAAATAAAAATGTGGTTTATCTCCATAATGGAATAATATTCAGTAAGAAATAATTTAACTACTGATACATGCCACAAAATGGATGAATCCATAGACATTATACTAAGTGAAAAGGGCCAAACTCAAAAGAGTACATATTGTAAGATTCAATTCAGTTCAAATGTCCATTAAAGGTAAATTACACAGCTAGAAACAGATTATTAGTTGTATTGAGGGAGATGTGGGATTGGGGATTAACTGAGAATTAGTAAAGGCAACTTTTTGAGTTGATGGAGTTCTAAACTAGATTATGGCAATTGCACAATTCTATAAATTTAGTAAGAGAATATTGTACAATAATAATATGTGAATTTAATAATATGTAAATTATAAAGCATTTTGTAAAACAAAAAGTTATGGTGAATTCTAGTATAAGAAAGATTGGAGATAGTATGAGAGTATTTGGTGAGGCCAACTAAACAAAGAGAAAAATTGAGGATTGGTTGCCAATACTGCGGCATTCTTACCACTGGGTTATCTCTTGAACCTAATATCAACATCATATATACTTATATAATTTGTTAAATCATGGCACTTTTTTATAACAATGCTGCTATAGTCTGAATGTTTGTTTCCTTCCAAAATTTATATGTTGAAATTCTAACCCCCAAGGTGATGGCATTTTGGGTTGGGGCCTTTTGGAAGTGATTTTTTTTTTTTAATCCTCACCCAAGGACATTTTCCCATTTTTTTTGTTCAGGTAGAGTGGGAGGGAGAGAGAGGAACAGAGAGAGAGAGAGAGAAACATGGATGTAAAAGGAACACATCAAGTGGTTGCCACCCGCACGACTGACCAGGGCCGGGACAAATTGCAACCGAGGAACGCGCCCTTAGCGGGAACCGAACCCGGGTCTCTCAGGACCGCAGGTCGACACTCTAACCGCTGAGCCAAACCGGCCAGGGCTGGAAGTGATTTTAGTGTCCTTATAAAAAAGGTCTGAGAGAGCTCCCTTGTCCCTTCTGTCACATGCAGGTACAACTAATGGATGCCTTCTATGGACCAGAAAGTAGGAACTCACCAGACATGGAATCTGCTGATGTCTTGATCTTAAAATGCCCCAACTTCCGGAACAGTTAGAAATAAATTCCTACTTTTTATAAGCCACCTAGTCTGTCATACTGTGTAATAGCAGCCCAAATGGACTGAGACAAAGAACTACAGATGTGCAAAACTCTTTCTCTGCCTGAATCTACATGTTGCATTGATCTGTTATCAGTACTGATTTCTCATTCTTGGTTTGGATAGAATTATCACTTCTTTCCAAAATTACAAAGCTGGTATATTTCTTGACTTGAATTATTTTTTCTCACTCACACCAACAGCACAAAATGTATTTTAGAACTATTACTTACTCTGTCTTTGTTATCTGTAGTTTAGTTGTCAGGCAAAAAGCACCTCGGTTATATTTCACAGCAACAACCTTGTAGTCTTCCCATCTCTAGCTATTCTTCTATTTAACATATTTGCCACTCTATAGCAGGAGTGATCTTTCTAAAATGCTAATCTACTTACAAGCTTCACAAGCAAAAACTCACTGATGGCTTCCCATTTCAATCACTATAAATTCTAATTTTCTTAACATGGATGAACTGCTATGTATACCTACCTGAACCATGTTCCACCTCACATCTTACAGATAGCTCAAATCAGACTGTACTATATTCTTCCTTGTTCAGATAATTATACTTTATTTCTCTGCCTGAACATCCACATTTTTATATTATCCAACGTTTTCTCCCCTATTCCAGCTGAATTCCTAATCATCCTATTAGACTTACCATATATATAATTTTCTCTGAAAAGCCTTCCCTGAAGCCCATCAGAATAAAAGCTCCTGCTTTGCACTCCCATTGTATTATTAACTTTTGGGGCAATCAGAACTCCAAAGCACTGTTCATAGCAAGTATTCAATAATTACATAATGGAGGAATGAATGAATCTTGAACTTGGAATATAGTATTAATATTTCAGTTGAGCAAAATTTAACATTAAGCTCTGTGAAATTTGGTATATTGGTTAAAGTATGTGCACACTCCTCAGCTCTGGCCAGCTTTCTATGATTAAAGCTATAAATTAAAGAAACAACTTGCTGACACCTAGTCAGAATTCAGTTAACTCCCACAAGTGATTACCTAATTTTCTTCCCAAATAAATTTTTTCCTTCCACACTCTCTCTGGCAATAGATTGAGTAAATACATGAAATTTGAACTGTATTCTGTAGGACATCTAGGTTCTTTTAATATGAAAAACAAATTTTAAAATTGAGAAACTACATTGTTCACTTCATTTATATTTATATCTCAGCACCTGGGAATGAAAAACACCACAACTTAGTTTTTTATTGGTAGATTAAACATTTGTCTTTATGATATCTATTAATAATTTACATTGGTATTATAGAAACCTAGAAATTGTTATTGAGCATATTCTTCCCAGCTAATAAATATAGTCAGCAAATGACTTTAAAGCCTAAGAATGATTTATTAGCCTAATATGTTCTACTTTTCATAACTAAGGTATTTAAGATCTCCAGGATGAATATATCTGGAAAGGTAGTAGGGTGAGTACTGATTAATGAGCTCTTCCATGTGCAAAATGATAGATTTTATTATAGTTATATAGAAAATAAATCATACATATTAATATAAACACTATATAAGTCATATTAAAATGTGAGATTTACATGTATGTTTATTAGTAGTGACTGAATAGTGCCTTGCACCACAGCAGATATTTCAATTAAAAATTTTTAATTTCATTTTTTATTGTTTATTTACAGAAAAATAGTTCTTTCTGCTAGTAAAAACAAATAATGTTGAAAGTGCACTCTAGCAATTTTATTAAGGTCAGGAAGAGAAACAAATATTACTTTTATACATTCTATCATATTTATACATGCGTATATTTATGTGCATATTAGTGTGTATATATGCATATAATATATACATACACACTCATCAGTGAGAGGAATGAAAAAGTAATCTCTTTAATATATTAATTTAAGCTTAGAATATATAAGTAAATTGAGACATACTCTGCTAACTTTAATAGACACTGAGTGAGAAGTCTATGGTGAAGATGACTGTTATTAGTTGAATTGTACTTTCTTAAAATTCATATATTGAAGTACTTCAGGATAAGACCTTATTTGGAAATAGGTTATTGCTGATGTCACTGGTTAAGAAGAGGTCACATTGGAATAGGGTGGTCCCTTAATCAGTATGAATAATGTCTTTACAAAAAAAAAAAAGTCATTTGAAGAATAAAGACACAAAAAGAAAGTAGACGATGTGAAGACACTGTGAAAATGCCATCTACAAGCCAGGAATGACAAAGATTGTCAAAAAAAACACCAAAAGCTAGGAGAAAGGGATGAAATAGATTTTGCCTTACAATCCTAAGAAGGGAACAACCCTGCCAACATATTGATTTCAGACTTCTGTGAGACAATACATGTATGTCGTTTAAGCCAACTGGTTGTGGTACATTGTTACAGCAGCCTGAGCAAACTAATATAATGGCAAAATACTATGCAGTTTTATATTAATTGTAAATGAAGACTTAGCTGATTTGAGTTCTAAGTACATTAATCAAAGATGCATTAACTCAAGATGACTAGTTTGACCAATGTGCATACGCTGGTGTGAGGTGCACATCAAACTTCTGTATGTGAGTGTCAATTAGAATGGTCGCTTGGCTTGATCTGTCTCTTCAAATTATGTTTTTTTAACTTTTAGTATGCTTGCAACTTGTCTTGATTATAGGACATGGTGTACTTGGTAAAATAATCTGCTTAAATAGGCCTTTAGTATTGTGGTGGTAAGGTGTGGGGAAAGCATTCTGTAGTCCTATGATTAGGCCTCAGACTTTTAGCAAACCTATGCATCTGGACTGTGAACTCTGAACGTGTTTCTCAATTGTTTCTCTTCCCCTTACTTGGGACAGGATGGCCAAAATGGGCTGTCGATGTTATTTTCCTTCTCTCATATGAAAGGCTAGAGTGGGCCCAATTTGGGAATTTCCCTTCACCCAGGTATGTTATGCTCTGATAATACCCCAGCTGCAGGTTGACTCTAATGAACTAGTTTCTTTTAAAGGCAGGCCTTGTTAAGAAGAAGGGTGTTCTAGCATACTTCACTGTTCTCACAGAGAGATATTCCCTATGTTCCAATGTCAATCATCATAAGTCTATTTTGAGATTTTAGTAAAAAAAAAAAGATGTTAGTCAATAAAGCTCAAGTAGAAACTATTTGTTCTCTTGACTTTGTCATATATATATATATATATATATATATATATATATATATATATGCGTAAAAATATATAGCTGATAATGATTAGGATTTAGGTTATTAAAAATCTGTGTCTCAGGCTCCACTGTTTTTTCACACCCTTAACATTCTACTTGTGAGTCATATTTTCATTATTTGTTCATGTTTACCCTTTCCCTGGACTAAATGTCTAGAAGATATGGACCAAATATTATCTACATGCATTTCCTGGGTACCTACATGTCTGCTACAAAGTCACTGTAATTGTGTACATGTGCTACCTTTAGAGATTACTGCTAAATAAAGATCAGGTTAGTATTTGTATTTCCCCTGAAAAAACAGAGTTGAATCTCAAAGACAAGTTGTTACCTTCAAGTTAGTAGATGGGTTTTAATGTGAAAAGAAGAGAAAAAATGAGAAATTTAATCTTTTACCATGTTTCTAAGCTAAAGCGTCTTACCCTCTTAGACATATTCCTCATACTGTTCACAAAGAGAACAAGAATTCCCAGCACTGCTCCCCTCTCCCTGGCAGTCTGTATATCAATGACATGGGCCTGCACATTCTCATGGCTGAGGGAAGATATTAACCTCATTTTCTCCAAACATAGCAGAGGCCTAAAAATTGTCCTTCCTCACTTTGGTACCTCAGGCTATGTTCAGAACAGCTCTAAATGACAGTATTTAGACTGTAAGAAATCATCAGAATGACGTAAGCCTTCGTGAGGTGGCTGTGGGCTGATTTTTAAAAGGATCACTGCCTATGGTTCTAGAAATGCATCATCTTGTCAGAAACAGTTTAATGTGCTTTTCGAATTGTGAAATTTTGGTGTCACATTTAGCATAGTAGGTTTCATATTTTTTAAAAAAATATGATGATTGTCTCTAGTTATTTTATTTTTATTCACATTTAGATGCACAAAATCATTCCAAATATTATGAAAGTGAGTAATCCATTTTAAATACTAGAAATACAATAGCAACCTTACATATTTTATTATTTAACTATCATGCCAACAAATGCTGAATTAAATGTTAAATAAAAACAACTTACATAAATTTTAAAAATACATTTAAAATTCTTTATAATTATAAAATTTATTAGAATTAATTTATAATTATTAAAACAAACTAGCAGTTGCTATTCAGAACTCAATGTTCTGAAATGAATGTAAAAGGTAATGTCAGTGAAGCAAAGTCATCCTTCACACTCCCGGAAAACAAGGTACTGGGACGATGGAATTTATCAGTTTTGCACAAAAAATATCTCATACTCATACTCAACCCCTCTGGCTATACTAAAGTGCATGATTCCTCTTCTTAATGTCCCTCAATACCCCATGTCGCACTGTACTTTTCTTTTATAATCCTCACCTGAGGATGTGCTTATTTTATTTTTAATTAATTTTTGTTACAGATGTTTCTCCTTTTTCCCCCACTGATTCCCCCACCCCATCCCTCCCTGCCCTTAACCCAGTTTGTTGTCCATGTCCATTGTTCATGCATACATGCATATAAGTTCTGTGGTTTATCTCTTCCCCACCACCCCCCTATTTAGGGGATTGTAAGTCTGTATCCCATTTCTGCATCTCTGGGACTACCCCCTTCCTCAGACTGTTATGTTCATTATATTCCACAAATAAGTGAGATCATATGAAACTTGTCTTTCTCTGTTTGGCTTGTTTCACTTAGGATGACACTTTCAAGGGCCCTCCATGTACTCTCAAAGGATAAGTGATCTTTATTTCTTACAGCTGCGTAGTACTCCATTGTGTACATGTACCATATTTTTTATCCATTCGTCTACTGATGGACACTTAGGCTGTTTCCAGATCTTAGCTATTGTAAATAGTGCTGCTATGAACATAGGGGTACATAGATTCTTTCTGATTGCTGTTTCAGGCTTCTTAGGGTATATTCCTACAAGCAGGATCACTGGGTCATATGGAAGTATAATTTTTAATTTTTTGAGGTAACACCATATTGTTTTCCATAGTGGCTGCACCAGTCTGCATTCCCACCAGCAGTGTATTAGAGTCCCCTTTTCTCCACACCCTAGCCAACACTTGTTGTTTGATGCTTTATTGATGGCGGCCATTCTGACAGGTATGAGGTGATACCTCATTGTTGTTTTAATTTGCATCTCTCTGATGATTAGTGATGATGAGCATTTCTTCATATGTTTCTTAGCCATTTGTATGTCCTGTTTGGAGAGGTGTCTATTCAGTTCCTCTGCCCATTTTTTAATTGGGTTCTTTGTCTTCCTTTTGTGGAGTTGTATGAGCACTCTATATGTATTGGAAATTAACCCCTTATCTGATATATCATTGGCAATTACGCTCTCCCATACAGTGGGTAGCCTATCCGTTTTGATGATTGTATCTTTCGCTGTACAGAACCTTTTGAGTTTGATGTAGTCCCATGTATTCATTTTCTCCTTTGTTTCTATTGCCTTAGGTGATGTGTCAGTGAAATTTCTGCTGCGTATGATGTCTGAAATTTTGTTGCCTACAATCTCTTCTAGGATTTTTATGGATTCATGAGCTACATTTAAGTCTTTTATCCATTTTGAGTTTATTCTCGTGTAGGGTGTAAGTTGATGGTCTAGTTTCATTTTTCTGCAAGTAGCTGTCCAATTTTTCCAGCACCATTTATTAAAGAGGCTGTCCTTACTCCACTGTATGCTCTTGCAACCTTTGTCAAATATTAATTGAGCATACTGCCTTGGGTCCATATCTGGTTTCTCTGTTCTGTTCCACTGGTCTATATGCCTGTTCTTGTGCCAGTACCAGGCTGTTTTGATTACAGTGGGTTTGTAGTATAACCTGATATCTGGTATTTTGACCCCTCCAACTTTGTTATTCCTTTTCAAGATTGCTGTGGCAATTCGAGGCCTTTTTTGGTTCCATATGAACTTTTGAAATAATTGTTCTAATTCTGTGAAGTATGCCGTTGGTATTTTGATGGGGATTGCATTGAATCTATAGATTGCTTTGGGTAATATGAACATTTTAATGATGTTAATTCTCCCGATCCATGAACAGGGTATGTGCTTCCACTTTTTTACATCTTCCTCTATTTCTTTTTTCAATGACCTGTAGTTTTCTGCGAATAGATCCTTTATTTCTTTGGTGAACTTTATTCCTAGGTATCTTAAATTTTTGACGCAATGGTAAATGGGATGTTTGCTTAGTTTCTCTTTCTGTGAGTTCATCATTGGTGTATAAGAATGCCATTGATTTCTTGATGTTAATTTTGTATCCTGCTACTTTGCCAAATTCATATATTAAGTCCAGTAAACTTTTGATGAAGTCTTTGGTGTTTTCTATGTATAGTATCATGTCATCTGCAAATAATGACAATTTCACTTCCTCCTTTCCAATTTCGATCCCTTTTATTTTTTCTTCCTGTCTGATTTCTGTGGCTAAGACTTCCAGTACTATGTTAAATAGGAGTGGCGAAAGTGGACATCCTTGCCTTGTTCCTGTTCTTAAGGGAAATGCTTTTAGTTTTTGCCCATTGAGTATGATGTTGGATGTAGGTCTTTCATATATGGCCTTTATTATGTCTAGATATGATCCCTCTATTCCCACACTGCTGAGGAGTTTTATCAGGAATGGATGCTGGATTTGTCGAAGGCTTTTTCAGCATCTATTGATATTATCATGTGGTTTTTATTCTTCATTTTATTTATGTGGTGTATCACATTTATTGATTTGTGAATATTGTACCAGCCTTGCATCCCTGGGGTGAATCCCACTTGGTCATGGTGGATAATTTTTTTGGTATATTGCTAGATCCGATTTGCTAGTATTTTGTTCAGGATTTTGGCATCTATGTTCATCAGGGATATTGGCCTGTAGTTTTCTTTCTTTCTGTGTCTTTTTCTGGTTTTGGAATTAGAATTATGCTGGTTTCATAAAACGAGTTTGGAAGTCTTCCTTCTTCTTGAATTTTTTGAAATAGTTTGAGGAGCATGGATATTAGTTCTTCTTTGAATGTTCGGTAAAACTTCCCAGTGAAGCCATCCGGGCCTGGGCTTTTGTTTGCTGGGAGAGTCTTGATTACATCTTCAATTTCTTCTGTTGTTATTGGTCTGTTCAAGTTTTCTATCTCTTCCTGATCTAGTTTTGGGAGACTATGTGTCTCTAGAAATTTGTCCATTTCGCTTAGATTTTCGAATTTGTTTCCATATAATTGTTCATAGTAGTTGTTAACGATCTTTTGTATTTCTGTGGTGTAAGTTGTTATCTATCCCCTTTCATTTTTGATTCTGTGTATTTGGGTTCTCTCTTTGTTTCTTGGTGAGTCTAGCTAAGGGTTCATCTATCTTGTTTATCTTTTCGAAGAAACCAGCTCTTTGTTTTATTGATCCTTTGAATTGTTTTTTTTTTTTTTTGGTCTCTATGTCATTTATTTCTGCTCTGAACTTTACTATTCCCTTCCTTCTACTTGCTCTGGGATTTTCTTTTTGTTTGCTCTCTAGTTCTTTAAGTTGTGAAGTTAGATATTCTATTAGAGTTTTTTCGTCTTTTTTGAGGTAGGCCTGTAGTGCTATGAACTTCCCTCTCAGAACTGCTTTCACTGCATCCCATTGATTTTGTGTTGTTGTTACTTCATTTTCATTGGTTTCCAGGAAGTTTTTGATTTCTTCCTTGATCTCCTCGGTGACCCATTCATTGTTTAATAACATGCTATTTAGCTTCCGTGTGTTCAAATGTCTTTGTAGGTTCTTCTTGCAATTGATTTCTAGTTCCATGCCATTGTGATCTGAGAATATGCTTGATATAATTTCAATCTTCCTGAACTTGTAGAGACTTAGTTTGTGGCCTAACATGTGGTCTATCTTTGAGAATGTCCCATGTGCACTTGAGAAGAATGTGAATTCTGTAGTTTTTGGGTGTAGTTCTCTATAGATATCTATTAAATCCATTTGGTCTAGTTCTTCATTTAGAGTCTCTGTTTCCTTGCTAATTTTTTGTCTAGAGGATCTATTCAGCGATGTCAGTGGGGTGTTGAAGACCCCTGCTATGATTGTATTGCTATCGATTTCTCCTTTGAAGTCGTCCAGAAGATTTTTAATATATTGTGGTGCTCCTATATTGGATGCATATATGTTTATCAAGGTTATATCTTCCTGTTGGACAGATCCTTTCAATATTATGTAGTGGCCTTCTTTTTCTCTAAATATGGCCTTCATTCTGAAATCTATTTTGTCAGATATGAATATTGCTACCCCAGCTTTTTTTTCTTTTCCATTTGCTTGGAAGATTTTTTTCCATCCCTTCACTTTCAGTCTATGTGAGTCTTTTGTTGTGAGGTGAGTCTCTTGTAACCAACATATAGATGAGTCATGCTTTCTTATCCAGTCAGCTACTCTGTGTCTTTTTATGGGAGCATTCAGTCCATTTACATTTAAGGTGATTATTGATATGTACTTATTTATTGCCATTTTTGTTTAGTGTGGTTCTATATTTCTTCCTATTTCTCCTGGTAATTACAGCAGTCTTTTTAACATGTCTTGCAGTGCTGGTTTGGTGCTAGTGTATTCCCTTTGCCTTTTTTTTTTGTCTGGGAAGCTCTTTATTTGACCTTCTATTTTGAATGATAGCCTTGCTGGGTAGAGTAGTCTTGGATTCAGATCCTTGTTTTTCATGACCTTCATTACTTCATGCCATTCCTTTCTTGCCTGTAGTGTTTCTTGTGAGAAGTCAGCTGAGAGCCTTATGGGGTTTTCTTTGTAGGTAACCTGTTGCTTATCTCTTGCTACTCTTAGGATTCTCTCTTTGTCTTTAATTTTTGGTAGTTTGATTACTGTGTGTCTTGGTGTGGGCCTGTTTGGGTTCTTCTTACTTGGGGCTCTCTGTGCTTCTTGAACTTGAATGCCTCCTTCCTTCACCAAATTAGGGAAGTTTTCTGTCATTATTTCTTTGAATATATTCTCTGACACTTGCTTATTTTCTTCTTCTTCAGGGACTCCTATGATGGGAATATTATTCCGTTTCCAGTTGTCCCACAGTTCTCTTAAGCTGTGTTCCTGTTTTTTAATCGTTTTTTCTTTTTGTTTTCTGATTGGTTGATTTTTTCTAGCCTGTCTTCTAATTCATTGATCCGGTCCTCAGCTTCCCCTACTCTGCTTTTTAGACCTTCCAATGTGTTTTTCATTTCTGATATGTCATTCTTCATTTCTTCCTGTTGGTTTTTAATTTCCATCTGGTTGATTTTCAACATTTCTAAGTCTTTACTCATGGTGCTCATATCCTTACACATGCTGTTGAGCTTCCTCAACATCATGGCTCTAAATTCTAGTTCTGTTAACTTGCTTAACTGCATCACATTTATCTCATCTTCAGTAGAGGTCTCATGTTCTTTCATTTTGCTTTTGTTTCTGTTTTTCACCATTTTGGCTATCACAGTTGGCTTTGGAGTCTGCCAAATTTTCCCTGTGGGTGTTGCTGTTGTGCTGTTTGTGGTTCCCTCTCCTGGGTTTGGATGAGCCAGGGAGGACCCACTTTAAACACCACCTTCAAGTCTTAGTTTTTCTGGTTAGTGTTGCTGGCCCAGGGAATGGTAGTTATCCTCTAGCTTTATTTTTTATTTTTATTTTTTTGCCTGGAGGCTATTAGTAGAGGTTACCTGAAAACCCTTTGTTTCTGAGTTGCCTGAAAAACTCCCTCAGGTGCTCAGTGTAAGAGGTTGGGGCAGCTGCTGGTTGTTAATGTGCCTCAATTAGCATTTCAATGGCCACCAGGTGGGACTGAATCTCTGAGGGAGGGGCCTCCGCCTTGCCTCTCCCCAGGGCCCTGGGAAGGAGTAAAATGACCACAGTCTTGGGTGGCTGCACACAGAGAAACTCTTAGCACCCTCTAAAACCTGAGTGTTCCCACACAGTTCCAGTCCAGTCTGCCTTCCCTCTGCTGAAGCTCAAGGTGAGTGGCTGCTGCCAATTTAGCCTCTGTCTAGACTCTGCGTCGTGGAGCCGCCAGGGACTTTTATCCCGAGATCACTGCTTCCTGCCAAGGGCGGCCACGGCTGTGGCACCAGCAGAGGGTTTTGCACTCAGCAGAAGCCCCAGGACTGAGCAGTGGTAGTGGGACACTGCCGGGGTGGCAGCAGCTTCCAGAAGAGTCCTCTGGTCCCCGCGAGTCTGTGCGGCACCAGCTGAGGGCTTAGCACGCAGAGTTCACAGGAGTCAGCCTGGGTAGCAGCGTCCAGCTGAGTCCCCTGGTCCGAGACACTCCGTGCCAGCCTGTGCGGCACCAGCCAAGGGCTTAGCAGGCAGCAGAGTTCACAGGACTCAGGCGGGGTCACAGCAGAGGCTTTAGCAGCAACTTCCTGCCGCTGAGTTCCCTGGCCCCAGAGAGTGAGTGTGGCACCAGCCGAGGGCTTGGGAGGCTGCAGAGTTTGCAGGACTGGGCGGGGTTGCAGCGGAGGCTTTAACAGCAACTTTCTGCCACTGAGTTCCCTGGCCCCAGCAAGTTCGTGCGGCACCAGCCGAGGGTTTGGGAGGCAGGAGAGTTCTCAGGACTGGGGTGGGGTCCCAGCGGAGGCTTTAGCAGCATCTTCCAGCTGAGGAGTCCCCCGTCCCCGCCCTGGCCACTGCGGAGGCTTTAGCAGCAACTTCCAGCCACCGAGTTCCCTGGCCCCAGCGAGTCCGTGTGGCACCAGCCAAGGGTTTGGGAGGCAGGAGAGTTTGCACAGGGGAGTTTACAGGACTGGGGCGGGGTCGCAGCGGAGGCTTTAGCAGCAACTTCCCGCCGCGGAATCCCTGGTCTCCCCCCATGCCTCTGAGGACCATGGGCTCCCGGCCCCCTCTCGCGTCCTCGCAAGCCTACCAGGATTGAGTCGGTGTCCCTGGTTATGTGGTCCTCCAAGGTGTCTTTCACTTGCCCCTTCCTGACGATTTGCCTTTATTTTCATTGTGAATCCAGTTTGGTCCTGGGAGATGGTCTGTGTAGCTCCATTCACTCCACCGCTATTTTCCTAGGACATGCTTATTGATTTGAGAGAGAGAGAGAGAGATGAATTGTTTGCCTCCCTTTAGTGCCCTAACTTGGGGTGAACCTGCAACCCAGGTGAATAGCTCGACAAGGGATCAAACCCACAACTTTTCACCCCATGGGTGTTCCCCGTCCTGATCATTGTGTTGGTGGCACTGAGGAAGTGCCGGTGCCAACCGTCATTTACAGGGGAACAGACAGCTGTGGTTGTGGTGGCTGCAGCCCTCGTCATAGCTCTGGATGGAGACACGGCTGGACACCCTGCTCCCAAGAAGTTGGTCCTGGGTCTGAAACTGCAGCACCTGAGGCAGCAACAGGCAGAAAAAAGAAAGCAAATAGCCCACACAGGAATCAGGATAGGAGAGAGAGAGAGAGAGAGAGAGAGAGAGAGAGAGAGAGAGAGAGAGAGAGATATGAATTATAGAATTCCCAGAATAGGAAAGTAGGAAAGTTAAATTTCTCCCCCGGCTCCCCAGGATCTTGGTAAGTTTTCTTCTCTTTTTCTGTTTTGTCCTCCCAGTACTGACTTGGAGGCTGCAAGGGAATGTTTTCCACGCATTCCACAAGCCTATTTTCTCAGTTAAATCTATTTATTGGTTGCCAATCTGTCACTGGAAAATTGTGTGGATTTTCTTTTTCTATTGCCAGTGTGAGTGGAGTTTTACAATATCTTGAGTAAAATAATTTTCTAAGATTTATATGGAAGAATGAGTGATATTTATTTACATCAAGTTACATCCTTCAGTTTGCAATATCCCAGTTATCTTAAACCAGTCCTGGAAAAAATGCAGCTAGAGGTTTAGCAGAGCTAGAAGCAAGGCCAGTGTTCAGAGTTTCTTTTCCATGGTGGAGTTAAGTCTGATGTAGCATCAGACTAATCACAGTCCATTAGTCTATTGTGTGGGGGTTCTTATAGCCTTGAGTTATGTGGGTGACCACAAGAGCATGAGAGCCTTACAAACTAGGAATCAGGCATGAGCATCAAGAGAGCAAGAGGGGCCAAGAGGGAAGGAACCCCTTTGTTCAGGAGCTTAGTTATCTCAGATTTTGCATCCCTGCAGTGGCCACAACTATTTTGTCCAATGACTTGCTCCCAGGTGTGATTGACAGTCAAGCACCTTTCTGACAGTACTTCACCCAGACCTTACCAGACATGTGTCTATAGACCAATCCCTTCCCTCATTGATCTGCATGGAACAGACCTGGCAAAGTTGTATAAATTGCATGCTTATATAATCCAGTCTCCCCTTATTCTTTCCTGTTAATTATTAACCAGGTTATTATAATGGTATCTCTTTCAGCACAGGAGGAATTGCACTGTTCACTCTAAATGTCTACTTTGTACTTCTGTCCAGGAGATCTGCTTTTCTCTAATCACATTTATCAACTAATTACTCCCACATTTTTTTGCCACTCAGATGTTCCGGTTATTTGTGGAAGATACCTCATTAATTACTGCAATAAGATTAGTGTAGAGGCAAACTTTGGAACTATTTCGGATAATTTTCCAACTGTGTCTTTTATACAATAACTAAACTTCCATTTATATAACTGTTCAACCATAGATGTGTTTAAATCAAATCTCAAATTCTTATTAATATATTTTTGATAAGAACTTTATATATCTTATTCACTACAAACCTCCTTTTAAAGGAAAACATGCATTATTTTAGGAGGATGAATGTTTTTTTTTGTGTTTAAGAGGTTAATACATCATTTCCTTATACACTCGTAGTTCATACTGAAGACATGCATAAAACTACTTGTTCTTATTTGATTTAGTGTCACAAAACCAAAAGAAAAAAATAATGCATATGTAGAGGTCGTATGGCCACAGTGGCTGAAAGCCTGTTTACTCCTTAAAAATGTGTGTGTGTGTGTGTGTGTGTGTGTGTATGCATGGAAAAGTGTATGCAAAATATGTTCTTGTAATATAGAGTTGAAGAGAGATAGTAAATATTATAATAAATATTGCAGTTTTTATAAGAAATATTAAAAGATCAGTGAGAGTACTGTTTTAGGCTTATGTGTGTGATCCCAATAAGCAAAGAGACTTGCAAGGGAATTTGAAGTAAAATAAGAAATATATTTAGTCTTTGTTTCTGATTGCTAGCACAGGGCTCCTAAAATTCTTGAAATTTCTTGAATGATAAGAGTGTATTTTGTTATTCATAATGAGCGTCTTTTATCTCTGTTCAGTTTATGTTATTTAGGTGACCTAGGGCGGGGTTTCTAGACAGTCTAAGGATGAGGCAGGTCACCAGAAAGACTAAGTGATGAGAGTTAAAACTTTCAGTTTTACCTACCAAATTCCACTGGAAAAGGGAGTGGGGGTCTGGGGAAAGCTCTATGAAAACTTTTGAACAATAAGATTTGGATTGGTGAACACATCTATGTGCTGGGAGGATGATATGCTCAGAGAGGTCATGGAACTTCTATCTCTGCACACCTGCCCATCAGTTTATCTTGTCTTGTGTATCTCTTCCATTAGACTGTTTCTTTTCCTTTTTGTCTTGTTTAGCAACAAAATTATGCTCAGAGACTTATTTTTGTCTTTTCCAACAATTTATTTTACATACATTTACTGTGGGACTTTCACAAGTCAATAGTATATAGGATAATTTCTCTTAATAAGCTAATTAATACATTTTAGGTAAGTGGGAATGAAAGGAATAAAGTTCAAATTTAGTTTGAAGTGTGCCTTTTATAGCGGTAGGAACCTGGAAGAAACAATTTTAACCAACTGGGAGCTTTCAGCTGCAGTGCAAAAACATTAAGCCCCATCCATGTTGCTAGTGCATGTTGTTAGGGAAAGAAGGTGCAGGTGCTGGCAGGCAGGCTAGGCTGCCACTAAGGTTATCACTTCAGGGACCGTTGCATGACATGCACCGCTGCCTGTGAGGAGTTCTTTGTCAAGGCCAGAACACATGGCCCTTCTCTTCCTGAGATGGCTGTACAGTTTAGCACCATTGCCAACCAAAGACTTACCTTGGCCAAGGCAGAGCAAGTGTCTCAATATCTTCAGAGAGTTATATAGGGAAGTTTAGTATGCTTTGGCCAGACTAAAACTCTTGAATAATTCTCACAAACTCTCAGTATCTATAGCCTAAATGTCCCCTTGCCATAGTTGCTTCTCTACATGTTCTTATTGATAACCCCCTAGTGTG
Organism: Molossus molossus; assembly: GCF_014108415.1. Classification (NCBI taxonomy): domain Eukaryota; kingdom Metazoa; phylum Chordata; class Mammalia; order Chiroptera; family Molossidae; genus Molossus; species Molossus molossus. The sequence continues at coordinate 82,479,403 of NW_023425401.1, read as the reverse complement.
GAACTCAGCAGCTGAGCCACTGAGTGCTTATCAAAGACAACAGATGAGATGATGACACCCTGATAGAACTACATCAAAAGAACTTTAATTCTAAACACAACTTTTATTGTGTTTGTCATAAACAAGTAGTTTAAGTCATAAGCAAGTGTATTTGAAGTTATTTGAAAACAATACACTATAGTTTCTAAGTTGTATCTTTTATAATAAACCATTAAAGATAAGTAAATTATCTTCCTGAGTTCTGTGAGCCTTTGTAGAAAATTATCAAGCCCTGAAAGGTGGGGAGAGTTTTGGTATCCACCTGACTTTGCAGCTAACTCTGACTGAAGTGTGCATAGCCTGGGGACCCAGTAACTGTGACCAGGACCTGAAGTGAGGGCAGTCTTGAGGGTCTGAAACCTGTGGAGTCTAATGCTAAACCCAGATAGTTAATATCAGAATTGAACTGAAATGCAGGTGGTGTCTAAAGAATTAGAGAACACTTTTTGGCATTGTAAAACACACCCAACATTACACTATTGTATCTGGGACCAGGGGAATAGAACATATTTGGAGCTTAAACTGTTCCTCAGGCTAACCAAGTTATACCTAGGATCCTTACAAAAAAATCTCAGTAATTACTGAACCCCAAATTCTCAGGCATAATAACATGTTGTATAATTTGTAAACATATATAAACATGCTTTATGAAGCTTGATTTGGGGACTCTAGCTTATTATTTTATAGGTCTCACTACTAACCAAACTCTGGCCAGTCTTACAAAATCTCTGTAACTCATTCTCTTCTGGGTTCCAAACATTTAAGCAGTTTCATAAAAATATACATGAGTATTTCTGATATAATTTTTCTAACATGATTATTGTTGTGCAAAAACATGTTTCAATAAAGAAAATGTACTTAACTCCAAACTCATAAAACTTTCAATTCTTAAACATTTGTAGCTTTTCTCATGCATATTTTTATCGGCACCCATGTATGTTCATATTTTGTCTACCAATACACTCCTTAACAAGATTCAGAGAACTCCAAATAAGCTAAAATTACAAAGAGGTTTGCACTTATTTTTATATAGTAAACATGATTTGTGTAAGGTAAATCAAATCAATAACATGAAAACCTGTGTGAGCCATACTTTTATCACAAATATTATACTTTTAATAAGTTTAGCTCTATTTTATTTATTTATTTGTTATTTTAAATCCTCACCTGAAAATTTTTTTCCATTTATCTTCAGATAGAGTGGAAGGGGGGGGCGGAGAGAGAGGGGGAGGCATCTGTGCTAGAGAGACACATCACCTCGTTGCTTCCCACATGACCAGGACAAAACTGCAACCAAGGTACTGCCCTTGACCAGAACTGATCCTGCAACTTTTTGGTCAGAGGGCCATCGCTCTAACTACTGAACAAAACCAGCCAGGGCAAGTTTAGCTCTATTTTAAAAGCTTATTGAAATATTTCTGATCTTATAGTTTATATATATATATATATATATATATATATATATATATATATCTTTAGGCTGTAAATATTCATATATGGAAATGTGATTGAATTTTAAAGTACAATAATATATGCATTTATTTATTTATACAATTGTATATATATAAATAAAGCAATATATTTTGATGGAAGTTCTAAAAATTTTAAATTGTGAAATAAACAGACAGTAGGAGAAAATATGTACTAAATTTAATAGATACATTTATAAAATTATGTTGAGAAAAGATTGAGGTTAATGAGCTGGGTCACCACGAGTACTCTGATAGAAAGCATAATGAGGAAGCTCAATGAAAGTTCGTTTAGATATTAAGTATCCAGGCTGAAACTGTACACCTCACTGGAGTGGGAGATCAATGTGAAGCCTGGCTGAGCAAAACGAAGAAATGTGTAATGACAGAGAATGGTCCAATGTGACCTAGTCTGGAGAACTGTTTTCTTGCACAGCATATTTGCATAGGCCTCGTCTCCGTTCTTAGGTGCAACCATTGATCACTTACATGAATGATGTGCCATTTCTGGAAGATGCTCTACTTAAAAAAAAAAAAAAAAAAAAGTGTACACATACACTTATGACAAATTTACTTAATCAATACTCAATTTAAAATATCCTTAAAATAACAGCACAATGGAAAAATAAAAAAGTATTGTTTATGCATAAAACGCTGTCATTATCACAAGTTCTATTGGGGAGCATTAGCATAAACCTTCTGTTCCACTCTGTATACACCAATAGTTTTTGATGTAGTGCTGAAATTACTCCATGTGTTCATGCATATTATCTAACAGCCCTTAACATAATTAAGTCTAGTTATTTTTCTGCTTCTTGTGTGATTGACCCCCTTTTTTGGTTGGCCTCCAACGTGAGGTTTTGAGTCAATTTAGTGAGGAATTGAGCTTGTTTTCAGTTTTGTTGTTGTTAAGCACCACCATATTCTTCAAATTCTTCTAATGTTACATTGAGTTTTGGATAATGGCTGGGTTGCCAGACCCATTTCCTCAACATTTCTCTTCCATTTCAGCTTTAAGTATTCCTTGTAATTCTACACCTCAGAGATGTTTATGAGGCTGCCTCCAGTTGCTTAAGATTTTCTTTCTATAAGAATGATAAGGAAGAAGAATCTAGGTAGGGCTTTGAGTCATCTGCAGCCTTCATTGTATAGGGGGACTTTCTCTAGTTTCCTGTACTGTGAACAATGTTAAGATCTCAATGTTAAGATTCCCCTTGTATATTATGGTCCAGAATCTCTATACTGTCAGGCTATTACATACTCAGCTATGAGCAATTCATTAAATATTTTAGTTGAATTATTCTTACCAGTTTGTGTGGCACCCAGTGTTTGCCTTGGGAAACAAGAGCTCACATTTGCATCTCTCCTCGGTGGTGCCTTTTTTTTATCTAAAATTTCAGGTTAGTTAATTATGTGCTATCTTTGTTCTAACTGCCATTGAAAAATACCATAGACAGGGTGATTTAACAGTGTATTTATTTTCCACAGTTATGGAGGATAGAAGTCTAAAATGAAGGTGCCAACATGATTGTTTTCTGGTAGGGATTCTCTTTCTAGTTTGTAGATGGTTGCCTCCTCGCTGTGTTCTCACATGACAGATAGAAAGAAAGCTCTTTGGTATCTCTTCTTGTAGGAGCACTGATCTCACCACGAGGGTTCCATCCTCATGACCTGGTTGAAACTTAGTTATGGACATTAGAAGAGGTGCAATCTTCAAATACTACCATATTGGGTGTTACAGCTTCAATATATGAATTGGGGGGCACAATTTAATCCATAGCATGCTGTGACCTCAAGTGTCTTATGCTATCAATAAAACCTATGGTTAGATATATTACATAGCCTTTTCTTGTTATATTAATTGGAGTAATGTTCTTTCCAGCATTCTGAATCCTAAATGAAAGTTAAGAGGGAAATATATATTAATGTTTAATTAAATTTATCAGTGTGACATTGGTTAATGCAATTATATAGGTTTCAAGTGTACAATTCTATGTTCAAAAGCACATATCTTTAATTTTAGCTCCTCTCTAAAACAATAAGGCATGGATCCCTAGGGAACATCACTGAGATATCCAGTTCTACAGAGTTTAAAATTGAGATGTTCTATTATATAAATGCTTCCCCTTGTGTGAGGAACCCTACAAACTTCACTTAGAAAACTCATCTCTTCTGGTCCAGAGATGGGTGAAGGAAGGACCTGGAGAGCCCCTTTATGTTCTTAACTTCCTTTTGCTATGTCAGAGTGTCTTGATTATCCTATTCTTTAATTTATTTAGTAAAACTTGATACTGGTTAAGATCTATGACTTGTGTGAGTCTGAAGTGATTATTAGATTCTATGTGATAGCACATATTCTAATTTTTAAATTATTTTATGGTAATTTTTACTTATCACTTGTTAATTTATGCCTCCTCATTTTTTAGTTTTTAGATTATTTTATTTAAAAAATCTAGGGTAGTTCCTTGAGAGATTACACTTCCCTTGATGAAGGGGGCATCATCTTATAAACACTTCCTTCTTTTTGTGGTATGTTCCTGAAATTCATTTGGGACCAAAGGTATATCATCTTTAAAAGTGTGTTTCTCACCTTAACTGTTACCATAATTGAAGAGTGATAAGGAAAATGAAACAAAAAATTACAGTAGAAAACATAATATATTTAAACAAAATTACATAGATATAATGCTCATCAAATTACATTGATAATGTAGTTCCTTTTCTAAATTTTATTAAAATATATAAAACCTCACTAGTCTTCTTTTTTGCTTATGAACACAGTATATTTATGCTAAAAAGGAGAAGCAGGTTTATATACAATATTTTTTAAAAACTTATAACTTTGAAAGAACTTTACGTAATTAGAGAAAAATAGAAATAAAATATATAATATATAAACTTAAAATTTTTTAAGATTTTGATTAAACTCTCAAATATCTCTTTATTTTCCTTAGCATTCATATGAATGTATTTTATGACAGGTTCTTTAGTGTTCAAGTTAAGTTTTAAAAGTTCTTTGGAAGGATAAAGGGAGGGAGTGTTTATTAAAATCCAGATAGAACCAAGGTCAGAATGATGGCATGAGAGACCACCTTGGTCTCTCCCCCTTTAAATTTTAATAAGTTAAACAACTATAATCCAACAAATGATTCCATACTCAATATAGAGGGATGCCTGAGAGTCTAACAGTGGACAACAGGGAATAAACAGGGGGGTGAGAATGGAGAAAAGCTCAAGTGGCCACAGATGCAACCCTGTAGCTGGGAGCTCACAGCTCAACCCAGGAGGGGAACAAGCTAGTGGCAATGGGAGCTTCCTTCAGCCAGGAGGAACAAAGAGTTGTGGTGGGCAATCCAGCAGGGTAAGAAGAGCAAACAGAAACTGAGCTAGCAGAGACACCTGGGCAAGGACAGAACACAGGGATTCTGGCAAGCAGCTGTCTGCTATTAGGCAGTCAGTGTTCTGACAAAAAAATAGAACCATAATGCCCCAGCACCCCTTGGACTTCCAAAACCTGTCTCTTGCTGTCCTTGGTGTCAGGTGGGGAACCACATTATCTGTAAACCAAGAGCTACTGCAGTAGGCCTATTGTTTCTCTCCATGATTGATTCCCCAGTTAGGGCACTTGGAGGAGAGACCCAGAGAAGTCCAGGGTCACCCTGCTGGAGGGCAAAACAAATCCCACCCCCAAGCAACCTGGTTGTATAGTCTTATGGAAGCTGTAGAGGTCAAGTCTGGGAGATCACAGAGGTAAAAAAATCTTGTGATTCAGTGCCATCTACTGGAAAATAGTAGTTTCCTCTTCAGAGGAAGCTGCTAGAGAAGAGCCAGTAATACATACATACATATATACATACATACTTAGACAGAGGAGACCAGCAAATACCATGAATAACCAAGGTAATAAGAAAGCTCAGAAAGAAAACAAAACATTGCCAGAGAGTAAGCTGGGATATATGGGAATATGTGCTATAAATGACAGATTTTAAGATTGAAGTTCTGAAAATACTCAATGAGATGCAAAAAAGTACAAACAGGCAATGCAATGCACTCAGAAAACAAATTAATGAACCGAATGAGTACTTTATCAAAGACATTGAAACTTTAAAAGACAACCGATCAGAAATCTTGGTAATTAAGCATGCAAGTAATGAGATTAGGAGTGAACTACTGAGCATAGCAAACAGAGCCAACCAGACAGAGGAAAAAATTAGTGATATCAAAGATAGGAATCTAGAAATGATGCAGAGGGAAGAAAGACCTGAGCATAAAGAAAAATCAAAGAGCTCTATGAGAACTGACTCCATCAGAAAAAGCAATATTAGAATAATAGGCATACCAGAAGAAGAAATGGAAAAGGGAATGGAAAGCTCATTCAAGCAAACAGTAGATAAGAAATTTCCAAACCTATGGAAAGAACTAGATCCTCAAATTCAAGAAGCAAAAAAACAAACAAACAAACAAACAAACAGTTACCTCACTTTAAGGCACACTGTATTAAAACTGTCCAAAATTAATGACAAAGAAAAAATTCTCAAAGCAGTCAGGGAAAAGAGAAAAGTGACCTACAAAGGAAAACTCATCAGAATATCATCCTACTTCTGAGTAGAAACTCAGTAAGTCAGAAGACAGTGGAACCAAATATTCAAATATCTGAGAGAGAAATTGCCAGTCACAAATAATATATTCAGTAAGATTAGCCTTTAACTATGAAGGAGAAAAAAAAAAAAAAAAAAGACTTTCCTGGACATATAGAAACTGAGGGATTTTATCACCAGAAAATCTCCATTGCAGGAAACATTCAAGAGAGTTATTCTACCTGAAACAAAGAACATTAGGTCACAGCACTATGAGTAAGATCACAGAAAAACTTATGACATAAGCAGGGATAATTTGTGACAACAAAAACATAAAAGGGGAGGAAGTAAAGGTCTGAATTGACAAAGGAGAATGAAGATCAGATGCATTCAAAAGAAAAAAAATTACCATATATATTCAACTTTTTAATAAACCTAATGGTAACTACATGCAAAAATTTCCAAAATAAGACATATAGCTTGAAAAAAGAGGAAACAAAAAAAGAGGCATAAAACACCACAAGGGAAAAGAACCAATGGAGACACAAAACTACCAGAAAACAAAAGATAAAATAGCTATAGAAAATTATCATACATCAATAATTACTCTAAATGTAAGTTGACTGAATTCACCAATAAAGACACCCAGAGTAGCAAAATGAATCAAAAAAACAAAAGCTGACCATATGCTACCTACAAGAGAAGCATCTAAGCTACAAAATCATACATAGGTAGATTTGTAGTAAAAGGGTGGAAAATGATTCTCCAATCAAATAACATCCACAGAAAAGCAACTGAAGCTGCATTTATATCTGACAAAATAGATTTCAAGATAACAAAGGTCGCAGGAGACAAATATCCACTTTTTATAATGATAGAGGAGACACAGTATCAAGAAAAGTAACACTGCTTAATATATATTCACCCAACCAGGGAATACCAAAATATACAAAGCAACTACTCACAGAACTAAAGGGAGAAACAGATCAAAACACAATCATAGTTGTGGACTGTAATACTTCACTGATAGTTCTAGATAGATCATCAAAACAGAAAATCAACAAAGAAATATCAGCCTTAAATGACACATTAGACCAAATGGACATAATTGACATTTACAGAGCTTTTCATCCCAGAATATCATATTATACATTTTTCTTCAGTGCAGATGTAACATTCTCAAGCATAGACTATATGTTGGGTCACAAAACTGGACTCAACAAATTCAAGAAGATTGAAATTATACTAAGCATATTCTTGGATCACGATGCCTAGAAGTTATAAATCAACTACAAAAAGTAAGTAAAGAAACCCACAGGTGCATGGTGATTAAATAACATACTGCTAAAAAATGACTGGGTCTAAGAAGAAATGAATGATGACATCAGAAGATATATCAAGACAAATGAGAATAACAGTAAGGCATATTAAAACTTCTGAGATGCAGCGAAAGTGGTAATAAGAGGAAACTTTTTATCATTACAGATTTATCTCCACAAACAAGAGAAACCCTAAGTAAATAACCTAACATTACATCTCAAAGTACTAAAAAAGGAGAACAAAAATAACCCAAAGTCAGCAAAAGAAAGGAAATAATTAAAATTAGAGCAGAATTGAACGAAAATAATATACAAAATATTAATAAAAACAAAGAGCTGGTTCTTTGAAAAAAATTATTAAAATTGACAAACCTCTGGCTAGATTTACTAAAGGAAAAAAAAAAAAAGACCCATACAAACAAAATAAAAAACGAAAGAGGATAAGTCACCACAGAGGTCACAGATATACAAAAGATCATACTAGAATACCATGAAAGATTAGATGCCACAAAATTCAATAACCTAGAAGAAATGGATAAGTTCCTAGAAGAATATAACCTTCCTAGACAAAATAATAAAAAAATTGTAAAATCTAAGTAGACTAATCAACAGTGAGAAAATCGAAACAACCATCAAAAACCTCCCCAAAAATAAAAGTCTATGACTGCCTACACCAGTTAATTCTACTAAATGTTCAACGCTTTTAAACATATTCTTCTCAAACTCTTCTTAAAAAATAAAAAGACAATAATTCCTAACACATTTTATGAGGCCAATATGACCCTGATTCCAAAATTTTGCAAGGATAACACTTAAAAAACAAAACAAAACAAAACAAAAAACTAATATCTCTGATTAATACAGATGCAAAAATCCTGGACAAAATATTAGTAAATCAAATATAGCAATACACAAAAAAATAATACATCACAATCAAGTGGGGTTCACTCCAGAGGCACAGGCATGGTTAAACATACACAAATCAATCAATGTAATAAACCATATTAACAAAAGAGTGAATAAAAATAATATGATCTTATCAATAGACACAGAAAAGACATTTGATAAGATACAACATCCATTTATGTTTAAAACACTCAATATAGGAATAGAAGGAAAGTATCTCAACATAATAAAGACCATATATGATAAACCTCAGCCAATATCATACTCAATGGTGATAAACTAAAAGCTTTTCTTCTAAAATTGGAAACAAGACAAAGGTGTTCACTCTCTCCACTCTTACTCAACATATTTCTGGACGTCTTAGGCAAGAAAAAGAAATAAAAGTTATCTAAATAAGGAAGGAAGAAGTAAAACTGTCACTTTTTGTGAATGACACAGTTCTGTATATCGAAAACCCTAAAGATGCCACACACACAAAAAAATTACTGTTAACAATAAACAAATACAGTAAAGTTGCAGGGTACAAAATCAATGTAAAAAAACCCACTGCCTTCCTGTATCCTAACAACAAAACTTCAGAGAGAAAAATGAAAATAACAATTCCTTTTGCAATTTCAACAAAAATAATAAAATACCTAGGAATAAATCTTTAAAAATGTGGAAGATCTTTATACTAAAAACTACAAAGTATTATTAAAAGAGATTGAAAGGAACACAAAAGAATGGACAAATAGCCCATGTTCATTGGTTGCAAGAATGAAAATAGTCAAAATAGCTATATTACCCAAAGCAATAAACAGATTTAATGCAATCTCCATAAAAATCCCAATTTTTTTAAAGAAATAGAGCAAAAAGTCATCAGATATTTATGAAACCACAAAAGACCCCAAAAAAGGCAGATGTCTCACATTATCTGACTTCAAATCACAATACAGAGCTATGATAATCAAAACAGCATGGTATTGTCAGAGAAACTGACTCACAGATCAGTGGAATGGAATTAAGAGCCCAGATATAAAACCACATGTATATGGGAAGATAACTTTTGACAAAGGAGCCATAAACACACAATGGAGTAAAGATGGTTTCTTCAATAAATGGTGCTGGGAAAATTGGAAAGCCACATGCAAAAAAATAAAACTGTATTACAGTTTGTTTCCATGTACAAAAATGAACTCAAAATGAATTGAAGACATAAATAGTAGATGTGAAACAATAAATTACATAGAAGAAATATAGGTACCAAACTTATGAACCTTGGTCATAGAGAACAATTTATGAACTTGACCCCAAAGGCAAGGGAAGTAAAAGCAAAAATAAATAAATTAGACTGTATCAAATTAAACAGCTCTTGTACAGCAAAAGAAACCAACAACAAAACAAAGAGGCAATGGAATGACAAATTATATTTGCAAACAATAGCTCTGACAAATGTTTAATATCCAAAATATATAACGAACTTATAAAACTCAACACCAAACAAACAACCCAATCAAAATATGGGCAGAGGACCTGAACACACCTCTCCCACGAAGATATATAAACAACCAATAGATTTATGAAGAAATGCTCAACCTCACTAGCAATTAGGAAAATGCAAATAAAAAGTATAGTGAGATACCACCTCACAGCTGTTAAAAATGGCTATTATCAACAAGACAAGTAATAACCAGTGTTGGAGAGGTGGTAGAGAAAAGGGAAATCTCATTTACTGCTAGTGGGAATGTAGACTGGTACAGCCACTGTGGAAAACAGTCCGGCAATTCTTAAAAAAAATTAAGAATAGCTCTACCATACAACCCAGCAATCCCTTTCCTGTATTTGCAAAGATATATGTATCTCTATGTTAATAGTAGCATTAGGCACAGTGGCCAAGAAATAGAAACAACCAGTGTCCTGTGATAGAGGATTGGATAAAGAAGATTTGGTACATATTCACAATGGGATACTACACAGCCATAAGAAATGATGAAATACTGCTATTTGCAACAACATGCATGGACTTTATTACTTCGTCTAGACAAGGCTGTATTCAGGCAGAAATGATAGATAACTTAGTTAAGGTCCCAGACACTACTATTTTCTGCTACACCAGCTTCAAGAACCAAACTTGTGTCATCTGCTTATTTTTCATATTCTTAATGCTGAATAGTTTTATTAAGATGATTTTTTTCTCTATTCAACAAATATATTTAATACTGTCTCACATTCAACTCCATACTTGCACTCCATCTGTACATTTCCCATATGCATACATTTTGTCAAGAAATTCAACTCTCTAATCAGCTCAGAAAATACAAGCTAACAGCCACATTACCTAGAAAAGTCACATTCATATGCATATATGTGTGTGTATATATTATATAGATAGATAGATAGATAGATAGATAGATAGATAGATAGATAGATATACTTTCCCATACTTCTTAAATCCTTAAACCTTGGTGAGTATCTAACCATGTAGCCAGCATCCCCATTATTTTACTTTACAAAGATTTTTTAAAAAACTAAATTAAATTATTGCCCTGGGCAGTTTGGCTCAGCAGTTAGAGCATTGGCCTGCAGTCCAGAGAAACCCGGGTTCGGTTCCCACTAAAGGCAAGTACCTCGGTTGCGGTTTGTGCCTGGCCCTGGTTGGTTGTGTGGGTGGAAGCCACTCAATGTGTCCCTTTCACATTGATGTTTCTCTCTCTTCCTCCCATTCTATTTGAACAAAAAATGGAAAAGTGTCCTAAGGTGAGGATAAAAACAAACAAACAAACAAAAAAAACTAAATTAAATTATTTTGAACTAGAAAAAGAGATATAGTTAAAATTTGAATGGCATGTTAACATTACCATTTAATTTTATGAATTTAGAAAGCATGACTTATTAAGGAATCAAGTGAAGACATAAACATAATTTTTTTTTTTTTTTTAATCCTCACCCGAGGACATTTTTTTAATATTTTGTTCAGACAGACTGGGAGAGAGAGAGATAGAAACATCGATGTAAAAGGGACATATCTAGTGGTTGCCACATGCACGACCCAACCAGGGTCGGGGACAAACTGCATCAGAGGTACGTGCCCTTAGCAGCAATGGCACCCAGGTCTCTCTGGACCACAGGCCGACGCTCTAACCTCTGAGCCAAACTGGCCAGGGCTAAACATAAATTTCTTATTTGAATTGGGATCCCAAGAAGAAATGAAATGCACTAGAAGATTAAATATGGACAATATATTTTTAAATTAAATATATATTTTAATATATAGCCAAACATACTTCAAAGTTATTTTAAATATTATTAAATATTTATGTATATAAAATGATAAAACTAAAAATAAAAATAAAAGTTTAAAAATCAATAAAAATTCATAAATATGAATTTATGGGGTTCACAGTATAGAAAGATTTATTTATTAATATATTTTAATTGATATAATTATTATTTTTACGATTTTAAGTTTTAATTGCAGCTGACATACAATATTATATTAATTTTAGGTGTACATCCCAGTGATTAGACATTATATAACTTACTAAGTGATCATCCTGATAAATCTTGCACCCATCTGACCCCATACATGATTATTAGAATATTATTGACTATATTCCCTATGCTATACTTTACATCTCCATGATTATTCTGTAACAACTAATTTGTACTTTTGATTTATTTATTTATTTTTTAATTAATTAATTAATTTATTTATTTTTGCATTTATCTTCAGATTGAGTGGGAGGAAGAGAGGGAGGAAGAGAGAGAGAGAAACATCAATGTGAGAGAGGCACATCGAGTGGTTGCTATACACACGACCCCAACCGGGGCCAGGGACAAACTGCAACTGAGGTATGTGCTCTTAGTGGGAACCAAACCCAGAACTCTCTGGTCCGCAGGCCAACACTCTAACCATTGAGCCAAACCAGCCAGGGCTGTACTTCTTTTTTAATTAATTAATATTTTTTGTAGATGTTTCTCCTTTTACTCCCAGACACCCTCCTCCCAATCCTGCCCCTCACCCTTTACAACATTATTGTCTATGTCCTTTGGTTATGCATATAAGTTCCATAATATATAAAGATTCAAAAGATCAGAAAACAACAGCACTGACTGCATGGGGGGGACAAATAGAATTTCATGTTTTGCTCTAAGGTTTATACATTGTAGTATAATTATTAACAATGCTATGATAAATTAAATATACAGAATTTATTCTAAAAGTTATATCTAGAGTGTCAATTAAGATGTAAATAAAATAAAAATTAAGGTGAAGAAAAATTTAAAAAGATGAGAAAGTAGAAAACAAGTATTTAAGAAACAGTCAAAAATCTATAACAGTATTTATATGAAATATAAATGTACTAAATTCTTTGTTTTTTAAATTTTATTTATTTATTGATATTGGAGGGGGAGTTAGAGGGAGAAAGAGATAGAAACATTCATGAGAGCATGGATTGGATGCCTCCTGCATGCCCCTCAATGGGGATCAGGCCCACACCTGGACATGTGACCAGGAATCTAAATGGCGACTTCTTGGCGCATGAGTCAACACTCAACCACTGAGCAACACTGCGGGGAAAATGTACTAAATTCTACAATTAAAAGCCAGGCCCTGGCTGGTGTGGTTCAGTTGGTTGGATGTCAACTCGTGCACCAAAGAACTGTTGTTATTGTTTTTTGTTTGTTTTGGCTTTTTTAAAAATATATTTTAACTGATAGAGAGGAAAGGGGAAGGTGAGAGAGATGGAAACATTTATCTGCTGACTCCTGCACCACCACCCCCACGTGCATGTGCCCTGATTGAGAGTTGAACTGATGACCTTCTGGCGCATAGTACAATACTCAATCCACTGAGCAACACTAGCTGGGTAGGATTGCTTGTTTGATTCCAGGTCAGGGCATATGCCCTGTTTGTGGGCTTGATTCCCAGTGGGGTCATGCAGGAGGCAGCTGATAGATGTTCCACTCTCACATCGATGTTTCTTTTTCTCTTTCCCTCTCCCTTCCTCTTTCTCTAAAAATCAATAAACTAGTATTTAAAAATATATAATAACAAGAAAAATTAGAAAATTTTGTGGAATAAATTAAATATTCAGCATGCAAAAACTGTGGCATTCATTTAATGGTGTTCTAGTGTTACCAAAGACAGTCAATTGGAGCACTAGGGAGTTTTACTTATTGGCCATAATGGTGCTGGGGGAAGTTCTTACACTCAACATGCCAAAAGCTAGAAATAGGAATGGGTGAGGCCTGAGCCTACCTATAGCTAGAAAGATTAATGGACAGGACCTGAGCACACCAAAAGCTAACAAGATAATTGGCTAGGAAAAATATCCTCCCCTCTCTATCTCTGCAAGAACTAGGGCTTGAGCAGAAAAGAAAGATTTATCTTTGACATGGGAGTCTACCATTTTCCCAGGTGAGTCACCTGAATAAAAGCTCTTTCCTTTTGCATCAAGACCTGCCACATGAGTTAGGTTTTCATTGTTGCAGGCAGCCAAACCTCCATTTCTAAAAAAATTGTTTACACTCATCTCAAATGCTCATCTTAGAAAAAAATAATAAAAGTGTAAAGCCAATTATTTTAACTTCCATATTAAGAAAATAAAAAAAGAAGAGCAAATCAATCCAAAAGTAAATAGAAAGAAAGAAGCAATTAAAGTGAGAATAGGAAACAAGAAATAAAGCTAACTTAAATATAAAGAAAACCACTAAAGCCAGAACAAGCTATTTGAACATAGAAATAAAACTGATGAACTCTTCTTGATACAAATCAAAGAAAAAGGAGTAAAAAATACAATAAAAGAGAGTATATAACAAGAGATTTTACAGATAATCAATGAATAAAAAAGAGATAGTAGAAAATAATTTATGACAATACATTTGAACACTTATTTAAAAGAGGTGAAAACTTTGGTAAAATTCATCAAAATAGACATAGGAAGAATAGAGAACCAAAACAACCTTTTATCTAATACAATTGAATGAATTTTTTTAAAAAATAGTCTTCCATAAAATACAACTCTAGGCCTGATTGACTTTGTAATGAGTCCTATCTAATATATAAGAAAAAAATAATAACAATTGCATGCGAACTTTTCCAGAAAATATTAGAGGAGGATATATATACCCAGCAGAACCATGACTCTAAACTCCCTAAACAAATTTACAAGAAAGGCAATTTACTAAATAGTATATTTGATAAACATAGACACACATTGTTTAATAAAGATTTAGACAAGAATGGGAGCATTCAAGGTGGTATGGGGGTCACATATATGATGAGGGAAGGTGATCTGACTTTGGTTTTGGGCACATAATACAATATACAGATCATGTATCATAGAAATATACACTTGAAATCTATATAATTTTATTAATCAATTCCACCTCAATACACTTAATTGAGAAAGAAAATCTGTAGAAGCCATGTAAAAATAAATAAATAAATAAAGTTTTAGAATTGAAACACACCAATTTTTTAAAAGGGAAGTTATTCATGCCAGTTTAATTGTAGAAATGCAACATTCGGGATCATTTGAAAAGCAATCAATGGAAGTAACTACTAAACAAAGAAACTCAAATAATTTTCTCAATAGTTGCAGAATGCACTTCCCAAAATTAAACACTATTCATGATTAAAACAACAACAACAACAACACTATGTAAACTAAGATCAGAAAGAAATATTCTCATTCCAATAAAGGATATCCGTGAAACTATCACTTGTGACTTTTCTAACAGTGTTTATTTACAATATACAGATTGTTCTTTATTAGAAATTATTTTTGCTCTTGTTGTAAATTTAAATCCAATTTAATACATTTCTTGTGTTTTAGTTTAGACTTTAAGTCATTGACCATGGGTTTATGCTAATTATATTTATCATCAACATTAAAATGAGTATGCCTTGGCTAGTATGACTCAGTTGGTTAGAGCATTACCTGTATACTGAAAGGTCATGGGAACTTAGTCAGGGCACATATCCAGGTTGCGAGTTTGCTCCCTGATTATGGTACATTCGGGAGGCAACTGATCGATGTTTTTCTTTCACATTCATGCTTCTCTCTCTCTCTCTCTCTAAAATCAATAGAAATATATCCTCAATTAAGGATTAAAAAAATAATGAGTATGAAAAAGGCTCTTGTTCACATTTTGTTAGGCAATGTGGCATATAATAACTTTGAAATAATAGGTAATTAAAATGTGTTAGTAATAAATGTTGCCCCTTTGGAAATCCTGATCTGAAGATCGTCTATTCATAAATGTCTGTTTTATCTTAACAAATAGTTGTTTCAAAAATCTTATAAAATTAAATTCTGTGCTCAATAAACAAATTATCTGTCTCCTTTATACATTTTAAAACATATTTCCAGTGTGTTTACCTTCTCTAAAGGCCACTCAACTGAAATGATTATACACATCATCACCATTACCATCCAGGTCATTTTCCTGTGCTACAGATTCTGTAAGTTCATTATCAAACAATTGTTGTACCTATGAGATGGATTTATTTTTTATAGTGTTCTAATCCTTTCTAAATACTCATATGGGAATCATGTAGTTATCGCATTACTGTAAGATTCTAATTAAATTATGTAGTTTGCCAGTAGTTAAATTAAAATTTATAGTTAAAAGATGTTTCAGTAAATCAGAAAAGTATCAGGAATAGAGTACCAGCTTCTAATATTTAATTCTCCGCCAAAAACCTCAATGGCTTAATCAGCATTGCACACTTCCTGTAATAGCTAAAGGCATAAAGTTTCAAATTAGCTTTTATTGTGGAGGCACTTAACTGTTCAGTCTGAAATGTTTAAATGAAATTTTTAGTATTTTTAGTTTTGGTACTAAGTCTGAGGTGAATGGAAACATTTTTAGACTCATGAGTAATTAAATTTTTGCTATTAGTTTTAAAAGAGTTCATTAATGTAATTGTGAGCATTTACAAATAGTTTTTAAAACATATCTTTGAGACATGTATTTTGATAAATAAACTGTATCATTTTATTTCTTGGAATTAAATTTTAGTCATCATTGTCATGACAAATAATTTTATATTCATCTATCAAACCTGTGCTTAGAAAATGAAAGTTAGTTCAATGCAACTGATAGATTGAAAAGTGAGAGCACAATTAGAGTTATTGGCTCATGAACAGTTTCATTTCCCTCACTAGCAGTTTTCAAAAAGGAAATAAGAATAGATTAGTTTTTCCAAAGATGGGGTAAAAAACTCATAGAGCAGATATAAAGCTCAAAGAAATCTTGAACAAAAGTAATTGGAAGGTGCCCACAGCCTAAAAATAAAACCTTGAGAGTATCACATTAAATTATAAGTAGAATGGACCTTGACTGCTTCCTAATGGCTATACTCCATCTGCATTACCCAAATTCCATCTGCATTGTTGCATTCTATTGTGACAAATTGCAGTTATGAAAAAAATTATAAAATAACAGTGTCCAGATTTCCAAAGAGAATATATTGATCCATTGCTAGGTTTTAAGCTTATATTATACTTGTTATTATGTAATTCAGATAGTAAATGAATGGGAAAAAGAACCTTCAGCTTTATAATCCATTATCAGAAAAGAAACAGACATTGCATAGTAAAAACAAAACTTTCTTTTTCTTGTGATTTTCCTGTTTTTAGTTTGAATTAAGTCATTTTAAGAGTAGCAAACATGTCTTATTAGAATTATAAAAAGGTAAAATGTCTAAAGAACAAAATAAACTAACAAAATAGAAACAAACTCAGATTCAGAGAACAGACTGATTGTTGACAAGGAGAAGATGTTGGGGGACTTGGCGTAAAAGGTAAAGGGATTAAAAAGTACAAATTGGTAGTTACACTATAGTCACAGAGATGTAAATTGCAGCATAGGAAATATAGTCAATAATACTGTAATAACTATGTATGGGGCCAGGTGGGTTCTTGAAATATCAGAGGGATCACTCTATAAAGTACATGATTGTCTACTCATTATACCTACATTTGAAACTGATACAGAATAATACTGAATGTAAATTGTAATTGAAAAAAATAATCAAAAAGTTTGTGAAACAAAAAAAATCTTTATAATTAAAATTTTATTTTTTTAAAATTTTGGTTCACACATAATGTGTTTATCCCATGTAATTATTTTATTTTAATATCTGAAAATGAGAGCCTGAATTTTGGATGCTTAGACTTTGTAAATTTATAAAATAATTTCTGACAATGGCAATGACAAAATTAAAGTTAAACACTATTAAAAAATCACAAGTGACTAAATCAAACTTGGATTATGTCATATGGAAAAAAAATTACCATCTTTCAAAATATTTTTATAAGTGTAAACTTAACATTGTGTTCTGGTTTAATGAAAGAGCAAGAGGTGATTGAATTGGAGTATTCTGAAATAATCAACATGAAAGCAAATAAAAATAAACTAAGAATAATTATTTTTACTTTAGTATCATCTTATCTTAAACACTATGGTCATTAAAATAAAAATACATGATTCTAATGTGAGTCACCCTATCCTTTGATTGACATTTAGAAAGGAAAATGTGCATAGTAACAGTCAGCTTTCCTGCAGAATGAAACAACCATGATGCTCATGTCAACTTGCTATTGACTAAGAAGTCAAGAAAATAATCACATTTTTAATATATATTATTCAAAGCTTATATTTGCACATGTTTAGATATAACAAACAATTATTTTCAAAGAAAATTTTAGAGCTACAAAATTACTTTTTGAATATCATTTTTATACCTAATACCTCAGTATAAATCTAACAAAGTATGTATAAGATGTATAGGAAAAAAACAGTAACACTGATAAAAAAATAAAAGAACAAAATAAATGGAGAGATTTCATGTTTATGAATCACATGGCTCAATATAGTTAGGATATTAATTTGTCTCAACTTGATCTATAGATCCAATGCAATACCAATCAAAACCTCAGCAGGCTCTTTTGTAGATATTGATAAACTGAGTATCTAATTTTTATGGAAAGGAAAAAAGCTTTAGCATAGCCAACAAATTACTAAAGAAGAAAAGCAAAGTTGTCGGACTCATACTGCTATATTTCAACATTTTATATAAAACTAAAACAACATACTATTTGATAGAGGAAATAAGAGATACAAAGATAAATGGAACAGAAAGGAGAACCCAGACATAGAACTATACAATTAAAATAGGTCATATATTACCTAAAAATCATAAATATAGAGCATATACTTAAAATTAAAAACAAAACAAAAAATTAAAAGAAAACGTTAAGATCAAGTTTATGTGATCTTGCTTTGGGGGATGACTTTTTAGATACAATGACAAAAGCCCAATTTCTGAATAAAAACATAAGTTGAGCTTTGCTAAAATTTAAATTCTTTGTTCTGTAAAAAACATGGTTAAGACAATGAAAAGATAAGTCACTATTGGGCAACGTATTTGAAAGTTATGTACTGAACTTGTAATCAAAATATACAATGAACCCTTAAATACCACTCTAATATATGAATAACACTTTAAGGACCCACATAAACACTATAGAAAAGGAGGTATATGGGTATTAAATAAGCATATAAAAATATTTTCAACATCATTTAGCTTGAGGCAACTGCTAATTCAAATAATGAGTTATCAATAAACATCTGTTTGAAAGGCTAAAAAAAAAACACAAAACAAAACCTTACATTATCAATTGCTGGTGAGGATGTAAAGCAACAGGAAATCATGCCTGCCATAAGATCCAGCAACTGTTATCCTCCTTGTTTACCCAATAGCTTTTAAAATATATTACCACAAACAAAACCTACATGAGAGTGTTTATAGCAGCTATAGTCTCAATCAAATGAAATAGCCATTTAGGCCAACTTGTAAGTGAATAGGAAAATAAGTTGTGGAATGTTAAAACAATTAAATACTATTTAGCAATAAAATAAAATAGCTGTCAATTCACACAAAATTATTGTTGAGTCTTGTAGTTGATAAGTAAGGGAGCCAGTCTCCAAAGGCTGCATGCTGTAGAATTTCATTTATATGTTTTTAGAAAATGCAAAACTATTGAATCTGTCAATAGAGTATATAAGTTGAATAGATAAAGTATAGATTATTTTTTTTTTTGGTGGTGAAACTCTTTTGTATGATACTGGATGACAGATACTAAATACTGTAAATTTGTCAAAACTCATAGAACTTTATACCACATGGAATTGAATTATGGTGCCTGCAAATTTTTAAAAGTCATCTAAGGGATTAGGAGATACTAGAATAAAATGTGGACTGTGACAAATGAATCTTGCTGCATTACAAACATTTGATATAACCTCGTCTAAGAAGATAGGCTGAAATGGTGCTGATCTAAGTAACTTTGAAAATGAGTGAAGAGTGCATTAAATGATCCCAGAGAATCTTGTAGTACCAAAAGGTAAGAAAGTGCTAAAAAATAAAAGCACAATTATGACGTTATGTCAAGGAACATGGGTGCCAACTGAATGTTCTACCAATAACTAAAGCTGAAACAATTTGAGCAACAAAATAAATAATGTAGAAATAAATTATAACCTAAAATATAAAAAAATATCCATGAGCCTATATTGATAGAAATAAATGATCAAATAAGCGAATAAAGGAGATAAATATATAAACCTAGCAGAAGAATTCTAAATAACGTATGTAAATACTTCTCCTTCAAAGAAATGGAGGATGACACTTGCTTTTTTGTGTGTGAGCTCTTCACAGTGACTAGCTTCCAAGGAGTACAGTATGAAAAAGGGGAAAAAAGAATGACTTTACAGTGGAGAAACCTGACAAACATTACCTCAGTCAAGTAATTTAGTTCAACATCAACAGTGCTAAATCATTTTGATAGCATATATAATAGATCACGATCTGATAAAAATGAAACCTTATTTCTCTTATCTTCCTCTCAATAACCCATAACTCCAATGTAACCAAGAGACAACATCAGAAAAAAAAAACCCAGTGAGGAATATTCTAAAAAATATCTTACCTGTATTTTTCAAAACCGTCAAGGTCATCAAAATCAAAGAAAGTCTAAGAAATATTCACAATGTAGATAAAACTACCAGACATAATAACTAAATATAATGTGCTGTCCTGGATAGGATCTAGAAACAGAATTAGGACAGGTAAAAGCTAAGGAAATATATAGACTTTACTAAATAATCTAGTAATATTGGTTGATTTGTTGTGGCAAATATACTATACCAATGTAAGATACATTAAATTAATTAAACAAGGAGGCTTTTAGATTGAGGCAGCTCTAAAGTCCTGGTAGCCCATGTTAGCAAATCAAAATCTATGTCTGCAAATGCCTCAAGGTTACAAAATTGAAACCTAAGGACAACCAATTAAAAACAGCCATCTAGGCTTTAAGCTATACCAATCATAATTGTCTTACTTTTCTTATGTTTTTTCTTTGTAAATGTCTGTCAGAGCTCCTGTCGCTGGAGCTCTCTTAACCACTTCTGGTTTTACTCTCTATGATTCTAAATTATTTTGTTCAAATAAACTTTTTATATCTTTAACACACCTCAGTTAATATTTTAAAAGGTGTTAGCAATTGAAGAAACTGTGTTCAGGTTATATAGAAACTCTCTGGACTATCTTCACAACTTTTCTGTGAAACACTTCTAAAATGAGATTTATTAAAAAAGATGGATTTATTTGACTCCAGTAATTAATATAACACTACCTTCTAAGAATTAGATTTGTATTTGAACCAAGATCATCACTATTCCAAACTTATATTGTACAATATATAATCTTAATTTTAAAAATTAAATACTTTATTGAATACTAAATGGTCTTTTCCAGGATGATTTAAGTGAACTAATTTAATTCACAGAAGATGCATTTTATTTGTTTCTATCTCACTTTTATGGTTTAACCTAATTATTTACTTATTTTCTGTGCTATGAAATGAGAAAAAAAGCTATTTATTGAGTATGGTAAAAGTAAAGGCAAACAGATGTGACCAAGATCTCATACTCCTACTTTGCACCTTTTCCTTGGTGAAATATGTGTAGAATGTAGAGGTTCCATATCACTATGACAATGCTGCAGATATTTTATGTTAATGCCTTCTCTTATAAGATGGCTTTACCTGTAACTAGGCTCTCATTTTCAATTGGTTACTTTTTTTCTTAATGGAGAAATTTTCAGAAAGAACTTGAGTCTGAGTATGTTATCTGAATAAATAGGATATGCTCTGTAGAGGCACTAATCCCTACCTGAAACTCAACCCTTCTATCCTTTAAAGAAGAGTGAAGTTTCACGGGTCCTTCAATTCTCAGAAATCGTAAAGTTATCATGAGTGGTGCTAGAATGCATAGGAGGTCCATTGTGAGATAATAAATATAACAATTTTAAATTGCTACATTTAAATTTGTAGTAATAGCTTTTAATGCTATTCAAGGTATGTCTTATTATTAAAATTAAGTATTTGTCTTTCAATAGGGTTGATACACACTGTTGTTTTTGTATTAAATATATTCTAAATCATTTAAGGTATTTCTATATAACTATTTTTTTTTCAATGTCTAGGTATCTCATTATTAAATGTTAGGACTGATATAGCAGTGAAATGCTAGGAGAATATGTCATCCATATACCTAAGATGAATTTTCTCTTCATACCCTTAACCTATTGCTCCATCCATTATTCTTTCATTATACAGGTAGAATTAACTATCTGATCACTAAATATTGGAAATAACTGGCATGTGTAATACCTTTCTTCATTCTCCTTCCCTATGGAAGTTTGGTGTATATATACAGATACATTCTGGTCACCCTGACATCAACAGAGACTCACTCTCATGTAATGCTTAATCATTGACCTAGGTATCTAAGAAAGTTTATCTAATTTTGGACGCAGACCTATTTTTGCTGCACAATTAAACTTCATCCTCGAATATTTATGTTTTTAGTAAGATAAATGTACTGCTGTAATTAACTATTTATTTTGATACCACTGTAATTAATTAGATATTAATAACAAGAAAGGAGCAAAGGGAAGGCCAGACATTATAGTCATGTTTCCTGTAACACACAGGGGAAGGTATCCAAAAAAGAAAAGATAGATGTATGCTCAGTAAAGTAAGGGTAAGTAGAGAAGGTACCTGCCTGTCAATTACACCTAGAAACAGAGATGATTGGCCAGAATGGGCATGGCCACTGTAAAGGCACAAAGAAGATTTGGAAATACATAATCCCCTAAACAAAGAAATTTGCTCTCTTGTGCTTAACTCTTGGCTTGGGGCCTCTTTGTTGTTATTCTCTTGCATTTACCACTATGGCCTGTGGCCATGTAGACCCCACATGCAATGTACTAATGGGCAGCAATGGGGAAATACAAGCTAAGCTAACCTGATGCTGAATTGGACCCTACTCCAACATGGAAGAGAAACTCTGGACATTGTCTCTGACTTTAGCTCTACTCTAATCCCAGCTACACTTTTTTTATGACTAGACTAAGGGAAATGGGACTTTGGAAACCCAGGGGTGTAATTCTATTGAAATATACCTTTCTACTATATCTCATCTTCCCATGTAGACCTCCAGAAATGCTTATTCCAGAGGTACCCCAAGAAGCCCACTCCTATAAACAACGTGGGAAAACGAGGCATACCTCTTTTCAATAACACTTTGATGTCCATCTGCGTTCCTTTGTCAATCTTGGTTGATTCCAATCTAAGGTGGGGAACACAGGCATGACATTAATTGTGACTCCCCCAAACTCCCACTAGAGTCCAGAGAAAAAACAAGGACATGTGTTTATTTATCTTATAAATATTTTATTTTAATTAGCTTGTGATTTGGAAATTAGGTCCTGATGTTGGGTGACTTATATTGTGTTTTGTGGTAGATGGAAGGTGCACTAGACAAGAATCTATGGCTGACTTTGTTCATCAGACATATGTCAGTGCCTGTCCAGACACATGAAGGAGGACTTTCTCTTGTCTAATCTTCATGCCATCTCTCAACTCTAGAGGCAGGGAGGAAAAGATGGTAAACTTGTTCAGATTCTTATCCACTCTAGTATGCCAAGAGACCTGGTACCCTAAGAACAGTTTATCTCTGAGGGCTCAGTGTAATCACTGCTTTGTTCCTTTCTAAGATTCTGGTGCTATAACTGTTATATTTTTATTCATAGTGGAGAGGGAAAGAAATGTTTACACTTTCTGACCCTATTAGAATCCATGAAGCTCCGAGGTCTCACACATTCCAGGTCTAGGACACTGACCTTCTGGGATCAAAGATATTCTCTTGGGAGATTTAGAAGATCTGGAGTTTAAGAAGTGATAAGAAAGACTTGAGCTGTTACCTTCACAGAATACTTTCTTTCTCCTTCTGCATTTCATTTACTTTAAAAACAAGACAATTTTTTTCTTTATAAAATTTGATCATGATCATAGCCTATGATTTTCAATGAAGATGGAGGGTGCTAGGGAATGGGGGTGGTATTGAAACAATTTGAAGAATAGGGAAGTTATTCTGATTTTACTTTTTCTCATTCCCACTAAGTAATTATAAACAGACATTTAAGATTCTGTATACAGAATGGTTAGCTACCTAAATATCCCCCTTTTATCCCTGAATAAGTCAATTAGTACTTGTTAATTGTTTTAAGCACATTGTTTATTTCTTAAGAGTATCCTTGTTTAGATGATAAATTAACTGCCACCATAAATCTAGAGACATTTTCTTAATTATTTCTTAACAATTAAAACATAGGGAAAAATAATTATAGTGAAAGACATTGATTTTTTTTGCAATTAACCTTTCACTAAAACATTTCAAATATATTTATATTAAATAAATTGTAGGGAAGCAAAGTTATTATATTTTTATCAAAACATTAGCATGATTCATTATTTGGAATATATCTATATCTATATCTATATATCTATATCTATATATATAACTATATCTATATAACTTTTTTTAATATTTAAAATATATGTAGTAAAAACCTTTTTATAGAGTTTATACCAACTTTCCTTATTTTTTTTACAAGTGCAACAAAGTTAAAGCTTTTTTATTAGTGCATCTTGTAATAATTGTTTTGATTCTTAGCTTGACATTGTGAGGCAGCCTCTACATGTTTGCCCCTCTCACAACAAACCTGAGAAAAGTATTTTATTATTACCCTTATTTTACAGGCTCAAAAAGTATAGATAGGAAAGGTTAAAGAGCTTTCCCAAAGACACACAGCTAGTCAATGACAGAAGCTACATTCAAGCTATGGTCAGTCTTAATCAGGGGCCTGGGTTCTGAACCAACATCCTATACACTTATGCCACTCATAAATCCACACAGATTGTGAAGCCTGGTTAGTAATTAATAGTTTACGTGACCACCTTGCAAAACTCTGACCTCTCTTTTCATGTGTCTAATCCAGCACCTAAACCCGATGCTTCTCTGAGACTCCTTTCTCTTGAATCATCATGCTTTTTCTCTTTTTGGAAGGTTGTAACTGCTTTCTGGATCTCCTTATATGCTCAACCTTTTGACTTAACTCCTTTCACATTTGTGGCCATAACTTAAATTTTATTCTTTGTCTGTACACTTTATTTTCTTAAAAAAAAAAATTTTTATTGGTTTTAGAGAGAGAGGAAGGGAGAGGGAGAGAGAGATAGAAACATTGATGAGAAAACATAAATCGACTACTTCTTGAACCCCCCACTGGGGATTTAGCCCACAACCTGTGCATGTGCCCTGACCAGGAATTGATCCATTGACATCTTGGTGCATGGGTCGATGTTCAACCACTGAGCCACACAGGCCGTGCTGTACACTTCTACTTTCTTTGTTGGTGTTATTGGACATTCTGTATGAGCATATCTCCCTATACCAAAGTGCACTGTCCCATTAGCCACAGTATCCCTCTCTTTTCCTGGTCCCATCAGCACATGGAATACCTTGAAGAACACTATGGCAGGCATTAGAAATATACTTGAAGTTAAATTTGAACACTACAGGATATACAAACATTGTTCTCTCCATCTTTGATCTTTGCTTCTTTGAATAGATTTATACATTTTTAATGTACCTGTAGACTAATTTTTTCTATTTATAAATCCAGCAATAACAAAAGAAAATCTGTCACAATTTTTGAGTTTTTATACTTTCATCATTCCAAATCTGGAATGTTATTTTTCCAATTCTTTGTCTAAGCTGGGCAAATGCTTTGTGTTCTAAACATTGTGATCAGAGTAATAGATTATTATACAATTGCACAAATACAGTCATCTGGATTTGCATAGCTTCATGTTTATAAACAAGGCAATCTAGGTATATAGCAGGACAGATACCTCACTAGCCCCTTGGTAATACAATGAGCACAGAGAAGTTATCAGACTTTGATCTCACTCACCTACACTTCCTTCCTAGTTTTCAGGCAAAGATCTCACTTCTTATATCACTGATAATATCTATACCACTGGGTGAAAGTTGTCATAATGTTCTCTCCTTAGAATTAAAAACATATTTCTAATCATTGCAATTTGTATTCATTTTATATTGCTATAGAACAAATTACCATACATTTAACATCATGAAATGATGCTTCTTTATCATTATCTCAGTTTCTGTAGGATAAAAACCCATCACAGCATGGTTGGAGTGCTTGTTCAAGATCTGATGAGGCTGAAATCAAGGTATCAGTTGGATCTGCTCTTCTCATCTGGGACTCTGGCTCCTATTCCACAATGACAAGTTATTGGCAAAATTTATTCCCCTCACATTTTACACATGGCTCTCTCTATCTTCAAGTAAGCAACAGTGGGTCTTTTTCATACTTAGAATCCCTCTGAATTCACTGATTTATTTTTCTGACTCTCTTCTTCCTTTAAGAGGGCTTGCCTAAATAACCCATAACAATCTCCTCTTTGAAGGCCAGTAGATAGGAAACCTAGTTACACATTCAAAGTTTTGTTATCATGTAATGTAATTTTTCCATAGGGGCGTGTTGGAAGTGTCAGTCAGGGGCAGAGTTTTTGCCGACCACAACAAAATATGAAAATGTGTCCTCAAACAGGAAAAAAAAAAAGGTTGGAGAGGTTTTAATTTGGTTTTATGAATTGAACACATTCCTGAAATCAAATCTTATAAAAAAAATAAAATAAAAGCAGGAAGGAAATGGTTGCCTTGGTGCTAATAAGGAGGGTGTTTGACTCTTGACCTTATTGCACTGTCTCTTCAGAATTGCCAAAATTATCATCCATATAAAACATAAATCCTAAGTGAATTTTTTCCCAGTCCCTCGCTCCCTCCCTATCTCCCTTCTTTCCTCCCTCCCTCTCTTCCTTCCTTTATTTAGTGCTTGGAGTAATTCTAGAGAAAATGGAGTGAGCATTTTAAAATTTATTAATACGTTTTAATTATTTATTTATTCAACAAATTTATTTTTTATTTTTACTTCAGAATTTTTCATGTTTCAAAAACATTACTACTAGGTTTTCAGATGCTATACAAAACAACAACAAAACTGTCACCATTTAGCATTGCATCGCCCCAGCCCTCAGGTTTTACATACCCTAAGAAACTCTTAAACCAGCTATTTGATATCCCCCAAACTACTTAAAATATGCATTTTGTTCTGATCCCAGCCCAATTACCTGACTAAATTTCTATAGACACCCCTAAATATCTTTGAGTCTGCAGGAGATCACCTCAAAATTTCAGACTACAGTTTTGTAAGGTTTAAATAGCCAAAATTTTATAGATTATATTTGTAGAGAATGTGAGAGAGTACATTAACTCTTCTTGATTTGATTTCATTTTTTATATTTTTTCCAGTGTAAATTAAAGACAGTCGATATATTAAACTGACCTGGACCCCGAGGCTAAGGCGACGGACAAGATTCCATTCTTATGTAGGCCCCTTGGCTAAGGCTACTAAATGACTTCATTTTTATCATCAGTGGACCTTTCTCAATATTTTTCCAATAATAGGTTAATTACTCCTAGAAGTAAAGGAATTTTGCCTCAGGTTATAGTTGCCCCATGTGTTGGGAGGTATTTGCAGTTTCAGAGTATCATGGAAAACTGCAAATCACAAGCCCAGTAATTAATGCTAATTTAGACTTCTGTAATCACTGTCACACCCACTATTGTCCTGGTTGCCTGAAGGGGGGTGGGGGGATAAAAGGGAAATGAGGCTTCAGTCTTTAAAAGCTGATGAGCAAGAACAATCAGCTGAGGATCTGGGGAAGCTGTACCCCCCAGTCCATCAGCAAGAATAAAGTGCTCCTTTACAATTCAGCTGTGCGTCTCTGGTTATCTCCCTGACACATTCCAACACAACTAATATACCTATTAAAAGAAGAAAATACAAGTCTCCAAAATACAGAGATTAATTATGTGACAAAGGAAAAAGATATTTAAATTGGAAATCCTCAAGAGTAAAAACTTTATGCTTCAAAAAATAAAATCAATAAATTTTAAAAAATGATACATAGGATGGAAATAATATTTGCAAATCATATATCTAAAATGGAATCATTATATCAATGTTTCCATATCTGCTGGTTCTGACAATAGTTGTCCCAATACATTCTGTCAGGGACATATGACTTAATGAAAACACAGCTAATAAAATAAAAAATTCTGTTTCTAATATTATTTTCCTAATTTGTTTTAATACTTTATAGTGATCATAGGAAGACAGGTGGTGGTACAGCATCACATTTCTGAGTCCCCTGAAATAGCCAACACTATAACATCAATACTTCCAACAATTACTATCAGTTATAAAACCCTAGTATTTTTTTGTTACCTTTTTCTTTGTTTTTCTTTTTCAAGTTATTATAAATATATTAAGAATTTATAATTTTTAGCATGAACCAAACTAAAGGTGCAAAAAAGCAACAAAAATCAAGAAATTAGAATATTTAATGAGGCTTGTCTTTCTTCTCTCTAAAGCTTGATAAAAAGGATATTTATAGACCATAAATAATATTTATAGAAGATAATTTTAAGGCCATGTAGTGTTTAACTGTATGGTTACATTTCTAGTTATTCGAATTAGTATCTCTGTATCTGCACATATATATGATACATATGATCTATAGATATACATACATAAATACATATATGTGTATATATATGCCTTATACCATATGCCACACTACCTAAATTGTCTTCGGTAAGATATATTTTTATTTTATTAACTCAGAGATTATTTTTATTTAAACAAATAGCCATTTGAAGCCTGTTACTGCAATTACTTTCTAATGATGATTCTCTTGTCCTCAATATTATGCAGTGTGTTCTATATTAAATCAAAAGTGATTTTTTAAAGCTTGTTTGCAGTGAGGAGAACCTGTTTTCTAATTTTCAAAACACATTTTACATAATTGCTGGATTTTCTAAGAACTATTTACAAAAGTCATGTTGACCTTTGTGGTGGGTATTACAGAGGAATTTTATTATTCAAAGGTCAGAACCAAATTTAAAGCAGCTTATTCAAGCCACAGTAAGGAAGTAATTTAATCATTTTGGTTATTAGAACTGGTTAGAATGGCATGATTTTCATATGGTGACTTTGCTGACTGTATTCTCTATGAAATGAACACTTGGCTACAGGTAGTTCCATGATTATATTTCTAAATACTTATGAGTTAGAACTTGCTTCCCTAGATTGGAGTTTTAGAGAGAGAGAGAGAGAGAGAGAGAGAGAGAGAGAGAGATGATAAGGGAAGGGAAGGGAAGGGAAGGGAAGGGAAGGGAAGGGAAGGGAAGGGAAGGGAAGGGAAGGGAAGGGAAGGGAAGGGAAGGGAAGGGGAAGGAAAGGATAAAGGAAGAGGGGAGGGGAGGGGAAGGAAAGGAAAAGAAAGAGAGAAGAGTAAAATACCTGGGAAATCCCTTGGCCCAATTTTGATATCTTGTTGCTCATTATTCCAACAGCAAGGCCAGGTTAATGGATTGTGAAAAAGAAATTTACTTCTCCACTGGTGTATATTGTTCAATCTTGGCTAAGAGAAGGAAGTCTCTAAAAGAAGGTACAAGTGCATTTAGAAATGTCTTTGAGATACATCATGTCAGCTAGACCACCACTGAATTGATGTCTACTAGAATATACTTTCATTTTCTTTTCTTTTTGATTATTAAATTTAAAAAAATAATTATTTTCCATTTCAAAATGTGTGTAAGTTGCCTCAAAAGTATTATAAACGCAATGAAGAGATCTGGAAATAAAAGGTCCAATTAAATTGGGAATTGAGAAGACTTCATTGAAAAGATGGGGTTTAATATGGGATTTTTGAAGGATTTGAAGAACATAACATAACTAGGAAACAAAACTCAAGAAGACAAGAGGTGGCACAGCCTCATGGGGCTGTTAGCATAACAGTGGAGATACTGATTGAACAATACAATTGAGTTTGTAGAATAAACTGGAAAATGTAGGGAATTTCTATGATTTCAAATGACAGGATTAAGAGCTGCCACTGCCAAAGGAGAAATCAGATCTTGACCCCCATGAGGTCCACTTCTGTCTTTTGAATACTTTCAGAGATTCTTCATATCCTGGTCAACACCGGTGGTTATAAAATATAATTAAATTCTAAAGGGCAAATAACACATCCATTATTATGTAACATTTAGTAACCATTTATTATTTAGTTGCTAAATAATCTATCACATTGTTATTTCAATGTAAATTAAACTCATGTTGCTCCAAAAGGAGTCTTATGAAATTTTTAAATATCACTTTAAGAAAAAGTGATATTTAAGATATTGGGGTATAGTAGCAGAAAGAGAAATACATTTTAGTAATGTATTACTAAATGGTCTTTACAGATAAGTGTATATTAGATAATATACATTTCTAAATAGAAAGACTGATTTTCCCTTATGTAAATAAGAGAACCTTGGGCTAGAAAGCCACTTCTAGGAGTTTTACTCTCACAGGTACTTCTGCTTTATTTTATTCTTCTACTAGCCCTAAGTTAACATGGCACAGAACAAATGTTTGGCACTTTGGAGTGCATTGTCTATTGTTCCTGAAGTACCATCTGGCACAGCTATTTCTGCTGCAGAAAATGCTTAATGCCCATCCTGATTGATGGTTATAAGGATGCATCTCTGCTACTCTTGCAAGATCTATGAGTAATTCTAACCAGACAGATGACAGTCACAAATCTCACCAGAGCATTCAGTTGTTTCCAAATCCCAAGACCTTTAAGATTGTGAAATTTAGCAAAAGGAAGCAGACTGGTAAACAAAGTTAGAACATATCCTCATACATAATGAAATATTCAATAAACAACAAAGGCACATTACTGAGAGTTGTATAATTCTTGTTGTGAGCAGCACTGCTACATGACTTCTTTGCAGGAAACTGAGGGGATCAATCATTTGCTCATATTTCACCTACAAAAGCCGGTATTTATCTGAACTTCTTCAAGTAATTCTGTGTGTGAACTGACATTAATAAGGGCAAAAATAGATAAAAACTAAGAAAATCAAGGGGAAATGAGCAATAAAACAAGTCTGTAGTGAGATTCTTGAAACCATAGAAATTATACTTGAATACTAATTGTTACTTAACTGCTTACTTCTGACTTCTATATTCCTGGTCCAGATGTCTCAGAGGTCTTGTGAAACTGTATGTTGACAGTTTTAACATGGAAACAGAAATCTCAAATGGGGAAAAAAAATGCTGTATGTTTTGCATATGTCACTTGGCAAAGATAAATCTATTTCTGATCTTAAAAAGTGAATTAAAGTTAAACTTAACTACATAAATAAATAACTTTTACTGAACTTTGCCTTGGGATGACAAGTACCAGTAATGAACAAAATACACTGTTAGTATCTAGTTATTTTCTAACCATAGATTGCACAATAAACTGCATTTATGTATTTATAACAGTGATATTAAATTAATACACTCAACCTATTCAGGATGTATGAAATAAATGGCATGTTCATATTTTTAGTAATATTAATGGTCTTATATTCTTTCCTTCCAAAGTGGTCTTCTATATGTATGTGTTAGGTCATGCAAAGATTAAAAAGACATGGCTCTTGCCTCAAGGAACACAGAGTTTACAAGTTATATAGTCTTAATATTTTCAAGTAATGTATAATATTTGGATTTATTGAATCATTCATCTTCTCTGCCTATTTGTCATCATAACCAATTCCATAAAGTCTGTCATTATTAAAGAGATCTGTTTTTAGTGTGCAACATACATCTCGTTCTTCTTTTACCTTATTAGGTTTATAGCATCTTCTAAATAGAACCTCATGACAAACTCTCTAACACATGAAAGCCTGAAATTGGTTCAACTTGCAGAGTCAAAATTACAAACCATAAAGATCTGCTTGTTGCCACTATTTCAATTAGAAATGCCAGCCACTAAACATTTTGCTCAATGCAACAGTCTTTGGCCACTTGAACAACATATTGAAAGTTCAAATTACTTTCAGAGTTTGTAAGTTTGGAAATAGGGCTGGTTTTTTACCTCATTCCATCATCCTTCCCTGCATTCTGGCCCCATGCATTATTTGGTAAAATCCTAAAGAACAAATCCCATGTCTTATTCATTAATTCAGCATTTGAAGCATTGAGTAGAACATTTAAATAGGAAGAGTGACTCATCGTGAAGTCCAGATCGAGAACAGACTATGAGTGAGGCAGACATGTTGTTAGAAATCTACTTGCAGTGGATAATGTAAATTCCATACATATCTCTTTTCTTATTCTGTACAGGAATTCTAAAGGAAGTTGTTTTATCAGTAATTTGAACATACATTAATTCACATAATTTGAGAACTTAATATTAAATACTAATTACAAGCATGTTCCACACATATATATTTTATATATTTCAACATGACTTAAGAATGATTTTATGTTTATATTTAACAATTTTTAATTTTAGTTTAGTTTTACTTCTATCTTTCCTTAGATTTCCAACTTTTGCAATGTGTGTATATGAAATGTGTTAATATGTGAGGGCTCATGTATAATTCTGTATTTTTTTTTTTGCATATTCAATATTTCTTTATTTCACCGATTCTAAGAAGTACAGTTTCTCACATCTGTAAACCTCTAAAATTGGGATGAGTCTTAGCTTCAGTGGCAAGTAGCAGTCACTTCTGGCTAGATGACAGTTTTTTGTTTTTGTTTTTGTTTTTATAAATTTTTTATTTATTTTTTTGTTACAGATATTTTACCTTTTTTACCCCATTGGCACTCCCCTCCCCACCCCACCCCCACTCCATCCCCGGCTTAGTTGTCCATGTCCATTGGTCATGCATACATGCATATAAGTTCTGTGGTTTATTCTTCCCACCCCCCCACCCCCTCTTCTGAGGGATGTCAGTCTGTGCCCTACTTCCATGTTTCTGGGTCTACTGTATTCCTCAGACTGTTATGTTCATTATATTCCATATATAAGTGAGATCATGTGGTATTTGTCTTTTTCTGCTTGGCTTCTTTCACTTAGGATAATACTTTCCAGGTCCCTCCATGTCGTCTCAAAGGATAAGAGATCTTTCTTTCTTACTGCTGCATAGTACTCCATTGTGTACATGTACCACAGCTTTTTTATCCATTCGTCTACTGATGGACACTTGGGCTGTTTCCAGATCTTAGCTATTGTAAATAGTGCTGCTATGAACATGTGGGTACATATATTCTTCCTGATTGGTGTTTCAGGCTTCATAGGGTATATTCCTAGAAGTGGGATCACTGGGTCAAATGATAGTTCAATTTTTAATTTTTTGAGGTAACACCATATTGTTTTCCATAGTGGCTGCACCAGTCTGCATTCCCATCAGCAGTGTACTAGAGTCCCCTTTTCTCCACACCCTCACCAACACTTGTTGTTTGATGATTTGTTGATGGCGGCCATTCTGACAGGTGTGAGGCGATACCTCATTGTTGTTTTAATTTGCATCTCTCTGATGATTAGTGATGTTGAGCATTTCTTCATATGTCTTTTGGCCATTTGTATGTCCTGTTTGGAGAGGTGTCTATTCAGCTCCTCTGCCCATTTTTTAATAGGGTTCTTTGTCTTCCTTTTGTTGAGTTGTATGAGCACTCTGTATATATTGGAAATTAACCCCTTATCTGATACATCATTGGCAATGATGTTCTCCCATACAGTGGGTTGCCTTTCCATTTTGATGATTGTTTCTTTTGCTGTGCAGACGCTTTTTAGTTTGATGTAATCCCATGTGTTCATTTTTTCCCTTTGTTTCTGTTGCCTTAGGACATAGAGACACTGAAAATAAGCACATAATTCTGTATTTTGAATGTCCCAATGTGTAATGGGTTCTCACAACATTTATTGGAAATGTTACATGTTCATACCTCACTCGTTACACAGTTTGAACAATGAATATAAAATTTCTATATAACAAAAAGTCTTCCTTTAATGTGAAATATTATCAAAATATTATATAAATTGCTAAAAAAATTTATGCACCTTTGTTTATTTACATAATGCATTCTAAATACTATATATATTTGTTTTCTTCCATTACCTTTTTAATTCAGACCACAATAGTCTGGATAACAGCTATTATCCCTTAATTAACCATAAGCATTTCTCCATACCAATACATTATAGTTCCTAAAGTTATCTTTCTATAACACAAAATTGAATACAAAATTTTAAAAGTACAATAATTAAAATAACTGCTAAAATATGTAAACAAAATTACACACACATAAAACCTAATACTCCTTTATATTTCACACATTGCTCAAAGCATAAAGTCTACATTACTGAGTACAATATAGAAGAGCCATTTCAGTCTAACCACAAATTATCAAACTTGTTTTTCCATTTCTCTCTGAATTGTCCATGTCCCAGGTACATGAAACATATTCATTTTCTAAATTAATATTGTTATAAAATAATTTTTGAGCACCTCAATAAAAATAAAAGTATATTTCCAGTAGTTCCTACATGTTATTTCTTCTACTCAGAATGCTCTTCAGTGCCAGTTACTGAAGGGCCTCTTCAACTCATTCATTATGACCTAGTGGTATGTCCATCTTCTTCAAAGTTTCCCTCAACTCCCTCCTCTGGCTATCCAGCATGTGTCCCTGCCTATTTGCATTATGATTTCTCATTTACACATGTACCTTCATGAGAGGCAATGATTCATTAGCTGCCAGTTGTATCTTCTGTTTTAGTTTTAAGTTGGCTTTGTATTCAGAGAAGAGCCATTTTATTTATTTATTGAAGTCAAGGTCCCTAGAGAAAGTAAAATTGTTCATGGGGTCCATCACTTTAAGAATGCCCATTTGTGAAGAATGCACATACAATTCAAACTAAGTGAGAATCAAAACAAAGAATGAGCCTCTTATTCCCTTGAAAATAACTTTAGAGAATACAGATGTTTGGCAGACAACTTTTGCTTGGAAACTGGTGAAATGGTAATTTTCAATATGGAGACTAAGCAGGATATGAAAGCAAAGCACCCAAGTAACTAAGTTGTACAAGCATGTTGGGGACCAAGGATAACCACACAGACAGTAATTGGGTTGGCATAGAATCCTCAATCTCTGAGGACAGGTTAAGTGATGGAAAATCAGGGATATATTTTATAAACCAGAGTATTTGCTTTTATTCATAATGTTTGTTTTTCAGTAGTTCTTTGTATTTGGGAAGACTAAAAATTCCAGATTTTCTCAGCTAAACTAAGAGGAACAAAAGGAAGAGTTTGTTGTTGTTCACATTTGAGTCAGAGCTATAACCTAGAATCTCCCAAAGATGAGATAAAATTTATGGAGACAGCCCTGCCAGTGTGGCCCAGTGGATAGAGCAATGTCCCATGAACTGAGAGGTCCCGTTTTGATTCTGGGTCAGGGCACATGCCAGGGTTGCAGGATAGATCCCTAGTAAGCGGTGTGCAGGAGGCAGCTGATAGATGTTTCTCTCTCATCAATGTTTCTATCTTTCTGTTTCTTCCTCTCTGTCTAGAAAAATCAATAAAACATATACATTTTTTAAAATTAAGGAGTCAGAATTTGTCTCACTGATCAGTAGTCTTTTCTACCCTTATATCCTATTTCAATCCATGGAGAATTTGAATTCTATTATTCTTGAACATTTAGTAATATATTATGCTGTCTAATTCCTTAACAGTAGTTTCTCAAATGTCTGTATTATATCTGTTTTGGTTTAATCATTACATTTTTATGGCCTTTCATACATTTGTTAACAGAAATGTATTATAAAATATAAATAAATATATCAATTATATGCATTTTTAATTCTGTACATATGATATACACTTCTGCAATAATAATATTTACAAAACCTAAGGTGGGCAGAACCATGCAAGTCTTTGCCAGTACCTAAGAGTACTATAAATGGCTATTATTCGTTTTAAGTTATTGGTTTGCATTTCATTTATTTTTTTCC
The DNA here is from genome assembly GCF_014108415.1 of Molossus molossus. NCBI lineage: Eukaryota > Metazoa > Chordata > Mammalia > Chiroptera > Molossidae > Molossus > Molossus molossus. The sequence goes on along the minus strand of NW_023425401.1, from coordinate 82,443,701 downwards.
TAGATGTTAAATGAGCCTTCCTTTTAGCTACTTCCAGAGAAAATTATTTTAAAATAAAATTTCCCCTTTTATTCACTGTGTATTTAGAAACCAGAAGAGCAATCTCTTGTAAAAGGAATTAAAATGCTCTGAAAGAAACAGATATAAGGATATCATTTTGATATTTCACAGATCATTTAACTTATTGTTTTTATAATCTCAAATGTAGTCTGGTTAGTTGAGATTGGCAGGTCAGTGCCATTTTAGATAACAAAGTCTCACTTTAACAATAAAGATTAGAGTTAACTATTTCATATATGCTCATTTAGGGAAATCTGTTATTAACAAGAATAAATATTAGTATTCATAGTTGATAGTGAACGCTGATCTGCTGCTTACATCTTCTATTATATGACTCCATAAATTGACAAATCTGTTTTATTCTCTTTATATAATTTAATTAATCACATCTGTACTTTTCATGAATTTACTGTCCACAAATTTCCAGGAAATGAGATTCTAATAAATGACTTGAATTAAAATATTAAACTAATGAGTTTTGGTTCCAGTTCTATATTAAAGAAATAAACTCTAATTGTGTGTGCATGGGTAGCTCTTACTTTTTGTAGGTGATGGTTGATGCCTACATATATCAGACTATTAGATGACCTGATAGTCTGAGTTTTGTTTAATTTGCATGTGTTATTCCTTATTGCACTGCAGCACAAGATCCCATCTGCCAATGTACTTATATCTGAGAAGAAACTTGTCAAGCATCATTTGTGAAGTATTTGTACTCAAAAGAGTTTTTATATTTCTTTGATAATGTTTTTCTTGCTATTGATAATTTGAAATGTTTATGGCAATTTAGCTGATGCACCTTAAGAGGTCTTTTTTTTTCAGAATCTGTCATATGACTATATAAATTTCTTGGTAGTAATAGTTAAATACTGTCACTTGATATCCTCTCTAATCTTGTACAGATACTCATATATTTGCAGGAGTCTGTCAGAACAACTTATTTCAGATATATGTGTACACTTATTCCAGAACTGAAGAGTAATTCAACTCTATCACTGTGTGCCTATAAGGTGGAAAGGGGCATTTACATTTGTAATTGATTACTTGTTTAAGGTTCAACTGAGTGTCCACTTATTGTAAAAGGAGCCAAGTTAGATTTAAATGACCAACTACTTTGCTGCTTCATTCAAATGTTGAGCATGCTTAACAATATCAAAACCAACAAAGGGATACATATTTTTGCTCTTAAGTTTCAGTATTTTTACTCTTGAAATGACCTGGTTAAAGGTTGCACATTTTATACTCTAGCTCATTTTTGTAGTTTAGTAACCAAAAAAAGTGTTTTCAAAATATTGCAGTCAGCTGCTGGCTGGTCTATGCCAACCTAATCTAATTACTTGGCTAAATCTCTTGTCTTCACTTCATTGCTCTTTCTTTCATGCAAAAGGTAGTGATTCACTGTTTTGCAGTAAGGATTGCAAAAGCAGTTGATGACCTTTGATGTTCTCTGTTAAAATAACATTTGGATATACTTTGTTGATATTAACTTTATTTCTTAAATCCCTGATTCTCTAGAGCAGATTTCTTGACAGGCATTAGTTTACTGCTATTAAGCCTCAACTTCAAGTAATTATTGTTAAATATTTTACTTCATTCTTTTATTTTAGGCTTTCTTAATCTTCCAACAAACATGTTTTTATTGGCTTCCTCCATCTGATTTTTACAGTAATTCATCATGCTACTCTTTGGAAATTAAATAAATCTATTTTTTGTTTTATAATTAGTACTGGCATATAACATGCCTGTGTTAATGCAATCAACTTACAAATTTGACAGCAGCTTCATTGAATTTTACAAATCTGTGTAGTCATACTCATAACTTACTGTCTTACAGAGCATGTAAGAGAGAGAAGAAACCATAAAACCCATGTCAATATTGTCAACCTGTCTAAAGTGTTTTTTGCATAGTAAAACCATAGCAGTGCACTTTCTGGAAATAAATTTGGTCTAATAAAACATGGCTCTAGGGATCCGTTGGTTGTCTGATATAGAATGCTAGCCTAGCCATTGTAGCAGGTGTGAGGTGATACCACAGAGTGGTTTAAATTTGCATCTCTCTGATGATTAGTGACATTGAGCATTTTTCCATATGTCTCTTGACCATTTGTGTGTCCTCTTTGGAGAAGTGTCTATTCATGTTCTCTGCAACTTTAATTGAATTATTTGCCTTACTTTTGTTGATTTGTATGAGTACTGTATATATTTTGAAAATTAACCCCTTATCCCATGTATCATTGGAAAATATGTCCTTCCACACTGTGGGTTCCCTTTTTGTTTTAATGCTGGTTTCTTTTGCTGTGCAAAACTTTTTAGTTTGATATCCCATTTGTTTATTTTTCCTTTGTTTCTCTTGCCCTAGGGTATGTATCAGTAAAAATTCTGCTACTTATGATGGCTGAGATTTTACTGCCTTCATTTTATTCTAGGATTTTTATGGTTTTATGACTTACATTTAAGTCTTTTATCTATTTTTAGTTTATTTTAGTGTGTGGTGTAAGTTGGTGGTCTACTTTTAATTTTTTGCATGTGCCTGTCTTATTTTCTCAGTACCATTTATTGAAGAGACTCTTTACTCCATTATATGCTCTTGCCTCCTATGTCAAATATTAATTAAGCATAATGGCTTGGGTCGATTTCTAGGTTCTCTTGTTCTGTTCCATTGATCTACATGTCTGTTCTTGTCCAGTACTAAGCTCCTATTATTACGATGGTTTTGTAGTATAATTTGATATCTAATATTGCGATCCCTTCTACATCAACAAACCAACAAATGACAAGTGCTGGTGTGGATGTGGAGAAAAGTGTACTCTAGTAGGAATGGAGACTGGTGAAGTTACTATGGAAAACAATGTGGTATTTCCTCAGAAAATTAAGAATGGAATTGCCATTTTACTTTGTGATTCCACTTCTAGGAACATATCATAAGAAATCTCAAATACCAATTAGAAAAAGATATATGCACCCCTATGCTCATGCTCATAGAAGTGCTATTTATAATAGCAAAGATCTGGAAACAGCCTAATTGTCCACCAGTAGATGACTGGATAAAAAAGTTGTGGTTCATTTACACAATGGAATACTATGCAGCTATAAAAAAGAAATATCTTTTACCTTTGAATTAGCATGGATGGACCTGGAGAGTATTATGTTATGCAAAATTAGCCAGTCAGAGACAGACAAGTATCCCATGACTTCCCTTATTTGTGGAATCTAATTAACAAAATAAATTGACAATCAAAATAGATCCAGAAACATGGAAGCAGAGAACAGACTAAAGAACTTCAGAGGGATGGGGAGTTGGGGGTGGGAAGAGATCAACCAAAGAACTTATATGCACAACCCGTGGACACAGACACTAGTGTGGTGAAGGCAGGGGTAGGAAATGGGAGCAGGGAGGTCAATAGGGAACAAAAGGAAAGACATTTATAATGCTTTCAACAATAAAAATAAATTAAATAAAAAGAGAGAGAATGGTAGCCTACGTGTGGAATTTCAACATTGAATAGCTTGGTTTTCCATTACTTTAGTGTTACTAATGTAGATTATTAAACTATTTGTTTTCCCAGGGGGATTTTTATTCCTGGTGTTTTGATTTTAATAAGAGCAGCAATCCTTTAACTCTCCCTTTGGGTATAATAAAATTCTTCCAAGAAATGAGACTCAATCATAGATTTCCTATAAACTGGATAATCTTTAACTACTGCAGAGAGAGTTGGTAGCTGACATTGGCATTTATTGCCTCCGCATGTCTATTAGTTTTATTTTTCACCTATGTCTATCTTAGCACATAACATTTTTATTTTATTATAATAGGGCCAGCTCCTCTTCTATGCTAGTTTGTATTCTACCCTGTGGGCAAAACTGTTCTCTGCATATTGATAAGAGAAAGACTTTTACTGATTGATTTCTGTTAAAACAAAATAAGCTGACTTCTGTTTTCAGCAGTGATTAACAGCCAATCAATCTCACCTATAATGACTGTGATAGAATAGATGTGAATGCATTCACACACACACAATGCTTTTGGAAGCACTCTCTAACAAACTGTTCATTTTTAAAAACCAATCCTATCAATAAAATGTTTCATGAATCTTCTAATTTTTTTTTTCACAGCAAGTAAATTAGAATGACTTATTCATTCCTGGTGGTAATTTACTAATTGTTGACATAGCTTCTATTTTCAGTAGGGTGTGCAACACAGCTTCACATTGTTCTGTCACAAGGGGCTGAACCCAAACATGCAGCTAACTTGAGCAGACTGATAATTTGATGCCTTTCAAATTGATAATCTTTATTTTTCATGCAAAAAAGTTTTATTTATTCCTTTATAATTGAATTTATTGTGATATTATTCATTAATAAAATGATATAGGTTTCAGGGAGGGCAGGAAGAGATAAACTGAAGTACTTATATGCATAACCAACGAACACAGACAATAGTGTGGGGAAGGCAGGAGGGAGGTGGAAGTGGGGAGGAGGGGGCCATTGAAAGAAAAAAGGGAAACTTCTGTAATACTTTCAACAATAAAGATAAACAAATAAATAAATTAAATAAACTTTCTCACAGACTCAAAAAACAAATTAATTAAAGCTTCTAATACACACACACATACACTAAATACATAATAAACAAACAAACAAATAAGTAAAATAGTCTCATGTCTCACTGGTGGCAGTGGAAAACATCAGTATGGCCCAGTGCTTTTCATGTGGCAATTTTGACTCTCTCCTTAAAATTCCTCATTTGACCTTGTTTGATTCCTTCTCCTTATTTGTTTTTTTTCTCTCACCCCATCCTCTCCCCACTCCCAAGTCTTCCTGCCTCCTAACTGTAGGCATCTTCCATTACTCATTCTTTGGCTCTCAGCTTGTTATTCTCAACCTTCCCTTTCTGGAAAGCTTATATCCTCAACTACCTTATCTAGGCTGATGGTAGTGGGAGCAGCGGGAAGCAAAAAAAAAAAAAAAAAAAAAAAAAAAAAAATATATATATATATATATATATATATATATATATATTTCTGGTATACAATCTACAATACATCACTTGTATATTGTGTTGTGTGTTTACCACCCCAAGTCAAGTCTCCTTCCATCACCATTTATCCCCCCCTTTTACCCTCTTCTGTCTCCCCAAGCCCCTCATGTATTTTATTTTTTGTTTTACATTTATCTTCAAATAGAGCAAGAGGGAGAAAGGAGAAACATCGACATAAAAGAGATATATCGAGTGGCCACCACCCACACGACCCCAACCAGGACTGAGGACAAACTACAACCAAGGTATGTGCCCTTAGCGGGAACCAAACCGGGGACTCTCTGATCTGTGGGCGGACACTCTAACTGCTGAGCCAAACTCGCCAGGGCTCCAACCCCTTTTTTAAATCCTTACTCAATATTTACTTCAATAAAGAAATGAATAGAGAAAAACTGTATTCACGACCAGTGTTGCACTTGTGAGGTGGGGTGGGGGTTCTTAGGGGCAGATTATTGTCTCCTTCCTTCCTCAATGATACACATTTATGCAAATGTGTATGTGAGAGAAAACACAATAAAAACACAGTAAAGTACATATCTTAGCAATAGCAAACATGCTATTGAAGACTTACCATATAAAAAGTAAGAGAGAGAAAAGAAAACAGATGGCAGTTGTATAGCCAATCTCACCTAGGTAAGTAGAGCTATGTATATGTTTCTCTACCTGTGTGCAGTTACATAAAATATAATTTACATACATAAAAGTTTTATGCAATGGTAAATGGTAATTAAATAAACTGAAGAAAATATTATGTAATGACATTTCTTTCTTCTTCTTTTTTTTCTTCTACCAAAATTACATTTTTAAATAAAATATCCTAAAAAGAGTAGTTGAAGATAAGTAGACACAAGTGTTGTTCTATCTTAAAACACTCATATTGATTTATCTACATTTTTTTTAGTAACTTGGTTCTAATAAAAAATGAGTAATTAGTAATGGCAGGAAGAAACTATGTTTTCAATTACTGGGGAGGTGAAATGCATTAATGAAATACTATAAATTGTTCAAGGTTCTACTCAAATGTTATTTGACCTTGAAATTTCATCTAAATTTTTAAAAATTGCTATTTTTCATCTCCACTTCTATAACGCTATACTCTTTTATAGCACTTACAGTTCTTTCTCATATACCTATCATCCAGGCATCAATAACAGAAATTAATCCTGTTTTCATAGGTTTTGTAGCTCTAGATTCTTAATGGCCTTTGGAGCTCCAGCTTCTGAAATTTCTCCTAACTACCTTCATTTAAGAATTTTATATTTCTTTCTCTCTACTTCCACAATGTGTTGTTCATCTCTCTTTTACAGAATATATAGCTCTTTTTCATATACCTATCTTTCAGACCTCAATGAATGAAATTAATTGTGTTGCAATGGTCTTTGTAGCTCTAGCATCTAATTTGTACAAGTACTGTGGATGTTTTCCTATAAAGAGTTGAGGATAAAAAACACAACATTAACAAATAATGTTAGAATGAGACAATTTCTTCCTAACACACAAAATACAAAATGTGTGTGAAAGGCATACCATATATATATATAAAATGTGTATACATACACATATAATGTGTGTGTGTATATGTATGTGTGTGTGTGTGTTTGTATGTATGTTTATATATACAAAATTTACAAAGGAATGGTTGGAAAATACTGTTTCTTGTTTCTGGAATCCCTCAGAGATGTTCTGTTATTTTCTTTTTAAATGGAGAAAAGAGAAAATATTCTAGAGATACATTTGGAAGACCGGTATCCTGGATCTCTTACCCATAATAGAGGATATGTGGTGGGGCAATAAAACACACAACTGTCTGAGAGAAGTTTCAAGGAAATTGCTTGAAAAGTTATGAAATATTCTTTCACCACTATGGAGAAAGACTGGTGCCTGACGTGCCTGAGAAGGCTAACGTGCACCTCTGGAATCTGACCTCCCTGGAAACTGCTGGTAAAAGAAGGGCTGGGTTGATTACATGTTAGAGGGCAGAGGAGCTGAAAGAGTCATCTTGTTTGGTGTCAGTCTGGGCTCCTAGAGATTGCTGAGACATGGGGGAAGTTTACCATTGGCAAGATATGGCAATGAGGGAGAGAAGAATGTGGTCATCTCTTGCCATGCTTCATAATGCTGACTAGAATTGATGGGATCCTCAAAAGAAAGAAGAGAGTTTGGTAGATATTTAGAAAATTGTCAAACAAGTCCTCCACCAAGATCATTAGAACTGAGGAGAGACAATTACAACAAGAAACCTTGGAGGAAACACTTAGTGTAGCATCAGCCAGTTAGAATTACTCCACCCCTCCCTAACTCTGCGCTATCCTCTGGCTTAATTTCTGTAGGAAGATAAAATACATCTAGCAAATGAGATACGACTGAAACAGGGAAGAGTAGAAAGCAGAACATTCACCTTTTTATTATTACTTAAATCTTTCATCCTGAAAATGACTCAAGCTAGAAGAAAGAAGATTTAACCCAGAGTCAAGTACTAGATAATGATTAACACAAAGGACTAGACATTTTCATTTATCAGCAACTTTGAGACTGCTAGTACCATGGTAGTATTTGAGAATAGACACAGAAAAAAAAATGCTGGTATTTTTATTCAAGGATGAAGATTACCCTCTTTGAATGGAATTTTTGAAAAAAAAAATTTAGAAGACAAAAGAAAAAGTGTATTACATTTTGATTTATCTTGAGTCATAAGAGTTCAAAACAGGTGGTATATGGAACACATGGATGAAATAGTCAGGGAAATCAGCAAAATACCAAATAATCTTATGCACGTAATAAAAAGGGATTCCACATCATGTTGACTAATTATAGAGATAGGTCACAAGTTTGCACATCTGTTATACCATTTTGTTTTTGAAAATTTCTTTTTTTTCAATTAAATTTGTTTGGGTGACATTGGTTAATAAGATTATATAGGTTTCGAGTGTACATTTATATTATACATGGTCTGTATATTACATTGTGTGCCAACCACCAAAAGTCAAATAATTTTCCTTGACAATTTTATTATAACCAAAACTGATCTGATGGCCATTTCTCACAAACTATAGTTTTATCCTAAAGAATGAAATTACTTTGTTTTCAAACATGCATTTATTAGTTGCTCCCCTAGTCCCATATAAAATTCCAGTTAACCATTAAGTCCTATCAATGATGCTTTCTGTTCATCTCCTGGGTTGCATCTTCTCCTTCCCACACCTAATTTCCTTATTTAGCTTTCTATCACCTTTTGCATATATTTACTTTCTAACTGGTCTCTCTTTTTTTCTAATTATATTTTTAATACTGCATCCACTCACTATTCAAGCCTTGTGAATTCAGCATCTGATATTCTGTTTAAACATAATCACCTAAGTTTGTTTATATCCATACAAAAGCTTATTTTTGCCCTAGACATGAATAATAACATATGAATTACAAGTTCTTTAAAAATGTGACCCTTGTTTGCCTATTCATAATCTTTGTCATATCACCAAGCTCCTCAATCACCTTCTGTTCTCTTGACATAGTCTCTTACCACTGTACATTTACCAATGACAGTTTCTAAACCTGAAGTGCAGTAGCCATGGTCTTTTTCTTCATCTGGATAACTCTGTTAATTTTTCAGGACTCAATTTCTACCTCATATCCCCTGTGAAGCCCTGCCTAGTCCCCTGTAATTGAAACACTCACCCATGTCCTCCCACACCACTAAAACTCACTTTTATAAGAAAACATGAAATTTAATGGCACTAGTAAACCTGCTGCCTGTGCCCCCACCCCTAGAGGTAAGTACTAAGGAATCACAGAATATTCTAACACATATATCTCATATCGTGCCAGATATATTTTTTAAACATTACATAGACATTTTTAACATTTTGAGCTATGAAACTAAGAACGCTATTAGAGAAATATGCCCAAAAGAATGATCACTGTTATGATCTTAGGCTTTTAAAAATCAATATGCTATACAAACAATTTATAATTATCACTTTAATCCTTCATAAAAACTTAAGAGGTAAGTAACATTACAGTTCACAATTTACAAATGAGAAACAGTCTTATACAGGTTGAATAATAAAAAAAATATCATCTTTCCAGACTTAAACCACACACATTATGAGTCTATATTACCTTTTACCCCATGTAATCATTTCAGATAATTAATTGTAGCAATTTAAGCAGAGCATTATTAAAACATCAGTGGGCTATCACATTTTAAACAGTACATTTCTCTGAGAAGACCTCAAAGATCAACCAAGTTTCCATTATAACTCTAAGCAACTGAATTCTTTGACATGCTATCTAATGTTTGAAATTGAGTTAATTAGGTTTTGAGGTTATATACCGATATTAGTGAGTATAGTATAGTTTGGGGTAATTTATATTAAGTCAGCCTTTCTAGAAATTATTATTTGTAGTATTAGTTTTCTGGTTAGACTATCTCCAGTGTTTAACAATAAAACTGTAGCCATCAGCAGTGAAAACAAATTATTTAAATTTCTAGTGTCAATAACTTTGATATATGCAATTAGCTTATCTCCCAAAATGTTCCTAGTAACCTGCTTCAAACATCATGGTTTTAAAAACCTAGAAGATTAAGGATCAAAGCATATTTCTATTATATACTGTTCAGTATGTTATTTTTCTTTATATTTAATTCAAACCAATACTAACTATTATAGTGAACACTATTAATATACATTATTAATATCTGTAAGTGGATGGTGATATTTAATTTATATCATTCAATACTGAATATTTATATAATCTATAACCCCTTCTGATTCAATAAATAAAATAAAGTTAGAGACCATCATCCCTGAATGATGCCTCTAGCAGTGTGAAATAGCTATGACTCAAAGGCACCTGGTCTTTTTAATGGACACTGGCTTGAGAAATCTGGATTTTATTGTAATGATCATATACGATGGATAAAAGAATGACAGGCCTATAATTTTAGATGCCTTCCCTTTGAAAAACTTGGATTGAAAGTTCTTATCTATCTAGGCAGTAATACACTCATTGGATGAATTAGAATACACAAATTGATAAGAAATCAAGATTATAAAATAAAGTGAATATTAAAATGTCTGGTTATAAAAAATCTTTAAAATTTAGTTTTGAATAATTATATATGAAAAATGACTTTTTTTCTTTCAATTAGAAGAGTATCTGAAAATCAAAAAAATTAGGGTAGTTTATTTTATAAAATATAAGAAAAGTGGGATTTGCAGATACTAACTGGGATCTTAGATTTGACAGTGTTACCAGAGACATATCTTAAAATATCCCTTGTTGTTTGACATGATTATCTGGTCTAGTTAGTCCCACAAGAATTTATTGTTCTTTTTTAGAGGTGATAAAATGTTTAAACTAGACTTTAAATTTTATCTGATTTTTGAGTAAGCTTTTAAAAATTTCATTGAATATGTTTCCTCACTAAAGTGGAAAATAATTTGTTGTAGTTTTTATTAGTTTCTTTTCGTCTTTTGATTGCAACTGTGTTTATTAAGCCTTGAGATGTAAAAGCAAGCCTTATTTTTATTCAATAAAAATATATTTTATTCTATCTACTGATAAAGAACTAAAAAGGGATTTTTTTTTTTTTTCTCAAGAAAACTGAATGCAGTTTCAGTAGAACTCAAAAAGATCACACCTGGGATTTTTATGTGAATAAGTTGACAGTAATAGAAAAGCTGCTTGACCAGCTGCTCAGGCAAGGTCTCATCTGGTGTTTGAATCTTATTAAAGTATTTCAAGCTTAGTACTGGTCTTTAGTTTTGTCAAATTTAGAAAATAAACAGTTATTCGTAGAAAGGTATTGAGTTCATGCTGAAGTTACCTAATTTATTGTTAGAAAATAAGGCATTAATTTATCATTTATAAATTGAATGATAGATGCTATTTCTAATTTTCAATAGAGTAATTTAGTAATCTAAGTTGCAAGACATGCAAGCTTAATTTTTAGCCCCAAAAAAAAGATGATTATTTATGAAAACATTATGATTTGTTTTTTTTCACAGCTAGAAATATGTTTGTTTAGATAATTGGCATCTCCCCATGCTAGTGATATTTTGTTATACTAATTCACCATTACTCTGTGCCAGGATGCAGCTATGCTATAAATTGATTACTCTAGTTAGTTATTTACTTACTTATTACAGGCACTGTAGTTATTCCTTAATACCCTTTTGTGCTATTTTTTAAAGGAATATTTTTAGTTTATCTTTATTGTTGAAAGTATTATAGATGTTCCCTCTTTTTTCCTCATTGACCCCCCTCCTCCTTGCTCCACTCCTGCCTTCCCCATACTATTGTCTGTGTCTACTGGTTATATATATATATGCATATAAGTTCTTTGGTTTATCTCTACCTGTCTCCCTTTCCTCTTTCCTCTGAGTTTTGTCGGTCTAACAATCAATTTGTACTTCTTAACCCCTTCACCCTTTTCACCCATCCCACCAAACCCCTCCCATCTGGCAACCAAGAAAATGTTATCTGTATCTATGTGCCTGTTTCTGTTCTGCTTGTTCATTTTGTTCATTTTTTTTGTAGATTCTATTGTTGATAGATATGTATTTATTGCCATTTTAATGTTCATATTTATTCTTCCTCTTGTTCTCCTTCTCTTCCCATTCCTCCTCCTCCTCCTCCTCCTCCTCCTCCTCCTCCTTCTTCTTCTTCTTCCTGGAAGACCCTGCAACATTTCATATAATACTGGTTTGGTGATGATGAACTCTTTTAGCTTTTTTTGTCTGGGATATAATCTTGGTTGTCAGTCATTGTGTTTTTTTATTTTTTATTTTTGAATATTTCTTGCCATTCCCTCCAAGCCTACAAAATTTCTTTTGAGAAATCAGCTGAAAGTCTTATGGGTGCTCCATTGTAGGTAACTAACTGCTTTTCTCATGCTGCTTTAAGGTTCTCTTTTTGTCTTTAACCTTTTTTGTTTTAATGATGATGAGTCTTGGTGTGAGCTTCTTTGGGTTTATATTGCTTGGGACTGTGATTTCTGAACTTGTGTGTCTGTCTTCTTCAACAAGTTAGGAAAGTTTCTTGTCATTTTTTTTTAAAATAGGTTTTCAATTTCTTTTTTTCTCTTCTCCTCTGGCACCACCATGATGTGAATTTTGCTATACGTGAAACTGTCCCAGAGGCTTCTTACAATATCCTCATTTTTTTTAAATTACTTTTTTCATTTTGTTCTTCTGATTGGTGTTTTTTGCTACTTTATATTCAAAATTGATGATTTGCCTCTCAGTTTTACCTACTCAACAATTAATTCTCTGTAAATGATTCTTTATTTTGGTTAGTACATCCTTCATTTCTGACTGCATATCCTTCATTTCTGACTGGTCCTTTTTTTATGCTCTTGATATCCTCATTAAATACCTTGAGTATCCTTATAGCTAGTGTTTTGAACTCCACATCTGTTAGATTGCATATCTCCATTTGGTTAGTTCTTTTCCTAGATTTTTGTTCTGTTCTTTCATTTGGGACATGTTTATTTGTCTCCTTATTTTAGCTGCCACCCTGTATTTGTTTCTATGTATTAGGTAGAGCTGGTATGTCTCTTAGGCTTGATGGGGTAGTTTATTGTAGTAGGTGTGCTGTAGGGTCTGGTGTCACCAGCCTCCCTGATTATCCCAGGTGAGCACTCAAGGTGCATACTCCATGTGGACTGTACACCCTTTAGTCATAATTGAATCTTGATTGATCTGTCACATCAGTGACAGAGGTTTCTTACAATATTTTCAGGGGGATTTACTGAAGCTAATCAGCTGCAAGGACTGGCTATGACAACTGACCACCAAACTCTGACCACCTTGGAGGATCAGCAGTGTAGGGGCCCACCACACAGACCAAGACTTAATTCAGAAGGGCACTGGTATTCACTGAGTCCACCCCGTGAAAGTGTCACTTATGGAGGTGGTTGAGCGATGGGGTTTCAATGTGATCTGAAGCTGTCCACTGGGTGTGTTGGCTCTGGGGCTTCCCAGGAGATGCAGACCAAGGTCATCCACTGCCTGTGTTCAGCCCTGGGCTACCAGACCTAAGCTCCTAAGCTATCTGCAGATGGCTGCTCATTGTGCTGAGTTCGAAGGTGCCTAGGCAAGGCCAAGCTGTAAACCAAGGCTGGCTGCTGCTAGTGCCAGGCCTGCAGCCGCTTAACAAGAGGTATGGGGCTCACTGAGGCCAGATGCTAGTTGTCTGAGAGATTTTAGGACAATCTAAAACATGAGCTCGGACAGATCATTCCTACTGTAAAGTCACCGGAAATAGTTGAGTGGGCCCAAAAGTTGGTTGGGGAAGGGTCTCAAGGAATCACCAGTGTGACAAACAGTGTGAGCCAGGTTGCTAGAGTCCCGGATATGAGGTATGTCTGCAGGGAGAAGGGCTCACCAGAGGAGCAATGGCCTGTACCCGCACTACTGTCAAGGAGAAAGCTGATTCTCCTGCTCTTCCCCCAATGCCAAACACCGCAGTTCTTCCCTGAATGTTTCTGGTGCCTTTTAAGCTGCCTTAAGGAGCCTGAAGGGAGCAAGTCTAAGTAAGTCCGTGCACAGGCTTTTTAAGATGAACTGCCTGGGACTGCAGAAGCCTCAGCCTCCCTCAGTCTCAATTTCTGTTTGTTTTTATAGTCAGAGTTATAGTCAGGTAATTCTCTTCCTGGCACTGGAAACCTGATCTGCGGGTCCTGGTATAAAACGGGAACCCCTTGCTCCTAAGAGAGGACTTTCACAGCTGAGGTATCCCTCCTGAATTTTGTCTGCCACAGGTGAATGTGGGACCAGCTCTTCCACACCTCTGCCCCTCCTACTAGTCTTGATGTGGCTTCTTTAATTTCATAGTTGTAGGACTTCTATTCAACTTGCTCTCAGGCATTTGTAAATGATGATTGTTCTACAGTTTAGTTGTAATGTGGTTGTGAGTAGAGGTGAGTACCGTATATATCTACACTGCCATCTTGGCCACAAGTCAATTAATTTCATTTTTAAAAAACTTTTTAGATTACCATATTTGATGGGAATTTGGAGCATTCCCACAGTCTTTTAAGGAACTATGTGGATACCCCTGGTCATATGACTCTGGCCATAGGCTTTTTCTACAGTTACCTAATTACTTTCTATTTATGCTTATTTTTATTTTTTTATTAATTGATTTTTTTAAGAAAGAAAGAGGGATGGAGAGGAAGAGAGAGAGAGAGAGAAACATCAATGTGATTACAAACATTGATGTGAGAGCAAACTTCAATTGGCTGCCTCTTGTACACCCTTGTATTGGGGATTGAACGCACAAGCAGTCATATACCTTGATCAATAATGGAACTGACAATCTTTTGGTGCATTGCAAAATGCCCATCCAACTGAGTCACACGGCCCAGGGTGCTCACTCTTATTGAATTCAAATTCATCAGGTAAAATTTAGTAATAAATTAAATTTTGAAAGTGTGTTCTATTTGACTCACTGTTAGTTCTGTGCATGAATAACCTCCCAAATACATTCACTCTGCCAATATTCAGTTGGTTTCATTAAGATGCTCCTAGAATATTTAATGCAAGTTTTATTACATAGTAGTTCTTTGTTTAATGTTTTCATTCTCTATTTTAATTTCCAAAAATAAATTTAATTTCAAAGGATTCTTCCTCATCTCCAATATTAGGCTAACATCCACAAAGCAAGATGATTTTAGAGTGAAAATTTCCTCTTACCAATTATGTTTATGGCAAGCCATAGAGATGATTATTCAGAAAATAAAAAGTTGATTCTAAACTGTATAAAAGTTTATGAAGTAAAGCATAAAGGTCTCATATCAAACTATTCAAATGCCTATATGCTTGAGGTAATGCCATTAACTCTTTCTTATGTATCATGATAATCTTATATACATATAGAACATATATATGACTAGTTTTTTAAGGTACATAAAAAATGATCATTCTATGCAACAATTAAATGACCTTTTTGCATTTAACCATATATAATTTGATATTTTCACATTAATATTTATAAATCTACTTTATTTTTTAAATAGTTATTTAGTATTGAATTGTATAGAAGTAACAATCAGTTCCACATAAGTAACTTATTTCAGTTTTTTTTTAAATCTTAGAATTAATGTTGTAATAAGCAATCTTATTCAAATATCTTGATAGGTTTGTTCCAATTTATCTTTAGGGCTTCTTTTTAAAAGACAAATTTATGAGACAAGAAATATGCATGCAAGTTTCAAATTTTGACTGTCAAATCAAGCATCAAATAAGCTTTGTTTGTTTATATTCTACCCACAAAATACCAGAGACCTGTTGTCTCATATATTCTTAAACATTTATTGTTTTTGAACTCGGGTAAAAACTGGCACAAAATGTAGTTCAGTCATATCTTACTAAAACATATGCCATTACTACACAGGGACAATATATCATCTTCTTTACCTTCCTTTTTTTTTTTCTTTTTTTCTCTTATTTTTTCTTATTATCATCTTTTTTTTTTTTTAAATGTTATATATAGTATAGCATACTACTTAATGAGCAAAATTTATTATATATTTTTATTTTATAATTTTAATTATAAAATCTATTTATTTAAAAAATCAGAAGTTAGAAGTTATAGTGAATGTTTTCATAAGATTTTCCTTTGAAATTACCATACAAAGTACAATATTAATGACTATAACAACAGACTTGGAAAAGCAAAAATATTAAAGTTATGCTATTGGATAGTTATCTAATCTTTTGCTGTAAGGTTTCTAAATCCCCCCCCCCCTCACACCCCACACACACACAACACTGTATAATACATGTGTATATATAATTCACATTTCCCTTAAGGGTTCTCTGAAATAGGAAAAATGATTCTTGTATATAAAAAAGTAGAACTGTTTATGCATTCTTTTAAAATTTATTTTTCATTGACTTTAGAGAGAAATTAAGGGAAATGGGGAGACAAAGAGAAACATCCATGTGAGAGAGAAATATCAACAGGTTGCCTGCTGCATGTACACCAATTAAGGATCAAACCCATAACCTGGGCATGTGCCTTGATCAGGAATCAAACGGGCAATGCCCCAGTGCATGGAACAAGCTCAACCAAGTGAACCACACCAGCCAGGAGGTTTATGCCTTTTTTTAATGATTACTTAGATGTATGTCTATCTAAAACATCAATGGAGTAAGAATATAGAGAGAGCACTATTTTGTTACTATTATGGTTATTTTGAATGTGTCTAATACTTGATGAAAAGAAGGGATGTGAAAGTTATTTTAAAAACCTGAATAGACACTTTTCCAAACAGGACATAAACATTTCCAAGAGACATATGAAAAAATGCTCAATGTCAGTAATTATCAGAGAGATGCAAATTGAAATGATTATGAAGTATCACCTCACACCTGCCAGAATCACTGCCATCAACAAATCATCAAACAAGTGTTGGCAAGAGTGTGGAGAAAAGAGGACTCTAGTGCACTGCTGGTGGGAATGCAGACTGGTGCAGCCACTATGGAAAACAATATGGTGTTACCTCAAAACATTAAAAATTGAACTTTCTTTTGACCCAGTGATCCCACTTCTAGAAATATGTCCTAAGAAGCCTGAAACACCAACCAGAAAGCATATATGCACTCTTATTTTCATAGTAGCACTATTTACAATAGCTAAGCTCAGGAAAAAGCCCAAGAGTCCATCAGTGGATGAGTTTATTTAAAAAGCTCTGATATATTTACACTATGGAATACTACACAGTCTTCAGAAAGATAGATCTCTTACCATTTGAGTCAACATGGAGGGACCTGGAGAGTATTATATTAAGCAAAATAAGCCTATCAGAAAAAGATAAATATCACATGATCTTACTTATTTGTGGAATTATATTGAAACAAATAAGCCGATGCACAAAATAGATTCAGAGATATGGAAGTAAGGAAGAAACTGGCAAACCTCAGAGGGAGGGAGTGTGTGGGGACAGAAATAGATAAACCAAAGAATTTATATGCATATATGCATATCCAATAGACTCCCACAACAGTGTCTGTGAAGGTGGGGGTGAGGGGTAGGAGAAGGGAAGAGGGTTTCAAAACGGAAAGAGGAGAGACATCTGTAATGGAAAAAAAATAATAAATTAAGTATTAAATAATAACTTAAGAAATATGATAAATTAAATTTAGTTTTAGATTCATGAAAATTATATTTTGAAGACTCAGAAGGAGCAATCAGATTGTTATGTTTTAAATAGTTTGCTCAGATTACATAACACATTATTCGGGCTGCTTAGTACCCTCATGGGGTTAATTTATTCATTGTTTTAATTTAAGGGTACATTTTTGTAAATAGACTATTTTGATGGCTAATCTGGTGTGTTTATTTACACAGCAATAAATACAATATTGCCACTTGGCAGATGCAATAGTAGGAAGTACAAAATATGTATACAGAGAGATTTTAAGGATTTTTTTCCTCCAGAGCTGATATAGTAGACAAGTATAATACTACTTTGATATTGTTTGGTAAAGTGTCAAAATTAACACATAATGTTCTGTTTAACTGGTAATGTAAACCAAAATTGAACCATGCACCTAAGCAATCATTCTTGGTTTAAATTTCTACTAACTACTGAAACTGCGAATCCTTAAATGGAAAGGATATCTGAATCTAATTCTCAGGAATAAGGTTTGCATTGCCAAGTCCATTTCAGAAAGCTTTACAAAAGGTTTAATGTTGCATAAACTTGCTCAAAGTTACAACTGTAGGCAACAAAATTTCAGACATCGTACTCAGCAGAATTTTCACTGATACATCACCTAAGGCAATAGAAACAAAGGAGAAAATGAACACATGGGACTACATCAAACTCAAAAGCTTCTGCACAGCGAATGATACAATCATCAAAATGGAAAGGCTACCCACTGTATGGGAGACCATAATTGACAATGATATATCAGATAAGGAGTTAATTTCCAATATATATAGAGTGCTCATACAACTCAACGAAAGGAAGACAAAGAACCCAATTAAAAAATGGGCACAGGAACTAAATAGACACCTCTCCAAACAAGACATACAAATGGCTAAGAGACATATGAAGAAATGCTCTTCATCACTAATCATCAGAGAGATGCAAATTCAAACAACAATGAGGTATAACCTCACACCTGTCAGAATGGCCGCCATCAACAAATCATCAAACAACAAGTGTTGGCGAGGGGTGTGGAGAAAAGGAGACTCTAGTACACTGTTGGTGGGAATGCAGACTGGTGCAGTCACTATGGAAAACAATATGGTTTACCTCAAAAAATTAAAACTTGAACTATCATTTGACCCAGTGATCCCACTTCTAGGAATATAGCCTAGGAAGCCTGAAACACCAATCAGAAAGAATATATGTACCCCCATGTTTGTAACAGCACTATTTACAATAGCTAAGATCTGGAAACAGCCCAAGTGTCCATCAGTAAACAAAGGGATAAGAAAGTAGTGGTACATATACACAATGGAGTACTATGCAGCTGTAAGAAAGAAAGATCTCTTGTCCTTTGAGACTACATGGAGGGACCTGGAGAATATCATCCTGAGTGAGGCAAGCCAAACAGAGAAGGACAAATATCATATGATCTCACTTATTTGTGAAATATAGTGAACATAACAGTCTGAGGAATGGGGTAGTCCCAGAGACGTGGAGGTGGGGTACAGACTGACAATCCCCAGAAGAGGGGATGGTGGGGGAGAGATAAACCACAGAACTTATATGCATGTATGCGTGAACAGTGGACATGGACAACAAACTGGGGACAGGGCGGGGAGGGAGGAGGAGGGAGGAATCAGTGGGCAAAAAAGGAGAAACATCTGTAACAAAAATTAATAAAAAAGAAAAAAAAAATACTTGTTAAAACATAATTAAACATTGTTAAGACTAAAAAAAAAAAGCTTATTTTTTCTTTAATAGTTTTTTTAACATGATGTTTATGTTTTAAATGTTAGTAAACCTTGCAGAAAAGCAGGTCATCTAAAAATTCTATAAGACTTTATTTTGTTCTGGCTAGCAGGGATAGGAAACCTATAATGCATAAAGAGCAAGATCTAGAGAAAAATGATTCTTAATGCAAACATTTATTTCATTTATCTATCAATTTCTTTTCTGCTGTTAATAAATATCTATGGAAAAATAATGAATATTTTATTATCTATATTGTAGTAATGCTTTCACAGTATATACATATGTCATAACTTAACAATATGTACATTTTAAATATGTACACTTTATGAAATGTCAAAAAAGATGAAAAAATAGACATAATAATATTTGTTTGGATTTTTGTTTGTTTGTTTTTAAGCACTAAAAACCAAATTTCCCCCAAATCCTGTGGAAACCTTGATGCATAAACAGATTTTATATATATATATATACACATTCTATGCACTGGAGGGAAGATGACTTTGTAGCTGTTTCCTTTCCCTTGTGCAAGCTCCCTGTGACAGGCTCCTGATGGCAGTGTGCTTTTTACCTATTGTAGAATCCAAATATGTTACTCTGTCCATGGAGGACATAAAGCACAATCTTTTGTAAAAATAATTTCAATAATTTATGCTTAAAAGTTAAAGGTTTGATACTTAAATGCCTAAGCTCCAACTCTGGCCAAATAATCATTTATAAAACCTAACTTTCTATAGTAACTATGTGTAACTAACAGGATCCTCAGCATTCTTTATGAATAATCCATAAATTCCTTAAGAAGTCTTTTAAACATGACTTTTATTTATAGATGAGAAGTTAAAGATTTTGAGAGATTATGTGATTTATACAGTCATATGAGTAGTAATTAAAATAGCCAAGATTCAGTCAATACCTGTCTCCTCCAAATTCTATTCTTTTATGACTTGTGTACATATGACCATATTCTAACTGTCAAAGACACCAAGATATCGACTCTTAGAACATTAGAGTTGAAAAAAAAAAAGCAAAAAACCTAACAGTTGTTATAAAAAAGGTCTTATCCACTGAGAACTTGCACATAGGTATGAAAAATAATAATAGTGTGTGAATTAGAAGATCCTTAATTATGTTTGTTTATTTTTGGTTGGTTGGTTACTCTTCAGTAGAATTAGTTTCCTGAAACAGGGATATTAGATAGAAAACATTATACTTTCTTTTCTATTCTTAGTTTTCTCTCTTATCCTCTATAATACCCTTATTCCCTAAACTGTCACTGCAAAAGTAATTTTGACTGGAGATAATTTTTTTATTTTATTTTATTTAATGACAACAGAACCATGTCTACAAAAAATATGTTGGAAAAAGTAAGTTGAATCTATAGTTCTATAGTAAATGTTAAATGGGCTAATAAAATTAAAACTGCTTTTAGATTTTAAAGGACTCAGAAAGTTTATTAACCTTCAGTATTTCTCAAGAACATAGTGAGTTAACTTTTTTTGTCCTTATTTAAAACTTAAAGTCACTTAATGCAAAAAGTGTGCATTATATAGACATTCTGTAATTTCTGTTAGTGATCTTCTTACTCACATTTCAGTCTGTATTTTCTCTACAAGTTAAATAGAGTTAAATAACAAACACAGAAATACATTTACACAGAAATCTACAAACATTTTCTCAAACACACAGCTTGCTCTCTTACAAATATGTGTCAGCACTACTAATTTATAATTTGTAATTTTAAATTCTTAATGCCTACTGAACTTTTAGTATTGATTAATACACTGAGACAAATGTATTTTTTAAAGTGGAAAAACTGATCTATTCAGAATAGGTTTATATATTTTTTACCCAAGGATAAAAATCATTCTTCATTTCATTTTCTACCTTGACAACCTCAACATAGAAATGTAGCCTTTAAACAAAGATAAAAAGTAATATAAATAACCAAGAAGAATTTTTAAAGAGTACATGCTGGAATCTCAAATATTGATCTCAACAAAGTAAGTGGACAACACCTTGATATAGAAAGAATGAAAAGCAGGTGAGAGCCAGAGAATTGGCAAGATATTAGTTCTCACAAGTGGAACACATCTTGCAGAGAAAATTCAAGATGGAAAAGTTGAAAGTGCAGAGAGATTTTAAAGTGAAACTAAGGGACTTGTGGTCCAATCATCTTATTTTAAAAGTATAAGGTGATGCCATCAGCCAAGAATACAGTTTTGAGGAATGTTATAGAGAGGAGTAACACTCAAATGGTTGAAGTTTAGATCTAGTTTATGTCTAAACAGAAGATTTGAGAAAGTCACCCAATCCCCCCAGATTAGTTTTCTTTATGTGTTCATTAAAATTTGGTCAATTCCAGTGATCGCTTGGTTCTAATCACAGGACTGCCCTGAATCCATCCCCAGAGTTTATTTTAGGCAGAATTCACTGTAGCAAGTTACTTGCAAACTTGTTTCCAATTCTAAATTACCAGTGTATTTCCCAGGATAGGTTTTATTTGAACATTACAAAATCAAGAGGTATTTCAGTCCACAAAATCAGAATATAATAAAGGCTTAAAAAAACAAAAGAAATAAAAGTACACTGAGGCTGTCATCCTGGATACATTATCCCTGATAACTGGCGCACCACCCACCCAATCACCAAGTCCACAAACTTGGCAATCATTCTAATCCTGTTTTTCTTCTCTATTCACTTTCCTTATTACTACTAAACACTCACATGTAAACAAGGGCCCAGTCCTGATAAATTCATTTACCTGTCAAATTGGCCCTGTCCCCAATCCAAAAGTTAATGCTAATTCCCCTGCCTCCAATCTCACAATTTATATTATTTTTTGCATGACTAAGAGAGAGAGAGAGATCTTTCTGAAAATCAAATTGGAGCTCACAAACACTAGCATAAAACCTTCAATTGTTTCCCATTTGGTAGAGCCATGCTGCCCTATATGGTAATGACAAATTACATGTGACTCCTGAGCACTATGAATGTGCTAGCTCAAATTAAGGTGATCTGTACATATAAAATACACAGTGCATTTCAAAAAATTAGTAGGAATGAAAAAGAAAACTGTATCATTAATTTTGTATTTTGATTATTAACTATTTCTTAATATTTTGGATATGCTGGGTTAAATGAAGTATTACTTAAAATAATTTTGCCTGTTTCTTTTTATTTTTTTAAATTTTGTAAAACTAGAGAATTTAAAATTACTCATGTGGCTTGTATAACATTTCTATTGGACAGTGTGTTTTGCATAACTGGTAGCCGATTTTAGAAGACCAAATGAAAACTGAAAATGTTTGTACTCTGTTCAAAATGCAGCAAAAGTTCTCTTAAAGGTATTAAAATATTCTCTCTTCTGCAGTCTCTCTATCAGCCTGTCATGGAGTGTCTCATTTGTTATTTAATATTTCACTCCCTTCAGCATGTGTAAGTATCTGTAAATACACTTTTGGGCAAGGTCAAGTGCAGACCCCATGACTTAGCACATGTGCTGGCTACCAGTTGCTGAGTTACTCCTCCTGACTGCACTGGTTAGACACCAGAGAAGTTAGTTAAGTCCTGTAAGACAATGTCAAACAGTGAGTTATGGTTCATTGGTATGTCAAAAATAAATTTATTAATTTTAATATCAGCAGTTCAATAAGATCAAATGGAATATAATATATCAGAAAAAAAGTAGTAAATAAAGTTTTAGCATACATAGAAACTAGTAAAATATTAGTATTATTATGTAACAGTTTTTGTGTTAGTGTGTGTGAGTATGAGAGGTCATAATATAAAAAATGTATTCATTCCAGCCAGATAGGGGGAACCCTCTGATGGTCTCCCCATCAACCTGTCTGAATTCCTGTTAGAACTTTGTTGCATCTAAGATTGTCATACCCAACACTTCATCTTTTACTCTCTCCATTGAGGTCAGACCTGCATTTCAGTCTGGCAGCCTTCACTGCTTACCCGAGCTCACTCACCTGTTTCCTTCATGGGATCTCCCATATTATCTTGCATATCTAATCCTGTCTTGGGGTCTGCTTCTTAGAGGGTCTGAACTAACACAAAGTGATACCAAAATAGTTTTAATATATTAAAAAGAAGGCTGAAAGCTCAACTCTTAAAAAAATAACATGGTGGCAGGCAAGACTTGAGAGAGGGTGAGTATGAGGGAGGGTGAGCAAATGCAAGAGAGAGTATGAGTGGATATAAGTGTGGATGAGCAACTGAACAGCAGTGAAGAAAATTAAGCAGACAGTTCCAGTCCTTTGGATGGGAGAATAGCCTGCTACCATTGTGTGCTGCTTAGAAGGGTGCTTCTCCCCACCCTGGCTTTCCTTGACATTTTTGAAGATCTGCAGGGTCCTCCTTGGTAGGGTTCATTGCCTCATGGCCAAAAGTGTGCCTTGCACCATAGGACCATCAGCCTCTACTGTGCCAACAATGGCCTGCACACAGTAGCTGAGCTATCAGGCACCTGCACAAAGCAGCAGCTATAGGATTTGGGATACAAGTCCTGCCCTGCAGCAACAACAGTGGCTCAGGATCCAAACCTTGACAAAAACAGCAAAGCTTCAGACCCATGCACTCTAGCAGCATACCAGCCAGACCCACACACCCTAGAAGAACTTACAATGATGCACAAACATGAGCCACCAGCTGACAATCTTCCCAGATCCACAATAGACAAGAGGCTCTGACCCAGATGGCCATGCACTGGCCCAGAACCACTGACCCCACAGACCCTACAGCAGCAAGAGCCACCTGTACTGTCTCAGCAGCAGCCACTCACAGATGCCAACACCCTTGGGTGACTGGATTGGATCTGAGCTTTTATCTGGTTCAACTGATGCCTCTGGATGCACTAAACTGCCAGTGTGACCTGGTACACTCCTACTACCAGACCAGGGAAATGATGATACAAAAGAACAACCCCTAAATGAAAAAAAAAAAAAGGAGGAATTGCCAGAAAAAGAACTAAATGAAACAGAGGCAAGCAATTTTTCAGATAAATAATTCAAAATAATGTTAGTAAAGGTGCTCAAACAATTTAGTGAGAAGTACAAGCAACTTAATGAGAACTATAAATAACTCAGTGGGAGCTTGAAAATAGAGGTAGAAGTCATTAATAAGAATCAAACAGAAGTGAAGAATGACATAGCTGAAATAAGGAACACCTTGGAAGGATTCAGTAGTAAATTAGAAGCTGAGGACTGAATCAGTGAGATAGAAGACAAGTTTTAGGAAAAAAAAACACCCTAATTAGAGCAGCAAGGAGGAGCATCTAAGGGAGTTTTGGCACAATATGAAATGTAACAACATTTGCATTATAGGAGTACCAGAAGGAGAAGAATCAGAGAAAGAAATAGAGAATCCATTTGTAGAAATAATGACAGAAAACTTCCCTAACCTGGTGGGAAAGAAAAAAAGACACAAGTACAGGGAAGGCAAAGAGTCGCAATAAAGATGAACCCATAAAGATCCACACATAGACACATCATAATTAAAATGGCAAAGGTTAAAGACAAAGAAAGAACCTGAAAAGTAACAAGAGAGAGACAGAAAGTTACCTAAAAGGGAGCACCCATTAAACTGTCAGCTGATTGCTCAAAAGAAATACTTCAGGCCAGAAGGGAGTGGTATAAAATATAAAAAGTAATGAAAAGCGAGGTACTGAATCCAAGACTACTCTATCCAGTAAAGCTATTATTTAAAATAGAATATGAAATAAAAATCTTAATAGACCAAAACAAAGCTAAAGGAGTTTACCACCAAACCAACATTGCAAGAAATGCTAAATGAAGAAGAAGAAGAAGAAGAAGAAGAAGAAGAAGAAGAGGAAGAAGAAGAAGAAGAAGAAGAAGAAGAAGAAGAAGAAGAAGAAGAAGAAGAAGAAGAAGAAGAAGAAGAAGAAGAAGAAGAAGAAGAAGAAAACATGGAGGAGCATGAGGAGAAGGAGACAATGGCAGAGAGGAACGCAAGCATGATGAATATAAATGGCAACACATAAGTACCTATCCATAATAATCTGAAAGATAAATGGCTTAAATCATCTAATCAACAGATATAGGGTAGCTGAATGGATGAGAAAGCATGATCTATATATATGCTGTCTACAAAAGACCCACCTCAGAACAAAAGACTCACACGGGACGAAAGTGAAGGAATGGAAAAAAATTTTGCGTGCAAATAGAAAAAAAAAATTTGGGGTAGCAATACTCGTATATAATAAAATACACTTCAAATGAAGGCCATAATAAGAGACAAAGAAGGTCACTATGTAATATTAATAGAATCAATCTAACAAAAGGATATAACTCTGGTAAACATATATGTATCCATTATAAGATCACCAAAATATATTTAAAAACTGCTAAAGAACTTTAAGGGAGAGGTTGACAACAATACAATCATAGTAGGGGATTTTAACATCTCACTGACATCACTGGATAGATTTTAGACAAAGAATCAACAAGGAAACAGAGACTCTAAATGACACACTAAATTAGATGGATTGATTTGATATTTATAGAACATTTCACCCCAAAGCTACAGGATACATATTCTTATTAAGTGCACACGGGACATTCTCAAAGACAGACCGCATGTTAGGACAAAATTAAGTCTTTACAAACTCAAGAAGATTAAAATGATATCAAGCATCTTCTCAGATCACAATGGCATGAAACCGTGACAGGTACCTCTCACTGACACCAGAGAAGTGTTATTCAACAACCCCCTGAGTCAGAGGAAACAGGCTGCCCCCAACTTCTATCTTCTCCTGTCATATAAATGAATTGTAAATCCATTTGTAATATGAAGCATATTTATTAAAACAAGTGAATTTGTTAAAAAGTTAAAACATGCACAGCATTAATGAAGCAAAGCAAGGAAACTTATATCTGGCTTATGAAGCACAGCTGGGCTGTCAGCTGATCTGAAGAGCAAGTGAGGTGGATGATTTAGCCTTAAATACCCTCCTGTCTATAAATTTTTGAAAACAATTCCTCTGCTAGATATTCTGGAACAGATTAACTCTAAGAGTCTCCCCTTTTCTTTTTTATGGTTTTCCCACAATTTATGGGAAGTACCTGGCTATTTTTATATAAACTCCGTTTTTTCTCCTCCTCCCTGCTGTTTTAATAACTTCAGGATGATTTGTACTAAGTGGTCTCTGATTCTTCCTCCTTCTCTCCCCTTCCATTCCCCCTCCTCTCCTGGATTATTTTCTGAGAAGGAGAGATTTTAATGCTTTTTTCTAAAGATAAGGCCCTGCTGCAAGTGGCCTGCAAAGGTTTTGGCTTGAACTAGCTTGCCTCAGTTTTTCTATTCCACATGTCCCAGAATTTATCTAAGTTTTCATTGTCCTACAACATTCCCTCTCACAGATTTCATCCTTAAAATATTTTAGGGTTGATAGGGAGGATGATTCATCTTCTTTAATAATTTTTTTTTTTTAATCCTCACCCGAGGACATTTTTTTCTTTTTTCTTTTCAGATAGCGCATGAGGGAGAGAGAGGAAAAGAAAGAGAAAGAGAGAAAGAAACATCGACATGAAAGGGACACATCGAGTGGCTGCCACCCGCATGGCCCAACCAGGGCCGGGGACAAACTGCAACCGAGGTACATGCCCTTAGCAGGAACCGAACCTGGGTCTCTCTGGACCGCAGGCCGACACTCTAACCGCTGAGCCAAACTGGCCAGGGCTGATCCATCTTCTTCAATTGCTTCATGCTGATGATTGGTCACAGTCCCTACCTGTGTCAAGATATGGAATTATCTTTCCCTGTCTGATCTAAAGGACACGAGGGAGTAGGATTTGATACTGGAGCAGAGAGGTCATTGTTTGATTCTTCTAAGGTGAGAAAGGGCTGGAATCCCTGAAGCATCATCATTTTGACATGGAGCTGCTGTTTCTTAGAAGTGACAAATTACAAGAAGTTTAGAGGAGTGGAGGATAATTATATTAATTTCCAGTTACTATATTACTATATACTATTACTATATACTAAAACCTATCTGTAATAGGTTTTTATTTCTTTTCTTGAAGAGGAGTTTGAAGAGGAGTTTGAGGTCCTTGATGGTTTTAGAAGAGTAGGTGTCAGGTTGAGGTTCCTGTGGGGATTTACAAGAAATAGGTTTAATTTGAGATAAGTGAACCTGTAACTGTTCCTTTAGGTGTATGAGAGCAATGGGTAACATAGTCACCCAGGACTTTGAGGTTTTGGGCATAACTTGGCTAGAGTCCTTTTTCTAAAACCTGGTATCTGTAGGTGGTTGAAACCAGCTATTCCTAAAATCCTCAAAGTGATTATTTACTTCGTGGGACCCACAGAGCCACTATGGCTCATTTTTTTTGGAGTGACTGGGTCCTGGGTCTTGGGGTAAGTAAGTACCATAGGTATTGGACCTTCTGGGAGGTTATTTGGGACTTTTTGTTAGTATTAGAAATGAACAGGCCATTAACATATTATAGAGGGTCCCTTTGGTCAATTGGAGTTTTCCCAAATCCCTTGGCTAAAGTATTTTTCAAACAAATTGGGAACCATCCCTAAGCCCTGAGGAAGCATGAGTTATGTAAATTGACAATTTTTTCTAGTCTGGGGGTTTAATCTGTTCAAATGCAAATAAGTACTGGGAGTCAGGATGAAGGGGGATGTGGAAGAGACAAATTTTTAATTTAATACAGTAAAATATTTGGCTTGGCATTTTAGCAGCTTCAGTTTAAAAGTATTTTCTTTTATTTCCTTTTACAAGGGGAAGAGTATGCCCTCCCCCACAGCTTTTGTAGTCTGGCTAAGGGCACCACTTATTTCTTATCTTTGTTAACCCTTACAGAGATTGGAAAAGAGGTGGGCTTTTTCCTAAGACTGCAATAGTTCCTGGGTCTCCAGCCTCTTATATTTTAAAGGTGCCACATTCTTTCTTTTACAAGGAGCAGGGTGGAGGAGTTTGGGGGGGGGTGGCCCCCTTCCTTGTGGCTTCTGCAGCTTGCTGTAGCTCAGGCCCTCTAAGAGAATTTTGAGCATTTAAAAGACTCACTCTTTTATATGTTTTTCTTGAATTATCTTAACCTTGTTTATATATATATTTTTTTAATTTATTTTTTTATCCTCACCCGAGGACATTTTTCCATTTTTTGTTCAGATAAAGCAGGAGGGAGAGAGAGGAAGAGAGAGAGAGAGAAACATCGATGTGAAGGGACACATCGAGTGGCTGCCACCCGCACGACCAACCAGGGCCGGGGACAAACTGCAACCAAGACACGTGCCCTCAGCGGGAACCGAACCCGGGTCTCTCTGGACCGCAGGCCGACGCTCCAACCGCTGAGCCAAACCGGCCAGGGCAACCTTGTTTATATTTTTAATTATCCAGGAGTTTAGACTAGGTAAGGTGTCCCTCCCTAATAAGGGAATGAGACATCTCAGATTTATAAGAAAGGCATGACTAAAAGTGAGATTCGTAAGGCAGCAACCTAGGGGTTGAGTGAAATGGCAGTGTTAAGGATGCCCATTCATTCCAGTGATCAAACTGGTTATGGAAGAAAGAGGCCCTGGTGAGTGAGGAAGAACAGAGCAAGCATTTCTTGTGTCTAATAAAAATGTCTCTGCCATGTCAAGAGTCACCTTTGGCTTTGTCCCTTCAATGATGATGTTCTTGTGGTGGTGGGGAGGGGGTCAACTGGAACATTTGGTCCCTGTCAGTTCAAGGTCATTGTGGGGTTAGGTTGTGGTCCAGAGATCCTCCAGCCCTGAGACAGTCCCTCTTCCAGTGGCTGAACTTGCAACAGAGGGGCATGGCCTTTGAAGAAGCCCCTTCCCAGAGCATTCCATTTTCCAGTGCCCCTCTTTTCTGCAGCAATAACATTGGCCCTTTGACATTCCTTGTATTCAGGGATTTGGATGCCCTTGAGGTGACATGTGGCTTAAACTGAGCCATTCGTTTCTATGGGCTGGCTTTTTTGCTCTTCTTTGGCCTATCTCAAACAATGAAAGTTATTTCTATCAGTTGCTCAGTGGGGGCTCTGGGATCCTAAGGTTTGTAACACTTCTTTTTCATTAATGTCTGGGGCTGTCAGTTGGATATAATGCATCCCCAAAGTTCTTGGCTCTTAATAGACCTAAAGAACTCCTTTAACAGGCTTTCTTTTTATTACTTTCCTCAGAGATAACATGTTAGGGTCTGAGTGATAATGAGCTTCCTTCATTCTTGGATAAATTTGCCAGGGTCATGTGTAAAACTCCTCAGCCTGTCCTCTATGCCTATTCAATCTTGCATGTTAAATGAAACGTGAATTCTTATTAGTCTCCCCTTTCCTGGGGCTTCCCTCAAAGAGAAGAGTAGAGGTAGTATTTTTTATCTTCTTTTGGAATGTGTTGCTTTATCCTCCCCAATTAGGGTGGTGTTAGTTCTGGGCAACTCATTTTTGAGGTATTATAGCTGGAGTGGAGCATTCACTCTCAAGATTTAATTCCTTCTTTGCTATGGCTGCTAAGAGTACAGGATCTACCTTTCAATTCTTCTATAATTTGGAGTTATTTCTCAGGGCCATAAAGACCTGAATATACAGTATTTCAGTCCATTTGTCCTGCCTTCAGCAGAATGAGTTTAATTATAAGATTGCATTATAGTTTAGGGTCCCATTCCAGAGCCAGACTTCCACATCTCCTAATTTATATTGGGGCTAAGATGTATTACAAAAGAAAATCAATATTTTTCTCTTTAAAGTCTGAGGGTCAAAGTTGTCCTTATTCTTTAAAATGTATCCCAGTGGCCAATCTTGTGGTATTGAGTTTTGGTTTCCTATCTGAAAGAGAATACAGGGTGTTATAGGAGAGAATGAGTGTCCCCATTATGCCTCATGAAATCATCTAGAGAAGGTGTCCCTTATCAGGTGGAAGTTTCCAGACTTAACTAGACTTACTGAGTAACCCCTGGGTTTTCAGGTTCAACTAGTCTTACTCTGTAACCTCTATTTCCATATTAAATCAATCCTTAGGATATAATCCTTGGGTTTCCAAACTTAACTGGTCCTTACTGTGTAACCTCCTGAGTTTCCATATTTAACTGATCCTTACTGTATAACCTATGCCTGGTTTCTAGACCTAACCGGTCCTTACTGTGTAACCCATGTTCTGGGTTACCAGGCTTAACAAGTTTTACTGAGTAATGCTTGGTGTCTCTATTCTTAGTAGACTTAAAACCTCTTTCTCCTCCAACCCCTCCTTCCCTGTATCACTGAGGGAGGTCTCATGCCTTTTTTGGGGGGATGCACTCCTCTTCTACTTAGGTGGCAATGCCACCAGTTGCTGACCTCTTTTCTGCCAAAGTCCCTACTGATATAAGAGTTGTAGTATGTCTAGTCCCACCAATCTTTGCAAAGACGGGCCTTTACAAATTCCCTCAAAAAAATAAAATTGCTGATTTCAAAATGGCAGCAGAGTGAATGGAAGCTACACAGATCATCTTCAAGGGTCAAACTGGAATTACAACTAAAATAAAAACAAACAGTCTAGCTGGTGTGGCTCACTGGTTGAGCATCAGCCCCATGCACCAAGAGGTCACTGGTTCAATTCCAGGTCAGGACACATGCCCGGGTTGTGGGCCAGATCCCCAGTGGGGACATGCAGGAGGCAGCCAGTCGATGTTCTCTCTCATTGATGTTTCTATCTCTCTCTTCCTTTCTCTCTAAAATCAATAAAGGAAAAAAAAAATCCAACAAATCTGTAGAGGACCTGTATAACCAGGAATGAAAAGAGGACACAAAATCAAGCCTAGTAGGGATTATGGAGACATGAGAGGGCTGACTGAGAGCCCACAGGCAGTAGCTGTTTTAGCTGTGAGCAACTCCCTTGGGGTTGAAATCCCAAACCGGCTCCATAGCACAGAGGGCCAGGACAGAGCGCTAAATTAGGTACAGCTACTTATCTATGGTTCTGGCAGAGGGAGAGAAGACTGAACTGAAACTGTGTGGTGAGACTGGAGACCTTTGATACCTGGGAAGGCATAAGGAGTTTCCTGCTGAATCACTCCCTCACAAGACCTTAGCCATCTTACTCAAAGAGCCCATTCCCAGAGACCCAGGGAGAAGCAACAGCCCACACTCAGGAATTTAACACTACCCCACCTGGGCCAGAGAAATGCAAATTGAGGCTCATTAACATTGAGTCTGATAGTTAGCAAGTGCCCCACCTGTTGGAAATCTTCTTACACCTGAGGGATGTTTTATTCAGCTACAAATCTAGGTTCATCAAGCAACAGACTAATAGGCTCTGGGCCAAAAGGTAGAGGATAAATGAACATTTCCTGAGCTTCCAAATCTACCCAGGAAAGTAAGACTTGACACTGGTGTTTAACGTGGGTTCTACCATACTCATCCAAACCCAATAGAGGGAGCCACAGCAAGTGGAACACCAACACCTACAGGAAATATTTGACAGGCTCCAAAACCAATTGAGGCAGCCAAAATGGTGAAACAAAGGAACAAATCCTAAATGAAAGAACAGGAGAACTCTACCAAAGAGAAAAATGAAATGCAGTTAAGCAAGTTATCAGAGGTAGAGTTCAGAGTGATGATAATGAGGCAGCTAAACAGCATGAGTAAAGTGCTCAATTGCATGAGTAAAGATATAGAAACACTGAAAATCAACCAACTACAGTGAAAATCTACCAAGCAGAAATGAAGAATGACATAGCAGAAATAAAGAACACATTATAAGGAATAACCAGCAGAGTAGAGGAAGCCAACGATCGGATCAGTGAATTAGAAGACAAGGCAGAAAAAAAATCACACAATCAGAAAAACAAACAAACAAACAAACAAAAAAACAATTAAAAAACAGGACGACAGCCTAAGAGAACTGTGGGACAATATGAAAGGTAATAACATCCACATCATAGGAGTTCCAAAAGAAGAAGAAAATAAGCAAAGTTTAGAGAATACATTTGAAGAAATAGTGACATAAAACTTCCCTAACTTAGTGAAGGTAAAAGGCATAAAAATTCTGGAAGCACAGAGACCCCAGGTTGGATGAAACCAAACAAGCCCACTCCAAGGCACATAATAATTAAAATGCCAAAAATTAAAGACAAAGAGAAAATACTAAAGTCAGCAAGAGCTAAGCAACAGGTTACCTACAAAGGAACCCCCATAAGGTGATCAGCTGAATTCTCAACAAAAACATTACAGTCCAGAAGGGAATGTCATGAAGTAATCAAGGTAATAAAAAACAAGAATCTGAATTTAAGACCACTTTATCCAACAAGGCTATCATTCAAAATAGAAGGTGAAATAAAGAGAGTCCCTGGAAAAAAAAAAAAAAAAATGGCTAAGAGAATATATTAGCACCAAATTAGCCCTTAAAGAAATGTTAAAAGGACTGCTGTAATTAGTAGAAGAAATAGGAAGCCTAATCACAATAAACAAAAATGGCAATATACCCTGGCCAGATTGGCTCAGCGGTTAGAGCATCGGCCTGCAGTCCGGAGAGACCTGGGTTCGGTTCCTGCTAAGGGCATGTACTTCGGTTGCAGTTTGTCCCCGGCCCTGGTTGGTCGTGCGGGTGGCAGCCACTCGATGTGTCCCTTTCACGTTGATGTTTCTTCCTTTCTCTCTCTCTTCCTCTCTCTCCCTCTCACTCTATCTGTACAAAAAATGGAAAAATGTCCTCGGGTGAGGATAAAAAAAAAAAAAAGGCAATATAAGTACATATCAATAATAACATTAAATGAAAATAGATTAAACACTCCAATAAAAAGACAGAATAGCTGATTGGATAAAAACAT
This sequence comes from Molossus molossus, assembly GCF_014108415.1. Taxonomy (NCBI): domain Eukaryota; kingdom Metazoa; phylum Chordata; class Mammalia; order Chiroptera; family Molossidae; genus Molossus; species Molossus molossus. The sequence continues at coordinate 82,410,902 of NW_023425401.1, read as the reverse complement.
AATTAACATATACATTGTTTACAAAAGACCCACCTCACATCAAACACTCACATAGGTTGAAAGTGAAGGGATGAAAAAAGATCTTCCAAGCAAACAAAAAGGAAAAAAAAGCTGGGGTAGCAAAATTCAAATTTGGTAAAATAGACTTCAAAATGAAGGCTATAACTAGAGACAAAGAAAGTCACTACATAATATTGAAAGGATCTATCCAAAAAGAAGATATAACCTTGGTTATATATGCACCCAATATAAGAGTACCAAAATATATTTTTAAAAAAAATTTCTGGAGGACTTCAAAGGAGAAAACAACAGCAATACAATAATAGCAGGGGCTTCAATACCTTACTAACATCACTGGATAGATCCTCTAGACAAAAAATGAGCAAGGAAACAGAGACTCTAAATGATACAATAGATGAAATAGATTTAATAAACATCTACAGAGAATTACACTCCAAAACTGCTTAATTCACATTTTTCCCAAGGTCACATGGGACATTCTCAAATACAGATCACATGTTAGGACACAAACTAAGACTTCACAAGTTTAAGAAGATTGAAATCATATCAAACATCTTCTCATATCACAATGGCATGAAACTAGAAATCAATTACAACAAAACCATGCAAAGACATTTGAACACATGGAAGCTAAATAACATGTTATTAAACAATGAATGGTTTACAAAGGAGATCATGGAAGAAATTAAAAACTGTTGTTGTGAACACACAACAAAAACAAAAATCTGTGGGATGCAGCTAAAGCAGTCCTGAGAGGGAGATTCATAGCACTACAGGGCTACATCAAGAAACAAGAGAAATTTCTAATTAACCATATAACCTTACAACTTAAAGAATTAGAAAGCAAACAAAAAGAAAAACCCAGAGCAAGTAGAAGGAAAGCAATAGTAAATATCAGAGCAGAAATAAAAAACATAGAGACTAAAAACAAATTCAAAAGATCAATGAAACAAAGAGCTGATTCTTTGAAAATAAAAACAAGATTGATGGACCCTTAACTAGATTCACCAAGAAAAGAAGAGAGAGGACTCAAATAAACAAAATCAGAAGAAAAAAAAAAGAGGAGACTTAACAACTACACCACAGAAATGCAAAAATTCATTAACAAATACTATGAACAATTATATGGCAAGAAATTCAACAACCTAAGCGAAATGGACCAATTTCTAGAAACACATAGTCTCCCAAAACTGAACCAGGAAGAGATAGAAAACTTGAACAGACCAGTAACAACTAAGGAAATTGAAAATGTAATCAAGAAATCTCCCATCAAACAAAAGCCTTGGCCCAGATGGCTTCACAGGGGAATTTTACCAAACATTCAGAGAAGAACAAACACCCATTCTCCTCAAACTATTCAAAAAATTCAAGAAGAAGGAAAACTTCCAAACTTGTTTTATGAGACCAGCATAATTCTAATTCCAAAACAAGATAAAGAAATTACAAAGTAAGAAAATTACAGGCCAATATTTCTGATGAACAAATGCCCAAATTTTTAACATAATATTAGAAAATCAGATCCAGAAACATATTAAAAAATTATGCACCACAATCAAATGGATTCATTCAAGTGGTGTAAGGCTGGTACAATATTAACAAATCAATAAATATGATACACTACTTAAACAAAATGAAAAATAAAAACCACATAATCCTATCAATAGATGCTGAAAAAGCATTTGACAAAATACAGCACCCATTTCTGATAAAAATGCTCAGCAATGTGGGAATAGAAAGATCATATCTCAACATAATAAAGGCCATAAATGAAAAGCATACAACCAATATCATACTCAATGTGCAAAAACTAAAAACATTTTTCTTAAGAACAAGAAAAAGACAGAGATGCCCACTTTTGCCACTCTTATTTAACATAGTACTGGAAGTCTTAGCCACAGCAACCAGACATGAAGAAAAAATAAAAGGGATCCAAATTGGAAAGGAGGAAGTTAAACTGTTATTATTTCCAGATCACATAATATTTTACACAGAAAACCCTTAAGACTCCATAAAAAATCTACTAGATTTAATAAATGAATTTGGCAAAGTAACAAGATACAAATTTACATCAAGAAATCCATGCATTCTTTTTTCTTTTTTTAAACTCATCTTTATTGTTGAATTTATTACAGATATCCCTTCTTTTTTTCCCCATTGAGCCCCTCCTCCCCAATTCTGCCCACCTTCTGCCTTACCCACACTATTGTTGGTATCCTTTGGTTATGTATATATGCATAGAAGTTCTTTGGTTTATCTCATCCCACCCTCCCTCCCCGCTTCCCTTTGAGGTTCATCAGTCTAGCAACCAATTTGTGTTTCTTAATCCATTCACCTTTTTCAGCCATCTCCCACCCCCTGCCATCTGGCAGCCAACAAAAAGTTCTCTGTATCTATGAGTCTGCTTCTGTTCTGCTTGCTCATTTTGTTTGTAGATTCTGTTGTTGATAGATACATATTAATTGCCATTAGATTGTTCATATTTTTGTTCTTCTTCTCCTTCAAGAAGACCCTTCAACATTTCATATAATACTGGTTTGGTGGCAATGAATTCCTTTAGCTTTTCCTGTCTAGGAAACTCTTGATATGTCCGCTGATTCTAAATGACAGCTTTGCAGGATAGAGTTGGTTGTAGGTCATTGCTTTTCATCACCTTGAATATCTTTTGCCACTCATTTCTGGCCTGCAAAGTTTCTTTTGAGAAATCAGCTGAAAGTTTTATGGGAGTTCTTTGTAGGTTATAAACTGCTTTTCTTTTGCTGCTTTTTAGATTTCTTTGTATATAATCTTTGGCATTTTGATGATGATGTGTCTTGATGTGAACCTCTTTGGGTTCAGCTTGTTTGGGACTATCTGTGCATTCTGGATTTGTATGTCTGTTTCCTTCACCAAGTTAAGAAACTTTTCTGCCATTATTGTTTCTCTTTCTAGTACCTTTATGATGTGAATGTTGGCATACTTGAAGTTGTCCCAGAGGCTCCTTATATTATCCTCATTTTTATTTTATTTTATTTTACTTATTTTATTTTTTTTATTTTATTGTATTTATTTTATTTTATTTTATTTTATTTATTTTATATTTTATTTTATATTTTATTTTATTTTATTTTTTTATATTTTATTTTATTTTATTTTAATTTAATTTAATTTTATTTTATTTTTTTGCTGTTCTGATCGGGTGTTTTTTGCTTCCTTATGTTCCAAATCGACGGTTTGCTTCTTGGCTTTACCTACTCTACTATTGAATCTGTGTAAATTATTCCTTATTTCAGTTAGTGCCTCTTTCATTTCTGACTGGTCTTTTTTTATGTTGTTGATGTTTTCACTAAGTTCCTTACAGGTCTCCTTAAATCCCTTGATGGTCTCATTAAGTTCCTTGAATGTCTCACCAAGTTCCTTGAGCAACCTTATAACCTGTGTTTTGAACTCTGCATGTGATTGATTGCTCATCTCCATTTTTATTTAATATTTTCCCAGGAGTTTTGTTCTTTTATTTCTTTTGGGACATGTTTTCTTGTCTTCTAATTTTGGCTGCTTCCCTGTGATCGTTTCTATGCACTAGGTAGAATTGCTATGTCTCCTAGGCTTTGTAGGGTGGCCTATTGTTGTAGGTGTCCTGTAGAATCCAGAGGCATAGCTTCTCTGATCACCCTAGCTGGGCCCTCAAGTCAAATCAATAATGAACTCACAGAAAGAGGAACCAATAAAAACAATCCTGTTTATTATTGCAGGAAAAAAAAAAACAAAAAAAAAACCTAGGAGTAAACTTAACCCAAAAAGTAAAGAACCCATTTGCAGAAAACTACAAGACATTGAAAAAGAAATAGAGGGATATATAAAAAAGTGGAAGCATATGCCTTGTTTATGTAATGGAAGAATTAACATCATTAAGATGTCCATACTACCCAAAGCAATCTACAGATTCAATGCAATCCCCATTAAAATACCAATGACATATTTCACAGAGCTAGAACAAATAGTCAAAAATTCATTTGGAACAAAACAAAACAAAACCCTGAATAGCCACAGCAATCTTAAAAAAAAATAACAAAGTAGGAAATATCACAATACTGGATGTCAGGTTATACTACGAAGCCATTGTAATCAAAACAGCCTGGTACTGGCACAAGAACAGGCATACAGATCAATGAAACAGAACAGAGAACCCAAAAATTGACCCAAGTCATTATGGTTAATTAATATTTGACGAATGTGGCAAGAGCATACAATGGAGTAAGACAGCCTCTTTAATAAATTGTGGGCTAAATTGGACAGCTACATGAAAAAAAAAAAAGAAAAAAGAAAAAGAAAGAAGACCACCAACTTACACTGTATGCAAGAAGATACTCAAAATGGATTAAAGACTTAAATGTGACTTGTGAATCCATAAACATCCCATAAGAAAATGTAGGCAACAAAATTTCAGACACCACACACAGCAGAATTTTTACTGATACAATGTCTAACACAAGAGAAACAAAGGAAAAAATGAACCCATGGGACTATATCGAACTAAAAATCTTCTGCATATCAAAAGAAACAACCATCAAAATGGAAAAGGAACCCACTATATGGGAGAGCATAATTGCCAATGATATATCAGATGAGGGGTTAATTTCCAAAATACATGCAGTACTCATACGACTCAACAAAAGGAAGACAAAGAACCCAATTAAAAAATGTGGGAGAGGAGGGTATCAATGAGGATAAAAGGAGAAACATCTTTAACACAAATAAATTAATAAAAAAAAAAAAAAAAAGCAGAGTACCTAAAGAGACACGTCTCCAAAAAGGACTTACAATTTGCAAAGAGACATATGAAAAAACGCCAAATGTCACCAATCATCAGAGTGATGCAAATTAAAACACTTATGAGGTATCAACTCATAACTGCCAGAATGGCCGCCATCAACACAGCATTAAACAACAAGTGCTGGCAAGGGTGTGGAGAAAATGAGACTCTAGTACACTGCTGGTGGAATGCAGACTGGTGCAGCCACTATGGAAATTAATCTGGTGTTTCCTCAAAAAGTTAAAAATGAAACTGCCATTTAACCCAGTGATCACACTTCTAGGGATATATTCTAAGAAGCCTGAAACATCAATCAGAAAGAATTTGTGTACCCCTATGTTCATAGCAGCACTATCTACAATTTCTAAGATCTGGAAACAGCCTAGTGTCCATCAGTAGATAAGTGGATAAAAAAGCTGTGGTACACATACCCAATGGAACACTATGTAGCTGTAAGAAGGAAAGATTTCTTATCCTTTGAGACGACATGAAGGGACCTGGAGAAATAAGCCAATCAAAGAAAGACAAATATCACATAATCTCACTTATTTGTGGAATGTAATGATCAAAATAGACCCAGGGACATAGAAAGGAGTATGGTTTAGACTGACAAACCTCAGGGGAGGGTGTTGAGGGGATGGATAAGATAAACTAAAGAACTTACATGCATGTATCCATTACCCATGGACATAGACAACAATGCTGGTGAGGGGCAGTGGGATCAGGAGGAGGGTGTTTAGGGAGGAAAAAGGAGAAACATCTGTAACAAAAACAAATTAATTAGTTAAAAAATTTTTTAACTGTGTTATCCAATACATCTGTCCCCTGAAATGTTTGAAATTCTGTCATTTCTGTGTATTCCTCCTGACTGTGGATCCTGAGGAGCCATGCATAACAGATGCTTCAATAGCATGGGCAATCTTTCCTTTGTCCACATGCAAACAGGTAATTGATAGTTATACCCTAGGTTTTGGTAAGTCTCAGCAGGACAAAGCCAACATTCCCTGTTGCACCTCTCAGCTTTTTCAAGATATTGAACAAGTTGTCTTTGAGTCTCAGAATTAGGTATCAGAGTCCGGAGTATATACATGAAAAAATCCTTTTATTCCATTTATTCCGTAATTGGTATGGAATAAAGAGCTCTAATTAGCCTGACAAACACCTTCAGAATTGAATCGTAGCTTCAATTTGTTTAAATAGAGTATCTAGCTTAAGCCTTTGTTTACATATTAGTATGAGCTGTTGGTTAACTGATTTAGGCCAGTGTCTCTCCTGGCAGTGCCTGTAAAGACAGCCTAAGAGAGGAACTTTCTCTGGGATTTTTGGATAATACCTCTGAAACTTGAGGGGTCTTTAGTTGATTCTTTCCCTGCCACCCCACAGATGCAACACTCTTCCTGTTGGCATTTTCTACAAGGGAGATACAGATGTAAATAGAACTTCCAAAAGCCATGGAAGGCAGAGAGGTGCAGCAGACTGACAACTGATTGATGATTTAATTTTACTTTTCTCCTGGTCATGCTCTAGAAGCAGAAAAGCTAAGGGTTTTATATAGTGGGTCAAAGTGTGCTGCTTGTGGAGGGAGCTCCCAGAGGTGGTGAAACCTGTGGTCATCCCCACTCCTCTTGCATGTCTCAGTTTCTCTTGCTAGCTGTCTAGTACAACTGTGAGGACCCAGTGTGCTGGGTGACCAGACCTTATGTGCATTCCCTGAATGGGTCAAAGTTTAATTACAGTTGCATTTTGGAGTCCCTGTGAGGCAACTGCACATCTTAGGATTCAACCCCAGACACCTCCACATATTCCTTACTCATGTAAGGACATTATAGACTCAAACAGGAGAGAGAAATTTGCCTCTTTATTCTTTGGAGCTTGGGTGGGAACCCAAGCACTCATTTGGTTTTATTTTCAATTTTTTGCTGTCGAACACGGGATTAGTATGTCTTCATAATTTTTGTTATGCTTCAATACCATGACCCCAATGGCAATACAGAAAAAAACAAACAAAAAAATATCCAAAGAGAGTGAACTCACTGCAATCCATTGGAGGAAATCAAGGATAACTGTTCGGCAGAGTTCATAGTAGCAGTCCAACTCAGCTCTCAATCACATTCTTTGATCCCAGTCACAGCACAAAATGTGACAGGCATATCTCACAGACACCTGAGAGGTGTTATTGGACAGCCCCCTGAGTCCGAGAGAGCAAACTGTCCCCAACTTCAATTCCTGCCTTCTCATATAAATGAACTTATAAGACAAAATTTGATTATGTTGTCCATACTATCCAAAGCAATCTATAGATTCAATGTAATCCCCATTAAAATACCAACCATATATTTCACAGAAATAGAACAAATAATTCTAAAGTTCATATGGAACCGAAAAAGACCTCAAATAGCCACACCAATCTTGAAATAGAAGAACAAAGTTGTAGGGATCACAATATCAGATAATCAGGTTATACTACAAAGCCATTGTAATCTAAACAGCCAAGAACTGGCACAAAAACAGGTATATAGATCAATGTAACATAATAGAGGACACAGAAATTGACCCAAGACAGTATACTCAATATTTGACAGAGGAGGTGAGTGCACACAATGCAGTAAAGACACTCTCGTTAATAAATGGTGTTGGGAAAACTGGACAGGTACATGCAAAAAAAATAAAACTAGACCACCGACTTATACCATACACTAAAATAAACTAGAAATAAGTAAAATACTTAAATGTAAGTCATGAAACCCCAAAAATTATAGAAGAAAATATAAGCAGAAAATTTTCAGACATCACACATAGAAGAATTTTTACCGATACATTGCCTATGGCAACAGAAACAAAGGAAAAATATTAATAAATTGCACTACATCAGACTAAAAAGCTTCTACCCAGCAAAATAAACCAGCATCAAAATTAAAAGGGAAGGCACTGTATAGGAGAACATATTTGCCAATAATACATTGGATAAGGGGTTTATTTCTAAAATATGTGAAGTACTTATACAACTCAACAAAAGGAAGATAAATAATGCAATTAAACAATGGAAAGAAGATCTGATAAGCCACTTCTTCAGAGGATAAGCAAATGGCCAAGATACATGTAAAAAAAATTCTCAAGGTCACTATTCATCAGGAGATGCAAATTTAAATGACTATGAGGTATTGTCTCACTTGTGTCAGAATGGGTAAAATCAAGAAATCAAACAACAAGTGCTGGTGAAGATGTGGAGAAAAGAGGCCTCTAGTACACTGCTGGTGGGAATGTGGACTGGTGCAGCCACTATGTAAAACAATATGGTGTTTCCTCAAAAAATTCAAAATGGAACTGCCATTTGACCTAGTGGATTAAGGTAACCATTCTCATGGAGTTAATTAAACTATTATGTATACATGCTACCATAAAATCTATAGCTAAACTATTTTTGAGTTAGTTGAATACATCATAAAAGTAGAAAGTAGGGCTTGACTATTGGAGGTCAATCATGATATGTTTTTAAAATTAATTCAGGTTACTGTTACACTATTACCAATACATATTAAAGTCCAAAATATAGGAGAATTCTGTTAATTAGTAAGCAAATAACCTCCAGATATGTATGATTTAAAGAGCATAAAAATAAATATTTTTTTCTGAGAGTTCTTCAAACTATAAAAAACTATAATCTACCTTCAGGAAAATTACATTGTTTCTCTTCTGTGATCCCAAAGTATTATGTTTACTCTATGATTCACACTTATTGTAAATTAAACAGAAAGTTAGAATGCAATCTTTTCTCCTCACTCCTGATTAAGTTTTCAAATTGTACATGTTATAATAACAAAATGACTGTGAGTTGAACATTGTACTCTTATGTGAAATATTAGTTTCACAGTCTATTTCATGCCTTATGAACTCCAGGGTACTATCATAGAGTTAAGAAATAGTCAGATAATATGAAAGCAGAGTGATTGGTGAATTATTTTATTTGGAGAAGGATGTCGCCCTAATTAGAGTCTCTACCCATCTTTTTATGGGAGATAAGAAGGTAGTAACTCATTATTCTAAACCTGATAAAACTTATCAAAGGAACTGGATGTCCCTTAAAAAGCTTGAAAGTGTTCCTTGTTCTTAGGATGAACCAGTGTTAGGTCCTGACACATAACTGAAAACCATAATAGATAGAGAACTGTAGACTTCTAAAGGGCAATTGAAGACTTCTAAAGGGTTTTGAAGCAATTGAAGGGCTGCTGCTACTGCTGCTGGAAGAAATAGGATTTTTCCGCAGATTTGAGGTACAGTGGCAAGATTTATTGAAATGAAAACAAAAGACTGTTCCCATGTACACCTTGCCTGTGTCTCTCTTATCTATGACCAGATGGCTCAGCTCTGTGTCCTTGTGGAAGAAGTTCAGCTCTGGGGTTGCTGGTCTGCAACCAAGCCCAGGAGAAGGGTCGGGACCCAGAGTTTCAGTGCCATTAACCTAGCATCCTAGGCACTAGCAATCCAGCACAGTCTTTCTTCCCCTCCACCCTATGATCAAAGCTTTGCTTTGCCCCACACCCCTGCTGAAGAGAGTGCACCCTTCAGCCTTTGTTAATCTCTGATAACATTTCCTTGGATTTGAGAGACAGCAAGCTTTCTTTCAAACTATCCAGTCTCTTTCCTGGATCTTTCAGTGTTTTGTGCCCTTATCCTATCTGGTCTTTTTTCCCCGGCTTGCCTTCTCCCTTTATAGTTGCCATTTTGGCTACTACTGTGCCTGCCTCATAGTTTTGCCTTGTCACCTGGCTTCTACTGTGCAGGTAGAAGAACCTCGCTTAGTGAAAGAACCTCCCCTGCAGCATCTTAGCTTCCACTGCTCATGTGTCCTGAAAAGGGATTTCCCCATTGCTGTTTATCCTTCACCCTGGTAATTCCAGAGAATGGAGCAGTTGTTTCATGGAGTGATTGAAAAACCGGCCCATCCTTGGAGGGCCAGAGAGACATTAATCCCCTTAGTGGGATAATGCAGCTATCTGCTGAAATTTCTTCGAAACTCTAGTTTCCCGATTTAATCAGGCTTCCCAGTTTTCTCCTTTTTTTTTTAAATCCTCACCTGAGAACATTTTTCCTTTTATTTTTATTTTTTTCAGATAGAGTGGGAGGGAGAGAAAGGAAGAGAGAGAAAGGGACACTTCGAGTGGCTGCACGACCCCAACCAGAGCCTGGGACAAAATGCAACTGAAGTACATGCCCTTAGCAGGAACCAAACCCGGGTCTCTCTGGACCACAGGCTGATGTTCTAACTACTCAGCCAAACTGGCCAGGGCTCCTTTTTTCTTTTGCTAGTACCTGAAGTGCCACCTACACTAACACTGTTGCATTAGAATTGGTCTGGTCACACAGAATTTGTCAGAACGTGGAAGGACTCAACACTTATGCATCAGATGTGGAAACAAGAGATAAATCTATGTGTGGTTGGTCAACATATGCCCTTTTTAATAGGGTCATAGTGATGGTAGAGTGGACAAGAAGAAGTCAACAAAATAGCCTGGAAATATAATCCTTAATACCCAGGGTTATGAAAAGCCACCAAAGTAGACGCATGTCTACCAATGTTAAAGAAACTGCTGAAGAAAAGCCCCTCAAAAACTACAGGACACAGGGGTGATTAGTGAGAGTTGACTTGTCCCATGAGACAAATATATCCAAGGGGCTGTTTTAAATATCTGCATGTTCTAGGAGTACGAAAGTAGGCAACCACATGGGAATTCTCGTATTTCTTAACTTTACTATCCTGGCAGTTTTGAACCTGGCAAAGAACACAGCAGTGAATGAAGATGTGGGAAGAGGTTAGGAGGCAAAGAGTAGACGGGATCTCTTATCTCTGTCAAAATTGAAGATAAACACAGACCTAGCAAAAAAAGGTGATATGATTTATCATATCACCTTTCAGCATGACAGGAGTCATCTGGAAGACACCAGTACAATTTTCATAATGCTTTTTGTTTTCTTGATTAAGGATATAACTAAGTTCTTTATATAAAATGTATGGTGTGTGGTTAGGGGAGAGGGATGAAAATAAATAACTGAAATTTGAAATCAACCAGTACCCCCACCACTATCTACTACCTCTATCTATCATCTATCATCTATATCTATCTATCATCTATTTATCTATCTATCTATCATCTAGCTATCTCTATTTATCTATCTATCTATCTATCTATCTATCTATCTAGTCTATCTATCATCTATCTATCTATCCAAATATATATATATAAAAATTTAAGAGTATATGTTTTAAGTCAAACCTTAGTTGAAATCTTAGCCATTTAACAGATGCATGCTCTTAGGTATTTTCTTTTTTTTTTTTTTTAAATATGTTTTTATTGATTTTAGAGAGAGGAATGGAGAGATTAGAGAGAGAAAGAAATATTGCTCAGCTATCTCATGCATGCTCCCTACTGGGGATTGAGCCCAAAACCTGGGCATGTGCCCTAACCAGGAATCGAACTGGCAATCTCTCCGTGCATGGGATGACAGGCACTCCACCGACTGAGCCACACTAACCAGGGCTTTAGGTGTTTTCTAAGCAGTACTTTCTTTATATATAACATAATAGTGCCAATTACATCATTAAATTATGATGACTAAAATAAAATGTTTATAAAATGTTTATCATATTGCCAGAAACAAAATATATGACCAAAATTGAAAGCTATTATTATTTGCAAATTATAAGAATTCTCTTATATTTTTAAATAATGTTTACTGTTATAAAAATATTAAATTGTTAAAATAAAGTGCAAAATATTTCAGGGTAAAGCTTTACAGTAATTTAATTATTTCTATATATTTTTAATTTTCTCTAATAAACAGTGCTGTGTTTTAAATTTTTACAAATACTGAATATTTGTTTTGATCAATTTCCAAGAAAATTGGGGCTATTAAAGCCCCAAGACTTTGCAAAGGATCCACACATTAAAATAATATTTCTGAATGTTATTCTGTTGATTTATAAAACTTCACCTTGATATTATACTAAATTTTTAAAATAATTAACAAAACTACTTATGATTTTGACATTATAAATCTAGTAAACCTCTGTCTTTTCTTTGAAAATCTGTACCCTCTATTGTATTTAAGACTTATACTTTGTTCATGAGTGATACTGAAATATTCCTTAACATTTTTCTTTTGTATTTCCACACAACGTATATGATACTCATAACAATTTAATTATCCCCAGCGTGTTCATAACGTTTGGCTTTGAGCAAATGGCAAATTGCTGGAAACATTTAAAACTGCCTGTTGAATTCTATTGATATTCTACGAAAGATTACAAGTTGTATCTTCTATGTAATAGATAAATTTATTCACAAATATCTCTATGAACACATTTTAAATTCTAAATATGTCTTTGGTCCATTGATCACTTTAAAAAAGTAACATTAGTGTGATAAAGCTAATCCTAATTTTTCTGGTTTACATCAATAATCCAACACTGGAATAGCTTTGCTTTTCTAATTTTCTAACATTTTCCTATTATTTGCAGTGGCAAATATAGGGTGTTTCCATGGGGTCTCCCATCAAAAGAACCTGGTGTGAGGAGTGTTCTTAGCAGGCATTTAATAGTTGTTGTAGCTTTGGTATTCAGTACAGTATTCATATTGAGGTCTGCTCTCCCCACACTTTCCAAGTACTAAAATGAGTAAACAACTATATCTGGAACATTCTTACCGAAAGTGGAATTTCTTTAAATGTATTTCTTACTCAGGGTTCTTCATTGTCTGATTGAAACTTTCTCAGAGCAGCAACAGAAATGTCTTTTTCTAATCAATTCTTTCAACTCACAAATGCCATACAAGCTTTATGGTTACTTGGTAGAAAATGGTTAGTTTTTAAGGTCAGAAAAAAAAAAAAAAATGCAGACATTTTGGCCCTATGTTTTGGCACTGATATATAAACCACTAACATTAATATTTTACTTATTTGTAGCTCTATTTGTGCCTCAAGTTATTTAAAATTGTTATAATCTTGATATGACTGAGGTTTTGTGGTTATTGTAATGTGAGCAGAAACAGAACTATCTAGTCATTGCTTTAGTATGATTTAAAATCCCACTTACCTATGCACTCAAATAAACCCCTTACTGTGTGTCCTTGCTATATGTACATGCACATGTGCATGTGTGTGGTTGTGTATAATACATGAATGTGCTTAAAGCAAAATTTTAATATCCATGTCACACTGTTACAAAAACTAAGTGCATGAGACATCTGAAAACCATTATCTTTATCCTGGCTGTGCCATCTGTGCAATCTTTGCAAGGCTGTTGTAAAAGAAGTGACACTTTATATTCACATTAATACAAGTTAATGGGGAACATTGCTGCTTAGTTTTATTGAAAAAAAAGTTTTATTTTACATCAACATGATATTCCCTATTTGTTCATTATTACCATTTAAAATTAATAATTTTATTATTAACTTTCTATATCTATTATATGTTATTTAATACCATTTAAATTGGTATTTATCTTTTAATCAACTTTAATTAATTATGTTACTATGAATCTGCATTTTTTTCCTTATTTTGCATGTTTTACAAAAAACAAATCCAGCCTTGGTGAGGTAACTCAGGTGGTTAGCACATCACCCCAATCACCAAGGTTGTGGGTTCAATTCCCAGTCAGGTCACATATAAGAATCAACCAATGAACGCATAAATAAGTGGAACAACAAATCTCAATCTATCTCTCTCTCTCATCAAATCAATATTTAAAAACAAATTTAAAACAAAATGACTCCAACCTTTTTTTCATTGCCAAAGATTATGGACAATTTTTAAAACTGAAACAGTCAAGTGAAGTAAAATAATAAAATGCTTTAACCAGTTAAAATTGCTGAATAATTTATTTTTAGAAATATGTTTCTGAAAGGGTATGGCCAATATAAGAGAGAATGTGTTTAACAGGTAAAAATTACTCTCTTGACTCTGTGCCCCATGAAGTATTAAATAACTGATGGAGCCCTGGCCGGTTTGGCTCAGCATTTAGAGCGTCGGCCTGCAGTCCAGAGAGACCCGGGTTGGTTCCTGCTAAGGGCACGTACCTCGGTTGAGGTTTATCCCAGGCCCTGGTTGGGTTGAGGGTGGCAGCCTTTCACGTCAGTGTTACTCTCTCTCTCTTCCTCTCTCTCCCTCCCACTCTATCTGAACAAAAAATGGAAAAATGTCCTCAGGTGAGGATAAAAAAAAAAATTTTTTTTAAATAAATAACTGATAGAAATGGGAAAAAATGAGAACAAATTTTAGCCATTTTTATATACTTTTTGAAAAATAGGTGAAATAAAATATATTACTTAGATTTTTCTTAAACTGAAGCTATACCAGGTTAACAGAAATCTCAAATGTGTTCCTCACATCAGACCAGCAGTCACTAACAAGCAACAGCAAAATAATTTGACTGCTGAGGAAGAGGGGAAAACATGGACACAGTTCTTCGCTGAAGCACAGGCACAAAGGAAAGGCCACAACCTAAGGAGCAGCATGAACATTAAGATAAATTATACAGCATTCCAGCTTCCAAAATTATTACAATGTAATGCTAGAAATATTTGAGGTTGGTTTAGCATGGAAAATAACTATAACACAATAAAATAAAAGCTCTTGACTAGACTTATTTAATCACACTCCCACAGATACACATGCATTATAACCTAGCAGAAAATCAGAGTTGATAACATTGATGAAACAAATATCTTGTTCTTTAAGATCAGAAAAATCAGACTGATAAAGAAAACCAGAGAGAAGATACAAATTGCAATATTAAACATTAAAAGACAGGGGTGTCTTCTTCAGACCCTTTTAACATAAAAAAAAAAAAGAATCATAGCACCTGAAAGTGTGAAATAATTTACAAATAATAAAATAAGTTCAAGATCTATATGCTAAAAATATATAAAACACTGATGAGAAGAATCAAAGAAAACATACATAAACTGAATTATGCAGAATTTTCAGGCATTAAATTACTTAATTAAAATATTAAAATTTCCAAAACCAATTCCTCAATATTATTTAATCTCAAACAAAATCCCAGAGCGCAAACACACACACACACACACACTTTTATTTTTTTTTACCAAAGCAAACTGATACCAAACTTTATATGAAAAGGAAGAGGCACTAAATTAGTCAACACAATTTTGAAATACAAGAAAGCATGGGGAAGATTCTCATACTAAATTTCAAGGCTCGTCATAATCCATGATTAATAAGATACTGGAATATTAATAAGAGAAACGGCACAACAATCTATGGAAGAAAATTAGAGTTCAGAGAGATATTGCTATGCATATTGTCAATTAATTTTCAAAGAAGTCATGAAGTAAAATTGAATGGAGAAAGTATAGAATTTCAATGAATTGTGCTGATATACCTTGATATCACATGAAAACAAAAAGTCAACTTTAGGCCCTGGCCAGTTTGGCTCAGCGGTTAGAGCATCGGCCTGCGGTCCGGAGAGACCAGGGTTCGGTTCCCGCTAAGGGCACGTACTTCGGTTGCAGTTTGTTCCCGGCCCTGGTTGGTCGTGTGGGTGGCAGCCACTCGATGTGTCCCTTCACATCGATGTCTCTCCTTCCTCTCTCTCCCTCCCACTCTATCTGTACAAAATATGGAAAAATATCCTCGGGTGAGGATAAAAATAAAAATAAAAAGAAAGTCAACTTTAGTAAATTCTTCACATCAAATAAAAACAACACAAATAAAGGTTTATATGCCTAAGTGTAAACATAAATCTATAAATCATTTACAATAAAATAAATACATGTTTGACCTTTGCTTAGGTAAAGATTTCTTAGGTACAACTCAAAACGCACAATTCAAAAACAAAATGAAATATTTGATAAAAACGAGAAACTTCAACTCTTCCAAAGAATCAAATAAGAAAATAAATAGACTGGGAAAGGAATATTTCAAAACATACAGTTGATGAAATACTTAGAAACTATATAAAGGATTTGGAAAGCACAATTTAAAGATTTGAACAGACACTTCAGAAAAGAAGATATATGGACAGCAAATAAGGAAAAGAAAAATGTTGCTTTCCATGGCCACAGTCCAAGCTCTATAGAATGATGTTTCCCTTTGTTCCATTGATTCTTTCTTCTTTTATAAATATTTTTTTCTTTATTGATTTTAGAGAGAGAGGAAAGAAAAGGGAGAGAGAATTAGAAACATTGATGAGACAGAACATCTATTGGCCATCTCCTGCATGCCCCCCACTGGGGATCTGGCATACCCCTGGGCATGTGCCCTGACAGGGAATTGAACTGGCCACCTCTTGGTACATGGGTCTATGCTCAACCACTCAAAGAGCATGGCTCTTTCTTCTTTTAAAAGAGGACACTTTTTTGCACAGAAAATGAGATTATTCATTATAGGTTTTTTAGATTTTTAGTAGATGTAAATAGTAAAAAATAAATAAATTGAGACAAAAAAAGGGTTTATTAATAGTGTTATGATTTCTTGAGCTTATACTAAAGAGGTTTTCTTAAATATTCAAATGTCTCTTTTCTTCTCTTTTTAAACTTTGACCCACAGACTTCTGGTCAAGATGGTGGTATAAATAAATGTGGCATTTGAATCCTCCCACAGCCACATCAAAATTACAATAAACTACAGAACAATCATTATTCTGAACTGCCTGAAATCTGGCTGAATGGAAGTTCTACAAGTAGGGATTTAAAGAGACCACATGGAGATTAAGAGGAGGGGTGGAGACATAAAACAAGGTGGGCTCACATCCACTTGTAGTGGATAAAAAATATGGAGGGACATGTTGGCAGCAGAGGTCACCCTGAGGACAGAGGTCTTCAAACACTACACCAGGCCCCCTAGTCCAGGGTTCCAGTGCCAGGAAGAGAAGGCCTTATAACTTCTGGCTGTAAAACCAGCAGGGATAGTGTGGATAGTTGCTGGAATCTCAAGCAGTTCCTGTTAAAGGGCCCAAACATGGACTTACTCCAACTCACTCCTTCCAAACTCCAGTGCTGGAACAGCAGCTTGAATGGAACCCGGAACATATGGAGAAGAACTGAATTGTCAGACATCAGGGTGAGAGCTGCTGGGGAGGATTTCTACAGACACAAGTTCTAACAGAGGCCACTGTTTCTATTCTGAGACTGAGAGCTGGCAGGTAAGTGCCATCTCTTCTGAGTCTCCATCAAACTGACTCATACTGTTTGCCCCATCCTGGTGATTCCCGGAGGCCATGCCCCACCCAGCTGTCAGGCCCACCCAAGCTGTTTCCTTTAGCTGTTTCATATGAATGGCCTGTTGGGCTCATGTTTCAGATTTTCCTAAAATCTCCCAGTGTCTGGCAGTGGCCTCAAGTCTGGCACTAGTAGCAGCAAGCCTTGGTTCACAGCTTGGCCTTGCTTGGGCATCTTCAAGCTCAACCCAAGAAGCAGCCATCTTCAGATAACTTTTTATCTTATGCCTGGTGGCCAAGGGTAGAACATAGGCAGTAACTGACCTTGGCCAGAACCTCCTGGGAGACTCTGGAGCCAACACTCCCAGTGAATAACTTCAGACCTCATTGAAATATCATCTAACCACCTCCACAAGTGACATACTTAATGGGTGTACTCAGCAGGCTCCAAAGTCATGCTGAATTAAGTCCTGCTATGTGGTGTGGGAACTTACTCCACCGTGGTCAGTAGTCACAGCCAGTCCTTACAGCCAATCACCCTGGGGCTAAATCCCTCCCACTGGTGCGCCAACAATAATCAAGACTCAACTAGAACAAGGTGATGCACATAGTCCACAGAGCATTATATCTGGCGTGTTCAGCTTGGGTTATAATGGAGTTTGTGCTACTAGACCCTACAAAACACCTAGTTCATAAGGCCACTCTACCAAGCCCAGGAGACATAGCGACTATAACTAACACATGAAAACAAATAGAGGGAGTCTGCCAAAATGATAATACAAAGAAACATGTCTCAAATGAAAGAACAAAACAAAACTCCAGAAGAATAACTAAACACAATTTTCCATTTTGAACTTTCTTAAATTCATTTTGATGCATTAAAGCATCTCAATATATTCTTTTAGGTATATATTCTTTGTTGGCGATCAACAAACTTTATTAGTCTTGAAAAATATTTTTATCTTATTAGCTCACTGAAATATTTACTATAGAATTATAGGATCGATTTAATCTTTTTCCAATAATTTTGTAGGCACTGCTCTGTTATCATAAGCAATGCTTTTTATACCTAAAAATTATTGGTATTTTTAAAATTCTAACATTTTTATAGATCATATGTTCATTTTTAAAATTTTAATCTTGGTATTAAAATGTTACTTAGATTTGCCTTAATGTGGGCAGGTATACATTCTTCTGGTATTTATTGGGACTTTTAACCTGATAATTTGTTTCTTCAGAATTAACAAATGTTATATTATTTTTTAGATCCTCACCTCTCTCTTTTATCTTTTCTTATAACTCCTATTTGAATAATGATGGAATTTATAATATATTCTCCACTTTTTCTAACTTTTCTCAAATATGTTTATTTTTAATGTTTTACTGATTGCAGAGAAGATTTCCTGGCGTGATCTTCAAGATCACTAATTTTCTCTTAAGCATTTTTCATTCAGCTATTCTGTTGCTTTATTGCTTTTCTCCCATATCAACTTTAATTAATTTCCAAGGCAAGCAACAGTTTTCTTATAGATGTAATATTTAAAAAAAGGCACACATTTTTTAGAAACACTGAATGTATAACTTTCTTTAGACAAAAGTATTATGAGGAAAAACAAATGATTATTAAGAATTTAAAAATGATTCAGATAAGTTGGTCTCAAAAAATTGTTAGGCATATGAAGCCAATTAACTTGATTTATGATTTTCTTTTAATATATGTAAAATGTATTTTAATGTACAATCTGTCTCATTATCATGTTTTATTTTTAAATAAGACATAACATTTTAAAATAAAAGAAATAATTGTCATTTTAAACAGCATAATGTCCTTGTTCTTTTTGGCAAATAAAAGAGTGGTGAATCATAGATTCAATAAATTATTGCATTCAAAGTAAATGTCATGATAAAGGATATAGACATACTTAAAATATGAGGCAATGTTTTGAACTTTGTAATTATACTATGAATAATTTATTAAGTAGTAATTGTTTGGTTCATATGCAAAACTACTATTACTGTCTGATCCTATAGTTTTTTAACTACTGTAGGCAAAATATGTCAAAAAGGATATGTTATTTCAAATGTATTTCAGAGTTAGTATTAATTTTTATATAATCTGCTCACCTAAGTAAGATCATTAATCTTTTTATGTCACTCAAAAGTCTCTATTAATGGGCCACAGACTTAAATAGGTCAATCAGGTCACAAAAAGTTTATTTTCTGCGGTAGCAATATTTTGAATGTATCTGAGAGGATATTGAACTTTGGAAATCCCTTATTTTGCTTCTGATCCAAAAGTGCATTTGAGCTTGGCCTGACAAAACATTTGCTTCATTTAAATTTTAAGATAATCCTATTGATCCTGCAAATAGGTAAACCTTTCTTATAAAGAATTTTATTTTCTGTTAATTTCCCAGGAATTATTCTGTCCTGTCATTGCCTCTGCCTCTTTCTTAGAAGATATAAGAATTCAGCTGGAATTATAAATTTTGGGACAAGTAAAATGGCCACAGGCAGGTAGGTAGTCATAGGTACAAACAGGTGTTATCACTTCATGCGGTAAAGCACCAGTTTTGACACAAGGAAAATCCTTAAAGAGAGTCTCCTTTTTCAACTACCTTCAAGTTGTCCAGGAAAGCCTGGCTGGCTTCAATCTCCCTGCAGGAGCTTGAATTTGACACTAACAATTAAATAACAGCAGAGGCCTCACCCTGCCTTATAGTCAATTTTAGGAATCATTAATAAAAGTGAAGTTGCCAAATGTGCCTTGACAGTGACATTTAATTGTTCAAAAATTGGATATGATGGTCAATAATTATCTAAGCCTGGTAAAATGGTGCATTGTGTTAGATAAACTCATCAGCAGAAAAAGTGTTAAGTCTAAGGCAATTTCACATCACTCATGAAGAGCTCTTTATGAATTAGGGTGTCTTTCTCAAAAGTTTAAATTGTCTTCAAGGCTTCCTGCTACAAGTAAATGACTTCTGAGATCATTGCTTAGAGCAAGGACAGTCACTGTCTTGTCAGCATTCATGCACTAAAGAAGGTTGAAATAGGTGTGTACTGTTGTGTAACTCCATGAAGATGCTAATGCTTTCTTCCATTCTATCAGGTTGCGACTATCTCTCCGCCTTATGACTGGATTTCTGGGTATCCTTCTTCCACCCAAGCTGATGATGAGGCCTTGTTTTTGTTCTTCATCAACTTATTTTAGACAAAAATCTTAGAATGACACAGGAGTCTGTCATTTCCATTAGCTTCCTTTTCACTTCAGAGGCTGTATACCTCCCTATCTAATTTCATCCAATATCTTTCTCATAGCTGTTCTGTTCTCAGTATTAGCTTAGCACTGAACCAAATTTGACAAATAATTTTTTGAACAAACATTATATCATCATTTTGGCTTCTTCTCAGAGGCAAATATTTATCTTCTACCATTGTTTCAGATTCCACTCTCATCATCTAAAAAACTATTTCTGTGTTGCTTTTACTTCATGAAAAAATTCATTTTAAATCTACATTTAGCTGAATATGAATTCTTAGTAAAGCAAATGTGGTGATTTTGTTTAAAGGTTCATGATCATTTTCTTTTGGCCTTAAAATTTCAGAAATGACACTTTGAATGACTTTGTGTCTGCATGTTTAGTGCCCGAGCATATGAATTGACTTTGGCATTCACTCTCAGATGTTCTTTACCAAACAGGGCATAATTTTTTGGTAAATAAATTACTTCTACAAATTCTCCATCTCCTGGTCTTTTCAGCATCATCAAAATGAATAGTTGCTGTCATGTTGTTTATTGTACTGTTTGACAAACCTGAATCCATACAGATAACTAGAGAACATTTAGCTACAACACCTTTATAGTCAATTTCTTCCTCAAACTCCCAAGGAGACCTTCTTGTCTTTATTATTTATGTGATCAGTGGGGCATTCTATGCAGTAGCCTCCCCTTGGCAATCAGAAGGGCACACTTGCCAAAAAAAATGCCTTCATAAAGAGTTCTTTGCTCCCGGCCTGTGTGGCTCAGTGGTTGAGCATTGACCTGTACACCAAGAGGTCACTGGTTTAATTCCTAGTCAGGGCACATGCCCAGGTTGTGGGCTAAATCCCCAGTGGGGAGCATGCAGGAGGCGGCCAGCTGATGTTCTCTCTTATCAGTGTTTCTCTCGCTTTCCCTCTCCCTTCCTTTCTCTCTAAAACCAATAAAGGAAAGAAATTTTTTAAAAGATATGAAAGAAAATAATTCTTTGCAGCATTGGAGTTACACCATACCATCAGCAAACAATATTTTTCTGATTGTATATTTTAATTTCCCAATTTCTAGTTTTACTGGAAGGATCCATGTATGTTGTTTTTTCATGTTTGACCCATTTCCTCCTGAAATTAACTTCTATGAAATAATAGACTGGTGTTTTGAGAATAATCTATTGATTCTCAATTTTCTATTTCCAAGCTAGTTAGTCTTCATAGTCCTTAAACAAGTTTATTTCCAAAATGTGGTGTGCAGGGAAGGGTGTTCCTTTGGGAAGGGAGATGAAAGAAAAGGAGTCTGAGACAGCAAGCATTCTCAGGAGATGCTAGTGCTCCACAGACACGCTGATCCATTTTTACACTTCTCCAGAATTTTAAGACTATAATTTATGTTGTTTTAAGTCACTAAGTTTGTTAGAGCAGCAGTAGAAAATGAATACCAATGAGGAAGGACATTCTAAAAAAAAAGAATCAGCAAAATTCAAAGACTTGAAGCATAACCTATTTAGAGAATGATGGAGGTTTGGAGTGTTTTGAGTACATAGTCAGGTAAAAAAGATTCATATCAATGGAGACAGGTAAAGTTACTTACATCTAGACAAAGGTCTTCTGCATTTTAATTTATTGTTTAAAATCTTCAGCTGAGGATATTTTTCCATTTATTTTCAAATGGAGTAGGAGGGAGGAGGAGGAGAGAGAGAGAAAGAGAGAGAAACACCGATGTGAGAGAGACACATCAATTGGTTACCTCCTGCACAACCCGGACCAGGGCCAGGGACCTAACTACAAACCAAGGTACGTGTCCTTGACTGGAATCAAACCTGCAACTCTTTGGTTCACAGGCCAGCACTCTAACCACTAAGCCAAACCAGCCAGAGTGGTCTTCTGCATTTTAAAAGAAGATTTCTATCTTTAATATAATTCTGGTGGTAATGAGCTGGAAACAATGGAAGTATGAGACCAAGAGGATTTTTATAGCCTATAAAAATTTACTATGTTCAATTCACATTAGCCATTCATAAATGCTTAATTTAGATGAGTACAAGAGAATAAGTTTAGTTAAACATAGTATCTTCTATTATGCTTTTTTTTTTGCTCATAATGATTCCTCATTTTCACTTCTTTCATATAAGAATGAGCATAAGAAATCATTATAATAAGTATAGCAGTATACTGTGCTTTCTCCTAGAGAGCTTACCTGTCTTTCTATTATTCAATTTAACTTAATCTGTTAAAAATCATATTTTCAAGAGCTCATATGTCATACTCATTATAGTGTCATATTCTTTAAATACTTATCCTAAAGAGACATACACCCCTTAGATAAGTTAAGAAATAATGTTATGCTCTGTAGCTAAGAATAAAAACTCATTAATGCACAAGAAACAAAAATTAAATGCAGTTTAAAATAGCATTGCAGATAATTTTTCTCATTCAAATCTTTAGTTTAATCACTTATTTGTCTTAGAAAATGCAGTTGATTTTAGTTTTAAAACAATTTACGCTTTATTTATGTATTTATTTTTAGATCGAGAGAAAGGGAGTGGAAAAGAGCAAGCAAAACATCAGTGTGAGAGGGAAACATCTGTCAGCTGCCTCCTGCACACCCCCTACCAGGGATCCAGCCCACAACCTGGGCATGTGCCCTGACAAGGAATCAAACTGGCAACCATTCAGTGCACAGGATGATACCCTACCAACTGAGCCACATGGGCCAGGGTGAAAAATGCAGTTGATTTTATATGAATGCAATTAACATTTTAGGTGAATGAGACTCTGTATTTAATTTGCCTACTTATAATGATAAACAATTTAAAAAATGACTCTCAATCCAAAGTATAAGAAAGTAAGATTGTTAACACTAGTCAGCATTAATAAAAATGCAAATGAATACAACTTTGCATATTTTATGCTGACTAAAGCAGAAATTAAATTTTTTATTTTTACTGATTTTAGAGAAAGAGGAAGGGAGAGGGAAAGATAGAAACATTGATGAGAGAAAACATCGATTGCCTACCTCCTGCATGTCCTCCACTAGGGACTGGCTAGCAACCAGGGCATGCGCCCTGACTGGGAATCGAACCCCTTGACGTCTTGGTGCATTGGTAGATGCCCAACCACTGAGCCATACCAGCTGGGCTAAAGTAGAAATTTTAAAAAGCTACTTTAGAAATATTCTTGTGATAGTAGCATACATATTCCTTACAAGAAAAAATTTAAAACCCTATGTTTTTCTACAAAAAAAAAAAACAACAAAATACATTATTGCCCTGGCCAGTTTGGCTCAGCAGTTTGATTATTTGTTGATAGCAGACGTTTTGTCAGGTGTGAGGTAATATCTCACAGTCTTTTAAATTTGCATCTCTCTGATGATCAGTAAGGTTGAGCATTTTTTCATGTCTCTTGGCCATTTGTATGTCCTGTGTGGAGAAGTATCTACTTAGTTCCTCTGCCCGTTTTTTAATTGGATTGTTTGTCTTCCTTTTGTTGTGTTGTTTGACTATATATTTTGGAAATTAACCCCTTATCTGATGTGTCATTGGCAATTATATTCTCCTATGCAGTGGGTTCCCTTTTCATTTTAATGCTGGTTTCTTCCTCTGTGCAGAAGCTTTTAAGATTGATGTAATCCCATTTATAAATATTTTCCTTTATTTCTCTTCTGCTACATGTAATGTTGAAATTTTGCTGCCTACATTTTCTTCTAAGATGTTTATGGTTTCATTAGTTACATTTAAGTCCTAAATCCATGTTAAATTTATTCTGTTGTATGGTATAAGTTAGTGATCTAGTTTAATTTTTTTGTATGTACCTGTCCAATTTTCCCAACACCAAGTATTTTTTAAAATAATTTTTCTTTATTGATTTTAGAGAAAGAGGAAGGGAGATAGAAATATCGATGAGAGAGAACATCAGTTGGCTGCCCCCTGCAAATCCCCCACAGAGGATAGGGCTCACAATCTGGGCATGTGCCCAGACAAGGAATCAAACTGGCAACATCTTGTTGCATAGGTTGACGCTCAACCACTGAGCCATACTGGCCTGGCCAACACCTATTATGGAAGAGACTTTCATTACTTCATTATATGCTCTTGACACCTTTGTCAAAAATTAACTGAGCATAATGAATTGGGTCGATTTCTGGGTTCCCTTTTCTGTTCCATTGATGTATATGCCTGTTCTTTTGCCATTACCAATGTGTTTTGATTATAATGACTTTGTAGTGTTACTTGATATCCAAAATTGTGATTCCTTCAACTTTTTTCTTCTTTTTCAAGATCGCAGTGGCTATTCAGGGTATTTTTATGTTTCATGTAAACTTTTGGAATATTTGTTCTAGTTCTGTGAAATATGCTATTGGTATTTTAATAGGGATTGCATTGAATCTATTGTTTGCTTCGGGTATTATGGACATTTTAATAATGTTAATTCTTTCAATCCATGAACATGGTATATTCTTTCACTTTTTTATATCTTCCTCTATGTCTTTTTACAATGTCCTGTAATTTTTGAGAACAGGTCTTTTACCTCTTTGGTTACACTTATTCCTAGGTATCTTATTGTTTGTTGTTGTTGCAATGGTAAATGGAATTGTGTTTTTTTTGTTTCTTTTTCTGTGTGTTCATTCTTGGTATATAAAAATGCTGATGATTTTTGGATGTTGATTTTCTATCCTGCTACTTTGATGAATTCATTTATTAATTCTTGTAGTTTTTTGTGTCGAGACTTCAGGGTTTTCTATGTGCAATATCAGGTCATCTGGTCATCTGTGAATAATGACAGTTTCACATTTTTCTTTCCAATTTGGTGCTCTTTATTATTTCATCTTCTCTGATTGCTGTGGCTAAGACTTCCAGTACTATGTTAAACAAGAGTGGTAAAAGCAGACATCCCTGTCTTGTTACTGTTTTAAGGGAAGTGCTTTATTTTTACCCTTTGAGTATAATGTTGACTATAGGTTTGTCTTATGTGGCCTTTATTATGTTGATATATGATCCTTCTATATGCACTTTGCTGAGAGTATTTATCAAGAATTGGTGCTAAGTTTTATCACATACTTTTTCAGCATATATTGATATGATCATATGATTTTTATCTTTCATTTTGTTTATGTGGTGTATCACATTTATTAATTTGCAAGTATTTTACCAGGCTTGCATCCCTGGGATAAATTCCACTTGGTCATGATGTATAATTTTTTTATTATATTGCTAGATATAATTTGCTAAAGTTTTGTTTAGGATTTTCGTGTCTATGTTCATCAGAGATTTTGGCCTTTAATTTTCTTTATTTGTAGTGTTTTTATCGCTTTTTGGAATTAGGATTGTGTGGGTGGGCTTAATCCTCACAGTTGTTCACTATGAGTCTCAACACCTACCCAAATGACCCTGTTATGCAACCATTAAATAGGTGTTAACATAACAAACTAAAGCAAATGCAAACGCAACCAAAAAGAACCTCCAAAAAAATTAGCATCAACAATAATAAAAAGCGAACAACTCAACAAACAGATTAAAAGACATATAGACAAACAAAATACACACACACACACACACAAGAATACTTGCAAATAATTAGAATACTTCCAAAATAATTAGAAGAGGAAGAAAAAAATAAATAAAAGTAAAGAAGGCAACACACAACCAGACCAAATTTAAAAAGAACCTGAAATAAAACATCAACATCAACAATGATAAAAGCTCCTGCCTCAATACAAGGGTGAGAGATAACCAAATGGAAAACACACACACAGAGAAGAAAGAATATTAGAAGGAATGAGACCAAAATAGTTAGGAGAGGTGAAAATAATAAGAAAGCAAAGAATGAAGAAACCGGAAATAAGAAATATTAAATATTAGAACAGAAATAAATGACATAGAGATAAAAAATAAATGAAGATAAGAAAACACAATAAAAAAGGTCAGTGAAATCAAGAGCTGGTTCTTAGAAAAGGTAAACAGGATGATTTAACCCTTAGCCAGACTTAGGAAGAAAAAGAGAGGACCCAAATCAATGTAATCAGAAATAAAAAAGAAGAAGTAACAACTGACTCTTTGCACAAATTCTTAGAAACCTACAGTTTTTCAAAACTGAATCAGGAGAAAACAGAAAACCTGAATAAACTGATAACAACTAATGAAATTTAAACAGTAATCAATAAACTCCCAGCAAAAAAAAAACAAAAACAAAAAACAAACAAACAAAAAAACCGTCCTGGACAGAATGGCTTCATAGATAAATTTTACCAAATTTTTAAAAATGACTAACACATATAGTCTTCAAAGTAGTCCAAAAAATTCAAGAGAAGGGAAGATTTCCAAGTAGTTTTATGAGGCTACCATTATCTTAACTCCAAAACAAGATAAAGACACTACAATATATATAGTAGGTGAATATCCCTGATGAACATACATGTTAAAACCCTCAATAAAATATGAGCAAATGAAATCTAGCAATGCATTAAAAAGGTCATATACCATGAACTCATTTAACAATATTCACAAATCAATAAATGTGATACATAACATAAACAAAATGAGAGATAAAAATCACATGATTATATCAATAGATGCAAAGAAAACATTTAATAAAATTCAGCATAGATTTATGATGAAAAATATCATCAGAGTGGGAATAGAGATACCATATGTCAACATAATAATGGTCATATATGAAAAGCCTATAGCCAATATCATGCTCAAATGGCAAAATATAAAAGCATTTTCCTTAACATCAGGAATAAGATAAGGATGTCCACTTTCACCACTCTTACTCAATATAGTACTTGAAGTGCTAGCAACAGAGATAATACAAGAAGAGAAATAAAAGGCACCCAAATTAGAAAGGAGGAAGCAAAATTGTCATTATTGCATGATATTGTACATTGAAAAAACTAAAGATTCCACCAAAAAAAACCTATAAGATATAACAAGTTAATTTAGCAAAGAAACAGACACAAAATTAATATTCATAAATTGGTGACATTTTTATGCACCAATAATTAACTATCAGAAAGAGAAACTTAGACAACAGTCACATTTATTATAGTAACAACAAAAAATTATTTACCCAGGAATAAATTTAACCATGGAGGTAAAAGGCCTGTACTTGAAAAGTATAAGATGTTGAAGAAAGAAACTGAGGAAGATACAAATAAGTAAAAATATATACCACGTACATGGGTTAGAAAAGTTAACATCATTAAAATTTCCATACTATCCAAAGCAATTCCTGTTAAAATATCACTGGCATATTTCACAGATCTAAAAAAAATACTCCAACAATTTTGATGGAACCAAAGAAGACCCCAAGTAGCCTTAGCAATCTTGAGAATGAAGAAGAAAATTGGAGGTATCGCAAACCCCAGTTAAGGGCATAATAATCAAAACAGCCTAGTAGTGGCATATGAACAGGCATATAGACCAATGGAAAAGAGAAGAGAGCCCAGAAATCAACCCATGTCTCTATGGTTAATTAATATTTGACAAAAGAGGTGAGAGCATATAATAGAAAAAGACAGTCTCTTCAATAAATGGTGATGGGAAAACTGGACAAGTATATGAAAAAAAATAAAACTAGAGCACCAACTTACACAATACATAAATATAACTCAAAAATGGATAAAATACTTAAATGTAAGTCTTGAAACCATAAAATCCTAGAAAAAATCATAGGCAGTAATAGCTCACACACCTCTTGTGGCAATATTTTTGCCATTATATCAACTTGGGAAAGAGAAACAAAGGAAAAAATAAACAAATGAGACTATATCAAACTAAAATGCTTTTGCACAGTAAAGAAACCACTTACAAAATGTAAAGGGAACCCACTGTATGGAGGAACATATTTGTCTGATAAGGGGTTAAAGCTAATAAGGGGTAAATTTCCAAAATACTTGAAGAACTTATACAACTTAACACAAGGAAGATAAACAATTCAATTAAAAAATGGGCAAAGGACTTGAATAGATACTTCTTCAAATAGGACACAAATGGGCAATCAAAATATGGAAAAATGCTCAATGCCACTAATCATCAGAAAGATGCAAATTAAAACAATTATGAGGTATCACTTCACACATGCCAGAATGGATACCATTAATTAAACAAACAAGTGCTGGAGAGGATGTAGAGAAAGGGAATACTTGTTTACTGCTTGTGGGAATGAAGATCAGTGTAGCCACCGTGGAAAACAGTTTGGAGTTTCCTCAAAAAAGCAAAAATGGAACTGCTGTTTGACCCAGTGATCTCACTTCTGTGAATATAATCTAAGAAACCTGAAACATCAATCAGAAAGAATGCATGTACCTGTATGTTGATAGCAGCATTATTTACAATAGCTAAGATCTGGAAACAGCCCCAGTGCTCATCAGCAGAGGGGTGGATAGAAAAGTCATGGTACATTTATATAATGTAATAATATGCAGCTCCAAAAGAAGAAAGATCTTGTATATTTGGAGTCAGCATGGAGGGACCTGGAGAGTGTTATGCTAAGTGAAATGAGACAGACAGAGAAAGACAAGTACTGTATGATCTTACTGACATGTGGAATCTAATGAACAAAATAGACTGATGAATAAAATAGAAACAGAGGCAAGGATATATGAAACAGCCAGACAAATGTCAGATGGAAGAGGGATGAGATGGACTGGATTTAAGCTGGTGAAGAGATTAGATAAAAAACATGTATGCATAGCCCATGAACACATATAACAGAGTGGTGATGGCCAGAAGGAAGGGGATGGCATCTGGGTGGAGGTGGGTAAAAGGGGAAGGATGAGGGATATCTGTAATACTGTCAACAATAAATAAAATAAAATAAAATAAAATAATAAAAATATAAAATATACATATTTTTAATTCTCACTTAAGGACATTTTCCCATTTATCTTCAAATAGAGAGGGAGGGAGGGAGGGGGAGAAAAAGAGAGAGAGAGAGAGAGAAAGAAAGAGAAAAATTGATGTGAGAGAGACACATCAATTGGTTGCCTCCTGCACAACCCCACTCAGGCTTGGGGACTGAACTGAGGTACATGCCCTTGACCAGAATCAAACCCGCAACTCTTTGGTCTGCAGGCTGATGCTCTAACTGCTGAGCCACACTGGCCAGGACTAAAATAAAATCTTAATCACAACCTAAAAAATAAAATAAACTTGAAACATATCTTTGGCCCAGCTGGTGCTGCTCAGTGGTTGAGTTTCAACCCGTGCACCAAGAGGTCACCAGTTTGATTCGTGGTCAGGTCACATGCCTAGTTTGTGGGCCCAATTTCCAGTGGGGGCCATGCAGGAGGCAGTCAATCAATATTCTCTCTCATCATGTTCTGATCTCTTCCTTTTCCTTCCTCTTGCTCTAAAAATCAATTTAAAAAAGTATCTCTGCCAAAAAAATAAAAATAAAAAAGTAACACATTTAGAGTACTATAGTTGATTCTGTGTACCACATTTTAAGAAAGCTATTGAAAAACTAAGCAGTTTAAAGGAAGTTGACCAGGCTGACTACAAATTAAAAATAAAACTAAACATTTTAAGTCAAACTGAGGTTCTTTCTAAATTAAATTCTATCTATATATCTATCTATATTGCTAGCTATCATCTATCTAAAAATCTATCTATCTGTGTAATAGTTCTTAAAACCTTATGGTCTTTATTTTCTTAGTCTGTTAAATGAAGTCAGTGAGGCGCAGAATGAAGCAATAATTTGGATGAGGCTCCAACCATGAAATTTTCTCAACTGGTTGGTACATTTATTGCTGGAGATCTCTGAGGCTTCATTCTAAATACGATAATGTAATAGACATGCCAGTTACCATGTTAGGCACTAGAAAGAATAAGACATACTCATTGTCTGGGAACACACAAACTCAGGCATTACATGGTAAGTTATATATAATTATTCACAGAAAAGCATAGTAATATGATCTAGGGAGCATTTAAAAAATTGTAGGGTCTTTTGTGGTTACCATGATTAATGAGGCAGATGCGACTGAAATTTGGTATGCCAGAACCAGGGACTCTAGATATCTTACAAAGCCAAGCCTTGGAATCAGAGAATGTTTTCTAACTACATAATTTTGAATGACCTGCCAAGCATTCATACACTCATAAACATCAGAAACCTATAAAAGCTATCTAAGCCTAAATCCATGCATTTTAGTTTTTTTTTATATATATATATATATATATATATATATATATATATATATATATATAAACTGTTAGTTCAGTACACTTTCCAGTATAAAACCATTCTCATCCACTAGATCTTTTAAATTGAATAACAAGAGCTGGATGGGAGGACACTGGGAGTTTTGTGCTAAATCACTCACTCACAGGACAGAAACCATCTTACTCAAAGAACCCCTTTCCAGAGGCCCAGGGAGAAGCAACAACCATCCTATAAGAATTCAACAACACAGGGCCAGGCCAGAGAACTGCAAACTGAAGGTAATTTATATCCATTCTGATAGCAAGCAAGTGCCCTACCCACTGGAAATCCTCTTATACCTGAGAGATTTTTCATTCAGCTGAGGGCTACAAATCAAAGCTTACCAAGTAACTGAGACAAATAGCCTCTAGGAAAAAAACTAGAGGATAAATGAACCTTTCTGGGGCTTTCAAATCTACCCAGGAAAGTAAGAGTTGGCAGTGGTTTTTAACATGGGCCCTGCCATACTCATCCAAACCCAGTAGAGGGTGTCACAACCAGCAGAACACCAACAACCACAGGGAAAATTTGGTAGGCTCTAAAACTCACTGATATAGCCAAAATGGTGAAACAAAGAAACAAATCCCAAATGAAAGAACAAGATAATTCTGCAGAAGAAGAAATAAATGACATAGAATTAAGTAAGATATCAGAGGGAGAGTTCAGAGTAATAATCATGAGGAAGCTGAACAGCATGAGTAAAGATATAGAAACATTAAAATTCAACCAATTAGAAATGACTAATGACATACTAAAAATAAAAAATAAAAAAACACACACACACATTGGGCCCTGGCAAGTTTGGCTCAGTGGTTAGAGCATCAGTCCAGAGAAACCTGGGCTTGGTCCCCACTAAGGGCACATATGTCTGTTGCAGTTTGTCCCCAGCCCTGGTTGGTCATGCGGAGTGGCAGCCACTTGATGTGTCCCTTTCACATCAATGTTTCTTTCTCTCTCTCCCTCCCACTCTATCTGAACAAAAAATGGAAAAAAAAATGTCCTTGGGTGAGGATTAAAAACAAAACAAAACAACAACAACAACAACAACAACAAAACACACACACACACACACACACACACACACATTGGAAGAAATAACTAGCAGAGTAGAGAAACCTGAGGACTGGATCAATGACTTAGAAGACAGGGTAGAAAAAAAAATCACTCAATCAGAATACCAAAAAAGAAAAAAAAAGCAACTAAAAAACAGAAAGAAAGCCTAAAAGAACTGTGGGACAATATGAAAGATAACAACATCTGTATCATAGGAGTGCCAGAAGAAGAAAATGAGCAAGGGTTACAGAATATATTTGAAGAAATAATGACAGAACACTTTCCTAGCTTGGCATCCAATTTCAAAAAGCACAAAGAGCCCCAACTAAAAAGAACCAAAACAAAGACATAGAAGAATTAGGAGAAGAAACATAACCATAATAAACAAAAATGGCAATAAATAAGTACATATCAATAATAACCTTAAAGGTAAATGGATTAAACACTCTGATCAAAAGACAGGTAGTATAAGAAAGTGTGACTCCTATATATGTTGTTTACAAGAGACCCACCTCACAACAAAAGACTCACATAGGTTGAAAGTGAAGGGATAGAAAGCATTTTCCAAGCAAATGGAAAGAGGAAGAAAAGCTGGGTAGTCATATTCATATCTGATAAAATAGACTTCAAAATGAAGGCCATAACTAGAAACAAAGGAGGCCACTATATAATATTAAAATAATCTATCCAACAGGAAAATATAACCTTAGTAAACATAATTTAACGCAACACAGGAGCACCAAAATACATTTAAAAATTTCTGGAGGACTTCAAAGGAGAAATCAACAGCAATAGAATAATAGCAGCGAACTTCAACAACCTGCTGACATCACTGGATAGATCCTCTGTGGGAGACTGTTTGCATGGCATCCATTTTGCTCAAATCTGCTCTGCCATCTCCTGCCCCAAGGCAGGATACCTCTGTATACAATGTTTCTGCATTCTTTAAGTAACCATTTACTCAGCCAATTATGCTCTGTTTATCTTTTGTTCCACCTGGGATATTTATGTGATATTTACCTGAAATTGCTTCAGGGTGGTTACCACAAACATCGCTTGGCAACAAATGTTCTTGTTTTTCTGCTTCTTGCCCTATATATACTGTGGATCTCCCCAGAATAAACAAGACTTGATTAGAGCCCTGTCCTGTCTCCATTTGTCGTGTCTCTTGTCCTTCCTCATCCTCACTCCCCCTCTATAGTCCTCGTTGCTCGACCTGCGGGACGGGTCAATCCTCTAGAAAAAATATTGACAAGGAAACAGAGGCTCTAAATGATGCACTAGATCAAATGGATTTAATAGATATCTACAGAGAATTACACCCAAAAACTTCAGAATTCACATTCTTCTCAAGTGCACAAGGAACATTCTTAAAAATAGAAATCATATTAGGGCTCAAACTATGTCCCTACAAGTTCAAGAAGACTGAAATCATATCAAGCATCTTCTCAGATCACAATGGCATGAAACTAGAAATCAATTACAATGAAAACATGAAAAAATATTTAAACATATGGAGACTTAACAGCATCTTATTAAACAATGAATGGATTACCAAAGAGGTCAGGCAAGAAATAAATAAAAAAATCTGTAAAACAATGAATGTGAACACACAACAACATAAAATTTATGAGGCACAGTGAAATCAGTCCTGAGAGACAAGTTCATAGCACTATAGGCCTACTTCAAAAAACAAGAAAAAATTCTAATTGACTTTCTAACTCTACAACTTAAAGAACTAAAAAATGAACAAAACAAACAAACAAACAAAAAGCCCAGAGCAAGTAGAAGAAATAGTAGAAGAACAGAAATAAATAACATAGAAACTAAAAACAAACAAACAAACAAACAAACGCCACAGTTCAAAAGATCAATGAAACAAATAACTTTTCTTTAAAAAGATAAACAAGACTGATGGGTCCTTAGCCAGACTCATCAAGAAACAAAAAAGACTGGACCCAAATAAACAAAATCAGAAACAAAAGAAGAGAAGTAACAACTGTCATCACAGTAATACCAAAAAAAAAAAAAAAAAAATCATTAAAAAATACTATGAACAATTAAACACCAATAAATTATACAATCGAGGTGAAATGGACAAATTTCTAAAAACACATAGTCTCAGAAAACTGAACCATGAAGAGATTGAAAACTTGAACAGATCAATAACAACTAAGAAAATTGAAGATGTAATCAAGAAACTTCCAGCAAACCAAAGCCAAGGCCTGGATGGCTTCATGAGGGAGATTTACTGAACAGTCAA
This sequence comes from Molossus molossus, assembly GCF_014108415.1. Lineage (NCBI taxonomy): Eukaryota > Metazoa > Chordata > Mammalia > Chiroptera > Molossidae > Molossus > Molossus molossus. The sequence continues at coordinate 82,377,137 of NW_023425401.1, read as the reverse complement.
AGAAGAACTAAGATATCCAGTCTCCTCAAATTATTCTAAAAAATTCAAGAGAAAGGAAGACTTCCAAACTAGTTTTATGAGGCCAGCATAATTTTAACTCCAAAACCAGATAAAGACACTCAAATAAAGAAATCTACAGGTTAATATCCTTGATAAACACAGATACCAATATCCTTAGCAAAATATTAGCAAATCAGATCCAACTATACATTAAATAAAGTATTCACCATGACCAAGTAGGATTCATTCCGAGGATGCAAAGATGGTAAAATATTTGCAAATCAATAAATGTGATACATCACATAAACAAAACAAAAGATAAAAGCATATGATCCTATCAATAAACACTGAAAAAGCATTCGACAAAATCCAGTACCCATTTCTAATATAAATGCTCAGCAATGTGAGAATAGAGGGATCATATCTCAACATAATAAAGGCCATACATAAAAAAACCTAAAGTCGACATCATATTCAATGGGAAAAACTAAAAGCATTTCCCTTAAGAACAGAAACAAGACAGAACTTTTGCCACTCTTATTTTACAAATTACTGGAAGTTGTAGAGCCACAGTAATTAAACAAGAAGAGAAAATAAAAGGGATCCAAATTTGATAGGAGAAAGTGAAACTGTCATTATTCACAAATGACATTATATTGTACATAGAAAACCCTAAAGACTCCATTAAAAAACTACTAGAGCTAATAAATGAATTTGGCAAAGTATCAGGATACAAAATTAATATCAAGAAATTGACGGCATTCTTATACACCAATAATGAACTCACAGAAAAAGAAACTAAAAAACAATTTCATTAACCATTGTAGCCAAAAAACTAAATACTTAGGAATAACCTTAACCAAAAAAGTAAAGAGCCTGTTCTCAGAAAACTACAAGACATTGAAAAAAGAAATAGAGGGAGATATAAAAATGTGGAATCATATACCTTGTTCATGAATTGAAAAAATTAATATTATTAAAATGTCCATACTACCCAAAGCCATATATAGATTCAATGCAATCCCCATCAAAATACCAACGGTATATTTTACAGAACTAGAACAAATACTCCAAAATTGTGTACAGAACCAAAAAAGACCTCGAATAGTTACAGCAATCTTGAAAAAGAAGATCAAAGTAGGAGGGATCACAACACTGGATATCAGGTTATACTACAAAGACTTTTTAATCAAAACAGCCTTATACTGGCACAAGAACAGGCATCTACTGATAGACACTTGGATTGTTTCCAGATCTTAGCTATTGTAAATATTGCTGCTATGAACTTAGGTGTACATATATTCTTTCAGATTGGTGTTTCAGGATTCTTAGGGTATATTCCTAGAAGTGGATCACTGGGTCAAATGGCAGTTCAATTTTTAATTTTTTGAGGTAACACCATAGTGTTTTCCACAGTGGCTGCACCAGTTTGCATTCCCACCAGCAGTGTACTAGTGTCCCCTTTTCTCCACACCTTTGCCAACACTTGTTGTTTGATGATTTGTTGATGGTGGCCATTCTGACAGGTGTGAGGTGATACCTCATAGTTGTTTTAGCTGTGGTGTATGTACACAATGGAATACTATGCAGCTGTAAGAAAGAAAGATCTCTCATCCTTTGAGATGGTATGGAAGGACCTGGGGAGTATTATGCTAAGCAAACAAGCCAAGCAGAGAAAGACAAATATCATATGATCTCACTTATTTGTGAAATATAGTGAACTAAACAAACTGATGAACAAAATTAAAGCAGTGACATAGAGGTGGGGTACAGACAGACAAGCCTCAGAGGAAGGGGGTTGAGGGGGAAGAGATAAACCACAGAACTTACATGCATGTATGCATGACCAATGAACATAAACAACAAAGCTGAGGATGGGGTGAGTGGGGGAAGGGGAAGAGGGTGTCAGTGGGGGAAAAATGAGAAACATCTTTACCAAAAACAAATTAATAATAATAATAATAAAAGAACAGGCATGTAGATCAATGTTACAGAACAGAGAACCCAGAAGTTGACCCAAGACATTATGCTCAATTATTATTTAACAAAGGTGGCAAGAGCATACAATGGAGTAAGACAGCCTCTTTAATAAATGGTTTTGGGCCCTGGCCAGTTTTGCTCAGTGGTTAGAGCATCTGCCTGTGGTCCAGAGAGACCCGGGTTTGGTTCCCCCTAAGGGCATGTACCTCAGTTTCAGTTTGTCCCTGGCCCTGCTTGGGTCATGTGTGTGACAGCCACTCAATGTATCCCTTTCACATCAATGTTTCTCACTGTCCGTCTCTTTTCCTCTCTCTTTCTCCCACTCTATCTGAACAAAAAATGGAAAAAATGTCCTTGGGTGAGGATAAAAAAATAAATAAAATAATAAATAAAATAAGTAAATAAATAAAATAAATGGTTATGGGAAAATTGGACAGCTACATGAAAAAAAAAAAAAAAAAAAAAACTTAAGCTAGACCACCAACTTATACCACACACAGAAATAAACTCAAAATTGTTAAAAGACTTAAATGTTTCTCATGAATCCATAAAAATCCTAATTTTACACATCACATGCAGCAGACTTGTCTTGATACAACATCTTATGCAAGAGAAACAAAGAAGAAAAATTAATACATGTGACTACATCAAACTAAAAAGCTTCTGCATAGCAAAATAACTAAGAATCAAAATGGAAAAGAAACCCACTATATGGGAGAGCATACTTGCAAATGATACTTCATATTAGAGGTTAATTTGCAAAATATATGGAGTACTGATACAACTCAACAAACGGAAGACAAAGAACGCAATTAAAAATTGGGCAGAGGACCTGGACACCTCTTCAAACAGGACATACAAATGGCCAAGAGACATGAAAATATGCTCAATGTCACTGATCATCAGAGAGATGCAAATTAAAACTACTATTAGGTATCAGCTCACACCTGCCAAGATGGCTGCCATCAACAAATAATCAAACAACAAGTGCTGGCGAGGGTGTGGAGAAAAGGGGACTCTAGAACACTGCTGGTGGAAATGCAGACTGGTGCAGCCACTGTGGAAAACAGTATGGTGTTTCTTCAAAAAATTAAAAATAGTACTGCTATTTGACTCAATGATCCCACGTCTAGGCATATATCCAAAGAAGCCTGAAGCACCAGTCAGAAAGAATATATGTACCCCTATGTTCATAGCAGCACTATTTATAATTGCTGATATCTGGAAACAACCCAGTGTCCATCAATAGATGAGTGTATAAAAATCTTTGGTACATATACACCATGGAATACTATGCATCTATAATAAAGAGAGATCACTTATCCTTTGAGACTACATTCCTGCCAGCAGTGTACTAGTGGATAACAGCCATCCTGGCAGGTAGAAGGTGATACCTTATAGCCCTTTTAATTTTCATCTGTTTAATGCTTAGTGATGTTGAAAAATTTTTTATATGTATCTTGGCCATTTGTATGTCCTGTTTGGAGAGGTGTCTATTCAGGTCCGCTGCCCATTTTATAATTGGATCTTTGTCTTCCTTTTTTGAGTTGTATGAGTACTCTATATATGTTTTGGAAATTAACCCCTTATCTGATGTATCATTGGTGATTAAGGTCTCCCATACAGTGCATTTCCTTTTCCTTTTCATGCTTGTTTCTTTTGCTGTGAAGCTTCTTACTTTGATATAGTACCATTTATAATGTTTTTCCGTTATTTCTCTTGCCAGTGATGTATCTGTGATGTCTGAGAATTTGCTGCCTACATATTTTTTCTAGAATTTTTTATGGTTTCACATGTGACATTTTATCCATTTAAAGTTTATTTTTGTGTATGGCCTAAGTTGATGGTCTTGTTTCTTTTGTTCTTTTCTTTTCTTTTTCTTTTTTTTTGCATGTACGTCTACAAATTTCCCAACACAATTTAAAAACATTTTTTATTTATTTACTTTTGTTAGAGATGTTTCTCCTTTTATTTCCCATTGACACCCTCCTCCCCTTGCCCCACACCCCATACATAGCTTTGTTGTCCATGTCCATTAGTTATGCATACATGTGTATAAGTACTGTGGTTTATCTACCCCCCCCCCCACCACTCCTTCTTCTGAGGTTTGTCAGTCTGTACCCTACTTTCATGTCTCTGGGTCTACTGCATTCCACAGACTGTTATGTTCATTATATTCCACAAATAAGTGAGATCATGTGATATTTGTCTTTCTCTGCTTGGCTTGTTTCACTTAGGATAATACTTTCCAGGTCTCTCCATGTCAACTCAAAGGATAAGAGATCTTTCTTTCTTACAGTTGCACAGTACACCATTGTTTATGTACCACAGCTTTTTTATCCATTCATCTACTGATGGACACTTGGTCTGTTTCCAGATCTTAGCTATTGCAAATAGTGCTGCTACGAACATGGGGGTACATATATTCTTCCTGATTGGTGTTTCAGGCTTCTTAGGGTATATTTCTAGAAGTGGAATCACTGGGTGAAATGGAAGTTCAATTTTTAATTTTTTGAGGTAACACCATATTGTTTTCCATAGAGGCTGCACCAGTCTGCATTCCCACCAGCAGTGCACTAGGGTCCCCTTTTCTCCACACCCTCGCCAACACTTGTTGTTTGATGATTTGTTGATGGCGGCCATTCTGGCAGGTATGAGGTGATACCATATTGTTGTTTTAATTTGCATCTCTCGGATGATTAGTGATGTTGAACATTTCTTCACATGTCTCTGGGCCATTTGTATGTCCTGTTTGAAGAGATGTCCATTTAGCTCTTCTGCCCATTTTTTTTTTTTTTCTTTCATCCTCACCCGAGGACATTTTTGCATTTATCTTTGCCATTTATCTTCATATAGAGCAGGAAGAAGAGGGGTGGAGGAATAGAGAGAGAGAAACATTGATGAGAGAGACATATCAACTGGTTGCCACCCACACAACCCCAACCAGGTCAGAGGTACAAACTGCAACCAAGGAACATGCCCATAGCAGGAACCGAACCCAGGCTTCTCTGGTCCGTGGGCTGATGCTCTAACTGCTGAGCCAAACTGGCCATGGCCCGCTGCCCATATTTTAATTGGGTTCTTTGTCCTCCTTTTGTTGAGTTGTGTGAGTACTCTAATTAATCCCTTATCTTATATATCATTGGCAATTATGCTCTCCCATACAGGTGGTTGCCTTACCATTTTGATGATTGTTTATTTTGCTGTGTAGAAGCTTTTTAGTTTAATGTAGTCTCGTATTCATTTTTTTCCTTTGTGTCTGTTGCCTTAGGTGATGTATCAGAGAAAATTCTGCTGCATATGATGTCCAAAATTTTGTTGCCTACATTTTCTTCTAGAATTTTTATGGATTCACGAGTCACATTTAAGTCTTATATCCATTTTGAGTTTATTCTTGTGTATGGTGTAAGTTGATGGTCTAGTTTCTTTTTTTTTGCATGTAGCTGTCCAATTTTTCCAACACAATTTATTAAAGAGGCTGTCTTTACTCTATTGTAAGCTCTTGGCTCCTTTGTCAAATATTAATTGAGCATAAAGTCTTGGGTCCATTTCTGGATTCACTGTTCTGTTCCACTGGTCTATATGCCATTCTTGTGCCAGTACCAGGCTGTTTTGATTACAGTGTCTTTGTAGTATAACCTGATATCTGGTAATATAACCTGATATCTGGTAATGTGATCTCTCCTACTTTTTTCTTCTTTTTCAAGATTGCTGTGGCTATTTGAGGGTTTTTTTTTTTTTTTTTTGGTTCCATATGAACTTTTGAAGTATTTGTTGTAGTTCTGTAAAGTGTGTCGTTGGTATTTTGATGGGGATTACATTGAATCTATAGATTGCTTTGGGTAATATGGACATTTTAATGATATTAAATCTTTCAATCCATGAAAAAGGTATATGCTTCCACTTTTTTATATCTTCCTCTATTTTTTTTTTTTCAATGTCCTCTAGTTTCTGACAAATAGGTCCTTTACTTCGTTGGTTAAGATTATTCTAGGTATCTTAACTTTTTTTTGCCATGGCAGTAAATGGGATTATTTTTTTAGTTTCTCTTTCTGTGACTTCATCATTGGTGTATAAAAATACCATTGATTTCATGATGTTAATTTTGTATCCTGCTACTTTGCCAAATTCATTTATTAAGTCTAGTAGATTTCTCATAAAGTCTTAGGGTTTTCTCTGTATAATATCATGTCATCTGCAAATAATGACAGTTTCACATTCTCCTTTCCAATTTGGATCCCTTTTATTTTTTCTTCATGTCTGATTGCTGTGGCTAAGACTTGCAGTACTATGTTAAATAAGAGTGGTGAGAGTGGGTATTCCTGTCTTTTTCCTGTTCTTAAGGGAAATGCTTTTAGTTTTTGTTCATTGAGTATGATGTTGGCTGTAGGTCTTTTATACACGGCCTTTATTATGTCAAGATATAATCCCTCAATTTCCACATTGCTGAGCGTTTTTATCAGAAATGGGTGCTGGATTTTGTCAAAGGCTTTTTCAGCATCTATTGATATAATCATGTGGTTTTTATTCTTTATGTAATTTATGTGGTGTATCACATTTATTGACTTGCGAATATTGTACCAGGCTTGCATCCCTGAAATGAATCCCACTTGGTCATGGTGAATAATTTTTTTTGCTGTAATGATGGATCCAATTTGCTAGTATTTTGTTCAGAATTATGTCATCTATATTCATCAGGTATATTGGCCTGTAGTTTTCTTTCTTTGTAATATCTTTATCTGGTTTTGGAATTAGAATTATGCTGGCCTCATAGAATGAGTTTAGAAACATTCCTTCTTTTTGAATTTTTTGAAATAGTTTGAAGAGAATAGGTATTAGTTCTTCTTTGAATGTTTGGTAAAACTCTCCCACGAAGCCATCCGTGCCTCGGCTTTTGTTTGCTGGGAGAGTCTTGATTACCTCTTCAACTTCCTTAGTTGTTATTGGCCTGTTCAAGTTTTCTATCTCTTCCTGTTCCAGTTTTGGGAGACTATGTGTTTCTAGAAATTGGTTCATTTTGCTTAGATTATTGAATTTATTCCCATATAATTTTTCATAGTATTTGCTCATAATGATCCTTTGTATTTCTGTGGTGTAAGTGTTATTCTTCTCTTTCATTTCTGATTTTGTGTATTTGGGTTCTCTTTGTTTCTTGGTGAGTCTAGCTAAGTGTCCATCAATCTTCTTTATCTTTTCAAAAAACCAGCTTTTTCTTTCATTAATCTTTTAAATAGTTTTGTGGTGTCTATGTCATTTATTTCTGCTTTGATCTTTACTATTTTCTTCCTTCTACTTCCTCTGGGGTTTTCTTTCTGTTTGCTTTCTAGTTTTTTAAGTTGTGAGATTAGATCGTCTATTAGAAATTTTTCTTGTTTCTTGCAGTAGGCCTGTAGTGCTATGAACTTCCGTCTAAGGATTGCTTTCGCTGTATCCCATAGATTTTGTGTTGCTATGTTCATTTTCATTGGTTTCCAGGAAGTTTTTAATTTCTTCCTTGATCTCCATGGTAACCAATTCATTGTTTAATAGCATGCTGTTTAGCCTCCATGTGTTCAAATGTCTTTGCATGTTCTTATTGCAATTGATTTCTAGTTTCATGCCATTGTGATCTGAGAAGTTGCTTGATATGATTTCAATCTTCCTGAACTTGTAGAAACTTAGTTTGTGCCTTAACATCTGGTCTATCTTTGAGAATGTCCCATGTGCACTTGAGAAGAATGTGAATTCTGCAGTTTAGGGTGTAATTCTCTGTAGACATCTATTAAATTTATTTGGTCTTGTGCTTCATTTATAGTCTCTGTTTTCTTGCTAATTTTTTGTCTGGAAGATCTATCCAGTGATGTCAGCAGGGTGTTGAATCCCCTGCTATGATTGTGTTGCTGTCGATTTCTCCTTTGAAGTCCTCCAGAAGATATTTGATATATGTTGGTGCACCTTAATTGGGTGCATATATGTTTACCAAGGTTATATCTTTCTGTTGCATAGATCTTTTCAATATTATGTAGTGGCCTTCTTTGTCTCTAGTTACGGTCTTCATTTTAAAATCTACTTTATCAAATATGAGTACTGCTACCCCAGCTTTTTCCCCCTTTTTGTTTGCTTAGAAGAACTTTTTCCATCACTTCTTTTTCAACCCATGTGAGTCTTTTCTTGTGAGGTGGGTCTCTTGTAAACAGCATATATATGAGTCATGCTTTCTTATTCAATCAGCTACTCTGTGTCTTTTTATTGGAGCATTCAATGTATTTTTATTTAAGGTGATTACTAATATGTACTTATTTATTGCCACTTTTGTTTAGTGTGGTTTTATTTTTCTTCTAATTTCTTTTACTAATTACAGCAGTCCTTTTAACATTTCTTGCAGTGCAGTGCTGGTTTGGTGCTAATGTATTCCCTTAGCCCCCCCTTTTTTTTTTTTTAATCTGGGAAGTTCTTTATTTGATCTTTTATTTTGAATGATAGCCTTGCTGGATAGAGTAGTCTTGGATTTGTATCCTTTTTTTTCAAGACCTGATTACCTCATGCCATTCTCTTCTGTCCTGTAGTGTTTCTGTTGAGAAGTCAGGTGATAGCCTTATGGGGGTTCCTTTGTAGGTAACCTGTTGCTTATCTCTTGCTGCCTTTAGGATTCTGTCTTTGTCTTTAATTTTTGGCATTGTAATATTATGTGTCTTGGTGTGGACCTGTCTGTGTTCTTTTTACTTGGGGCTCTCTGTGCTTCTTGAACTTGAATGTCTTCTTTCTTCACCAAATTAGATAAGTTTTCTGTCACTGTTTCTTCAAATATATTCTCTAACCCTTGCTCATTTTCTTCTTCTTCTGGGATTCCTATGATGTGAATATTATTATGTTTCCATTTGTCCCTCAGTTCTCTTATGCTATCTTCCTGGTTTTTTTTTCTTCTGGTTTTCTGATTGGTTGATTTATTTCTCCTCTGTATTCTAATTCATTGATCTGGTCCTCAGCTTCCTGTACTCTGCTGTTTAGTCCTTCCAATGTGTTTTTTATTTCTGCTATGTCATTCTTCATTTCTTCTTGTTGGTTTTTAATTTTCAGTTGGTTGATTTTCAATGTTTCTATGTCTTTACTCCAGGTGCGGATATCCTTACACATGCTGTTGAGCTTCCTCAAGATCATGGCTCTGAAATCTAGCTCTGTAACTTGCTTAACTGGGTTTCATTTATTTCCTCTTTGATAGAGGTCTCTTGTTCTTTCATTTGGAATTTGTTTCTTTGTTTCACCATTTTGGCTGTCAGTGGGTTTTGGAGCCTGCTAAATTTCCCTGTGGGTGTTGGTGTTTTGTTGTTTTTGGCTATCTTTATTGGGTTTGGATGAGCAAGGACAACCCACGTTAAACACCCCTGTGAAGTATTATTTTTCTGGGTAGAGTTACAAGCCCAGGAAAGGTTCAGTTATCCTCTAGCTTTTTGCCTGGAGGCTATTAGTTGTGGTTACTTGAAGAGCCTTGGGTTCTCAGTTGACTGAACAACTCCCCCTGGTGTTCAGTGTAAGTGGATTTCCTGAGGGTGGGGCAGATGCTGGTTGTTAATGGGCCTCAATTTATATTTCAATGGCCCACAGGTGGGGTTGAATCTTCTAGGTTGGGCCCATTGCCTATCCCCAGAGCTCTGGGAAGGAGAAAGATGACGATTGTCCTGTGTGGCCACAACTCAGCAAATGCTCTGAGTGCCCTCCAAATCCCGAGTGTCCCCACACAGTTCCAGTTCAGTCCACCCTTGCTCTGCCAGAACCCAAGGTGAGTGGCTGTGGCAATTTTAGCACTCTGTCCCGGCTCTGCGCTGTGGAGCCTCTTGGGATTTGAACCCCGAGGTCGCTGCTCACCGCTAAGACCATTGGTTCCCAGCCCCCCTCTCATGCCTCTACAATCCTACCAGGATTGTTCAGTGTCCCTGGTAATATGGTCCTTGAAAGCTGCTTTTCTGTTGCTTTTCCCTGATGATTTGTCTTTATTTTTGTTGTAATTTGTTTGGTCCTGGGAGATGGTCTGTGTGGCTTCCATTCACTCCACTGCCATTTTGGAAATGACCCCAACATAATTTTTAAGGGCTGTCTTTACTTCATTGTTTGTTATTGCACCTTCTTTCAAATATTAATTCAGCATTAATGTCTTAGGTCAATTTCTGGGTTCTATGTTGTGTTCCATTGATCTATAGGCCTGTTCCTGTGCCAGTACCAGGCTTTCTGATTATAATAGTTTTGGAGTATAACCTGATATCTGGAATTGTGATCTCTCCAACTTTGTTTTTCTTTTTCAAGATTGCCGTGGCTACTTGGGGTCTTTATTGGTTCAATATAAATTCTGGAGTATTTGTTCTGTACCTGTGAAATATCTCATTGGTATTTTAATGAGTATTGCATTGATTCTGTAGATTGTTTAGGGTAGTATGGGCCTTTTAATTAAAAATTCTTCCAATTCATAAACATGGTGTATGTTTCCAGATTTTAATATTTTCCTCTATGTCTTTTATCAATGTCTTGTAATTTTCTGAGAACAGTTATTTTACTACCTTGGTTAAGTTTATTCTTAAATATCTTAATTTTTTGTTGTTGCAATGATAGATGGGATTGATTTTTAGTTTCTATTTCTGATTGCTCATTATTGTTGTATAAAAATGCCAGTGATTTCTGGATATTGATTTTGTATTCTGCTACTTTGTTGAATTTGTTGATTAAATGTAGTTTTTTGGTGGAATGTTTTGGGTTTTTTTAATACAATATCATGTCATCTGTGAGTAATAACAGTTCCACTTCCTCCTTTCCCATTTGAGTGCCTTTTATTTTTTCTTTTTGTCTGATTGCTATGGCTAAGGCTTCCAGTACTATGTTTAATATAAGAGTGAAGAAAGCAGACATTCCTGTCTTGTTCCTGTTCTTAAGGTAAATGCTTTAAGTTTTTGCTCATGGAGCATGATATTGGCTGTAGGTTTGTCATATATGGCCTTATTACACTGAGGTATTATCATTCTAGTCCCACTTTGCTGAAAGTTTTAATAAAAAAATGAATGCTGGATTTGTCAAATGCTTTTTCAGCATCTATTGATATGAACATATGATTTCTATCTTTTATTTGTTAATGTGGTGTATCACATTTATTGATTTGCAAATATTGAACCAGCCTTGAATTTCTGGGGTAAATCTCACTTGGGCATGGTACATAATTTTTAAAATATATTGCTGGATCCAATTTGCTGAAATGTTTTGAGGGTGTTGACATCTATGTTCATCAGGGATATTAGCGTGTAATTTTCTCTCTCTCTCTTTTTTTTTGTTGTGCTTTTATCTGCTTTTGAATTAAGATTATGCTGACCTCATAAAAAGAGCTAGAAAGTCTTTCTTCCTCTTGAATTTATTGGAATATTTTGAAGAGATAAGGTATTAGTTCTTCTTTGAATGTTTTGTAAAACTCCGTGTGTGAATCCATCCAAACCAGAGCTTTTGTTTGCAGGGAGTTTATTGATTACTGATTCTATTTCCTTAGTTGTTGCTGGTCTGTTCAGGTTGTCTGACTCTTCCCAATTGAGTTTGGGAAGACTGTATGATTCTAGAAATTTGTACATTTTTCCTAGGTTGTCAAATTGGTTAGCATATAGTTGTTCATAGTATTTTCTTACAATCATTTCTATTTCTGTGGTGTCAGTTTTTATTTGATCTCCTTTGTTTCTAATTTTATTAATTTGTGTTGTCTTTCTTTGTTTCTTGTGAGTCTGGCCAAAGGTTGATCAATCTTGTTTATCTTTTCAAAGAACCAGCTCTTGATTTCATTGATCTTTTATATGATTTATTTTACTCTCTATATCATTTATTTCTGCTCTGATCTTTAATATTTCCTTCCTTCTACCAACTCCGGATGTTTTTCTTGTTTTGTTTTTTTCTTCTCTAAATAAATTACCAATTAAATTTAAAAGAAAATTTTAAAAATTCCTGGATACTAATAAAAACTCACACACAAGAACACAAAATCTATAGGACATAGTAAAAGCAATCCTGAGAGAGAGAGATTCATAGCAATACAGGCCCACATCAAGAAACAAGAGGTATTTCTAATAAAATAACCCTACAACTTAAAGATTCAGAAAAATTAATTCTTGCCAGTAAAACTATACTTTATATAAAGTAAAATGGAAAAAAAAAATCTACTTGGGGTGGAGGGAGATGTAGCATCTATGAGATAATGGGCTATTATCCTCAATTTATTAATGTAATAAATATGAAAAAGACTACAAATTAATAAAAAATAAATTTTAAAAATAATGTTTTTATGACAAGAAATGAAAATAGCCAATAAACACATGAAAAGATATTCTACCTCATAAGTAAGTCAATATAAATAAAAACTAATATAATTGTTCCTTTTCAACAATCTAATTGGCATATATAATTTTTAGAAGTTTGTTAGTACTCATTGTTTGATAGACTCTTGGAAGTAGATACTTCCATAGTCTTAAGTAAGTCAATATAAATAAAAACTAATATAATTGTTCCTTTTCAACAATCTAATTGGCATATATAATTTTTAGAAGTTTGTTAGTACTCATTGTTTGATAGACTCTTGGAAGTAGATACTTCCATAGTCTTTGTTCATAGTCAAATATTTCTGGAATCATTTTTGAAAGAAAATTTGCCAATAGCTATTAAAATTAAATGCACTTATCCTTTTCTCAACTGTTCTCTCCCTAGGCATTCACTTTACCTACTTTCTCAAGGACCCTCTTGCCTAATCTTTCATCATAGAATTTAGTTCACACACACACACACACACACACACACACACACAAAACAAACAAACAAAAAAACACAGAAAATAGCTCTCAATTGAAAACTTCCAAAATGAATCATAGTATTACCATAAATAAAATGCTCAGCTATCATAGAATGTATAAGGAGTAATTGTATGTACAAATTGTTAAGAAATGCTATAATGAGAAAAAAGTACAAAGGAGAAAAAAATTTTCCACATATTCTCTTTTTTTCTTTCTTTTTTTATTAATTAATTTATTAATTTATTCATTTTTGTTACAGATGTTTCTCCTTTTCCCCCCACAGATACACCCTCCTCCTCTCTCCCTGCCCTGTCCCCAGCTTTGTTGTCCATGTCCATTTTTCATGCATTCATGCATATAAGTTCTGTGGTTTATCTCTCCCCCACTACCCCCTCTTCTAGGGACTGTCGGTCTGTACCCCACTTCCATGTCTCTGGGACTACCCCATTCCTCAGACTGTTATGTTCATTATATTCCACAAATAAGTGAGATCATATGATACTTGTCTTTCCCCGTTTGGCTTGTTTCACTTAGGATGATACTTTCTAGATCCCTCCATGTCATCTCAAAGAATAAGAGATCTTTCTTTCTTACAGCTGCATAGTACTCTATTGTGTATGTGTACCACTGCTTTTTTATCCATTTGTCTACTGATGGACATTTGGGCTGTTTCCAGATCTTAGCTATTGTAAATAGTAATAGTATTGCTATGAACATGGAGGTACATATATTCTTTCTGATTGGTGTTTCAGGCTTCTTAGGGTATATTCCTAGAAGCAGGATCACTGGGTCAAATGGAAGTTCAATTTCTAAGTTTTTGAGGAAACACCATATTGTTTTTCATAGTGGCTGCACCAGTTTGCATTCCCACCAGTAGTGTACTAGAGTCCCCTTTTCTCCACACCCTCGCCAACACTTGTTGTTTGATGATTTCTTGATGATGGCCATTCTGACAAGTGTGAGATGATACCTTATTGTTGCTTTAATTTGCATCTCTCTGATGATTAGTGATGTTGAGCATTTCTTCTTATGTCTCTTTCTTAGTCATTTGTATGTTGTGTTTGAAGAGGTGTCTAGTTCCTCTGCCCATTTTTTAATTGGGTTCTTTGTTTTCCTTTTGTTGAGTTGTATGAGCACTCTCTATATATTGTATAGTTAATTCATCCCTCAGGTATAACAGATAATCGCAGATATCTGCTGTGTACCTGCTTGCTTGCTCGCAAAGCTTTAACCCAATTTCTTAACTAGGGCTGAGACAACTATATAAGCAGCCCTCCCCATGAGCTCAGGGCTGCTCTCTCTTCTGCATAGAAAGGGACAATCGCCGCGTGGCTAATAAAACCCTCTTAATTTGAAACCAGTTTGGAATCTGAGTCTGGTTTGTATCATTGGTCTACAACACTGAAAAGAGCAACTGTAATTGTTTATAGATAGTAACTGCTGCTTCCTTGAGATTCAAAGGTTTTGCCTTATGAGTAATAAAAAACGAAACAAAAATTGACTCTCTCTGGACCCAACCAAATGTAAATAATAGCAGTCCTGTGAACCTCATGGGTTTGAAGTTAATTCCAGAGAAAACCAGCTCAGAAGTTACAACTGACAACTGCTTTGTACATGGCAAACTGCAGCCTCCACCATCTATATCCTGAACATGCTGTAGAGCACACAGAACGTACCTGTGCCCGGCAGCGTGCAATCAGCATCCCAGCTTCAACCCAGGTGATGGTTCTTTCCCTGTGAATGTGTCCAGGCCAGGCCAACTTGAAGTTTCTCCTACATTTATTTATTTTTGTCTCTCCTATTGGTAAGATTCTTTATTGTTTAAGAGCAAAGGAAAAATTAGTAAATAAAGAAAAAAAAACTTTAGTAAGGTATAGCTTAGTAAAGTTGAGAAACATTTTACCTCCTGAGACAACAATTATATTAGACATAGAATTAGATAAATATAATTATATATAAAATAGAATATATATACATAGACAGGCTTCAAAAATATTTTTATCTGTGTGTGTCGTCTCTCGGCCTGCCGGGATCGGTGCAAAGCAATGAAACTACAAGCACACACTGCTTGGAGTGAGGGGGAGATTTGCAAGGTAGCAAAATCTCCAGTTCTTTGGAAGTAGTCCCACTTATTTGCAGATTGGTACCCCCAGGTTACAAGTGTTTTTAAGTAAATTATATCCTTGAGATGTCATTACTGCATACACCCTAACTTTGTCTCTTGCTTTTTATGGAAAAGGCCTTGAAGCCAAAAGATAACAAACCCTTATTCACATGTAAATGAAGTACCCAGTACACCTGGGCCAGGTCCCCCCCACCCCCCAGCTAGTATTCCCAGAATGCATTAGCACAAGGTTGAGAATGCTTAACACAAGGTCAAAAAACGTCCATCTTCCAGTCCCCCAACCCCACACATGTGTAAGGGCAAAAGCTTCTTTTTATAATGCTTATTTTAAGAAATCACAGATTTGTTTTTATACCCGAAGTCTAAAAAATACCCTGATAATCACAATTCCATTTAAGCTTAAAGTTTTAAAATATTCAGAAATTAAATGATAATATTTAACATTTTTACATGTCCATTATGTGTCAGGCTCTGTTTTAAAAAACTAACTTTTCTTTTTCTTGCTATGTTCACAAGGGTGTTATAAGGAGGATGCTATTATTTTCTTATTTACAGTAGGACATGGAAACACTAATGATAACTTGTCAAAGATTACTCGGCTGGGATTGAAGGAAATAAGGATTAAGTTTAAGCAGTCTGACTCTTGAACTGGACTGTTCTTCTAACCATTGTTCTATAACATCCACTACCTTTCATGTGAATGAGAATTGTAGTGTTCTCAAAGAAAGCTTTGTTATAAAACAGCACATTTATGACTTTTGTTATTATCAAATATTCTAATTTGTGTCTTCTTGATTTACATGAAAAGTAAATAATTTGGACTTGAATTATATATAAGATAAGCTGTTTAATTACAGAAAAATTCTAAACAAAAATAGGACTGTTAAGCACAAAATTAGAAAATGTTTAGAGAAACATGTATACATATGCAACTATGAAACATACTAAACTTTTAATAATAAAAGATATCTTTAAATCATTTTTAACTTATATTTAAGTAACCTACTTGTAGTTATAGGTAAAACTACATTATTCTAAGAGAAAGAATCAAAGCTTCTGCAATTCAATTAGTTGAAAATAGATACTAAAAAATCTTCTAGAACAATTCCATGATTACTCATTTGGTGAGAGACCTAGTGTTCAAACCTGCTCTCATATGCTTTACTTTTCTGCAGTTATTTTGGGGTTTTTATTAGCAAACATAAATTGTAAAGGACACCAGATAAGAAAGTGAGTTGGGGTAGAAATAAGCTAAGTGTTCTAAAAGTATTTCCCCCCCCTGTCTTTCTGCTCATTATTTGGTCTACCAGTCTATTTATATAGTCTGATATCATCATGCAAATTGAACCCAGATACACCTGCCACCAAGGCTAGGCAATATTAACAGTTATGAGAGAACTTGCAGACGGGAAAGCACACAATGATGCAATGTACGTAACTACAGCTACCATTCTGTAGCCATTGTGGGATCTAGCTTAATCTTGTTTTTCTTTTTTACTTGCAAAATCAAGCCTATAATAAATTCTATCTACCTGTAAGATTACTTTAAAAATTAGAAGATATCAGAATGCTTATAAAATAATTAGACCTTGCTGATACAATACAGCCTAGCATAAATTGATCAATTGTTATTATTATTTTTATTTATTTATTTAAATTTATCTTTGTTGTTAACATTATTACAGAAGTTCCCCTTTTCCCCCACATTGACACCCTCTTCCCCACTCTCACTCCCCTCCTGCCTTCCTCACACAATGTGTCCATTGGTTATGCATATATGCATATAAGTTTTTTTTTTTTTTTTTTTTTTATCACTTCCCATCCCTTTCAGCCCTTCCCTCTGAGGATTTTCAGAGCAACAACCAACTTATACTTCTTAATCCCTTCACCTTTTTTACCTATTCCATACAACCCTCTCCCAACTGGCAACCAAGAAAAGTTTTCTGTATTTATGAGTTTGTTTCTGTTCTGCTTGTTCATTTTGTCTGTAGATTTAACCATTGATAGATATGTATTTATTGCCATTTTAATGTTCATACTTTTGATCTTATTCTTCAAGAAGACCATCAACATTTCATATTATACTGGTTTGGTAGAGACGAACTCCTTTAGCCTTTTCTTGTCTGGGAAGCTCTATATGTCCATTAATTCTAAATGATAACTTTGCAGGATAGAGTAATCTTGGTTGTAGGTCGTTACATTTCATCAATTTAAATATTTATTCTCAATTCCTTTAGGCCTACAAAAGTTCTGTTGAGAAATCAACTGACTTTCTTATAGCAGCTCCCTTGTAGGTAATTAACTTATTTTCTCTTGTTGTTTTTAAGATTCTCTCTTTGTTTATAAACTTTTGCATTTTAATTATGATGTGTCTTGGTGTGGGCCTCTTTGGGTTCATCTTATTTGGAACTCTCTGTGCTTCCTGGACTTGTTTCTCTGTTTCCTTCACCAAGATAGAAAAGTTTTCTGTCACTATTTTTTCAAATAGTTTTTTAAATTCTTATACTCTCTCTTCTGCTTCCAGAATCCCCATGATACAAATGTTAGTGCACTTAAAGTTTCCCCAGGGGCTCCTTACAATATCCTCATTTAAAAAATTGTTTTCTTTTATTTTGCTCTTCTGATTGGGTGTTTTTGCTTTCTTATATGGCAAATCAATGGTTTGCTTCTCAGCTTTACTTACTCTACCATTGATTCCCTGTAAATAATTCTTTATTTTAGTTAGTAGATTCTTCATTTCTGACTGTCCATCCTTCATTTCTGACTTGTCCTTTTTTATGTTCTTGAGGTCCTCATTAAGTTCCTTGAGCATCCTTATAACCAGTGTTTTGAATTCTACATGTTTGATTGGTTATATCCATTTTGTTTAGTTCTTTTACTAGAGTTTTGTTCTATTCTTTTATTTAGGACATGTTTCTTTGTCTCCTCATTTTTGTCTGCCTCCTTGTGTTGGTTTCTATGTATTAGGTAGAGCTTCTATGTCTCCTAGGCTTGGTAGGGTAGCCTATTGTCATAGATGTCCTATAGGGTCTGGTGGTACAGCCTCCTTGATAACCCCAGATGGGCACTCAAGGTGCATCCCTAGGTGGACTATATGCCCTTCAGATGTAATTGAGTCTTAATGCTGTTGGCACATCAGTGGGAGGGATTTACTTAGGCTGTTCAGCTGCAAGGACTGGCTGTGACTACTAACCACCAACCTTCTACTACGTTGGAGGATCACCTATTCAGAAGTCTACCACACAGAACAAGACTTCCTTCAGCAGGGCTCTGGTACACATTGAGTCTAATCCTTGAGTGTTTTCCTTTTGGAGGTGGGTGGTTGATGCTGCTTTGACATGGTCTGAAGCTATCCATTGGGTGTGTTGGCTCTGGGCCTCCTGGGAGATGCAGACCAAGGTTAGTCACTGCCTGTGTTCTACACCGGTTTCCTCAGGCACATATTACAAAGCTATCTGTAGATGGTTGCTTCTTGTATTGAATTTGAAGGTGAACCAACACTGGCTGCTGCTAGTGCCAAGCCTGGGGACATTTAGCAAGAGGTATAGGGCTCATTGAGGAGAGATGCTGCTTGTTTGAAAGATTTTAAGAAAATCTAAAGCATGAGCCTAAGACATGCCATTCCTATGATAAAGCCCCTGGAAACAGTTGGGTGGGCCTAAAACAGTTATGTGGGACAGAGTCTCAGGTAATCTGGGACAAACAGTATGAGCTAAGTGCTGGAGTCCCAGATATGAAGCCTGTCTGCAGGCCCCATGGGAGAAGGGCTCAACAGAAGAGCAACAGCTGCATCAGCACTACTGTCCAGGAGAAAGCTGTCTAGCTCTTGCCCCTATGCCAAACAACTCAGTTTTCCCCCATATGTCTCTGGTGCCTTTCAAGCTGCCTCCCCTATGCTGGAACCTGGAGGGAGCAAGTCCAAATAAGTCTATGCATGGCCTTTAAGAAGAACTGCTTGGGACTCTAGAACCCTCAGCTTCCCTAAGGGTCAATTTCTATTGGTTTTTACAGTCAGAAGTTATGGGTACTTCTCTTCCTGGCACTGGAACCCTGAGCAGTGGGGCCAGGTGTGGAACTAGGACCCTTGCTTCACAGGAAGGACCTTCACAGTAGAGGTATCCCTTACAATATTTATCTGCCACATGTGGGTGTGGGACCAGCCTTTCCATACCTCTGCCCCTCCTACCAGTCTTGATGTGACTTCTTTAATTTATAGTTGTAGATTTCTATTCAGCTTGATTTCAGGCATTTCTGAATAATGATTGTTCTATAGTTTACTTGTATTTATTATATAGTTGTGAGACCTGGGGTGGACATTTTATCTTATAGCTCCCACGATCCAGGGGAGCTGCAGGACCCATAACCACAAGTGGGCATGCAGATGTGCTGGTAAAGAGTGAGTTACTGTCTCCAGTGTTAGGGTCTCTGTGACAACTCCAATGCCAGCAGTAATGGATATGTCAAAAAAAGAATGCATGGATTTTTATCAATGGCCATATGGGTTTTGTCAGTGGTGTCAAGTGTGGAATTTAGCAGTTGAAATCCTGCAATACCTGAGTGCATTATGCTGCCCCTGGCTGGCTGAACTGCAGGAGAAGTTAAGAAGTTAGGTCCACACCTTTTGCTGGGGCAATCACTTTTCCTAACATTAAAAGGTTTTTAGGCTTTTGCCCATCACTGGCCCCAGATATGGGTTAAGAGATGGTTCCTGTGTCCAAGGGAGTGTTGGAAACTTGGGTCTTCTTGCTCACTAATTTTTTAGCTAAATGGGTGGAGTTTCCAGCCAACAGAATGCTGCCACTGGGTGGTGTGTTGTTAGAATTAGGAGGTACCATGGACAATGTGGAGTGGTTATCCCTGGAAATAGGAGAAAATAGAAAAAAACAAACAAACAAACAAAAAAACCTGGAAGAAAGAGTGGTATCCATAGCTTGGTGTCAACGGCAGGTCAGCTTTTGCAGAGTTGCTATCTGCTGGATCATAGATGGCTGCAGAATCCAGAAGAAATAATCTGGTTCTAACAGGAACACTGGGGTCCCTAACTTGGGCTAAGGTGTGTTTTTGGGCCAATGTTATAGTTTGCAATGCAGGGGTCCTTCGATGCAGGTGGGCCAGTTGAGGGGTTGCAGGGCACCTATGCTGCACACTGTATTGAATTTGGTAAAATAAGAGGAAGCTCATACTGGAGTCTAGAGCATATATGAGTATGACAGTGTAAGGGAAAGGAGTGTCTATTTTAGTGACATCAGTGTTTAAAGTAGGTTGAGAGGTCAAATCTGCAGAGGCCTTGGTGGTGATAGTGGAAGAAATGGGCTGGGCAGTAGAAAAAGGGGTCCTGATACAAGAAACTGGAATACAGGTCAGTAAGACAAAGGGAGGGGAACAGTCTACACACATACGGGTGATGATTCATTTTGGCAGAAGAGCAGTTTGGAGGAGAAGGCTGAGGTCCTAGGAGGTGTCTGGAGGTCAGAAATAGGACATGTTGTATTAGAATGTGATAAGATTAACCTGCATTCTCATAAAATGGAGTTCCCAAATGTGATTAGAATGAAGAGAATCAGTATGAGCTACAGGAGCAGAGTGAGGGTCTGTGTCTATTTCCTGAGCAGTATTTGGTGTTAGAGAAGGTGAAGGGATGAACAGGTCCTGGGGCAAGGCAAATAGGTCAGCCAAGTTAATAGTAGCAGCAGAGACCTGCCCAGTTTGAGTGGCTGGGGCAGGGTTTCTGCAATCACTGGGCCAGGCAGAAAGAAAGAAGGGGCAGGCAGAGCAGCCCTGAAGTCAGCCATTACCTCAGTTTTATCCTCCAAGGTCTTTTTACTCTGACACTCAGTGTTCTCCATGGTGCCCAGTATTTTGTCAACGGTAATGCAAAGCAGATAAGGATGTGAAGACAGTTCACCTTGATCCCACAGCAGTGGTGGCAGTGGTAACAAATATGGTGTGGACATTTTGCATTTTGCATCTTGCTGGCAGAGGCCAGTGGAAAATTGCTCCTTGATAGGAGGTCTAAAGACTTTTCACAGTGTATCTCCTTACCCAAAGTTAGTGAATCTGGCAAGCTGGGCAGATGGTCTTCATCT
Source organism: Molossus molossus (assembly GCF_014108415.1). NCBI lineage: Eukaryota > Metazoa > Chordata > Mammalia > Chiroptera > Molossidae > Molossus > Molossus molossus. The sequence goes on along the minus strand of NW_023425401.1, from coordinate 82,356,165 downwards.
AGCACTTCCTTTGTGGATCTCCTGCAGCAGAGAACAACATGGTGTTGGGTCAGAGAGCACTGCTGCTTCTGAATGAGGCTTTAGAGGAGGCAAGACATGTCCTGCAGGGTTGTATGACCTTGTGACCTCCTGACTTTCAGAGGAAGAGCACATGGGAGACATCTGGGTGTTCCCACTCAAGCTGTCTTTTGGGTGCTTGGGATTAAAATCCGGAGGCCCAGGACTGAGTTGCAGGAAGTGAAGACTCCCTTGGTCTTCAGGGGCCTGCATATTTGTGGTGGATCCCCACCGCTGTGGGGGCTGTTCTGGTCCTCCTGTCTGTCAGTCTCTCTGTGATCCTCTCCATTCTTTTTCTTCCCTCTTGGAAGCTCTTCTTGGACTTTCACCTCCACCTCCTTTGGACAAGGAATTTTTATTGTACTGTATGGTTCCACCTTCACAGCCTTGACTCCCTGCTCAGCAGGAGAGAAAAACTGTGCCCTGGAGGAGGAATATGATGGTTTTCAAGTATCCAAATACCAAAGAATTACAAGCAGGCAGAACAGACTTCTCTGGAGGGTGTTGCCAGTTCACAGGGAGGATCCCAGTAGTAGAGTAAGTAGTCTATGGGAGAGGACACCACCTCCTGGATATAAAAGCCAGATGGTAAAGGTGCACAATTCTGGTGGAACAGTCTGTGACCAGGGCTGACGGCAGATGAAGGAGCACTGAGTAGTACTGGTCAGGCAGAGCATCATCACTGAGGACAGGGAAAACCACTGGGTGACAGCACCAAGCAAGGGACAGTGGCCATGAAATGACAGACAAAATTTAGAAAGTCAGTTTCCAATCTAGAGTCAATTGTGTCCCAAATAAATTTAAGAATAGAGACTGGGAGAACATCTCCTTTGCTTCCCACTTCTCTGAAGCTGTAGCACACACAGCATTAACGTCAGCCCACACACTGAATTAACTTCAGCCAGGAGCTTCTAATGTTGCCATAGACACATAATGGCTTCATGGACAAAGGTGAGTGGGAAAGTCCAGCACAGGAAAAGAGATTTCAAAGGGCATCTCTCACTGGCCAACTCTTTTATGACTTCCTAGCACATGGAACTTTCTGCTGTAGGTAGCAGGTGTTTGGCAGCTCATGGCCTTCCATGATGAATTTGTTTCAGACCTCAGAGGCCTCGCCTGGCAGACCTTGTCCTGCCTGGCCACTGGCTCTGCAGGCACTTTGGTGCCTTTCCAGCTATCCAGGATGCCAGAGCCTGCTCAAAGCCAGTGCTGGACTCACCCAGATCCTGCTGGATGTGACCAACCTCTGCCAGGGATCTCCCCAACTTTTCTGGGAGGCCTGGACTCATGTGAACTTTCTCCAGCCAGTCTCACCAGCCAGGTGTGAAAGTTTCTGAGGAGTGGACACAGAGCTCTGACCTGACTCTATAACATATCTTCCTGGCAGACAAGTTATTTCTTCACTTATTTTTTTTTAAATATAATTTCTTTATTGTTGAAAGTAATACAGATGTTCCTGTCTTTTCCTCCACTGACCCCTCCACCTCTTTCCCACACACCCCTCCTCAACTTATTTTGAAACTTGGTAAAACAGCATTTAAACCTTAGACTGTTCCTCAGCTCACACAGTTGGTAGCTGCTTGGTCAGGATTTAAACCCAGCTTGGGTGATCACAGAGCTTCTGCTCTGACTGTCATATTTCCTTATGGCAATTCTTTGTATTTTTTTTTTCTTTTTCTATTTCTCTCTTTCTTTCCTCTTTCACTCTCTCCTTCCCTCCCTTCCTTTCTTCCTTCTTTTGTAGTCCTTACGGTATTTAGCACTGTTTTATACCTATAATAAACACATGCAATACCCATTAAGAGGTCTTTAGTTCAACTCATAAATTGATTAAGAGCCATACTGGCTTCTAGTGCCAGAAGATGTAGGCCAAGGACAATTATTGTCAGCACAGCACCATCCCACGTTTCTAATTGAGCCTCACAGTCCATATTTTCTCTTTGGTCTAGTTTTAAGTATGCAAATACATAAAGATTATATTTTAGATAAATTGTGATCTATCCTAAAAGATGTTCACCAGTGTGTTATTCCATATGGATTAGAAGCCACTTTCTCTGGCCTTTCTGGAATGTGTCTAGTAAGGGCTGTCACTGATGTGTAGAAAGTGAGTTATTGCATTATTGGAAGTTAACAATGGAGCTATGTATAGGATTAAAGCAAGAAAGTAAGAGCAACATAATTCAATCATTGAGAGCATGCCAACTGGATACACTGTTCATTACACATTATTGACACCTAAAAGTAATTCTATATATTATTATGCCCAAAAGAGGAGACATACCCTTAGGTGCACAGGAAAAAGAAAACACGTGTTATTGTTCAGATTCCAGGAGCTTTACCATGACAGGAAAGATCTGAAAAATCGTGGTCTGCACATAGCTTGATTTAGTACGAATATTGTTGTTTTTTGGCTTAATTTATTAGAGTGTTTCCTTTCTTATGGGGCTGATGTTGTGTATCATGCACATGACATTCAGAAGTTTCAAAACCAAGAATCATATAAATCAGTAAAAATATGTGAACATACACACACATATATATTCAAACAAATATATATCTCTAAAATAACTTTTGTCTCCATATATATATATATATAGTTGAAATCTATTTTTTATTTAATTAATTAATTTATTTTTGTTACAGATGTTTCTCCTTTTCCCCCCACTGATACCCTCCTCCCCGCCTCACTGCCTTGTACCATGCTTTGTTGTCCATGTCCATTGTTCATGTACACATGCATATAAGTTTTGTGGCTTATCTCTCCCCCACAACCCCCTTTCCTGGGGATTGTCAGTCTGTACCCCACTTCAATGTCTCTGGACTACCCCATTCCTCAGATTGCTATGTTCATTATATTCCACAAATAAGTGAGATCATATGATACCTGTATTTCTTTCCTTTGCTTGTTTCACTTAGGATGACATTAACCAGGACCCTCCATGTAACCTCAAAAAAGAAGAAATCTTTTTTTCTTAAAGCTGCATAGTACTCCATTGTGTATATGTACCACAGCTTTTTTATCCATTCGTCCACTGATGGGCATTTGGGCTGTTTCCAGATCTTACCTATTGTAAATAGTGCTGCTATAAACATGGGGGTACACATACTCTTTCTGATTGGTGTTTCAGGTTTCCTAGGGTATATTACTAGAAGTGGGATCACTGGGTCAAAGGATAGTTCAAGTTTTAATTTTTTGAGGTAACACCATATTGTTTTCCATAGTGACTGCACCAGTCTGCATTCCCACCAACAGTGTACTAGAGTCCCCTTTTCTCCACACCCTAGCCAACACTTGTTGTTTTAATGATTTGTTGATGTCGGCCATTCTGACAGGAGTGAGGTGATACCTCATTGTTGCTTTAATTTGCATCTCTCTGATGATTAGTGATGTTGAGCATTTCTTCATATGTCTCTTAACCATTTGGATGTCCTGTTTGGAGAGGTGTCTATTTAGTTCCTCTGCCCATTTTTTAATTGGGTTCTTTGTCTTCCTTTTGTTGAGTTGTACGAGCACTCTATATATAGGAAATTAATGCCTTATCTGATATGTCATTGGCAATTATGCTCTCCCATAGAGTGGGTCGCTTTTCCATTTTGATGATTGTATCCTTTGCTGTGCAAGTTTTTGAGTTTGATGTAGTTCCATGTGTTCATTTTCTTCGTTGTTTCTGTTGCCTTAGGTGATGTATCAGTGAAAATTCTGCTGCATATGATGTCTGAAATTTTGTTGCCTACAGTTTCTTCTAAGATTTTTATGGCTTCATGAGTCACATTTAAGAGTTTTATCCATTTTGAGTTTTTTCTTGTGTATGGTGTAAGGTGATGGTCTAGTTTCATTTTTTTGCAGGTAGCTGTCCAATTTTCCCAATATCATTTATCAAAGAGGCTGTCTTTACTCTACTGTATGTTCTTGCCACCTTTGTCAAATATTAATTGAGCATATTGCCTTGGGTCCATTTCTGGGTTCTCTGCTCTGTTCTAATGGTCAATACGCCTCTTCTTGGGACAGTACCAGGCTGTTTTGATTACAGTGGTTTTGTAGTATACCCTGAAATCTGGTAATGTGATCTCTCCTACTTTGTTCTTCTTTTTTAAGATTGTTGTTGCTATTTAAAGTCTTTTTTGGTTCCACATGAACTTTTGAAGTATTTGTTCTAGTTCTTTGAAGTATGTTGTTGGTATTTTGATGGGGATTGCATTGAATCTATAAATTGCTTTGAGTAATATAAACATTTTAATGATGTTAATTCTTCCAATCTATGAACAAGGTATTAGCAAGGAAACAGAGACTCTAAATGAAGCAGTAGACCAAATGGATTTAATAGATATCTACAGAGAATTACACACCAAAACTACAGAATACACATTCTTCTCAAGTGCACATGGAACATTCTCAAAGATAGACCACATGTTAGCACAAAAACTAAGTCTCTACAAGTTCAAGAAGATTGAAATCATATCAAGCATCTTCTCAGATCACAATGGCATGAAACTAGCAATCAATTGCAACATGAACATGCAAAGACATTTGAACATATGGAAGCTAAATAGTGTGTTATTAAACAACGAATGGGTTACTGAGGAGATCAAGAAAGAAATTAAAACTTCCTGGAAACCAATGAAAATGAACACACAACAACACAAAATCTATGGGATGCAGGCCTACCTCAAGAAACAAGAAAATTTTCTAACTAACTATCTAATCTCACAATTTAAAGAACTAGAGAACAAACAAAAAGAAAACCCCAGAGCAGGTAGAAGAAAGAAAATAGTAAAGATCAGAGCAGAAATAAATGACATAGAGTTAAAAAAAAAAACAACAACAACAACAACAAAAAAACAATTCAAACAATCAATGAAACAAAGAGCTGGTTTTTTGAAAAGATAAACAAGATTGATGGACCCTTAGCTAGACTCACCAAGAAACATATAGAGAGAAGCCAAATATACAAAATCAGAAATGAAAGAGGAGAAGTAACAACTGACACCACAGAAATACAAAAGATTGTTAACAAATAATATGAACAATTATATGGCAAGAAATTCGACAATCTAAGCAAAATGGACCGATTTCTAGAAACACAGTCTCCCAAAACTGAACTGGAAAGAGAGAAAAAACTTGAACAGACCAATAACAATAAAAGAAATTGAAGATGTAAACAAGACTCTTCCAGTAAACAAAAGCCCAGACCCGGACGGTTTCACAAGGGAGTTTTACCGAACATTCAAAAAAGAACTAACACCCATTTTCCTCAAACTATTTCAAAAAAATTAAGAAGAAGGAAGACTTCCAAACTCGTTTTATGAGGCCAGCATAATTCTAATTCCAAAACCAGAAAAAGACACTACAAGGAAAGAAAACTACTGGCCAATATCCCTGATGAACATAGATGCCAAAATCCTGAACAAAATACTAGCAAATAGAATTCAGCAATACATCAAAAAAATTATTCACCATGACCAAGGGGAGGGTTCATCCCAGGGATACAAGGCTGTTACAATATTTACAAATCAATAAATGTGATACACCACATAAGCAAAATGTAGAATAAAAACCACATGATATATCAATGGATGCCAAAAAAGCCTTTAACAAAATCCAGCACCCATTTCTGATACAAATGCTCAGCAAGATCATATCTTGACATAATAAAGGCCATATATGAAAGACCTACAGCCAACATCATACTCAATGGGGAAAAACTAAAACATTTTCCTTAAGAACAGGAATAAGACAAGGATGCACACTTTCACCACTCTTATTTAACATGGTACTGGAAGTCTTAGCCACCTCAATCAGACAGGAAGAAAAAATAAAAGGAATCCAAATTGGAAAGGAGGGAGTGAAACTGTCATTATTCACAGATGACATGATACTATACGTAGAAAACCCCAAAGACTCCATCAAAAATTTACTAGACTTAAAAAATGAATTTGGCAAAGTAGCAGGATACAAAACTAACACCAAGAAATCAATGGCATTCTTATACACCAATGATAAACTCACAGAACGAGAAACTAAGAAAATAATCCAATTTACCATTGTGGCAAAAAAATTAAGATACCTAGGAATAAAATTAACCAAAGAAATAGAGAACCTATTTGCAGAAACTACAGGTCATTGAAAAAAGAAATAGAAGAAGATATAAAAAAGTGGTTAAAATCTATTAAAAATAACATTGGACATAGTTCACACATTACAAACTTTGAGGTTGACAGAACACAAAGGGTTTTGCCCAGATCCAAATTCAGTTTAAAAAAAAAAACACAAAAAATGCATGCCCTTTTGAAACACTCCAGAGGACATTTAACCATAATTTTTGTATCATTTAGGAAAGAGTTCAGTGAGAAACAAGTTACTGATTTTCTTTTAAAAAATTTTTTGCCTTTATTAATTTAATTTTATTTTATTTTATTATTTTTAACTTAACATTATTGTTGAATGTATTACAGATGTTCCCCCCTTTTCCCGGATTCACCCCCTCCTTCCCATTCCCACCCCTCTCCTGCCTTTACCCACACTGTTGTCTGTCCATTGATTGTGCATATGTGCATATAAGTTTTTTGGTTTATTTCCTCCCACCCCTCACTGCACTTCCATTTGAGGTTTGTCAGTCTAACAAACAATTTGTACTTCTTAATCCCTTCATCTTTTTCACCCATTCCCCCTACCCTACCCCTCTGGCAACCAACAAAATGTTCTCTGTATCTATGAGAATGTTTCTGTTCTGCTTGTTCATTTTGTTTGTAGATTCAATTGTTGATAGATATGTATTTATTGCCATTTAATTGTTCATGTTTTTGTAGTGGTTGTTCTACTTCTTCAAGAAGACCCTTCAACATTTCATAAAATACTGGTTTGGTAGTGATGAACTCCTTTAAATTTTTCCTATCTGGGAAACTTTTTATATGTCCATCGATTCTAAATGATAACTTTGCAGGATAGAGTAATCTTGGTTGTAGGTTCTTGCTTTTCATCACTCTAAATATTTCTTGCCACTCCCTTCTGGCCTGCAAAGTTTTTTTTTTTTTTTTTTGAGAAATCAGGCTACAGTCTTATGGGAACTCCCCTGTAGGTAACTAAGTGCTTTACTCTTGCTGCTTTTAAGATTCTCTTTATCTTGAACCTTTTGCATTTTGATTATGATGTGTCTTGGTGTGGGGGTCCTGGGACTCATCTTGTTTGGGACTCTCTGTGCCTTCTGGACTTGTATGCCTGTTTCCTTCACCAAGTTAGGGAAGTTTTCTGCCATTATTGTTTCAAATAGGTTTTCAATTTCTTGTTTTCTCTCTTTTCCTTCTGGCACCCCCACAATACAAATGTTGGTATGCTTGAAGTTGTCCCAGAGGCTCCTCCTTACATTAGCCTCGATTTTTTTTTTTTTTTTTTTTTTGCTGTTCTGATTGGGTGTTTTTTGCTTCCTTATATTCCAGATTGATGGTTTGTTTCTTGGCTTTACCTCCTCTTCTATTGAATCTCTGTAAATTAATTATTTCAGTTAGTGCCTCCTTCATTTTTTATGCTCTTGAGGCCCTCACTAAGTTTATTGAAGTTCTCACTAAATTCATTGAGCATCCTTGTAAACAGTGTTTTAAACTCTGCATCTGTTAGATTGCTTATCCCTGTTTTGTTTAGTTCTTTTCCTGGAATTTTGTTCTGTTCTTTCATTTGGGACATGTTTCTTTGTCTCCTCATTTTGGCTGCCTTGCTGTGTTTGTTTCTATGTGTTAGGTAGAGCTGCTATGTCTACTTGGCTTCCTAGGGTGGCCTATTGTAGTAGGTGTCCTGTAGGGTCATGGGGCACAGCCTCCCTGGTCTCCCAGCTGGGCCCTTGAGGTGCACCCTTTGTGTGGACTTTATACCCTTCTGTTGTAATTGACTCTTATTTGCTGTTGGCACATCAATGAGAGTGTTTTACTCAGGCTGATCAGCTGCAAGGACTGGCTGTGCCCACTATCCAATGACCTCTGACTACCTTGGATGATCAGCTATGCAGGGGCCCACCACACAGAGCTAGACTTAATTCAGCAAGGTTCTTGTACCCACTGAGTTCATTCCTTGAGTGTGTTGCTTGTGGTGATGATTGGGTGGTGGTGCTTCACAATGTTCTGAAGCTGTTCACTGAGAGTGCTGGTTATGGGGCCAGGTCAACCACTGCCTGTGTTCTACACAGGGCAACCAGGCATAAGCTACAAAGTGGCCTGCAGACGGCTGCTTCTTATGCTGGGCTTGGAGGTGCCCAGGCAAAGATAAGTTGTGAACCAAGGCTGGCTGCTTCTAGTGCCGGGCTTGGGGCCATTTAACAAGAGGTATGGGGCTCACTGATCCCAGATGCTTTTTGTTTGAGAGAATTTAGGAAAATCTGAAGCAGGATCTAAGATAGGCCATTCCTATGGTAAAGCCTTTGGAAACAGCTTGGATGGGCCTGAGAGTTGGATGGGGCAGAGCCTCAGGAAATCACCAGGGTAGGCCAAATAGTATGAGCTAGATTGCTGAAGTCCCAGATATGGCAGCCTTCTGCCGGCCTCTTGGGAGAAGAGCTCACCAAAGGAACAAAGGCCTCCAACAGCACAGCATGTCTGTCTAGAAGAAAGCTGCCTCTCCAGTCCTTGCCTCAATGCCAAACAACTCAGTTTTTCCCCGTATGTCTCTGGTGCCTTTCAAGCTGCTTTCCCCATGCTGGAGCTCAGAGGAAGCAAGTCCAAGTAAGTCCATGTGTGGGCCCTCTAAGAGGAGCTGCCTGGGGCTCCTGAAGCCTCAGCCTCCCTCAGTCTCAGTTCCCGCTGGTTTTACAGCCAGAAGTTATGGGGACTTCTCTTCCTGGCACTGGAACCCTGAGCTGAGGGCCTGGTGTGAGACAAGGACCCCACACTCCTCAGGGAAGACCTTCCCAGCTGAGGTATCCTCCTGATTTCTATCTGCCACATGTGGGTGTGGGACCAGCCTGTCCATGCCTCCGCCTCTCCTACCAGTATGATGTGGCTACTTCTTTAATTTTGTAGTTGTAGGACTCCCATTCAACTCAATTTCAGGCAGTTTTGAATGATATTTGTTCTATAGTTTAGTTGTAATTTTGATGTGGTTGTGGGAGGACATGATACCGCGTTTACCTATGCTGCCATCTTGACCAGAAGTCTCTCCTTTATTGATTTTAGAGAGAGAGGAACTGAGAAGGAGAGAGATAGAGACATGTGTGAGAGAGTATATTAATTGGTCACCTCCCACATGCCCCCACTGGGGATTGGGCCCGTAACCTGGGCATGTTTTCTGACTGGGAATTGAACTGGCTGTCGACCTCTTGGCGCATAGGCCGATGCTCAACCACTGAGCCACACTGGCTGGACTGATTTTCTTTGTTTGAACAAAAATAACAAGGTGGTAAAAATTTGGGAGAAATATTTCTTTTTTATTCATAATTGTATTAATTTAAATGTATTTTTAGTTACATTTTACATTCAGTTCAATTTTGTACTAGTTTCAAGTATAAATTATAGTTAGACAATTATGTACTTTAGAAAGTTTTCCTCCAGATATTTTCAGTACCCACCTAGCACCTACCCACATACATAGTTATTACAATATTGACTCCTTTCACTATACTCTACTTTACATTCCTGTGACTATTATGTAACTGCCAATTTGTAATTCTTAATCAATCACCTTTTTCACCCAACCCCCAGTGCCCTCCCCACTGGCAGCCATCAATCTTTTCTCTGTATCTATGAGACTGTTTCTATTGTGTTTGTTTGGTTATTTTGTCCTTTAGATTCCATATATAAGGGAAACAAATGGTATTTGTTTTTCTCTGACTAACTTATTTCACTTAATGCAATACCCTCTAGTTTCATTCATGCTGCTGCAAATAGTAAAATTTTATTCATTTTAATGACCAAGTAATATTTTCATATATATATATATATCACTCTTCTTTCTCACTTCTTTATTGATTGGCACTAGGGTTGCCTTCTATATCTTGGCTATTGTAAATAATTCTGCAGTGAACATAGGGGTACATATATTCTTTTAAATTAATGTTTTGGATTTCTTTGGATATATACCCAGAAGTAGAATTGCTGGGTCATAAGGGAATTCCATTTTTAATTTTATAAGGAAACTTCATACTGTTTTCCACAGTGACTGCACTAATCTGCATTCCCACTTACAATGCATAACAGTTCCCTTTTGTCTACATCCTCACCAACACTTGTTTGTTGATTTATTGACAACAGCCATTGTGACAGGTGTGAGGTTATATTTCAATGTGTTTTCAATTTGCATTTCTCTGATGATTAATGATGCTGAGCATCTTTTTATATGTCTATTGGTCATGTGTATGGGCTCTTTGGGTAAGTGTCTATTAAGGTCCTCTGCCCATTTTTTAAATTGGGTTGGTTGTTTTTAGGTATTGAGTTTTATGAATTCTTTATACATTTTGGATATTAATGCTGTATAAAATGCATCATTGGTGAATATATTCTCTCATTCAGTATGTTGTCTTTTCATTTTGTTGATGTCTTACTTTGTTGTGCAGAAGCTTCTTAGTTTGATGTAGTTCTATGTGTTTATTATTTATTTTCTTTCCTTGCCCAAGTGGATATATCAGAAAAAATATCGCCAAGAGAAATTTCAGAGATTTTACTGCCCATATATATTTTTTTCTTCTAGGATTTTTATGGTTTTAAGACTTACATTTAAGTCCTTAATCCATTTTGAGTTTATTCTTTTATATGGTGTAAGAAAGTGGTCTAGTTTAGTTATTTCATATTTCAGTCCAATTATTTCAACACCATTTATAGAATAGATTGTTTTAATACCATTGTAGGTTCTTGCCTCTTTTATCATAATTAATTGACCATATAGACATGGATGGATTTTTGGGCTTTCTATTCTTTTCCATTATTCTATGTGTTTGTTTTTATGCCAGTTGTATTTTATGCTGTTGTATTTACTATAGCCTTGTAGTATAGTTTGATATCAAGTAGTATGACATCTCGGACTTTCTGGTTATTTCTCAAGATTACTGTGGCTATTTGACATTTTTTTGTGATTCTGTTTAAGTTTGGGAATTATTTATTCTAGTTCTGTGAAAAACACCATTGATATTTATATTGGAATTATATCTAATCTATAGAATGCTTTAGGTACTATGGACATTTTAATATTAATTATTTCTGTCCATGGGCACATTATATGCTTCCATTTATTTGTATCTTCTTCAATTTCTTTCTTCAATGTCCTGTAATTTTCCAAGTAGAGGTCTTTTAGTTTCTTGGTTAAATGTATTTTTAGGCATTTTATTTTATTTTTATTTTTTGACGCAATTGAAAATGGTATTGTTTACTTAGTTTCCATTTCTGATCGTTCATTATTAGTATATAAAAATGCAACTGATTTATGAATATGTATTTTGTGTCCTGCTATTTTACTGAATTTATTTACATGTCTAGCAATTTTTTTTTTTTTTTTTTGGTGGTATTCTTAGATTCTCTATGCACAGTATCATGTCATCATCAAATAATGACAGTTTTATGACTTCCTTTCTATTTCATCTTCTGGTCTGATTGCTGTGGCTAGAAATTCTAGCATTATATTGAATAAGAGTAGTGAAAGTGGGCATCCTTGTTTTGTTCCTAATCTTAAAGGGAACAATTTTAGTTTTACCCAATTGAATATGATGTAGCTGTGTGCTTGCTAATTATATGGTCTTTATTATGTTGAGGTATGTTTCCTCTATTCCTACTTTTCCAAATTTTTTTATCATAAATGGGTGCCAGACTTGGGACAAAGATTTCTCTTAGAAATTTTGAAAAAAATGTTCACATGTCAGATTTATTTGAAAACAATATATTACAGTCATGCTATTTATACCTTTTTTCCATAAAGAGGATTAGTTTTATGAAACATATGATACAATGAACATTTTGACGTTTCCTGTAAAATGGGAATAGATGAACAAGATGTTTTTTCAGATATAGACTATTATCTTACTTGTCCTTATAATGCAAAATAACGTTAGATATGCAAATTTGTTATTCTCAGACAATTTGGGTTGGCAGAAGCAAGCAAGTTGAGACATTTTTCAAGGGAAAGTATAGTGTTTTTTTGTTGTTTTTTTTTATTCCTCACCTGAGGATATTTTTCTACTTATTATCAGATAGAGTGGGCGGGAGAGAGAGAGAGAGAGACAGAGAAAAACACAATGTGATAGAGCCACATCAACTGGTTTCCTTCTGCATGACCCTACCAGGGCCGGGGAATAAACCAAGGTACATGCCCTTGACCAGAATCGAACCTGTGACTCTCTGGTCCATGGGCCAACACTGAGCAAAACTGGCCAGGGCAGCTTTGGTAATTTATAATAAGATAATAATACTTATCTCATAGAATTAATTTGAAGATTAAATTAGATCATGAAAATGAAAATGCTCTGTAAATTATACAGGTAAATAAAATGTTTTGTTTTTATTTTATTTGTTGCTGTTTCAATCTTTTCTTACAGTTATTTATGATTGCTGATATGAGAAAAAACCTTACGGTTTATTGTTTTGAAAACAAGACTATATTTTTGAATAGCTCAATGGAAATTGATTGCTTGTAAAGGTTAGGTGTGAAGTTATAAATGTTTTTTGACCTATATCATTGACAATATTCTCAGCAACTAATTTATTTATGTATTTCTCCTTCCAGTTTTGTTGAAGACTTACTACAGGCCAAATACTTGACTTCTGCTTGTAAAACATTTTTCAGATTTTAAATATTTCAGACTTTGTGGGCTATATATAGTTTTGATAGCTCCTTCTCCTTCTCCTCTTTCAACAAACTTTCAAAATGTAAGAACCATTAACTCAAAATATACAAAAAAGTGAGAGCTGCTTTGATCTATGGGCTATTATTTTCTAATCCCTGATCTACATAGTCAGTAAGTAAAAGGCACATCTTTGAGTAAATCACAAATTTGAATCAATTATTGGTCTTCCTGATCTTGTCTTTACTCCCCTACAGTCTTTAATCAAGGTGGCATACAGAGAGATACTGTCAAAACATATAAGATCATATCACTCAAATTTCTTCAGTGGCCTACTCAAAGCAAAAATCTAAGTCCTCAAAATGCCTGCACAGCCCTAGCAATATAAGCCTCCATCTCCTTTCTGACTTTATTTCCTTCTCCTCTCCACTTTTCTTACTCTGTCCTCTGTAGACTGACATCCTTTCTCTTCCTTGACTATGGCAGACACATTTCTGCCTTATTGCCCTTCCATTTGACAGTTCCCTCTGCTTATAACATTCATTCCCCAGATGTGCACATTGCTGTCTTCCACATCCAACTTACGTTTTTTTCTTAAATTTTATCTCCCCCTTAAAACATTCATTGATCACTTAATTTCAAATTTCAGCCTCCTCCCACCAACTGACAATATTAACCTTCCTTTCCTGCTTTCTGTTTTTTCCTAGTATTAATTATTTTATCCATGTATTTACTTTTTATCCATATGTTTATATTTTATATAGAGGGTAAGGCAAAAGTAGGTTTACAGTTGAGAATATGTGAAACATAGTTTATTATGGTATTATTTATTAATCATTTTATTATTTTCATATGAATAACTGTAAACCTACTTTTTCTCCACCCTGCACAATTTTTCTATTTTATTTTTGCCTCCTCATCTACAACTAGAGACAGAGGAGGTATTCATCTGGTTTTTTTCACTGCTTGATACCTAGAACATACCTGTAAAACATACTGAAGAAAATTGCCTGAAATTTGGTAAGGGATCAATAAATTTTCTTGACATAAATTAATGAGCACATTTTTAGGGTTTTTGAATTGAGAATTGATGAGATGAGAAAGGCAAGTGATTGGAAAAATTCTGCCAGAAGTAGTATTTGGAATTATCTGATATCTAACCTACTATATAGTTTTTGTTAATTTAAGTAGATTTAATGGGAGAACTATAAACTATTTTAGAAACATGCATCATCAAAATTTGTATACTATATTCTGTACAATTCTTTTTATATCAGTATAAATATCATTGACAATATATTCACATACATGCACCTCTGTTATTTTACTTAATGCTTTACAAGAACCCCTCAAGGTAGGGATAATAAGTGTCAGTATCCTTTTACTATGACACTTGTTTGTTCATGGTTACATTATAATTTTGCTGTAAATGTAAAATTAGACTCAGAGTTTTTCAGTAGTTCCTCCCTAGAAACCCATGACATTAATAAGATCCACAAAGATTTATTTGGCTTTCAACGATGCACACATTACAGATTCAATATGGGCCATCCATTTTAATGAAGGTAAGATGCAATTTACTTTATACAAAGCAAAGAAAATATTAAGTTTTGTCCCTCATTAATGCTAGTAATGGAAAAATTGGGCTCCCAACACCCACAAGATGGCTTGAAACCATCATATCTACCTTTTAGGCATGAGACTATTCAGCCAGAATATCTTTCTCTGTCACTCAGAAAAAGTTCTATAATATATAATAATACTTCTTGAAACAAGTAAGGCACATTAGATAATTAAGGGTCCTTCAGCATTATATTTCCAGAGGCTTTACTTACAAAATGAAGATAGTTGATTTGGACACTTTCAGCTATGAGCAATTTATTTGGATCTTAATTTTCATGGTGAATAAACTGAACTTATTTTATCTCTGTAACCTCTCATACACCTTTTTCCAGCTTCTGTTCTGTGTTTGAAAAACTTAGAAATTAAAAAATAAAATAAAATTCAGTGACGATGCCCTGGCCAGTTTGGCTCAGCGGCTGAAGCATCGGCCCATGGACCAGAGAGGCCCGGGTTCAGTTCCCGCTAAGGGCAGATACCTCGGTTGCAGTTTCTCCCAACCCCGGTTGAGGTTGTGTGGGTGGCAACCACTCAATGTGTCTCTCTCGTATCAATGTTTCTTTGTCTCTCTCTTCCTCCCTCTCTTCCTCTTGCTCTATAAATTTAAAAAATTCAATGATGACTTAAACGATGTATGGAATATTTTTGTTTACTTACACAAACATGCAGAATTAAATATACAGTATGTAGTCTAAGTGTTTATTTTCATGTTTTATGTGGACCTTTCCAGGTGCCTGAAAACAAGAATTCACTTATCCTGTTTGGAACTGCAGCCCATATCCACCTTCAATTATCATTTCTGCTCATTCCACAGAATTGTCTTTAGGTACTACTGTTTTCTATGTATATGCTATGTATCTCACTTAGTTTTTGGAATTTACATATGTCACTTAATATACAATGCTGCAATTACAATCTTACCAAGTCCTGAACCGATTTCATATAATAAAACAGAAGTATTTTTATTTCTAATTCTGTGCTTTGTTCAGAACCTAATGAAATAACAAGAGTGTGGGATCGAGGATATCTAGACTCTTATCCCAATTTATCATAAAAGAGTGTGTCCCCTTGGGGAAATCATAGTTATTCTGGGCCCCTTTCCTTATTTATTTATTTTTTTTATCTTGACAGAGTTGTATTACATTACCCAAAATAAAGTCTATTTTTTGCAGTAATAGTTGAGATGTTATTGGTATTATGAAATGAATAGAGACATGACACATGAAGCTGTGAAACATCTCTGGAACAATATTTTAAGAGCTGTCTCCTTTTTACAGATGACATAGCACAGCAGAAGCAGATAATTTGATTAGAGACTCCAGAGTAAATGAAACTGGAACACATCTCCTTTTCTTCAGAAGTTCACTTAGCCAAAAGCATAGTCTGCTAAATACTAAGCTTTGAGGCATATCACCAGTATTTTAAAGGGGGTTTTCTTATAAAATTTCCAACTAATAGCAGGAGGTTTTGAAATTTTTAAAAGATCCTCTAATCTTTGAGATTCTTCAGCCTTATTTTCATGTCAAGGAAGTTGTGTTAATGCCAGATAATCATCTGAACTTCTAGATGCTTCTCAATTAGAATTCTGAACCTCTTAAGAATTTCTTCTTGCTATTTGAAATTTATACCAGATAAGTCTTTTTCTGGAGAGTATATTAAAGCTTTTATTTTCTCATATAAGAAAGAATTTCAGTGAGTTTTAGTGAGGGTATTGAACTCCTGCTAAAAATACAATCATTATGAGACAAATTTACTCAAAATGAAAAAGTAGTTCTTTCAGGTTTTTAATACCAAATAATTATTTACCTATTCTACATGTATTTATTGTACCTACTAGGTGTATTCTCTTTGGAAAATATAAAGCTATTAGAAACATAGGTTGTTCATTTATTTTGTTTATCTATTTTCCCACAAGGACTGTGACTTTCTGAACAAGAGCTATCTTTCACAAATATCTAGAACCAGCATCTAATATAATGTCTAAAACATAGTTAATAAATATGAATTCAATAAATGAACACATTCTTTTTTTTTTTTTTTAAATCCTCACCCAAGGAAATTTTTCCATTTTTCGTTCAGATAGAGTAGGAGGGGGAGAGAGAGAAACGTGGATGTGAAAGGGACACATTGAG
Organism: Molossus molossus; assembly: GCF_014108415.1. Taxonomy (NCBI): domain Eukaryota; kingdom Metazoa; phylum Chordata; class Mammalia; order Chiroptera; family Molossidae; genus Molossus; species Molossus molossus. The sequence goes on along the minus strand of NW_023425401.1, from coordinate 82,339,610 downwards.
TGGCTGCCACCTGCAAAACCCAACCAGGGCCGGGGACAAACTGCAACAAAGATGCATGCCCTTAATGGGAACCAAACCTGGGTCTCTCTGGACTGCAGGCCAACACTCTAACCGCTGAGCCAAACCAGCCTGGGCAATGAACACATTCTTAAGTAAAGGCCAGGACATGAGCAAATGGAAAAATTTTAATTTTTAGTCACAGGGTGGCAACTGACATATAAATTATGCAGACAACATGTGCTACAACAATGCATAGACAGTGAAGAAGTTCCTGTAAGATTTCCATAAGAGAAGCCATTTGAAGAAGGGTGAGATGGCTTATGGATTATTCAGAGGAGGAGTCACAGAGAAACTGGTCTTTGGTCCAAGCTTGAGTTTAAATCATGGTTGCAGTCCAGTGATATTACAGATAAAGGTAGTGACATAAACTCACTGAGACTTCCAAAGGTTATGAGAGTTGTTTCAACATCCAAAAGCAAGTACAAGGAAAGCATGTACCAATGACAAAGACAAAGATGATAAACCATTTCTTAGTGACTAAATGACTGTTAACACTAAGATAGAAAAATCAGCAAATTGAGAATTTCTTGAGAAGAGACCAGAGAAACACAAAAATAAGAAAACCCAGACCATCCCCAAATTCCAGTGGACCCGATCACTGAAAGAACATTCCTGCCTTTGTAACTTTTAAAGATTCTTTGTATTTTGATACAATGATAAGAACATTTTAAGTTACTTCATCGCTTGATTCTTAAAATAAGCAAAAATCTTTAGGATACCATTGTTTCTTCCTATTGATTTGCCACCAAAGTTGAATTTATTATCAAGCACAATGGGTTTTGCTTTTTAAATATATTTTTAAACGTATTTTTTATAATTTTAATTACAGTTGACATCCAAAATTATATTAGTTTTAGGTGTAAACATAATGATTAGACATTTATATAATTTATGAAGTGATTACCCCAATAAATGTAGGACAGATCTGACACGATACATAGTTATTACAATAAATTATTGACTATATTCCCTATACTATACTTTACATCCCCATAACTATTAAATAACTACCAATTTGTATTTCCAATCCCTCACCTTTTTAATCCATCTACTGAACCACCCCCTCAATATGGCAAGCATCAAAATGTTCTCTCTACCTATGAGTTTGTTTATTTTTTTAACTTTATTTTTATTGCTGATACTATTACAGATGTTCCCATTACTTCCCCACTTCGCTCATACCTACCCAGCCCCCAGCCCCTTTCCCTCTGGCCATCACCACACAGATTATTATTTATATATTCTACATATAAGTGAAATCATATGGCATTTATTTATTTATTTATTGTTTCTGCCTTATTTCACTCAGCACAATATCCTCCAAGTCCCTCTATATTATTGCAGATGGTAAGATTTTATTCTTTTTTTATGACTGAGTTATATTCTATTTTATATATGCACCACATTTTCTTTATTCATTTATTGATGGACACTAAGGATGCTTTCATATCTTGGCTCTTATAAATAATGCTGCATTGGACATATGGATCCCTATGTCTTTTCAAATTTGTGTTTTGGAATTCTTCAGATAAATACCCAGACGTGGAATTGCTGTGTTCTTTTTTGTCTGTTGGTATAGCCTTTATTGTAAAGTATATTTTGTCTGGTCTAAGAATTGCGGTCCTAGCTTTCTTTTTTCTTTTTCATTTTTCCATTCTCATGAAAAATTGTTTTTTACTCCTTTTCTTTAGGTCTGGGTGTCTATCAAGCATATGTAAAGGTTTGTTTTGTTATCCATTTAGCCACTCTATATCTTTTGATGAGAGCATTTAATTTATTTACATTTAAAGTAATTGTTAATAGATATATAATTATTGACATTTTATTATTCACATGTTTTATCTTTTTTTATTTCCTTAACATTTAACATTTCTTGTAATACTACTATAGTAGTGATGTACTCTTTTAACTTTTTCTTGTCTTAGAAACTCTTTATCCTTCAATTCTAAATGATAGCTTTACTGGGTAGAGTAATCTTGGTTATATATCTTTGCTTTTAATCATTTTGAATACTTTGTGCCAATTACTTTGGCCTGCAGAGTTTCTGTTGATAAATCAGCTGACAGTCTTATGGGCTTTCCCTTGTAGGTGACTAACTGCTTTAGTCTCACTGTTTTTAATATTCTCTCTTTGTCTTTAACCTTTTAGATTTTAATTATGATATGTCTTGGTTTTGGTCTCTTTGGGTTCACATTGTTTGAAACTCTCTGTGTTTCCTTTATTTTTATGTCCATTTCATTTATCAGGTTAGGAAAGTTTTCTGTCATTATGTTTTTCAAATAGGATTTCAATTTTTTGTTCTCTCTCTTCTCCTTTTGGTATCCCTATGATATGAATGCTGGTATGCTGATATTGTTGCAGAGGCCCTTTAAACTATCCTTGTTTATTGTTCTTTTTGTTACATTTGTTTTTGTTACAGATGTCTACTTTTCCCCCCATTGACACCTTCCTCCCTGCTCCCATCAATCACAAACCTTCCTCTAATTGTTGACTATGTCCAGTGGCTTTGCATATAAGTTCTTTGGTTTATCTCTTCCCACCCTCCCACCCCCCACTCCCTCTGAAGTTTTCTAGTCTGTTCCCTACTTCCATGTCACTGGGTCCATTTTGTTCATCAACTTATTTTGTTCATCATATTCCATAAATAATTGAGATCATGAGGCACTTGTCTTTCTCTGATGGGCTTATTTCGCATAGCATAATACTCTTCAGTTCCCTCCAAGTCATATTAAAGGGTAAGAGATCTTTCCTCCTTACAGCTGCATAGTTTTCTATTGTGTAGATGTATCACAGCTTTTTTATCTACTCATATAGTGATGGACACTTGGGCTTTTCACAGATCTAAGCTTTTGTAAATAGTGCTTCTATGAACATAGAGGTGCATATATTCTTTCTAATTAATGTTTCAGGCTTCTTAGGATATATTAGTAGATATTTAATCACTGAGTTAAATGGCAATTCTATTTTTAATTTTTAGGAGAAACTCCTAAAGTGACTGTCCCAGTATGCATTCCCACCAGCAGTGTACTAGAGTCCTCTTTTCTCTATATCCTTGCCAGCACTTCTTGTTTGATGATTTGTTAATGGCAGCCATTATGGCAGCCTTGAAGTAATATTTCATAGGCATTTTAATTTTCATCTCTCCAATGATTAGTGACATTGAGCATTTTTTCATGTCTCTTGGCCACTTGTATGTCGTGTTTGAAAAGGTGTCTATTCAGGTTCTATGTCCATTTTATAATTGGGTTGTTTGTCTTCCTCTTGTTGAGTTGTGTGAGTACTCTATATATTTTGGAAATTAACCACTTATCCGATGTATCATTGGTAATTATGTTATCTCATACAGTGGGTTCCCTTTTCATTTTGATGCTGTTTTTTTTTTTGTTTGTTTGTTTGTTTTGTTTTTTTTTGCTGTGAAGAAGCTTGTTAGCTTGATGAGGTCCCATTTATAATTTTTTTTCCTCTGTTTCCTTCACACTAGGTGATATATTGGTTAAAATTCTGCAATGTGAAATGTCTGAGATTTTGCTGCTTACATATTCTTCTAGGATTTTTACTGTTTCACAAGTGACAAGTTTTTTTTAATCTATTTTGAGTTTATTTTTGTGTATGATGTAAGTTGGTGGTCTAGTTTTATTTTTTAGCAAATACCTGTCCAGTTCTCCCAACAACATTTATTGAAAAGGCTGTTTATTATTTAATCTTGCCACCTTTGCCAAATATTGATTGAGCATAATATTTTTTGTCAATTTCTGAGTTTTCAGTTGTTTTCCATTGATCTATATGCTTGTTCTTGTGCCCATACCAGGTTGTTTTGATTATAACGGCTTTGTAGTACAACCTGATGTCTGGAATTGTGATCCCTCTAACTTTATTCTTCTTTTTCAAGATTTCTATGATTATTCAGGGTCTTTTTTGGTTCCATATAAACTTTTGGAGTATTTGTTCTAGATCAGTGAAATATATCATTGGTATTTTAACTGGGGATTGCATTGAATTTATAGATTGCTTTAGATATTATGGACATTTTAATGGTGTTAATCTTTCAGTCCATAAACATGGTATATGCTTCTACTTTTTAATGTCTTCCTCTATTTCTTTTTCCAATGTCTTGTAGTTTTCTGAATCTTTTACCTCCTTAGTTAAGTTTATCCATAGGTATCTTATTTTTTGTTGTTGGTGTTGCAATAATATGTGGGATTGTATTTTTAGTCTCTCTTTCTTATTGCTCATTATTAATGTCTAAAAATGCCAATGATTTCTGTATGTTAATTTTCTATCCTGCTGCTTTGCCAAGTTAATTCATTTAATCTAGTATCTTTTTTGTGGAGTCTTTAGGGTTTTCTATGTACAATAACATGTCATCTGTGAATAATGACAGTTTCACTTCCTCCTTTCCTATTTAGATGCCTTTTAGCTTTTCTTCTTTTCTGATTGCTGTGATTAAGACTTTCAGTACTCTGTTGAATAACAGTGGTGAGCCTTGGACAGTTCTGCTCAGTAGTTAGAGCATCAGCCCACAGACCAGAGAGTCCCAGGTTCGGTTCCCACTAAGGGCATGTATCTCAGTTGCAGTTTGTTCCTGGCCCCAGGTGGGGTCATTTGTGGCAACTACTCGATGTGTCTCTCTCACATCAATGTTTCTCTCTTTCTCTTCGTCCCTATCTTCCTTTTTCTCTATCTGAAGATAAATGCAAAAATGTCCTCAGGTGAGAATAAAAACAAAACATAAAAACTGAGGTGAAAGTGGACACCCCTCTCTTGTTCCTATTCTTAAGGGAATACTTTTATTTTTTGTGCATTGAGTATGATATTGGCTGTAGTGTTGTCATATATGGCCTTTATTATGTTGAGATATGATCTTCTATACCTACTTTGTTGAGAGTTTTTATAAAAAATGGTTGCTTGATTTTATTTAATGCTTTTTCAGTATCTGTTGATATGCTCAAATGATTTTTATCTTTTATTTTGTTTATGTGTTGCATCAGACTTTGCAAATTGATTTGCAAATATTGTTCCAGGATTGAATCCCTGGAATAAATTCCACTTGGTTGTTGTATATAATTTTTAAAAATAAATTGTTAAATCTGATTTGCTAAAATTTGTTGTGGATATAGGTGTCTACATTAATCAGGGATTTTAGCCTGCAATTTTCTTTTTTTTTGTAGGGTCCTTATCTGTTTTGGAGATTAGGATTTTGCTGATGTCATAAAAAGTGCTAGAAGTTGTCCTTCCTCTTGATCTTTTGGAAGAGTTTGAGGAGAATAGGTGTTAGTTTTTCTTTGTATTTTTGGTAAAACTCCCACGTGAATCCATCCAGACCAGAGCTTTTGTTTGCTGGGAGATTATTGGTTACTGCTTCTATTTTCTTAGGTGTTATTGGTCTGTTCTGTTTTGTTTTTTTTTTTACTTTTTTCAGTAGAGTTAAGGAAGACTGTACGATTCTAGGAATTTTTCCATTTTCCTTAGGTTGTCAAATTTGTTGGCATTTAATTGTTCATAATATTTTCTTATAATCCTTTGTATTTCTTTGGTATCAGTTGCTATTCACCTCTTTCATTTCTGAGTTTATTAATTTGTGTCCTCTCTCTTTGTTTCTTGGTGAGTCTGGCTAAAGTTTGATCAATCTCGTTTATCTTTTCATAGAACCAGCTCTTGGTTTCACTGGTCTTTAGTATTCTTTTATTTTTAGAATCTATGTTGTTTATTTCCATTGTGATTTTTATTATTTCCTTCTTTCTAACTCTGGGTTTTAGAGAATTTTTGTTCTCTCTCTAAATCTCTAAATGGGGTTTAAAAAAAATGGCGGCGGAGTGAACGGAGCTACACAGACTGTCTCCCAGAACCAAACTGGAATTATAACTATAACACAGACAAATTGACGGGAAAAATCAACAGAAAAGCAGCTTGCGAGGACCATACAACCAGGGACACTGACTCCATCCCGGTAGGCTTGGAAGGCGCGAGACGGGGGCTGGGAGCCCACGGTCGGCAGCTCAGCTGGGAGCGGCGCCCTCGGGTTACACTCCCAGGCGGCCCCACAGCGCAGCCGGGACAGAGGCTAAAACAGCCACAGCCACTCACCTTGGGCTCCGGCAGAGGGAGGGCGGACTGGACTGGAACTGCGTCGGGACACTCGGGGTTTGGAGGGCGCTCAGAGCTTTGGCTGAGTGCAGCCACGCAGGACTGTGGCCATCTTACTCCTTCCCAGGGCTCTGAGGAGAGGCAGCAGCCCCTCCCTCGGAGATCCAACCCCACCCTGTGGGCCATTGAAGTGCTAATTTAGGCTCACTAACAACCAGCATCTGCCCCACCCTCGGGAAATCCCCTTGTGCTAATCACCTAAGGGAGCTTTTCAATCAACTGAAAACCCAAAACTCATCAAGGAACCTAGACTGCTAGCCTCCAGGCAAAAAGCTAGAGGATAACAGTACCTTTCCTGGGCTGGCAACTTTAACCAGGAAAGTAAGACTTGACAGTGGTGTTCAAAGTGGGTCCTCCCTCGCTCATCGAAACACAGGAGAGGGAGCCACAAACAGCAGAACACCAACACCCACAGGGAAAACTTGACAGGCTCCAAAGCCCACAACAATAGCCAAAATGGTGAAACACAGAAACAGAAGCCAAATGAAAGAGCAAGAGACCTCCACCATAGATGAGATCAATGTGGAGCAATTAGGCATATTAACAGAGCTAGAATTCAGAGCCATGATCTTGAGGAAGCTGAACAGCATGAGTAAGGACATAGAGACACTGAAAATAAGCCACTTGGAAATTAAAAACCAACAAGAAGAGATAAAAAAATGACATATCAGAAATGAAAAACACATTGCAAGGTTTAAAAAGCAGAGTGGATGAAGCTGAGGACCGGATCAGTGAATTAGAAGACAGGGTAGAAAAAAATCAACCAATCAGAAAAACAAAAGGAAAAAACTATTAAAAAACAGGAATACAGCTTAAGAGAACTATGGGACAACTGGAAACGTAATAATATTCGCATCATAGGAGTCCCTGAAGAAGAAGAAAATGAGCAAGGGATAGATAATATATTCAAAAAAATAATGACAGAAAACTTCCCTAATTTGGTGAAGGAAGAAGTCATTCAAGTTCAAGAAGCACAGAGAGTCCCAAGTAAGAAGAACCCAAACAGGCCCACAAAAAGACACATAGTAATCAAAATGCCACAAATTAAAGACAAAGAGAGAATCCTAAAAGCAGCAAGAGATAAGCAACAGGTTACCTACAAAGGGAACCCCATAAGGCTCTCAGCTGACTTCTCACAAGAAACACTACAGGCCAGAAGAGAATGGCACGAAGTAATCAAAGTCATGAAAAACAAGAATCTGAATCCAAGACTACTCTACCCAGCAAGGCTATCATTCAAAATAGAAGGTCAAATAAAGAGCTTCCGAGACAAAAAAAGGCTAAGGGAATACATTAGCACCAAACCAGCACTGCAAGAAATGTTAAAAGGACTGCTGTAATTAGCAGTAGAAATGGGAAGAAAAATAGAACCACACTAAACAAAAATGGCAATAAATAAGTACATATCAATAATCACCTTAAATGTAAATGGATTGAATGTTCCCATAAAAAGACACAGAGTAACTGATTGGATAACAAAGCATGACTCATCTATATATTGTTTACAAGAGACCCACCTCTCAACAAAAGACTCACATAGGTTGAAATGAAGGGATGGAAAAAAATTTTCTAAGCAAATGGAAAGCAAAAAAAAGCTGGGGTAGCAATTCTCATATCTGATAAAATAGATTTCAAAATGAAGACCATAACTAGAGACAAAGACGGCCACTACAAAATATTGAAAGGATCTATCCAACAGGAAGATATAACCTTGATAAACATATATGCACCCAATATAGGAGCACCAAAATATATTAAAAATCTTCTGCAGGACTTCCAAGGAGAAATCGACAACAATACAATCATAGCAGGGGACTTCAACACCCCGTTTACAGCACTGGATAGATCCTCTAGGCAAAGAATTAGCAAGAAAACAGACTCTAAATGAAGCACTAGACCAAATGGATTTAATACATATCTACAGAGAATTACACCCCAAAACTACAGAATTCACATTCTTCTCAAGTGCACATGGGACATTCTCAAAGATAGACCACATAATAGGACACAAACTGAATCTCTACAAGTTCAAAAAGATTGAAATGATATCAAGCATCTTCTCAGATCACAATGGCATGAAACTAGAAATCAATTGCAACAAGAACATGCAAAGACATTTCAACACATGGAGGCTAAATAGCATGTTATTAAACAATGAATGGATCACCGAGGAGATCAAGGAAGAAATTAAAAACTTCCTGGAAACCAATGAAAATGAACACACAACAACACAAAATCTATGGGATGCAACGAAAGCAGTTCTGAGAGGGAAGTTCATAGCACTACAGGCCTACCTCAAAAAACAAGAAAAATTTCTAATTGACTGTCTAACCTCACAACTTAAAGAATTAGAAAGCAAACAAAAAGAAAACCCCAGAGCAAGTAGAAGGAAGGAAATAGTAAAGATCAGAGCGGAAATAAATGACATAGAGACCAAAAAAAACAATTCAAAGGATCAATGAAACAAAGAGCTGGTTTTTCGAAAAGATAAACAAGATTGATGGACCCTTAGCTAGACTCACCAAGAAACAAAGAGAGAGAACCCAAATACACAAAATCAGAAATGAAAGAGGAGAAGTAACAACCAACACCACGGAAATACAAAAGATCGTTAACAACTACTATGAACAACTATATGGCAACAAATTCGACAATCTAAGCGAAATGGACAAATTTCTAGAAACACACAGTCTCCCAAAACTATTCCCGGAAGAGATAGAAAACTGGAACAGACCAATAACAACTAAGTAAATTGAAGAGGTAATCAAGACTTTCCCAGCAAACAAAAGCCCAGGCCCGGATGGCTTCACAGGGGAGTCTTACCGAACATTCAAAAAAGAACTAACACCCATTCTCTGCAAACTCTTTCAAAAAATTCAAGAAGAAGGAAGACTTCCAAACTCGTTCTATGAAGCCAGCATAATTCTAATTCCAAAACCAGAAAAAGACACTACAAAGAAATAAAACTACAGGCCAATATCCCTGATGAACATAGACGCCAAAATCCTGAACAAAATATTAGCAAATCGGATCCAGAAATACATCAAAATAATTATTCACCATGACCAAGTGGGATTCATTCCAGGGATGCAAGGCTGGTACAGTATTCGCAAATCAATAAACGTGATACACCACATAAACAAAATGAAGAATAAAAACCACATGATCATATCAATAGATGCTGAAAAGGCATTCGACAAAATCCAGCATCCATTTCTGATAAAAACGCTCAGCAATGTAGGAATAGAGGGATCATTTCTCGACATAATAAAGGCCATATATGAAAGACCTACAGCCAACATCATACTCAATGGACAGAAACTAAAAACATTTCCATTAAGAACAGGAACAAGACAGGGATGTCCACTTTCACCACTCTTATTTAACATTGTACTGGAAGTCTTAGCCACAGCAATCAGACATGAAGAAAAAATAAAAGGGATCCAAATTGGAAAGGAGGAAGTGAAACTGTCATTATTTGCAGATGGCATGATATTATACATAGAAAACCCTAAAGACTCCTTCAAAAATCTACAAGACTTAAATGAATTTGGCAAAGTAGCAGGATACAAAATTAACGTCAAGAAATCGACGGCATTCTTGTACACCAATGATGAACTCACAGAAAGAGAAACTGAAAAAACAATCCCATTTACCATCGCGCCAAAAAAATTATGATACCTAGGAATAAACTTAACCAAAGAAGTAAAGGACCTATTTGCAGAAAACTACAGGTCATTGAAAAAAGAATTAGAGGAAGATATAAAAAAGTGGAAGCACATACCCTGTTCATGGATTGGAAGAATTAACATCATTAAAATGTCCATACTACCCAAAGCAATCTATAGATTCAATGCAATCCCCATCAAAATACCATGACATATTTCATAGAACTAGAACAAATACTTCAAAAGTTCATATGGAACCAAAAAAGACCCCGAATAGCCACAGCAATCTTGAAAAAGAAGAACAAAGTAGGTGGGATCACAATACCAGATATCAGGTTATACTACAAAGCGACTGTAACCAAAACAGCATGGTACTGGCACAAGAACAGGCATATAGACCAGTGGAACAGAACTGAAAACCCAGAAATGGACCCAAGGCAATACGCTCAATTAATATTTGACAAAGGTGGCAAGAGCATACAGTGGAGTAAAGACAGCCTCTTTAATAAATAGTGTTGAGAAAATTGGACAGCTACATGCAAAAAAAATGAAACTAGACCATTAACTTACACCATACACAAAAATAAACTCAAAATGGATAAAAGACTTAAATGTGACCCGTGAATCCATAAAAATTCTAGAAGAAAATGTAGGCAACAAAATTTCGGACATCATACGGAGCAGAATTTTCACTGATACATCACCTAAGGCAACAGAAATAAAGGAGAAAATGAACACATGGGACTACATCAAACTCAAAAGCTTCTGCACAGCAAAAGAAACAATCATCAAAATGGAAAGGCAACCCACTGTATGGGCGAACATCATTGCCAATGATGTATCAGATAAGGGGTTAATTTCCAATATATATAGAGTGCTCATACAACTCCACAAAAGGAATACAAAGAACCCAATTAAAAAATGGGCAGAGGAGCTGAATAGACACCTCTCCAAAAAGGACATACAAATGGCCAAAAGATATATGAAGAAATGCTCAACATCACTAATCATCAGAGAGATGCAAATTAAAACAACAATGAGGTATCGCCTCACACCTGTCAGAATGGCCGCCATCAACAAATCATCAAACAACAAGTGTTGGCGAGGGTGTGGAGAAAAGGGGACTCTAGTACACTGCTGGTGGGAATGCAGACTGGTGCAGCCGCTATGGAAAACAATATGGTGCTACCTCAAAAAATTAAAAATTGAACTTCCATTTGACCCAGTGATCCCACTGCTGGGAATATACCCTAAGAAGCCTGAAACACCAATCAGGAAGAATATATGTACCCCCATGTTTGTAGCAGCACTATTTATAATAACCAAGATCTGGAAACAGCCCAAGTGTCCACCAGTAGATGAATGGATAAAAAAGCTGTGGTACATATACACAATGGAGTACTATGCAGCAGTAAGAAAGATCTCTTATCCTTTGAGACGACATAGAGGTACCTGGAAAGTATTATCCTAAGTGAAAGAAGCCAAGCAGATAAAGACAAATACCACATGATCTCACTTATATATGGAATATAATGAACATAACAGTCTGAGGAATACAGTAGACCCAGAAACATGGAAGTAGGGGACAGACTGACATCCCTCCAAAGAGGAGGTGGAGGGGTGGGGGGGTGGGGGGTGGGAAGAGATAAACCACAGAACTTATATGCATGTATGCATGACCAATGGACATGGACAACTAAGCGGGGGTGGAGCGGAGGTGCGGTGGGGGGTGCCAATGGGGTAAAAAGGTAAAATATCTGTAACAAAAAAATAAATAAAAATTTCATATAAAAAATAAATAAATAAATCTCTAAATGGTATGGTTAGATAGTATTAGAAATGTTTCTTGTTTCTTGAGGTAAGCCTATATTGCTATGATCTCCTCTCTCAGGACTCCTATAGATGTGTCTCAGTTTTATGTTGTGTGTTCATTTTCATCAGTTTCTAGGAAGTTTTTAAAAATTTCTTTATTAATCTCTATGGTATACTATTCATTGTTTAATAACATACTATTCCATATGTTTGAATGTTTTTGAGTATTTTTATTGTAACTAATTTCTAGTTTTATGCCATAGTGACCCAAGAAAATGCTTTATATGATCTCAGTATTTTTGGACATGTAGATACTTAGTTTGTGTCCTAACCATGGTCTATATTGAGTATGTCTCATGTGCACTTAAGAAGGATGTAGATTCTGCAGCTTTTGTGTGAAGTTATTTGCAAATATCAATTAACATAAGCTGATCTAGTGCATTTTTAGGGTCTCTGTTTTCTTGTTTATTTTTTGTCTAGAAGATCTATATAGTGGTGTCAGTGGGGTATTAAATTCCATTACTGTAATTGTATTGCTGTCAATCTCTCCCTTGAAGTCATCCAGGATTTTTTTTTTTTAATATATTTTTTTGCCCCTATATTTGGTGCATATAACTTTACCATGGTTATATCCTCTTGTTAGATAGATACTATTAATATCATGTAGTGACCTTATTTATCTCTTGTTATACCCTTGTTCTGAAGTCCAATTTATCAGATATGAGTATTGCTACAACAGCTCTTTTTCATTTTCATTTGCCTTGAAAAAATTTTTTTTTCGTCCTTTCACTTTCTTCTTGTCTGAATCTTTTCTTCTGAGGTGGGTCTCTTATAGATAGCATAAATATATGGGTCATGTTTTCTTATCCAGTCAGCTACCTTATAACTTTTTATTGGAGCATTTAAGACAATTACATTTAAGGTTAGTATTGGTAGGTACTTCTTTGTTGCCATTTTTATTCTTTATACCTGTGTTCTCTCTCTCTCTCACTATTTCTTCTTACAACAGTTCCTTTAGCATTTCTTGCAGTGCTGGTTTGGTGGTAATAGATTCCTTTAGCTTTATATCCTTTTTATTTTTTGCTGTTGTTGTTTGTTTGAATGATAATCTTGCTGCATAGAGTAATCTTGAATTCAGACCCTTGTTTTCCATTAGTTTGTATATTTCCTGTCACTCCCTTCTGGCCTGCAGTGTTTCTATTGATAAATCAGCTGACAGTCTAATGGGAGCTCCCTTGTAATTAACTTTCTGTCTCTCTCTTGCTGCCTTTAAGAATCTTTTTTTTTTGTCATTAACATTTGCCATTTAAATATGATGTGTCTATGAGTGGGTCTTTCTGGGTTCATCTTCATTGGAGCCTAATGTGTTTCCTAAACTTGTATGTATTTTTTCCCCCACCAGGTTGGGAAGGTTTTCTGTCATTATTTCTTTAAATAGATTTTCTATTTCTTTCTCTAGTCCTTCTCCTTCTGGCACCCTTATGACACAAATGTTGTTACATTTTGATTGTCCAGAAGCTCCCTTAAACTCTCCTACTGCTTTTAATTTTATTTTTTCCTTTTACTACTCTATTTGGATGTATTTTTTTCTACCTTGTCTTCTAACTCACTGATTCATTCTTCAGCTTCTTTTAATATACAATTTAATCCATCCAAGGTACTTTTTATTTCAGCTATGTCATTCTTCATTTGTTTCCACTTTCATAATTTCTACCTCTTTTTTTTTAAACTTGTGTAGTTCTCTTTATAATTCTCATTAAGTTGCTTGTAATTCTCACTAAGTTGTTTGAGCACCTTTAAAAGTTTCTATGAATTGTTACTTTTTCTTTACTAATTTTAGAGAGAGAGGAAGGGAAAGAGAGACATAGATGAGAGAGAATTTGGATTATCTTCCTCCTGCAGCCCCTCACTGGGGATCTTTCCACCACCTGGGCATGCGCCCTAACTGGGAATCAAACCAGTGACTTCTTGGATCATGGGTCAATGTTCAAGCCCTGAGCCACATTGGCCAGGTGCTTTGAATTCTTTATCTTACAAACTGCTTGCCTGCATTTATGTAGTTCCTTTTCTGGTGATTCCTTCTTTGCTTTTATTTGGGGTTAGTTTCTTTGTCTCACCTATTGAGCAGTCTGGTAGGTGAAGTGTGTTGAGCCATGTAGGCAGGTCAATGTGTATCCAATAAGAGTACTATGCCCCCTTGTCTTGGTGTGGTGGCCTTCTTGTGGGACCTAATGGAGCAGTCTCCTTGATCTTCTGAGCTGGGTGCTTTAGACTGACCCTTGTGTGGGTTTTGTGGGTTCACCTGTTGAATTTGGGTCTTTTTAAAAACTTTTTTTCTTTATTGATTTTAGAGAGAGAGGAAGGGAGAGGGAGAGAGAAATAGAAACATTGATGAGAGAGAACACTGATTGGCCACATCCTGCATGCCCCTCACTGGTAATTGGGCCCACAACCTGGGCATGTGCCCTGACCAGGTATCAAACTGGTGACCTTTTGGTGCATGGGTCGATGCTCAACCACTGAGCCACACCAGCCGGGATTTTTTTTGTTTGTTTTTTTAATCCTCACCCAAGGTCATTTTTGCATTTCTCTTCAGATAGAGCAGGAGGGGGAGAGGGAGGAAGAGAGAGAGAGAGACATTGATGTGAGAGAGACACATCAAGTGGTTACCACCCACACGACCCCAACCAGGGCCAGGGACAAACTGCAACTGAGGTATGTGCCCTTAGCGGGAACCAAACCCAGGACTCTCCAGTCCACAGGCCAATGCTCTAACTGCTGAGCCAAACCGGCCAGGGCTGAATTTGGGTGTTGATTGCTATGTCTATTCTGGGGTGGGTTCAGTCCTCAGGGTTGTTACCTATAAGTCTCAAAACCCTTTCAACCCTGTCATGCCAACTGTTATATAGGTTTTGACAGAGCAAAACAAAGCAGTCAGACCAAATAAAAAACAATGCCCCACAAAAATATCAGCTTAAGCAATAATAGAACCAACCACCTCAACAAAAAGATTACAAGGCACACAGACAAACCACACACACACACACACACACACACAATACTAGGAATTGTGAGAACAAAAGTATTAGAAGATGGAGAAAAAAAAAGAAAAAGAAAAATATAAATAAGTTAAGAAGGCAATGCACAACCAGACTAAATAAAAAGGACCTTAAAAAAATCCATCAAGAATGATAAAACCTTAAACTTTAACAAAAAAAAATTAGAAGACAAACTGAACACACACACACACACACACACACACAGAATACTAGAAGACATGAGACCAAAAGGGTTAGGAGAGGGGGGAAAAAGTAGAATATGAAAGCAAAGAAGGCAGAGATCTGAAGTAGGGTAGATATAAAAAATAAAAGGTAGAAAATAGTAATAATAATTTAAAAGGCAATAATGCTAAATTGAATCAAATATAGGAAAGTAAAAAATGGGAAATGAAAGAAACAAATTAAGTAAAAATAAAAATGAAACATACACACACACACATGCACACCCCAAAACAACCACCACCACAACAACAAAATCTTGGATCTGCTATTTCTGGAACTCACTGGATTTTGCTCTGATGTTGTTGAATCTGGACCCTTGGGTGTGGGTTCTCTGTCCTTTCAGCAATTCTTTGGTGCAGGCCAATGTGAATAACTGTTCCTGCCTGGTCCTTGGACTCCTGGCTGAAGCCCTGTAGGGCAGGGTCCCAGATAGTCCTATGGGCTGGTTTCTCTAGCCCAGATGCTGGATCACCTTTGGGGCTCTTCAGTTGTATGTATTTGTTCTGGGCTGCTTTCCCTTCTCCCACAGCAAAGGGCTCTGTGTGGTGTCAGGTCCAGTCAGGGTGGTTTACACATATTTGTGTTGAGGGTAGTGCCTGTAGTTATAGGAGGAGCAGAGAGTCTCCTCCTCTCCTTCTAATGCCTCAGTTCTGCCTGGGTTGATGGCACTGCATAGTTACCACTCTGAGCAGGAGAGAATATTTTAAAAGGGGGTGGGGGAGAAAAGAAAAGAAAATTCCCTGTTTGGATCTTTAACTTTTCAGCATGGCTGGCTCATGCTGAATGAGGCTTCTGTTCTGGCTCCCTCCTAGCCAGACATCCAGATGCCTACTGCTGTCAGACCCTGTTGCTGAGGTGCCAATTTCCAGCCCAGTGCTGTTCCATAGGTTGGGGGTTGGGCACCTCCCCTTTGTTTGAGGTGGGGAGGAGTGCATCTCTTGTACACTGTGTGGGCTTCCCTTCCATTCTCTGTTGCTCTCATTTGGGGATCTCTGTGTTGGGCTGAATTCCCCCTCTCCCAGGGGCAGGAGCTGTGTCACTGTACCTTCTCTCCATCTTCTCGGCTGCACTGCACAGATTTACAAGTTCATTCACCTATGTGGCATCTTCTTCTCTCTCTTCTCCATGCTCCTTGCTCACGGTATTTCCAGCTATTTTCAGGTGGTTTTTCAAGGTGAATGTCTCAAAGTTCAGCCTGAGGTCTGTTCCTGCACTTGGAAATTTCTTAAAGCTTCAGCCATCTTGCCTCCTTTCCCCTTTTCTTTTATTTTTTCTGTTCTGATTTTTTTTTTTTTTCCTATCTTCCAAATTGCTGATGTGATTCTCTGGTTCATCTAATCTACTATTGATTGAATTCTTCATTTCTGAATTTTTTTAAATGTTTTCTGTCTCCATTTTTGTTTCCTATATCTTGGTTGACATTCTCACTGAGATAATAGAAAATCATTATAATCAGTGTTTTTAATTTTATATCTGGTACATTGATTCCTTCTTATTTGTTTAGTTCTTTTTCTGGAGTTCTGTTATATTCTTTTATTTGGAACTTTTCTTTGTCTCTTAGTTTTAGCTGCTTCTCTGTGTTAATTTATATATATATTAAGTAGAGCTGCTATATCTCCTGATCTTGGTAGACTAACTTTATATTATAGACATCTTGTGGGACTCAGTGGCACAGATTTCCTGGTCATCTGATCTGGGTGCTCCATGTGTGTATATTATACCAGTTGTGTGTGCTTTCTAGTTTTAATTTCCTGATTGTTGGGAGACATAGGTGGAGTGACTGACCCTCAAACTGACTGTGAGAACTGGCCATGACTACAGTAAAAAGAGCTGCTGTGTCGGGGATGAAAGTATGAAGCAGGATTTGCTTTAGTGAGGCTCTGGTGCCTGCAGTGTCTGCTATCTATGTATTGTTAGCGGAGGTGGTTGGGTGGGGCTCTAGTGTGGTCTAAAGCTGGCCACTGAGTGTGTTGAATCTTGTGCTACTTGGGAGGTACAGGCTGAAGTTAGCAACTGCTTGTGTCCTGCCTGAGGCCACCTGGTATGAGCTAAGTGATCTGAAGATTGTTATCACTTTTACTGGGCTTGGAGAGGCCTGGGAGAGGCTAAGCTGTGAACCGAGGTTGGCTGCTACTAGTACCAGGCTTAAGGTTGCTTAGTAAGAGGTACAGGGCATACTGAGGTAAGATACTGCTTGTTTGGGGTTTGTAAACCTTTGAGAGATTTTTACGAGCCAATACAGGTTGTTTGTATGCAAAAGCCACTGGAAGTAACATGGAGGCACACAAGTTGGGTGGAGTGGGGTCTCAAGGAATCACAAAGGCCGGGTGAACAGTGTTAAATTAATGGAGACTTAAATATCGCACATGACTGAACTTGCAGGGTGAAGACTCAGCAAAGGGACAATGGCTTCTGCTAGCACTTCTGTCTGAGAGAAAGCTGTCCCTACAGCTTATGTCTGAAGTCAGACAATTTATCCTCCCAGTATGTCCCTGGCACCTTTTGACCTGGCACCCCAGCACTGGAGCTTGAAGAGAGTGAGTCCATCAATAAATAAATCCATGCATGAGCCTTAAGGATGAACACCTCAGATTCCAGAGGTCCTCCATCGCACTCAGCTACAATCCCTGCTGATTTTTATTGTCAGAAGTTATGGATCCTTCTCCTTCTGTCACTAGAACCCCAGGGAAGGGTCTTTTGGGGGCTTAAATTCTTTGCTTTACAGTCAACATATTCCTCCTAATTTTTAACCACAACATCTGGGTATGAGAACAGCCCTTTCCCTTTTTCTACTCGTACTACCATTTTCCACTTGACTTCTGTGTATTCTTAGTTATAGGACTCTGTTCATCTAGACTTTAGGTGGCTCTCAATGATGATTGTTCTGTAGTTTAGTTGAAATTTTGAAGTACTTGTGGGAGGAGGCAAGTACAGTGTTTACCTACTCTTCCATTTGACAGTAAGCCCTACAAGCTCATTTGTAAAGCAACACTAATAAAGCCAACAAAGTAAGTCAATGATGCCAGAGGAAGAAAAATGAACTAGTGCTTAGTGATTTTATGATAAATATTTGCCACAGCATTTATTGGTTTGCTAATCTCCAATCAGAAATATGATTGAGACATTTAACATTAATTTCAAAGTTGCAAAATATGGTGACTAAATTTTCTTCACAAGAAAAAAGATAGCCATTCTGTTGTAGCATTTTCATTTTTACTATTGCATGTTTGGTTCCAGTCAGCATTCCCTTATCTATTTTTCATTCATATTTTTGTCATGATATCAACTCATTGAATATCAATTTTGTTGATATTCAACTTGATATTTTCCTGAATTCTAGTTTCAGTTGAAAATCTGAGGTTGAAAAAAAATCTCTATATTATAGAATAATATAAAGATTTAAAAATTAACATAATGGATATAATGTGAATGAAATAAGCATTAAAATGTATTGTGATTATTACAAATCTCACGCTAGGAGTTAATCCATTAAAAAGAGTTATATGGCCCTGGCCGGTTTAGCTCAGTGGTTAGAGTGTCGGCCTGCGGTCCAGAGAGACCCGGGTTCGGTTCCCGCTAAGGGCATGTACCTCGGTTGCAGTTTGTCCCCCGCCCTGGTTGGGTTGTGCGGGTGGCAGCCACTCGATGTGTCCCTTTCACATCGATGTTTCTCTCTCTCTCTCTCTCTCCCTCTCCCACTCTATCTGAACAAAAAATGGAAAAATGTCCTCAGGTGAGGACAAAAAAACAAGAGTTATATGGATATAAATATAAACATATATATATCTCCATCCATATGGCTGTACTTTTTAAAAATTTAAGTATTGTTGGTATACAGTATTATCTTAGTTACTTTAGTTTCAGGTATATAATATAGTGTTATGATTTTTTTTTAAAAATCCTCAATTGAGGATATTTTTTCCATTTATCTTCAGAAATAGTGGGAGGGAGGGAGAGACAGAGAGAGAGAAGCATCGATGTGAGAGAGACATATCGACTGGTAACCTCCCACATGACCCCAACCAGGGCCAGGGACCGAACTGCAAACTTTGTACGTACCCTTGACTGGAATCAAACCCTTGACTCTTTGGCCCACAGGCCGATGCTCTAACTACTGAGCAAAAAAAAGCCAGGGCGATTGATTTGACAGTTTTATATCTTACAACATGATAACTCATCTAATTCTAGTAATCACCTGTCACCCTGCAGATGTATCACAATATTATTGATTATATTTCCCTTAACTCATTTCATCCAACCCCTTCCCTTGTCCCATCTGGAAACCATCACTTTAGTCTCCGTTTTTGTTTTGTTTTTTTCACTGGTTTTGTTATTTTTAGATTTTACATATAAATTATAAGTGAAATTATATAGTATTTGTCTCTCTCTCTGGATTTTTTCAGTTAGCATTATACCCTTCCGGTTCATCCATGTGGTTGCAAATGGCAAGACTGCTTTCTTATATATTGTTATATAGCAGTCC
Organism: Molossus molossus; assembly: GCF_014108415.1. NCBI lineage: Eukaryota > Metazoa > Chordata > Mammalia > Chiroptera > Molossidae > Molossus > Molossus molossus. The sequence goes on along the minus strand of NW_023425401.1, from coordinate 82,320,162 downwards.
ACTATATATGGATAGACTATTATTTTGCCTCCCTATCTTAGCTATTATAAATAATGCAGCTTGACCATAAGGGTGCATATATATTTTCAAAGTAGTGTTTTTGTTTTCTTCAGATAAATACCCAGAAGTGGAATTACTGGGTTGTATGGTAGATCCTTTTTGAGATTTTTGAGGAATCTCCATACTGTATTTTATAGTGGCTGCACAATTTCAGTCCCACCAAGAGTACACAAATGGTCCCTTTTCTCTACATTCTCACCAACATGTTATTTGTTAATTTTTTGATAATAACAATTCTTAATGAAACAAAACAAAAAGAAAACATACTGAATGGGAGAATGTACTCACAAATGATATATCTGATATCCCAAATATATATTGGACTATATGTTGCTATTTATGCAACACCACACTGTTTTGACTACTGTAGCTTTGTACTAAATGTAGGAATCTGAAAGGGTGAACTCTACAATTTTGTTCTAAGATTGTCTTAGCTAATCTGGCTTCTTTGTATTTCCATATAATTTAAGGACCAATTTGTCAACTCACACACCAAAAAACAAAAAAAAAATGAACAAACAAACAAAAAAACAGCTGAGATTTGTATAGGGATTGTATTGAACCAATAGATCAATTTAAGCATTATTTTTATTTTAAAAATAATGACAGTCCTAAGTATTGCATATATTAACATTCATTTAGGTCTCATTTAATGTCTTTCGAGAATGTTTATGACTGTTAGTGTACAAGTCTTGAACTTATTTTGATAAAATAATCTGTCAATATTTTTTATTTTTTTATTTTTTTTATTTTCACCCGAGGACATTTTTCCATTTTTTTGTTCAGGTAGAGTGGGAGGGAGAGAGAGGAACAGAGAGAGAGAGAGAAACATCGATGTGAAAAGAACACATTGAGTGGCTGCCACCCGCACAACCGACCAGGGCCGGGGACAAACTGCAACCGAGGTGCGCGCCCTTAGCGGGAACCGAACCCGGGTCTCTCAGGACCGCAGGCCGACGCTCTAACTGCTGAGTCAAACTGGCCAGGGCTCTGTCAATATTTTTTATGCCTTTTTAGTTAAAATTGTTTTCTAAATGTTAAAGTTGTCTGTTGCTATTGTGTAGAAATGCAACACATTTTATATTGATCTTATATTCTGCAAAGTGTGTAATTATGTTTATTAATTCAAATAGCTGTTTTTTTGTTTTGTTTTGTTTTTGTAAATTCTATATATAATTATTTGAACTATGAATAAAGATAGCTTTCCTTTTCTTCCAATCTGGATTGGTCTTATTCCTTTATCTTACATATTTTTCCTGGCTAGTATAGTATAATATAGATTTGAAGGAGTGAAAACAGACATTCTTGTTTTGTTCCTTTTTTTTAGGATAAAGCATTTAGTCTTTTAACTTAAATATGATGGAAAAAATATGTTTTTTTTATACAATGCTTTATCACTTTGTGATTGCTCCCTTGTAATCCTAGTTTGTTGTGTGACATGTATGCGTGTTTGTGTGTGATTTTTTCATAAATATGTGTTGCATTTTATGTACTGAAATTTCTGCATCTATTGAGATGGTCATATAATTTTTGTCATTTTTTTTTACATGATATATCACACTGACCTCACTTCATATGATACTGGGTCAGTTTTCTATTATTTTGTTGAGGATTATTGTGACAATATTTATAAGATATATTGGTACAAAGTTTTACTTTTATGTGGTGTCCTTGTCTGATTGTGGTTTTAGGATATATCTGGCCTTACAGAATGAGTTGAGAAATAAACTTCTAACTTTTTAGAGGGTTCTGAAGGATTAGTATTAATTCTACTTTAACTATTTCATAAAATATATCAGCTTCATTGATGCCTAGACTGTATGCCCACAAAGTAGCAAGGTCCCATCAGTGAACATTACCTCATATGACAGTGTCTTTGAAGATGTGATTAAATTAAGGATCTTGAGATAAGGATTTATTTTGAATTATCTAGGTGGGATAAAAGTATAGTAAATTACTAGAATCCTTATAAGAGAGAGAGACAAAGGGAGATTGACTTAGATGAAAAAACAGAAGGCATATGCACAACAGAGTTCTTCTGAAGACACAAGGAGTGATTCAATCATGTTGGCCTTGGAAATCAGCATGATGCATCCACATGTCAAGGAATCCTTGCATCCACCAGAACCTGAAAGAGGTAAGGAACAGTCTCCTCTAGAGACTTTGGAGAAATACAGTCTTGCTGACTCTTTTATTTTGACCCAGTGATATCAATTTTGCCCATCTGGCTTCCAGAACTGTGATGAAATACAATTTTTTGTTCCAATTTAAATCCATGGTATTCTTTAATAGTACTCAAAGGAAACCTAGTAAAATATCTATTCAAATTTTCTATTTTACTTGAGTCAACTTCTATAGTTTGTACTTTCTAGAGAGTCATCTATTTTATCCAGTTTAAATAATTAGTTGGAATACATGTTTTGGGTATCCTCTTATAATCCTTTTATTTCTCTATGATTGGTATTAATTTCCGCTATTTCATACACATGTTTCTCAAAAGGCATGGGAAGACTGCTCATAGAACACTAGTTGTAATGGCCATGTATTGGTTAATTTTATGTACCAACTCCACTAACATATATTGCTCCGATATTTAATTAAACACTACTCTAGCTTTGCTGTGAAGGTATTTTACAGATGCAATTAACATCTGCAATAAATTAATTTTAAGTAAAGAAGATTATTCTTAATAATGAGGATGGAACTCATCCAATCAATTAGCTGAAATTTCTGTTAGTTATAAAATACCAGTAGATGGAAAACTAGAGAATAATTAATTACTTTTATTTATTATCAATAAATAGATAAGAGTCAGAAAAGGAGATATTTCTGTGATGCTAGATATTTCTATGCAATGTGTTTTTTACATAGCTTCACTACTTACCTTCAGGATCCTATTAATCCCAGCATGGATTAAATAAACAAAATTAATCACAATTTTAAATGTGTTTTAAATCTGTTACTCGTGATAATAAATCTTAAAACACTGTTTTAAAAATAAAATTGTTTTGTTATTTGAGATTTGCTGTGCTGTAGCAATTCAACTTTCCAAGGAAAAAAAGAATAGTCCTACTGCCCTGGCCTGTTTGGCTCAGCAGTTGGAGCGTCGGCCTGTGGTCCAGAGAGACCCGGGTTTGGTTCCCTCTAAGGGCAAGTACCACGGTTGCAGTTTGTCCCCAACCCTGGTTGGGTCGTGCGGGTGACAACCACTCGATGTGTCCCTTTCATGTACATGTTTCTCTCTCTCTCTCTCTTCCTCCCACTCTCTCAGAACAAAAAATGGAAAAAATGTTCTTGGGTGAGGATAAAAAAAAAAAAGAACAGTCCTGCTGACGTACAAGACAGAGGCTACAAATAGACTGAATGAAGGTAATTCCCTAGAAAAAATATTTCTATAGTAAATTTTAACAGCTTGATTAAAAAGAGTAAACCAGGCCATTAAGTCTGTTTTATTACTGCTGTAAAATCTTTCACACTAAACAGAAGGAGTGCCACCACCCCCGCAGAGAGGTGGTGTTATCTAAGTAATTTCCTTTTCCTCACTGGCAGAGTCATGAACTCTACTTTGAGTACATGGACTAACTTAGAGAAAAATCAATTGCACAGTTGACATTCTTTACATAATGCTTCTTCACATTAGAATGTAGACCTGGTGTTCAGCATAAGAGGATTTCCAGAGGGTGGGATAGATGCTGGTTGTAAATGAGCCTCAATTTGCATTTCTTTGCCTCACCTGGGGGAGGCTGAATCTCCCAGGTTGGGGCTGCTGCTTTTCAACCACAGCTCTGGGATGGAGCACACTGGCCACTGTCCTTTGTGGCTGCAACTCAACAAAAACTCTGAGTGCCTTCCAAATCCCAGGTGTCCCCACCGAGTTCCAGCCCAGTCTGCCCTCCCTCTTCCATAGCCCCCAGGTGAGTGGTTGTGGCTATTTTAGCACTCTGTCCAGGCTCTCTGTGCTGTGGAGCGGGCTTGGTCTTTATTTCCCAAGGGCTCTGCTCACAGCTAAGACTGCTGCTGTCCCTGGGCTCCCAGCCTGCCACCCTCTCACGCATCCGCAAATCCTACCAGTGCCCCTGGTTATATGATCCTGACCTGCTGCTTTAGCGTTGCTTTTTTCCGAGGATTTCTTTTTATTTTAGTTGTAATTCCCGTTTGGTCCTGGGAGATCTGTGTAGCTTACATTCATTCTGCCTCCATTTTTACATCCTCTAAGCCAATCTTGTGAACAGCTGGGTCGCACAGGCCTCTCTGGTGCTTCAGTTCCCCGCAGGTCCTGTGGATAACTGTATAGCACAGTCTCTGCTGGGTTACACAGGCCTCTCTGGTGCCCTGCACCTTGCAAGTCCTGTGGGCAGGCAGCTGAATCGCACCAGTCCCTCTTCTTTTGATTGATTGATTGATTGATTGATTGATTGATTTTAAATCCCCACCCCAGGATATTTTTCCATTTATCTTCAGATAGAGTGTGAAGGAGGGAGACATAGAGAGAGTGAGTGAGCGAGAGAGAAACGTGGATGTAAGAGAGACACATTGGTTGCTTACTGCAAGACCTATAGACCAGGGCCGGGAACTGAACTGCAACTGAAGTACATGCTCTTGACAGAATCAAAGTCATGATTCTTTGGTCCCAGGGCCAACACTCTAACCACTGAGCCAAACTGGCCAGGGCTCATTACCTCTATTTTGAATATAAGGAAATTACAATCATATAGAGAAAAAAAAATAGTGCCAAAAGTAATTAATACATGACAGAGCTTTCACTAAATTTAAGCTTGTCTGTGTAAATGTACGTTCAACTGTAACAAATGTACCACTACTTTAGGGGATGTTAAGAGAGAAGGCTATGCATGTGTGAAGGCAGGGTTCATAAAGGACATGTCTTCACATTCCTCTTCATATTTCTATGAAACTAAAACTGACCGAAAAATAATGTCTATTAATAAATTACAGTGAGCTCTAAGGAAATACTGGAAAACTCAGAACTCATGTGGATAAACCAGAGATCATAATAGAAAATATTGGTAACTACAGAGATCATAACATCAATTGTAATCAACTGGTTTTAGAATAATAGTAGTAGAAACTAAGTACAGGAGACTCCCTTGTTGGGTGCTCAGATAATAGAATAAATATGGACAGTGGGTTAAGAAACTGGCAATGTCTAAGGTATTTGTTTTCCAGATATGGATAGAAATTATGAGGTGTATTGCATTAGAAGAAAATGTCTGCAAACAAGGAGGAAGTTTATGAAGTCAGTTTGGTATTGAATTTAAATTTATTTTGAATTTGCAAAAGGATACATACAACTCAGAACTCAAAGGGGAACTCTGGATTAGTGTTAAAATTAGTACATATTCTTTCTTGTAAGTAGTAGGTAATGCTATTTGCAAAGATGGTGCTGCATAATTTATTATTTGTAACAGGCATCTAATAAATATTGTCTAAGTAATATAAGATAAACTTTAAATATGAACATGATTATAAAACAATTTACTAGAACAAAAAATTAAACTATTAAACACACACATCTGTACCCTGAATAGTTAAAAAAAAAACCATTTTTTTTAATTTATCTTTATTGTTGAGTATATTATAGATGTTGCCCCTTTTTCCCATTCACACCCTCCTCCCCGTTACCACCCCTCCTACCTTCACCACACTATTGTCTGTATGTATATAAATTCTTTGGTTTATCTCTTCTCACCTCCCCACCCTCCCTGCCTTCTGAGGTTCATCATTCTGTTCCCTGCTTCCATGTCTCTGGATCTATTTTATTTGTCAATTTATTTTGTTCATTAGATTTCACATATAAGTGAGATTATGTGATACATGTCTTTCTCTGATTGGCTTGTTTCGTTTAGCATAACACTCTCCAGGTCCCTCCTTGTTTTATCTACTCATCTACTGATGGACACTTGGGCTGTTTTCAGGTCTTAGCTATTGTAAATAGCATTGCTTTGAACATAGGAGTGCATATATTCTTTCTGATTGGTGTTTCAGGATTCTTAGGATGTATGCCTAGCAGTGGCATCACTGGTTCATATGGCAGTTTCAATTTTAATTTGTTGAGGAAACTCTGTGCTGTTTTCCACAGTGGCTGCACCAGTCTGCATTCCCACCAGCAGTGTACTAGAGTCCCCTTTTCTTCACATTCTCACCAGCACCTGTCCTTTGTTGACTTGTTAATGGTAGACATTCTGGCAGGTGACAGGCATATATCTCATTGTCATTTTAATTTGCATCTCTCTAATAATAAGTGATGATAATTTTCTCATATGTCTCTTGGCCATTTGTATGTCCTGTTTGGAGACGTGTCTATTCAGATCCTCTACTTATTATTAGTATTAGTATTATTATTGCTGTTTTTTTATTAATTTATTTTTGTTACAGATGTTTCTTCTATTTTTTCCCATTGACACCCTCCTCCCCATCCCACTCCACCCTGTCCACAGCTTTGTTGTCCATGTCCATCGGTTATGTGTACATGCATATAAATTCTGTGGTTTATCTCTTCCCTCCCCTTGACCCCCTCTTCTGAGAATTGTCAGTCTGTACCCTACTTCCATGTCTCTGGGTCTACCCTATTCCTGAGACTGTTATGTTCATTATATTCCACAAATAAGTGAGATCCTATGACATTGGTCTTTCTCTGCTTGGCTTGCTTCGCTTAGGATAATACTCTCTAGGTCCCTCCATGTTGTCTCAAATGATCAGAGATCTTTCTTACAGCTGCATAGTACTCCATTGTGTATATGTACCATGGCTTTTTTATCCATTCCTCTACTGATGGACACTTGGGCTGTTTCCAGAACTTAGCTATTGTAAATAGTGCTTCTATGAACATGGGGGTACATATATTCTTCCTGATTGGTGTTTCAGGCTTTTTAGGGTATATTCCTAGAAGTGGGATCACTGGGTCAAATGGCAGTTCAATTTTTAATTTTTTGAGGTAACACCATATTGTTTTCCATAGTGGCTATACCAGTGTGCATTCTCATCAGTATTTTACTAGAATCCTCTTTTTATCTACACCCTTGCCAACACTTGTTGGTTGATGATTTGTTGATGGTGGCCATTCTGACAGGTGTGAAGTGATAACTCATTGTTGTATTAATTTGCACCTCTGATGATTAGTAATGTTGAGCATTTCTTCATCTGTCTCTTGGCCACTTGTGTGTCTTCTTTGGAGAGGTGTCTATTTAGCTTCTCTGCCCATATTTTAATCAGGTTCTTTGTCTTCCTTTTATTGAGTTGTATGAGCACTCTATATATTTTGGAAATTAATCCCTTATCTGATGTATCATTGGCAATGATGCATTCCCATGCAGCAGGTTTTCTTTCCATTTAGATAGTGGTTTCTTTTGCTGTGCAAAAGCTTTTTAGTTTGATGTAGTCCCATATGTTCAATTTTTCTTTTGTTTCTGTTGCCTTATGTGATGTATCAGTGAAAATTCTGCTGCGTATGATATGTGAAAATGTTTTGCCTACATTTTCTTCTAGGATTTTTATGGATTCATGAGTCATATTTAAGTCTTTTATCCATTTTGAGCTTAGTATTTTGTACAGTGAAGTCAATGGTCTAGTTTCATTTCTTTGCATGTAGCTGTCCATTTTTTCCAACATCATTTATTAAAGAGGCTGGCTTTACTTGATTGTATACTCTTGCCACCTTTGTCAAATATTAATTGAGCATATTGCCTTGGATCAATTTCTGGATTCTCTGTTCTGTTCCACTGATATATATGCCTGTTCTTGTGCCAGTATCAGGCTGTTTTGATTATAGTAGCCTTGTAGTATAACCTGATATCCAATATAGTGATCCCACATACTTTGTTCTTCTTTTTCAAGATTGCTGTGGCTGGCTATTTGGGGTATTTTTGGGTTTCATATGTACTGCTGAAGTATTTGTTATACTTCTGTGAAATATGTCATTGGTATTTTGATTGGGATTGCATTGAATCTATAGATTGCTTTGGGTAGTATGGACATTTTAATTATGTTAATTCTTCCAATCCATGAACAAGGTATGTGCTTCCACTTTTTTATATCTTCTTCTATTTGTTTTTTCAATGTCCTATATTTTTCTGCAAATAGGTCCTTTACATCTTTGATTAAGTTTATTCCTATGTATATTAATTTTTTTGCTGTGATGGAAAATAGGATTTTTTTTTAGTTTTTCTTTCTGTGAGTTTATTACTGTTGTATAAGAATGCCATCAATTTCTTGATGTTAATTTTGTATACTGCTACATTGGAAAATTGATTTATTAAGTCTAGTAGATTTTTGATAGAGTCTTTAGGGGTTTATATGAATAATATCATGTCATCTGCAAATAATGACAGTTTCACATCCTTCTTTCCAATTTGGATCCCTTTTATTTTTTCTTCCTGTCTGATTGCTGTGGCTAAGACTTCCAGTACTATGTTAAATAAGAGTGATAAAAGTGGGCATCCCTGTCTTCTTCCTGTTCTTAAGGGAAATGATTTTACTTTTTGCCCATTGAGTATGATGTTGGCTATAGGTTTTTCATATATGGCCTTTATTATGTCAAGATATGATACCTCTATTCCCATATTGCTGAGCGTTTTTATCAGAAATGGGTGCTGAATTTTGTCAAATGCTTTTTTAGTGTCTATTGATATGATCATGTGGTTTTTATTCTTCATTTTGTTTATGTGGTGTATCACATTTATTGATTTGCAAATATTGTACCAGCCTTGTATCCCTGGGATGAATCCCACTTGGTCATGGTTTAATAATTTTTTTGATGTATTGCTGAATTCCATTTGCTTGTATTTTGTTAAGGATTTTGTCATCTATGTTCATCAGGGATATGGGCTTGTAGTTTTATTTCTATGTAGTGTGTTATTCTGGTTTTGGAATTAGAATTATGCTGGCCTCATAGAACAAATTTGAAAGTCTTTCTTCTTCTTGAATTTTTTGAAATAGTTTGAGGAGAATAGGTGTTAGTTCTTCTATGAATATTTGGTAAAACTCCCCAGTGAAGCCATCCGGGCCTGGACGTTTGTTTGCTCGAAAAGTCTTAATTATATCTCCAATTCCCTTAGTTGTTATTGGTCTATTCAAGTTTTCTATCTCTTTCTGGTCCAGTTTTGGAAGATTGTTTTTCTAGAAATTTTTTCATTTCACTTAGATTTTCGAATTTGTAGCTGTATAATTGTTTATAATATTTGTTAACAATCCTTTGTATTTATGTCGTGTCAATTGTTATTTCTCCTCTTTCATTTTTGATTTTGTGTATTTGGGTTCTCTTTCTTTGTTTCTTGGTGAGTCTACCTAAGCGTCCATCAATCTTGTTTATCTTTTCGAAAAAAACAGCTCTTCATTTTATTATTCTTTTGAATTGTTTTTTGGTCTCTATGTCATTCATTTCTGCTCTGATCTTTACTATTTCCTTCGTTCTACTTGCTCTGGAGTTTTCTTTTTGTTTGCTTTCTAGTTCTTTAAGTTGTGAGGTTAGATAGTTTATTAGAAATTTTTCTTGCTGCTTGAGGTAGGCTTGTAGTGCTATGAACATCTCTCTCAGAACTGCTTTCACTGCATCCCATAGATTTTGTGTTGTTGTGTGTTCATTTTCATTAGTTTCCAGGAAGTTTTTAATTTCTTCCTTGATCTCCATGGTAACCTATTCATTGTTCAATAACATGCTATTTAGCCTCTATGTTTTCAAATATGTTTGTATGTTCTTGTTGCAACTGATTTCTAGTTGCATGCCATTGTTATCTGAGAAGATGCTTAATATGATTTCAATCTTCTTGAACTTGTAGAGAGTTAGTTTGTGCCCTAACATGTGGTCTATCTTTGAGAATGTCCCATGTGCACTTGAGAAGAATGTGAATTCTGTAGTTTTGGGGTGTAATTCTCTGATATTTATTAAATCCATTTGATCTAGCACTTCATTTAGAGTCTCTCTTTCTCTGTTAATTTTTTTGTCTAAAAAATCTATCCAGAGAAGTCAGCCGGGTGTTGAAGTCCCCTGCTATGATTGTATTGCTGTTGATTTCTCCTTTGAAGTCCTCCAGAAGATTTTTAATATATGTTGGTGTTTCTATGTTGGGTGCATATATATTTACCAAGGTTATATCTTCCTTTTGGATGGATCCTTTCAATATTATGTAGTGGCCATCTTTGTCTCTAGTTATGGCCTTCATTTTGAAATCCATTTTATTAGATATGAGTGTTGCTGCCCCAGCTGTTTTTATTATTATTTTTTCTTTCTGTTTACTAGGAACATTTTTTCATCCTTTCACTTTCAACCTATGTGAGTCTTTTGTTGAAAAGTGGGTCTCTTGTAGACAGCATATATGTGAGTCATGCTTTCTTATCCAGTCAGCTACTCTGTGTCTTTTTATCAGAGCATTCAATCCATTTACACTTAAGGTGATTACTGATATGTACTTATTTATTGCCATTTTTGTTTAGTGTGGTGATATTTTCTTCCTGTTTCTTCTAGTAATTACAGCTGTCCTTTTAACATTTCTTTCACTGCTGGTTTGATGCTAGTATATTCTCTAGTCTTGTGTGTGTGTGTGTGTGTGTGTGTCTGGGAAGCTCTTTATTTGACCTTTTATTTATTTTGAATGATAGCCTTGCTGGACAGAGTAATCTTAGTTTCAGATTCTTCTTTTTCATGACCTTGATTACTTCATGCCATTACCTTCTGGCCTGTAGTGTTTCTATTGAGGAGTCAGGTGATAGCATATGGAGGTCTTTGTAGGTAACCTGTTGCTTATCTCTTGCTGCCTGTAGGATTCCCTCTTTGTCTTTAATTTTTGGCATTTTCATTATTATGTGTCTTAGCATGGGCCTGTTTGGGTTCTTCTTACTTGGGACTCTCTGTGCTTCTTGAACTTGAATGCTTTTTTCTTCACCAAATAAGGGAAGTTTTCTGTCACTATTTCTTCAAATATATTCTCTAACCCTTGCTCATTTTCTTCTTTTTTGGGGACTCGTATGATGTGAATATTATTACACTTCCCGTTGTCCCACAGTTCTCTTAAGCTATCTCCCTGTTTTTTAATTGTTTTTTCCTTTTGGTGTTCTGATTGGTTGATTTTTTTCTACCCTGTCTTCTAATTTACTGACCTGGTCCTCAGCTTCCTCTACTCTGCTGGTTAGTGCTTCCAATATGTTCTTTATTTCTGCTATGTCAGTCTTCATTTCTTCTTGGTGGTTTTTCTTTTCCAATTTGTTGATTTTCAATTTTTTTTATATTGTTACTCATGGTGTTGATGTCCTTATGCATACTGTTGAGCTTCCTCAAGATCATGGCTCTGAATTCTACCTGTGATAACTTGCTTAACTGTATTTCATTGATGTCATCTTTGGTAGAGGCCTCTTGTTCTTTCATTTGGGATTTGTTTCTTTGTTTTACAATTTAGGCTGTCTCAGTGGGTTTTGGAGCCTGCCAAATTTTCTCTGTAAGTGTTGGTATTCTGCTGTTTGTGGCTCCCTCTGCTGAATTTGAATGAGCATGGGAGGACCTACATTAAACACCACTGTCAAGTCTTACTTTCCTGGGTAGATTTGCAAGCCCACGAAAAGTTTAGTTATCCTCTAGTTTTCTGCCTGGAGGCTATTAGTCTCAGTTACTTGAAGAGCCTTGGGTTCTTATTTGAATGAATACCTCCCTCAGGTGCTCAGCATAAGACGATTTTCTGAGGGTGGGGCAGGTGCTTGTTGTTATTGAGCCTCAATTTGCATTTCTTTGTCCCCAGTGGGTGGAGTTGAATCTCCAAGGGAAGGGCTGATGCTTCTCTCTGGAGCTCTGGAAGGAGCAAGATGGCTACCGTCCTGCATGGCTGCAACTCAGCAAATACTCTGAGCACCCTCAAAATCCTGAGTGTCCTCACACAGTTTTAGTCCAGTCCACCTTTTCTCTTCTGGAGCCCAAGGTGAGTGGCTGTGGCTAATTTAGTATTTTGTCTTGGCCCTTTGTGCTCTGGAGCCAGGTTGGGATTTTAACCCCGAGGGTTCTGCTCACAGCTAAGACTGCTCTCGCACCTCTGCAGACCTACTAGGCTTGATTTAATGTCCCTGGTTTTATGGTCCTCTCAAGCTGCTTTTCTGTTTCTTTTTCCCAACGATTTATCTTTATTTTAGTTGTAATTCCAGTTTTGTCCTGAAAGATCATTTGTGTAGCTTCCATTCACTCTGCTGCCATTTTGGAATCCTCCCAGATCTTCGGCCCACTTTTTAATTGGGTTGTTTGTCTGTCTTTGCTGAGTTGAATGAATACTTTATGTATTTTGGAAATTAGTCCCTTATCTGATGTATCACTGGCAAATATATTTTCCCTTACAGTGGGTTCCCTTTTAATTTTATTGCTGATATCTTTTGCTGCGCAGAAACTTTTTTGTTTGACGTAGTCTCATTTGTTTATTTTTTCCTTTGTTTCTCTTGTCCTAGACTATGTATTTGTGAAAATTCTACTATGTGAGATGTCTGAAATTTTCTGCCTATGGTTTCTTCTAAGATTTTTATAGTTTCACAACTTACATTGAAATCTTTTATCTATTATGAGTTTATTGTTCTGTATGGTGTAGTTTTATTTATTTGCATGTATCTGTCCAATTTTTCCAACACTGTTTACTCCAGCTCTCTTTATTCCAGTCTACTCTCTTAACCCCTTTGTCAAATATTAATTGAACATAATGATTTCATTGAATTTCTGGGTTCTCTATTCTGTTCTATTGATCTATGTACCTTTTCTTGTGCCAGTACCAGGCTGGTTTGATTAAAATGGCTTTGTAGTATATTTTGATATCTGGTATTGTGATCCCACCTACTTTGTTCTTCTTTTTCAAGATTTCTGTGTCTATTTAAGGTCCTTTTTGGTTCCATATACACTTATGGAGTATTTTTTCTACATCTGTAAAATATGTCATTGGTATTTTAATAACGATTGCATGGAATCTATATATTGCTTTTGATAGTGTGGGCATTTCAATGATGTTAGTTTTTCCAGTTTATGAACATGGTGTATACTTTCTCTTGTTCATATCTTCCTCTATTTCTGTTTTCTATGTCCAGTAATTTTTGGGAATAGGTCTTTTTTCACTATGGTTAATTTTATTCCTGGGTATCTTTTTGTTGTTGTTGTTGAAATAATAAAAGTGATTTTTTTTTTTTTTTAGTTTCTCTGAGAGTTTATTATTAGTTATTAAAATGATATCAATTTCTGGGTGTTAATTTTGTATCATGCTACTTTGCCAAATTCATATTTTAAATTTAATAGTTTTTTAGTGGTGATGTCTTTAGTGTTTTCTATGTATAATGTCACATTATCTTTGAATAATGATAGTTTCACTTCCTCCTTTTCAATTTGGATGCCTTTAAATTTTTCTTCTCGTCTGATTGCTGTGGCTAAGACTTTCAGTACTATGTTGAATAAGAGTGGTGAAGGTGGATATCCTGTCTTGTTCTTGTTCTTAAGGAAAATTATCTTAGCTTTTGGCCATTTAGAATGGTGTTGGCTGAGATCTGCCATTTATGGCCTTTATTACGTTGTGATATGATCTCTATATTTTCACTTTGCTGAGAGTTTTCATCAAAATGGGTGCTCAATTTAGTCAAATGATTCTCTGTACTTATTAATATGTTTATCTTTCTTTCTTTTTTTTAATGTGTATCATATTTATTGATTTGAAAATATTGTACCAGACTTGCATCATCGGGATAAATCTCTCATTTGGTCACAGTGAATAATCTTTTTAATGTATTGCTGGATTCAATTTGCTAGTATTTTGTTGATGATTTTGGCATCTATGTTCGTCAGAAATATTGGCCTGTAATTTCATTTCTTTGTAGTGTCTTTTTCTGGTTTTGTAATTAGGATTATGAATTTTTTTTTAATAGTTTATGGAGGATAGGTGTTAGTTCTTCATTGAATGTTTGGTAAAAGTCCCCTGTGAAGCCATTCTTATCAGGGCTTTTATTTGCTGGGAATTTGTTGATTACTCTTTCAATTTTGTTAGTTGTTATTGATCTGTTTGGTTTTTAATCTTCCTGGTTGAGTTTTTGAAGATAGTATTACTCTAGGTATTTGTCTATTTCACCTAAGTTGTCCAATTTGTTAGTATATAATTATTCATAGTATTTTCTTACAATCCTTTTTATGTCTGTGGTGTCAGTGGTAACTTCACTTATTTTGTTCTGATTTTATTTATTTAGGTCAGCTCTCTTTGTTTCTTGATGTGTCTGGCTAAAGGTTCTTCAATCTTGTTTATTTTTTCAAAGAACCAGCACTTTCACTGATGATATATATATATATATATATATATATATATATATATATTGTTTTTCAGTCTCTATGTCATTTTTTTTCCACTCTGATAGCAATACTCATATCTAACAAACAGACTTCAAAATAAAGGTCATAACAAGAGACAAAAAGTAACTACATAATTATAAAAGGATAGATCCAACAAGAGGATATAACCCTGGTAAACATATATGCACCCAATATAAGTGGACCAAAATATATTTAAAACCTTGTTTAGAACTTTAAGGGAGAGATCAACAGCAATACAATTATGTTAGGGGACTTTAACACCCCACTGACCTCACTAGACAGATCTTCTAGATAAAAATATCAATAAAGAAACAGTGACCCTAAACAACACACTTGATCAGATGGATTTAATCAACATATACAGAATATTTTACCCCAAAGCTGAAGAATATACATTCTTCTCAAGTGTACCTGAGACATTCTCAAAGATAGACCACAAGTTAGGACATAACCTAAGTCTCTACAACTTCAAGAAGATTTAAATCATATCAAACATCTTGGATCATATTGGCATGAAACTAGAAATCCACTACAATAAAAACTCTTAAAAACATTCAAACACATAGAGGCTAAGTAGCATGTTATTAAACAATAAATATGTTACCAGTAAGATCAAGGGATCCATAAAATACTTCCTTGGAACAAATGAAAATGAACACACAATAACCTAAAATCTATGGGACACAGCAAAACCAGTCCCGAGAGGGAATTTCATACCATTACAGGCCTTCTTCAAGAAACAAGAAAAATTTCCAATAAATTATTTAACCCTACAATTTAAAGAATTAGAAAGAGAACAACAAGAACAGCCCAGAGTAAGTAGAAGCAAAGAAACAGTAAAGATCAGAGCAGAAATAAATGACAATAGGACAAAAATACACCCACATATTTTAATGCCAATAATCTTACAACACATATTCAAACAAAAAAGGACATTCAGTTATATATATATAATGTATATGTATCTTGTAACATTAAAATAAAACTAGAAATTAGTAACAATGTCAGAAAACAAAGAGATCCTCTCACCTTGAAATTCAAACACTAATTTCCAAAGAGTATTGGGACAAAGTGCAAATAAAGCTTTTTGTTGTTTTAATTTATTTTTTACAATAAAAATTAAAACAAAGAAACAAACAAAAAAATCTACCTTATGTAGAAAACAGTGTTAAAAAATAATTTGTTCCAAAACTTTTATAACGCAGGTAAATAAATGTTGGTAGGAAAACTTATAGTTAAAAATGCTTTTGTTAATTGAAAATAAATGGTTAAATCATTTATCTCACAGACTTATCATAAGACCAAGTACCTTATCTTGGCTGTAGTAAATAAAGCTGCAGTGGACCTTAAGAGGTATATATCCTTTTGCATTAGTGTTTTGGATTTCTCGAGATAAATACTCAGAACTTGAATGGTGAGTTATAAGGCAGTTATAGTTTTAAGTTTGAAAAGAACCTCACCACTATTTTCTATAGTTGGTAAACAAATTTGCAATCCTATTAACAGTGAACAAGGGTTCCCTTTCCTCCAAATCCTCACACAAACTTGTTTGTTAATTTATTAATAGCCATTCTGACAGATGTGAGGTGATACCTCATTGTGGTTTTAATTTGCATTTCTGTGGTGATTAGTGACCTTGAATATCTTTTCTTATAGCTATTGGCCATAAAAATGCCCATTTTTATGGCCAATAACTATAAGAAAAGTACAGAAGTGACTGTTCAGTTTCTTTGCCCATTTTTTAAAGTTTCAATAGCATATTCATTACATGATTGTTACTATATGTCAAAATTATAAAACTAAACTAATTATACTTTTATAATATGACCTACAGATATTTGATATGAATTAGTCCATTAATATCATAAGGACAGTTTGGACTTTAAAAGATTACCTAATGGGAGCACTACAGAAAGTCATATCTAATCTTTCCACAAAAGATCTGCCTTCATTTGTTTCTATGGAGAACACAGAGAAAATTGTATATTATACCTGTTATTATTTCTTTGTTTATTTTATTTTTTATTTCACCTGAGGATATTTTTGCCATTGATTTTTAGAAAGAGTGGAAGGGAGAGAGAGAGAGAGAGAGAGAGAAACACAGATGTGACAGAGACACATCAATTAGTTTCCTTCCCCATGATCCTGACCTAGGCCGGGGATAGAATCTGCAACTCGGGTACATGCTCTTGACTGGAATTGAACATGGGACCCTTTCGTCCATGGACTGACACCAGGGAGAACCATATAGATTTCAAGTTTGCATTTTTATGATACATGATCAGTATACTGAAATGTGTGCCCACCACCCGAAGTCAAATCATCTTCTGTTACCACACATTTGTCCCTCATTACCCTTCACTACCCTACCCCCTTCCCTTTGGTAACCAACATACTGTTGTCTGTATCTATGAGTTTCAATTTTATATCCCACATATGAGTGAAGTCATAAGGTTCTTAGTTTTTTCTAACTGACTTATTTCACTCAGCATCATATTTTCAAGGTCCATCCATGTTGTTGGAAATAGCAGTATTTCATCTTTTCTTATGACTGAGTAATATTTCATAGTATATATGTACCACATCTTTATTCAGTCTTCTATCAAAGGATATTTTGGTTGTCTCCATGTCTTGGCTACCATAAATAATGCTTCAATAAACATAGATGTGCATACATCTTTGCAGATTAATGTTTTCAAGTTTTTTGGGGGGTAGACACCCAAAGAAGGGATACCAATTGGAACAGAAATCAGAGACTAGAATTAAAACCACAAGTATATGGGTAAATTATTTTTGACAAATGAGTCAAAAACACACAATGGAGAAAAGTAAACTTTCAATAAATGATGCTGACAAAACTGGAAAGCTACATGTAAAATAATAAAACTAGATTACAGTCCATCCCATGTACAAAAATTAATTTAATGGATTAAAAACCTAAAATAAGATCAGAAAACAGTTACATAGAAGAAAACATAGTTGCTAACCTTATGGACTTTGGTCATAGATAACACTATAAATTTTACCCCAAAAACAAGATAAGTGAAGACAAAAATAAATGAATGCTACTATATCAAATAAAAAGTTTCCGCACAGCAAAAAAACCCCAGCAAAACAAAAAGGCAACCAACTGAATGGGAGGTAATATTTACAAGAAACAGCTTTGGCAAGAGGTTAAAATCTAAAACATATAATGAACTCATAGAACTCAATGTCAAACCAACAGTCCAATTTAAAAATGGGCAGAGGTCTAGTTGCAGTTTCTTTTTCCAGTCATGAGATATAAAATTAGGTAAACAAAATGAACTTTATTAGTTCAAAGTTTTAAATGCCAAGCTAAAGATCTATGGGATCACAGGGAGAAGAGTGAGGCCAAAACATAGAAGATGGGGCTGATGAAAAGATTCCTGTAGTTCACACAGCTGTCAAAATCATCATAATGACTCCTCACAATTTGGTTTAATTCTCAGTGATATAAAAGTGCTTAGAAGCTGCCAGATCTCTGTTCACCTGATGGTGTCACTGCTCTTTTAAAGATCAACAAATACTTTGGTGAAGCTTTTACACTTGATCTTAGCCCAAGGCTGAGAAGCGATGTTTTGGTGTGAAGCTTCTGATGCTTCTCCTTGTCCTTCTCCTGTGCTTAGGGCACAGTCAAAATTAGTCAAAAAACTCTTACTAATGTATATCCATACAGAAATTATCTTAGGCTAAACATGCTAAACTTGGAAATTTATTTGGACTCCTACATATGAATCTACACATTTAAGTTAAAAAACAAAAAATGTGTAAATTTAAATGTTTTATTAAAAACATTATATGATTATTATGGAAAAAATTTAAATAATATTTTGAAGAACCAAGAATTAAAGCTTATGTTCATACCATCTAAGGCAAACATGATTCAAAACATACGGTAATGTCTACTTTTTTATTTTAGGCTATTCTATTTATCATGCTTAGGTAACAATACATTTAAAAAATTTCATCCTAATTTTTTTATAAACATAACATGAAAGATATTCTTATTTCATCAAACATTTTCTCCCTCTCCCTCTTAACATAAGCATGGTTAATATTTTGGTATAATTAAATGAAATTTTCTGGTAAAAATTGTAAATATCATAAAACATAATGGTTAAAAACAGGTTTCAGCATTAAAAGCAATTTTGTTTTTACACTTGTTATGTCTCTCCTTACTAAGTTGCCTTAGAAATGTTTCTTAAACTCTCAATGACTCATTTTCAGTATAGTTATAGTTTAAACATGAAGACAGCTTGGCTATGGGTCATTGGGGAGGCTGGCAAAATGGAAGGACTGAACAAAAAGAAAGAAGAAAGAGCTCATGGGCATGGACAACCGTGTGGTGATCACAGGGATGGGACTGATGGAAGTGGAGAAGGGTATGGGGGAATAAATGGTGATGGAAAAAAGATAATATAAATAGAAAAAAAGAAAGGATAATCTATTATCCTTTAATTAATGATATAATAGCATTATCTTTGATTTTTACCAATTATGTATGAAAGAAATATCTTATTTTAATTTTAATGTGTTGTTTACTAGTTAAGTACAGTATTTTCAGTATAGACAAGTAACATTAAAATCTAATTTTCTGAATTGGTTACCTTTGTCATGTCCATTTTTATATAGAGGAATTTTTCTTTAAATTTTTTTAACTTGTATTTTTTTAATATTAATCCTTTATCTGTCAAGTGTGTTACTGTTGCTTATTGAGTGTATTGTTTATATATTATATGGAAGACTTTGACTTCTAAATACTTCAGTTCATGAAATTAAATTAGTAGGTTTCCAGCTTCATTTGCTTTCATTTAAATGAGCTATTGTTCCAGGAACTTTTTATTGAAAATTTGCCACAGATTTAAAGTTTTCTTTATCCATTAAATATTGAATATAATATGGTATATATCTTCTTGTTTTCTGCATGTGGATCATATTTTAATTATCATGCCTTTGTACTAAATTTTAGTCCCTGGCAAATCTGTTCATAATACTTTCTTTTTGTTTGATTGTTTAATAGATATTCTTGTCCACTTATTTTTTTCACATTAATCTCCGAATCATTTTTCAAGTTTAGAGTAAAAATATCCTATGGTGCACATGAATTAATTTTATCTTTATTTAAAAAGTAAAAAGGATTGAACTCTTTATAAAGATGTGTTTTCTCAATTAAAACATGCTCTATATTTTAAAAAAGTATTTCCCTAGAAAAATATTTACAATTTTCTTTGAGAAGATATGTAACATTTTTGGTAAGTTTATTGCATTTTTTTCTTTTTTTATATTACAGATAATATTATGAAAAAATTACTTTTTCCTGTATATTCCCACTGAGTAACCTTGTATGCCATGGGTTGTAATAGGAAGCTGTGTAGGTAAACTTAAAGAGTGTAGATTACCTGCACACACACTGTCTGGGTTCAGATCTTCTTTCCTGCTTTTCACTTAGGAAAAATCACCAACCCTTGAGTAAAAATTAGCTTATTCCGAAAGATAAATAAAATAATAATAATAAAAACAACACTGAGTTGTAGTGTGGATTAGATGAGTTCACTGGGGCAAGCAGTTTACTAAACTGCATATCTTCTATGAAACATTAAATAAAAACTGGAAAATAAATAGGGAAAACTGTTTAATGTGCATGTTCTTACTGAACCGCTCAAAGTTTTCACAAAACTTTTAATTTAATTTTGTTTAATAAATATATCTATTATCTATATAAAATTATTTTCTTGTTTTTATTTTCAAAAGAAACTTTAAAAATAAAAATGGGCAGAGGATCTGAACAGACACTTCTAAGAAGGCATGCAAATTATCAACAGATAAATGAAAAGATGTTCAACTTCATTAGCTCTTAGGGAAATACAAATCAAAACTACAATGACACCTGTTAGAATGGCCATTATCAACAAGTTAGGTAATAACAAGTGCTGGAGGGGCGGGGAGGGGTGAAGGAGTTCTCATTCATTGTTTGGGCGAATGATACTGGTATAACCACTATGGAAAACAATATGGTGTGGTGGTTCCTCAAAAAATTAAGAATACAGTTACCATATTTTAATTGGATTCTTCTTTTTTTTTTTTGTATTGGTTTTTATGTAATATTTTTATATTAATCTTATATTGATGTATCTTTGCTGAATATCTTTTTCCTTTTGATAAGCTGTATTTTCATTTTATTGATTGTTTTCTTTGCTATGAAAAAACTTTTTAATTTTATGTAGTCCCATTTGTTTATTTGTTCTTTTGTTTTCCTTGCCTGAGGAGATATATCCAAAAATATTACTAAGAGCACTGTTTAAGAGTTTACTGCCTATGTTTTCTTTTAGAAGTTTTATGGTTTTGAGTTTTACATTTAAGTATTTAATCCATTTTGACTTTTATTTTGTATGTGGTGTAAGAAAGTGGTCTAGTTTGATTTGTTTGGATGTATATGTCCAGTTTTTCCAACATTATTTATTGAAGAAACTGTCTACTCCACTGTATATTTTTACTTCCATTTTTATAGATCAATTGACCATATAGGTATAGGTTTATGCCTGTACTATGCTGATTTGATTATTATAGCCTTATAGTATAGTTTGATATGAGGTAGTGTGGTACATCCAACTTGTTCTCTTTTCTTGGGAATATATGGATAATATAGTCAATAATATTGTAATAACTATGTATGGTACCAAGTGAATGGTAGATTTATCTGAGGGATATTAATGTCTAACCACTATGTTGTACATATGAAGCTAATATAATATTGAATGTCAACTGTAATAGAAAAAACAGAAAGTGTCAGATCAGGGGAATGCTAGTTTGCAGGCTCACATATTGGGCTTCCATATTTCTATTTTGACAAATAAAATCACCTTTGAGCTAGAAAAAAAAATTAGAAAGTATTCTGGAAAAAGAAGATGGAACAATTTAATATATATACAAGCAGAGGCTAACAAGTAAGAGATATCTGAAAATAAAGATATTTAATAAATATTTAAAATAATCATAATATTGAAAATTATGTTAATAACCATTAAAATAAGAGAATGTATAAATGTTTAAAATGTTAAGAGAAAGGTAAAGCTATGAAAGACATAAAATAAAAATAATTGCTCAATCATTTACTAATATATTTTAAGCCATCATTAAAAAAATAGTATTTAGAAAAACATAATTTACCAAACTGGCTCCCATAGAGATGCAATCTATTCACTCAATTTCTACCCACTACAGAAATTATATCAACAGCTACCTCCCAGAAAAGCAACATACCCAAGTATTTTTACAAGAGATTCAACCAAATCTTTAAAGTAGTTAATTCTAATATTATAAAAGTATTTCAGAACTCAGTTTTCTTTTTGTTTTAATTTATTTTTTAATTTTATTTTTGCTACAGATGTTTCTCCTTTTTACCCCATTGCCACCCTTCTCCCCCACCCCCACCCCATCCCCAGCTTTGTCCATTGGTTATGTCTGCATGCATATAAGTTCTGTGGTTTAACTCTTCCTTCCCCTCCTGCTACCACCCTGTCTTCTGAAGGTTGTCAGTCTGTACCCTACTTCCACGTCTCTGGGTCTACCCTATTTCTCAGACTGTTATGTTCATTATATTCCACAAATGAGTGAGATCATGTGGTATTTGTCTTTTTCCACTTGGCTTGTTTCACTTAGGATAATACTTTCCAGGTCCCTGCATGTCATCTCAAAGGATAAGAGATCTTTCTTTCTTACAGCTGCATAGTACTCCATTGTGTATATATACCACAACTTTTTTATCCATTCGTCTACTGATGGACACTTGGGCTGTTTCCAGATCTTAGCTATTGTAAATAGTGCTCCTATGAATATGGGGGTACATATATTCTTTCTGATTGGTGTTCAAGAGAAAAGGGGACTCTAGTACACTACTGGTGGGAATGCACTATGGAAAACAATATATTGTTAGTTTTCTATTTAATTGTCTAAATTTTGTGAAGCAAATATAGCATTAATACCAATATGTGTTCAAAAGCGTTCAGTTAAAAAATTGGACATTAAATACTAGCATCAGCATTATATGCGTATTAAAAAAGGAACACACAATAAAGATGGGGGCTTAAAATCAGAGAAAAGACTGAAAACTTTATTTATAAAATTTGATAAATCATCTTGGCCAGTCTGTGTGGAAACAAGTACTCTCTTACCAATGTTTGGCATAATCCTTATAAATAGAAATTTATTAATATCTATCAAAATTACCAATGCAGTACTTTTGTACTCAGCAATTATACTTTGGGAAAATCAACCCAATATATACTACATATGTGTGAAATAATGTATGAACAAAGTTGCTGGATTTTTATAGTAGTAACATACTGAAAACAACTTAAATGTCTATGAATATAGGAAACACTCAGTAAATCTTTACATCAAAAGAACAGAATATTTTGTCTTTAAAAAAGAACATTCTCTTTATTTATTAACATGAATAGAACTTTAATATATTTTGAAAAAAATTAACTGAAGTCATTAAATACTGTGAGTAAATTAATCTTCATGTTACAAAAATATATATAAATATATGTATATATACACATAATATATGTGTGCATGTTTATCAATATATAAAATGACAGTGAATACTTGAATCAGTGAAAGTATGAAGAAGTATAAGTACAGTTTTTATTTTATACATGTTTATATTTTTTGATATTTTAAATATACTACTATATTAATCTTCAATAATCAGATAACAAACTTGAATTTTGAAAAAAGATAGCATGAGCAGTCAATGACGATAAGTAGTGCTAAAAAGGTAAGTAAATTGAGGAATGAAAAGCTTGAAATATTTTTATTGTTATTTATGCACTAGTGAGATTTGTCAAAACATATTTCAGACGTTGAGATTTCTTGCTGTGTTGAAACCCACAGGAAAAAAAAAAAAAGCTTAATTCATATTTTCCTAAATTTACTTGATCATTTTTATTGCCTTCAAATAGCACATACTCAAGAACAATAAAATTGGTGTTCTATTAAATCCACTTTTGGAACACATAACATTATAAAAATTATTCCATGAATCTAAAGGGAAAAAATTCTTAATACTTTATTAGGCACTGAAAATTACTGCCTTAAAAACTCCATAATCTGGTGGACATGTAAAGCATGTGTTTCTAACAATGCAATTATATATGATTTCATAAAAGAGCATATAAATTATAACCATTGTGAGAAGGGGTTTGCAACAGAGTAGGATGAAAGACTTGGAAATGAATGAGCTTAAAATCACTTCATGCTGAAATAGCACCATTAGTCCTTTGAATGACCTACATTTTTAATTTGGCATGAAACCATTTCAAGCTATGTAATGAAACTAATGAGGCTGCTACAACTGTGCAAAGCAATAATCTCCACTACTTTATTTTGGAAAGTTTATTAAGTCCATGGGTGAGGTGAACTAAGACAGTTTTCTTTAAAAAAAAAAAAAGGAGATGTGTTTATATTGTTTGACTGAATAAAAATAAATATTCCAAATATGTGTCTTGTGTTGTTTTTTCTTCAACCGTTAAAGAAACAAGAGCACTGTGAGAAAATTATGTTAAAAGACAAAACCAGTTACTCTGGCTTTAGATTGGAAATAAACATATACAAACAAAGAACATATCTCCAACCAACAGTCTTCTTAACAAGATGATGTGTTTCTTCTAAAGCAATTTTAATCAATGATAACAAATCTAAACATTTTACCCTAATACATCTAATAAGTTCATCCAAGAGCTATAACATAACAGAAAAAATGTACACATATATAACTGCTGAATCTCATTAATAATGTATTCTTTTGTCATCCCTTGAATGTAAGCAAAATCATATACAGGGGTTTCTCAGAAAATAAAAACACAATTTTGTACTATTTATTATGTTGGAATAAATTTTCAAATTAAGAGCAAAAGAGATTTTTCTTCCTGACACTTCATTTGAATCTTAATAGCTCATTTACAAAAAAGTGATGAGATGAGTATAAACAAGCAAAGCCTGCCATGTATGCTTTCATTTATTCACCATCCACTCACCCATTTACTGATTTCTCCAATAAATGCTGAATGCTAAGTGGTCTCAGCACTGAGACTTTATATATAGCTAAGCCAAAGCTCATGCCTTCAAGGAGCTCATGGGCTGATGGAGAAGAAAGTTTATTTATGCTACTAAGTATGCTCACATTGGGAGGTATAAGGGTAGGTATCTAACTCAAGTGGTGCATCAGAGAAGACTTCTTACAGTGTTGACACTGAGAAAAATCTTGAAGGTTAACTAGGAGTCAGTCAGAAGAAGAGAGCAGTTAAAGCCATGCCATGTCAATGTGCAGGAACACCAAAGGAAAAAGCAGTCAGATGCATAAAGGGAATGAGAACCTACCCATTGTTAAGATCAAGTAACCATTAAGACATGAGGGCAGATAGAATCAATAAAATTTACAAATGAATTTGAGGGTTTTAAAATAACACTCAATTTATAGACATCCTCAAAGTAAAAGACATGAAAAGTAGCAAAAATGCCCAGTAAAAAAAAAAGTAAAAACAGCATTTGAAGCACTTTTGTGTTATAGCTAGTGTATAAATGTATATATAACTTGTTTCAACCATTGAAGGCATAGTGCCCCCTATTACTTTTATTAGGTTTAATGACACTTTTTAAAAATAAATTAAACCATGAACAAAATGACATTGCCTGAAAAAAAAAAAAAAAAAAAAAGTGCGTGTGTCTTGTGTGGCCATGAAAAGATCTGGATTATCAAATTTAAAGAGGGAAAGTCACACTACATATAACGATTGTTTCCCTCATTCAGTTTTGCACAATGAGCATACATTTATGCTATCAGACATTTTATTTTATTTTATTTTATTTTATTTTATTTTATTTTTTTATCCTCACCCCGAGGACATTTTCCATTTTTTGTTCAGATAGAGTGGGAGGGAGGGAGGGAGGGAGGGAGAGAGAGAGAGAGAGAGAGAGAGAGAGAGAGAAACGTCAATGTGAAAGGGACACATCGAGTGATTGCCACCTACATGACCCATCCAGGGCCAGGGACAAACTGCAACCGAGGTACGTGCCCTTAGCGGGAACCGAACCCGGGTCTCTCTGGACCGCAGGCTTACGCTCTAACCGCTGAGCCAAACCAGCCAGGGCCTATCAGACATTTTAATCAGGTGTAAATAATAGTCTTTAAAGTGTTAAAACATTAAAATGCTCATTTTCATGGACATCCATAGATACCTATTTCTTGACCATATATTACATATTTTAGAGGTTTTCTAACCTTTACATTTACTACTGAAATGTGTGTTTGTACACACACACACCTTTCCACCAAGTACTGGCATTTATAAGTTACTATTCATCTAGTTTTATTGAATCCTAAATTAATAATATTTAAAACACTAAATGACCTGATCACAATATTTTGGACAAAATAGCTTGGTGATGTTGTCTAAGTAAACACAAAAATACTGGGCATATTTACCTAAAGACAACTATATATAAGCTGAATACCAATATTGAAGATTAGTTAGAAACACTGAAAAAGTAGAAATGTACCCAGCCGGTGTGGCTCAGTAGATTAAGCATTGTTTCATGCACCAAGAGGTCACTAGTTTAATTCCCGGTCAGGTCACATGCCTGGGATGTGGGCTCGATCCCTGGTGGGGTGTGTCACGCAGGAGGCAGCTGATCAATGTTTCCCTCTCATTGATGTTTCTATTTCTCTTTCCTTTTTTCTTCCTCTCTCTCAAAAAATCAATAAAAACAGATTAAAAATAATAAAAAATAAAAGAGTACAAATGTATATTAGCAAAACCAAAGAAAAAGTTTTTAGGAATCAAGTCATCTATGGGAAGTCAGTCACTAAATGGCCACCAAGATATGGAAACAGTCTAGGTGCCCATCAATGGACAATTGCGTAAAGAAGAGGTGGTACATATATACAATGGAATATAACTTGGCCATAAAAACGAGTGTATATTACCATTTGTGACAATGTGAATGAACCTAGAGGGTATTATGCAATGTGAAATGTCAGGAAAAGAAAGACAAACACTATATGATTTCACATATATGTGTAATCTAAAGAACAGAATAAATAAACAAACAAAATAGAAACTGATATATTTATAGAGAACAGACTGATGGTTGTCAGAGGAAAGGGGTTTGGGGTCATTATTTGAAAAATAATTAAAAAGTACAAATAAGTAGTTACAAAATATTTATGGTAATGTAAGTTTTATTTATTTTATTTATTTATTTAATTTAATTTTATTATTTTATTTTTTTTATCCTCATCCAAGGACATTTTTGGTATTATCTTCAGATAGAGTGGGAGGGAGAGAGGGGGGAAAGAGAGAGAGAGAAACATTGACATGAGAGAGACACATCCACTGGTTGCCACCCACATGACCCCAACCAGGGCCGGGGACAAACTGCAACCAAGGTACGCATGCCCTTTGCGGGAACCGAACTCTGGACTCTGTGGTCCGCAGGCCAGTGCTCTCTAACTGCTGAGCCAAACTGGCCAGGGCAGGATTTAAAATTTATATCATACAGAATATAGTCAATAATATTGTAATAATTATTTATGGTGCCAGATAAGTACTAGGATTATTGGGAGAATCATTCTGTAAATTATTTGATTGTTTAATTACTATGCTGCAAACTTGAAACTAATATAAAATAATATTGAATGTCAACTGTAAAAAAGAGTTAAAAATTAAAGTTTTGTTCTTTCAGTACTGATAAGAATTACAATTATAGTTTGAATACTAAAATTTTACCTGAAAATTAGTTTGTTATAAGCAGAATAAATAAATGATTGGATGAAAATTTAATAAGAATGAAATCAGACATTGTCAGGTATCTGGTCCTTAGCCCTTGGACCACCCCAGGCTCTACTACAGTTTTGTGGACATTCCCTGTGCATACTGATAGCTTTTTGCTTCAGATTTCTCTTTCTGTATATAGCCTTACAGATTCCTCTGGCTATAGAAGTTTGCTTGACCCAAACTTGGGAAGGCAGGAAAGTGCCTTGGAGTTATTGTCCTCAGGAGAAACCATCTAACAATGGGGAAGGAGGTAGATAAGTAAGCCATATTTCTTGCCTTTCAGTGAGATAATTATGCTATACTCACTAGTCATTCTCTCAAAATGATTTCAGAAGAAGCTGAAACAGTTGCTCTACTATTGCCCATAACAGTAACCCACTCATGAACACACCCTTTATTGTTTCCTTCTGTCAACCACCTAATTTCCCCAATCCCTTACCTGCTTTTCTTATTTCTCCAAAATAAAGTACTTAATACCACATAATTGTCTCAGTGTCTAATGATGCCATTATCCATTTTTCAAAAGAAATGTGGCAATTTTATTTTTAATATATCTTGAATTACAATTTTGTATGAATTATAACCTTTAAACTTTAATAATGAAAAATTATAGAAGTCATCTTACACATAAAAGGGAATATAATTTTGTTGTTGTTAATCTTTATCCAAGTATACTTTTCCATTGATTTTTTTTTTTTTTTTTTAGATAGAGTGGAAGGGAGGGAGGGGGAGGGAGACAGAGACACATCAATCTGTTGCCTCTCACACACCCCAGTTGGGACCAGGGATCAAACCTGCAACCCTTCAGTCCATGGGCTGATGCTCTAACCACTAAGCAACCAGCCAGAGAGGGGATATTAATTTTCAAACCTATTTTAAGGGGAACATGAGGAAGATCACTGTAACATAAACACTTTTTCTCTGTTTTATAGAAAACATGGGATTATAAACATACAAAGTGGACAAAGAACCAAGAAATACAAAAACAGTTCATGTCATGGAGAAAAAAATATATATATGCATTCTTCAGTTTGGCATTTTCATTCTCTCTTTCTTCTTTTCATTTTTGGGACACTGACCTGGTAGTGAAGGCATGAGAGAGAAAGATAAAATGAATGAGAAGAATAAGAAGAAAATACCTAACTTTAATCAGTTCTAGTCACTATGAGACAACCAGAAGGTTACCTAGTTGTCTTAAAATCTAATCAGACTTTATAAAGGTAAAGACTCTGCATGTTAGAATTTTTTCAAGTAAACTTTCTTGAAATACCATCTTTTAATTAGTAGTAAAATGAAAAATCACATATAGGTAACTTTTCATATTTTGACCTGATAAAATATGGTTAATGAATAGGCTTGAGGGGAAGATTGGATGAGTTAAATCATTTAGAGTACTTGGACCAGTGTATGGAATAGAATAAGTGCAAAAGATACTTTGGAGAGTATGTTTAAACTTTGTTTAACTTATTGTGGTAATATGCCTTGCTTCCTACCCAACAGGGATGCTTTCAGAGACCCAGTATTAGAAGGGGTAAACTTTGCTCTAAAAGTAATTTCTTGGGTACTTATGACATTTTCAAAATAAAGTATTAAATTTTATATAATTCTAAACTTCAGAAACTTGGGAAGGAATATATATTGTTAAGCACAAGTTTGTCCTTTGTTGCATTTAGACACAATATACCAACAAGTGAGTATGAATTTAATTCTCTTTCAGCACATAAAATAGTAGATTAATAATTCTGTAGTAGTTCAAAATTCTTACCTTTGTCTGTCATGATATTGGATTCTCACTTCTGTTCCTTTCTAACATATGTTAGTGCCATTGAGATGTGTTATAGCACAAATAATATATATTGTTTTATGTCATATGTCAGAAGACATACTCAAGAACATTTACTATATTATTTAGAAATGGTATAGTGATAGTACCTTATCAAAATATTGATATAATGTGATATATATAAAATCTCCATCCATCAAAAATCCATAGATTAAAAAATAGTGAATGCTCCATTTCAGTTGTTTCAAGAGATTTAAGATAACTCTTATTTTTTTACATGTGATTTGACCACTAGAACTGATTTCAGAGCTGGATGATAGATACTTTTTCTATCAGTTTGAGGATATAACATTACTTTCAATAAATGCCACAAGTCTATAGTCATAGTTATTTCTATAAAGAAATTAATTTTGGAAAAAAAATGAATAGATTCGTTTCTGAACTACAATGTTCTATTTAACAACACATCAATTTGAAAGTCTCTATTGTAGACAGAATCTAAGATTGCCCCCACGATTCTTAACACTTGGTGTATATAATTTATATCTATCTTTCTATCTATATAATATATATTATACAGGGTTGGACAAAAGTAAGTTTGCAATTCATATAAAAATAATACAATAATTAATAAAATACAAAAATAAATTGTTTTACTTACTCAAAACTGTAAACCTACTTTTGTCCCACGTGTGTAGTACATAATGATGTGATATGTATAATATATATGTGATACATAATATATGAGAGCGAGGATACATATCGCATTTTTCACACTTTTTATAGATAAATTATATATGATTATAGATAGATAAATAGATAGATGATAGATAGATAAATAGATAGATAGATAGATGATAGATATTTCTGTAATTTGCAACAACATGGATGGACCTTGAAGGCATTATGCTAAATAAAATAAGTCAGACAGAAAAAAAATAAATATTGTATAATCTAACTTATATGTGGATTCTAAAAATATTGAACTTTTAGAAACAAAGAGCTGAATAAAGTTGCTAGTTGGTGATGATTAGGAAAATAAGAAGATATTGCTCAAAGGGTATAAACTTTCAGTTATACGATGAACAAGCTTCTCCAGACTGGTGTGGCTCAGTGTTTGAGTGTCAACCTATGCACCAAGAGGTCACCAGTTCGATTCCTGGTCAGGGCACATGCCCAAGTTGTGGGCCAGGTCCCCAGTGGGGGGCATGCAGGAGGTGGCCAATCGATGTTCTCTCTCATCGATGTTTCTAGCTCTTTCTCCCTCTCCCTTCCTCTCTCTCTAAAATCAATTTAAAAAAATGAAGAAGCTTCAGTGTCTGATGTATAGCATGGTGGTATACCATACTGTATACTTCAAAGTTGCTGTGAGAGTGGAGCTTTAAACTTCTCATTATAACAAAACAGGAAAATTGTAATTATGTGAGGTGAAGGATGTTTTAATTAATCTTATTGTTGCTATCATTTCATAATATATGTTTTAAACATCACATTGTGCACCTTAAAATTATACAATATTATATATTAATATCTAATAAAGTAGGGGAAAATGAATATTGGCAGATTTTTATCCATAATAATTGTTTAGCTCCAGATGGGTCAATGCACTTTAAATATAGTTTTTTTGTTTGCTTGTTTGTTTGTTTTTTATTATCAAAACAATTCTGGTTATTACCAAACCTAATTCACTTGTGAGGAGACTGAGACTTCATTATATTAAATGTCCAAACTAGGTCATATGTTATTAGAAAAGAGAGTGAATATTTGAACTCAGACCTGTATGCTTCAATGCCCATGTAATTAAACAAATTATGATGCCTCTTCCAGTAGCCCTACACATGCCTTCTTCAAAATAAAATGTATGAAGCAAAATGGATTAAAAAAAAAAATGAGCCTTGGCCGGTTTGGCTCAGTGGTTAGAACTTCGGACTGGGGACCAGAGAGATCAGGGTTTGGTTCCCACTAAGGGCACGTACCTCTGTTGCAGTTTGTCCTCGGCCTGGTTGGGTTCATGTGGGTGGCAGCTAGTCAATGTGTCTCTTTCACATCGATGTTTCTCTTTCTTTCTTTCCCCACTCTTTTCCTCCTGCTCTAACTGAAGATAAATGCAAGAATGTCCTGGGGTGAGAATTAAAATAATAATAATAATACTAACAATAATAATAATAATAATAAAGTGCTGTAGCCTTGTGCTATTTATAAAAAAAAAAAAAAAAGATTGCCCTGGCCAGTTTGGCTTAGCGGTTAGAGCATCGACCTGCGGTCCCGAGAGGCCCGAGTTCGGTTCCCGCTAAGGGCATATACCTCGGTTGCAGTTTGTCCCCTGCCCTGTTTGGTCGTGCGGGTGGCAGCCACTCGATGTGTCCCTTTCACATCGATGTTTCTCTCTCTCTCTCTCTGTTCCTGTCTCTCCCTCCCACTCTACCAGAACAAAAAAGGAAAAATGTCCTCAGGTGAGGATAAAAAAAAAAAAGAAAAAAAGAAATGAATGATAGCTCCTATTGCTATTTGAGATTTATTTTTTTAATTTGTTATATAATCTTGTATGTAAATATTAGTAGTTAAACAAAAGCATTATTTTATTATTACTATTTTTTTAATCCTCACTTTAGGATATTTTCTCTCTTTTTTTTTGCATTTATCTTCAGATAGAGCAGGAGGGAGCGAAGAGGGAAGAGAGAGAGAGAAACATTGATGTGAGAGAGACATCGATTGGTTACTACCCACATGACCCCAACTGGGGCCGGGAACAAACCACCACCAAGGTACGTGCCCCAAGTGGGAACCAAACCTGGAACTCTCTAGTCTGCAGGCTGATGCTCTAACCGCTGAGCCAAACCAGCCAGGGCCAAAAACATTATTTTAAAAAATATATAACACTTGTAAAGTCACCAAGTTCAGATACATTTTTTCAAACGTATCTAACCATTCAGAGTAGAAAACTGTTTTAGTTTTTACATTATCTAAAGAACAAATTTAATAACTGTTCTTACAAAATTATTATGATATTTTCTCAGTTAAAATGTAATTTAAATAATTTTCCTCCTTATTGTGAGAAACTATAGGTCAATATTCACTGAAATAAACTCTCTCAATAGCATAATTCTTTAATTGCCTTTTCTAATCCACTACTGACTAAAAAGATCAAGATGGTTGATTGACATGTCTCATTTTGTTTCAAAACACTACTTAAATATCCTAATATTTCAATACTGTGCTAGTTTACCTGTGAAATACTTGTAAAATATATATAAAAATTAATTACCTCTCAAAAACCAAAATTATCCTGCTTCTGACTTACTACTAGAGAGCAGATGGGATAGTAGACTTTCATTGGTGTAAAATGAGAAGAACTCTTAAACCATCTTACTGCACAGAAAGATTCTAGGAATGATATCTGGCAGAGTATTAACTGTCATTTTAGATCCGGATGATACTATTTTTCCTACTTTATTCAATAGTGCCAAAATTCACAACCGCATAAGAGATTACAGTGTGACTTGAGGGATATTAAGAAGTAATTACTTTTTTCCTTTCTCCACAAAAATCACAAAAGACAGATAGCTATAGCTGCACCATATTTATTTGCCTAACTGACATCTATTCTGATTTAAATGATCAAGTTCTTTCTAGCATTATATTGATTAAAACCAACCAACTGAGCCAAAATAAAATTCTATTTCCTTAAACTTTACTAGGAAGGATGTTAGAAGCTAGGCACTGAGCCATTTGGATCTATGAACCTGTGCTGGAAAACAAAGCACCACATGGAGAGGTAAGAGGACAATGAAGAGAGACTTGATGTTGAACTGGTTATTAGATACAACAATTTCCAAACTTTTTGATCCTTATCCAAAGACAGGAGCTTCACTAATCAGAATTTTTAACTTTATCATTTTTATGAGCTTGACAATTTATAGAACCAAAACGATATAACTAACAAAAAAATAAATAATATCCCTCTTCTGAATAGAGAATCTAAGAAAAAATATTAATTTAATAATGTATTGTAAATTTTGCAAAAGGCAGACAAATAATTAAATGGACCTTCATGGTATAAAATTAGGAGAAGTATGGTCATACATAGCAAAAGAAGGAATAGAAAGAATGTTTTTGATCTGATGTCTTCAGATAAAATAGTCTATCCTGATGTCAGGTTAGGGTTAGGGTCATCAATTTGATTTTCATACCCCTACAGTTATACAGTACCAAATGTCAGGAGGACCCGTCTTTATTTGTGAAGTTTGTACCCAAAGTTCAGCAGTTTGAAATTGGCAATAATGTCAGTAGTCAAGTGTACATGGGCCCTAACCATGAATCCCACTTTTGCAAAAACATCAGAGTAAAACCATAACTGTCTGTAAATGACAAGATTTAATGGCCATGATTAATCATCTGAAGAGAGTTCATTGGATAATTAAATGTAGTTATTTCTGTGGCAGGTAATAATTAAAGACAATAATTGGACAATGAGAATAATGACAAATTTCTAGAAACTAAACAATTTAGGGAATATTTTATTAGTAACATATACCCATCCACATATAACCTATGAAGGTTTACCATTATTTCTGATTTGATAGAGCTTCCCCAGTAATATAACATACCGAATAAACCTAATATCTCTCTTTTACAGGGTAAGAAAATAATTCTTTAAGATGTTCCTGGGACTCTATAAATCCTCAAATTGGTTTGATGTCAAAAAATGTCATTTTTATTTTTACTTTGAGGAAGTTTCTAAAAAATATTTATATATTACACACCAATAATAATCACCAAGGAAAGAGAAACTAAAAACACAATTTCATTTACCATTTCAATAACAACAACAAAAATTATTATACCTAGGAATAAAATAAACCAAGGATGTAAAAGACCTGTTCTTGGAAAACTACAAGAGAGTGAAAAAGAAATAGAGGAAGACATAAAAAAAAAAAAATGAAAGCATATGCCATGTTCATGGATTGAGAGAATCAACATCATTAAAATGTCCATACTATCTGAAGCAATATATAGATTCAGTGCAATTACTACTAAAATACCAACAGCTGACTTC
Organism: Molossus molossus; assembly: GCF_014108415.1. Taxonomy (NCBI): domain Eukaryota; kingdom Metazoa; phylum Chordata; class Mammalia; order Chiroptera; family Molossidae; genus Molossus; species Molossus molossus. The sequence continues at coordinate 82,286,086 of NW_023425401.1, read as the reverse complement.
ATAGTGCTAGAACAAATATTCCAAATTTTATATGGAATCAAAGAAGGCCTCAAATAGCCACAGCAATCTTGAAAAAGAAGAACAAAGTTAGAGGTATCACAATACCAGATATCAGGTTATACTACAAAGCCACTGTAATCAAAACATCACACCAAGCAGAATTTTCATTGATACATTGCCTAAGGCAAGAGAAATGGAGGAAAAAAATGAACAAATGGAACAACATCAAACTAAAATGTTTCAGCACAGCAAAAATAAACAGCATCAAAATGAGAAGAGAACCCACTCTCTGGGAGAACATATTTGCCAATGATACATTGGCTAAGGGGTTTATTTCCAAAATATATAAAGTACTCATACAACTCAAGGAAAGGAAGATAAACAATCTAATTAAAAATGGTCAGAGGGCCTGAATAGACCCTTCTCCAAAGAGCCCATAGAAATGGCCAAGAGAAATATAAAAAAAAAATGCTCAATATTACTAATCATCAGAGATATGTATATTAAAACGACTATAAGGTATCATCTCACACCTGCCAGAATGGCTTCCATCAACAATTTATCAAACAACAATTACTGGCGAGGGTGTGGAAAAAAAGGTACTTTAGTACACTGCTGGTGGGAATGCAGACTGGTGCAGCTACAATGGAAAACAATATGGTGCTTCCTCAAAAAATTAAAAATGGAATTGCCATTTGACTTATTGGTCCCACTTCTAGTAATATGTCCTAAGAAGCCTGAAACATCAATCAGAAAGAATTTATGCACGCCTATGTTCATAGCAGCGCTATTTACAATAACTAAGATCTAGAAACAACCCAAGTGTCTGTCAATAGATTAGTGGATAAAAAGCTGTGGTACATTTACATAATGAAATACTGTGCTCTGTTAGTAAGAAAGACCTCTTACCCTTTGAGATGACTTGAAGGGACCTGGATAGTATTATGCTAAGTGAAATAATTCAGTCAGAAAAATACAAATATCACATGATCGCCTATTAGTGGAATGTAATGAACAAAATAGATTTAGAGACATGGACGAAGGGAGCAGACTGACAAACCTCGGAGGGAAAAAGGTCGGAGAGAGGGAAGAAAAGAGATTAATCAGAGAACTGATATGCATATATGCATAATCAATGGACACAGACAGCAGTGTAGGGTAGGTAAGAGGCAGGAGTGGGGAGAAGGGTGTCAGTGGGGAAAAACGTAGGGACATCTGTAATAATTTTAACAATAATATCAAATTAAAAAATATTTTTTTATTCCTCACCTGAGGATACTTTTCTATTTATTATCAGATACAGTGGGAAGGAGGGAGAGAGACAGAGAGAAATATTGATATGATAGAGCCACATTGACTGGTTGCCTCCTGCATGACCCAACCAGGGGCAGGGATGAACCACAACTGAGGTACATGTCCTTGACTAGAATTGAATCTGCTACTCATTGGTCAGCGGGCCCATTCTCTAACGACTGAGCCAAACCTACCAGGGCTTAAAAAGTATTCTTATAAACAAAGTAATGAAGACTGAAGGCATACAGAAAGAATTTTATAGTTGTGAATACAACTTACCTGTTTTAATACTGAGAAGACTGGATTTTCTTCAGTTATCAAAGATATTATAAACACAGTATGAAACACAGTAAATTATTTTGTAAGACACAGATTCTTTGCTTTCTAGACAGGTTATTTAAAAGGTAAAAACAGCAAACAATCCCAAACACCCTTTGTTTACAATTTCTCATTCAGAGTGACCAATAATCTAAGAAACCTGTTTTGTTTTGTTTTTTATCCTTATTTGAGGACATTTTTTCAATATTTTGTTCAGATAGAGTGGAAGGGAGAGAGGGAGAGGGAGAGGGATAGAGAGAGAGAGAGAGAGAGAGAGAGTGAGAAACATCGATGTGAAAGGGACACATTGAGTGGTTGCTACCCACACGACCCAACCAGGGTCTGGGACAAACTGCAACCAAGGTACTTGCCCTTAGCGGGAACTGAACCCAGGTCTCTCCAGACCGCAGGCCGACACTCTAACCGCTGAGCCAAACCGGCCAGGGAAGAAACCTGTTTTTTTAACACAGAAAAAACAAATTCTAATTTTGCATTAGTGGACTTTTGATATTTAAAGATATTTTTAAAAATGTATGTAAATTCACTTCAGTCTTAGACAACATGACCACATAGAAAATTTACTCCCCAAAATTTCTCTTCCATAAACCTACAATTTGTTTTATATTGATACAGATTTTGTCTTATGTTGTTGTTTTTTTTGTTTGCTTTTATCTTTTTGCACCAGGCATTTTACTTTCTTTAGCTATTTTTTATACAGTTCATTTCTTACACCTAATTATTTCTAAGTCGGTTTAATTACAAATGCTGATTAGAACTTAACGCTTAAAATTCATTACCTCTAGAAAATCCAACAAGTAAGAAAGTGTATATTGTCTGTTATATTAACATTCTGTAGATTGGCTAATATATAAGTACATTTTAAAATATCTAAAACTACATTCTTTCTTACAGTAAATGTTTCAATGTGTCACAAAACATATTTACTAACAGACCAAAATATATTTAGTTACTTTGTAAAAAAAAAAAAAAAAAAAAGTCCAAAGTGCATAAACCTTTATTCAGTAATTAATTATTCAGCATTTTATTTGGAAATGATTTAGATATTAATGAATAACCATTATTTAATTTTTCTTAATCTTAAAACTTTAAGGTTTCAAGTTACCAACAGTATTTTTAAAATATTTGTAAGTATATATACTACTGCACATAGTCATTGTTGAAAATTTTAGTTATAAATTTTATCATTCAATTATAAAAATTTATCTTATATCAATTAACTTGTTTAAAATACTCATAAAAATTTCATGAGGAATTAAAAAACTAATCATTATCTTAAATTATTTTTCTTACAAATTCTTTTTTTAATATGTTTTTATTGATTTTTTTTTGAGAGAGAGAGAGATAGGAACATTAATTTCAGAGAGATATATTGATCGGTTGCTTCCTGCATGTCCCTCACTGGGGATTGAGCCTGCAATCTAGGCATGTTCCCTGACCAGGAATCAAACCAGGACCTCTCAGTTCATGGGCTCAGTCCAATGAGCCACACTGGCCAAGCTAGCTGACAAATTCTTAACAGAAATAATAAAAGATACTCTCCTCCAAAGACCCAAAGCAACTCCTAAAGCTAGTGAAAAATAGAAAGACTTAGACAATTCCCCAAGAGCTGGCAGCAGTCACTAGGACTCAAGTCACAAAGAAATGCTATTCACATTTTTATTTAATAATGTTTTTGTGCCTCAAACATCATATATGAGCTGCCTGAACATACAAGAACTAAAAATCTGCATGCCATAATCAAACAGAAAGCCAAGCCAAGTTCTCAGGTCAGAAAACAAGGCAAACAAGAAGCTAATAGTTGTCCTTAGGAAAAGATTGTTACCCATCAACGAGTACTCCAAAACCAAATTCACAAGAGTCAAGATTGAAATAGACCAGGCAATGCATAGATCCAGGAGAGCTATTTAAGAGAGTTATGTATTAAGTTGGTGATTTTGTAGTGTTTTGCACTGTACTTCACTGCTATAAAATTTTCTTAAGATAAATGGGTGACCTAGTATCAACATAACCCGTTCTATGAGCAACTTATCCTAGCATGAGAGTCTTAGAGTCAGCTGATGAGCATACTAACAGCTTTTAAGTTCTCAACCTGTGACCATTAATTTGCAGCTTTTTCTTCTGAGATTCCTCTTAGATATATATATATATATATTTTAACTAGAATATTTACTTATAGTGACAGATGCCCTAATGGCTTTTATTAGTCCAATTTGTGCCTATGTTGATTTAGATTGTTTGTTGTTTTTAATCCTCACCCAAGGATATTTTTTCAGATTCATCAGATAGAGTTGGAGAGAGGAGGACGGAGGGAGAGAGAGAGAGAGAGAAACACTGATGTGAGAGAGAGATATCGACTGCTTTTCTCCTACACTACTTGATAAGGGCCGGGGATGAAAGGCAACTGAGGTAGGTGCCCTTGACTGGAATCGAACCTGTAATTCATTGGTCCACAGACCGATGCTTTAACCGCTGAGTGAAACCAGCCAGGGCTTGATTTTGATAGTCAAAACACTCTGAATTTCTTGTCATTTTTCAAAATCCCTAAGCTGTTTATTCTGTGGACTTTCTTGAAGCTTTGTGAATTCCCAAGTGGCTGGCATCTGTTGTGGATTCAACATGTAATTACCCAGAAACCTTTCCACTGCCCATAACTTTTCGGGGAAACTATATATGTATATAATTTCAAAAGGTTCAGTGAAGCCTTGCTTGTTCATCTTCTTGTCCTGTATGCCTTAAGTAGTTGATTTCAGAGTGGCCAACTGTGTTAAACATTTTATGAAAAAACCCTTTACATGACTGGCAGCATAATAGCTTTGCTTACATCAACATTATGTACACATAAATAAATGCAGATATACACATGTACATATACATACATGTTTTGTTTTGTTTTTGGTACATGCCCCTAGCAGGAACCGAACCTGGGACTCTTTGGTCCTCAGGCCAATGCTCCAACCGCTGAGCCAAACCAGCCAGAGCTACATATGTTGTTTTAATGTTTGTTTGGATCAGAGAAAGCTGCAAGAGCAGAGCTCAACTCTGACAGAGACTTAGCCCTCCCTAATGACAAGAGGAGCAGTGAACTCAAAGGGTTAAATTGAAGCCCTACTTGTGAATCTCCTTGTCCCATTGTCTTTAGCAGTCAGCTTCAAATCTCACTGTTGTCACAATATTTGTGAAAAATTATTTTAAAAAATTTATGTGTTATAAACAAACTTTAACACTTTATGAAATGGACAGTCACCTTTTAGAGAACTGCAAAATGAGACATAAGGCAGTAAGCTTTACAGGATAAAGAATAAAGAACAAGAGCGAAAAAATATCTGGTTGGCAGGGGCCACATAGTCAACCTTGTTTGGAGTGAGAAAGAACAAAAAAATAAAATAGATTCCAGAACTGGTTTGGGTTTGGGGATTGGCTTACTTGATTAACAATCATGAGCTGCTTAGCAACACAGATATATTCTGAGAAATGTGTCATTAAGCAATTTTGTCTTTGTGTGAGATGTTAAAGTGTAGTTACACAAATCAAGATGATAAAGTCTACTACACATGTAGGCTACCTGATATAGCTCATTGCTCCAAAGCTAAAATGTCTGTACAAAATGTTACTGCAAAAACAGCATGAGATTAAATCAACCACAAGACAAAATAATGTAATCAAAAGATACAGTAAATACAAGAGGCATAAGGCTGCTGCTGACCTAACCTGGCATACTGTTTTACAGCAGACTTTTTATTTTATAAGTAGAGCATATAAAGTTTTCTATATATGAATAATAACCGTTCTCAGATTTATCATTATCTGTTTACTATTATTATCAAGTATCAACTGACGAATAATATTGACTAATCATCAAACCATATTTATTTGGCAAAAAGAAAAAGTGACAACTCAGCACATGCAGACATGACAAACTATGTGCACACTCTGGCTTGTGTGTCAAGATAGAGGGGTATTTATAGAAGGAAAAGAAAGTTAAAGGAAGGGGAAGTTAGATCTATAGAGCTTTACTATAAAAATAGGATTCTTTCTGTAGAGTTCTCCCATAGAGGGTTCTCATGATTTTATGTAGAGCGCAAGAACTTCCATAAGTGTTAGCTCCTCCTATAGACCCTCATGACTGATATTTGCTTAAAGATTCAGTCTTTATCACAAGTATGATATACTGTATAAAATTGTATATGCAATACTTTTATATAACTGATAGCATAGTAGGTGTGTTTATATCAGCTTGAGTAATACATTCACTATGATATTAGGATGACTACAATGTCACTGAGTGATAGAAATGTTTCAGCTCCATTATAATCTTATGGGATCACCACTGTATATGTAGTTAACGGGAACATAAAAAGTTGTCTAAGATTCCATTTTTTGATGTGCCACCTTGGACAGGATCAGCTCCATTTTGAGCCTAGAAAGTTATTTCTATAACACATAATTGAAAGGCTAAAAAAGGGGGATCTCCTAATACCTGGAACCTGTGATTTTACCTTATGTGACAACACCTTTGTAGATACAATTAAATTAAACATTTTGAAGTAGGAAGACAATCTTGGATTATGAGGGTATATTCTAATTGGTATCACATGTTTACTTATAATAGGAAGGCACAGGATTTGAAAACAAACAGAGGAGAAGGTAATGTGAAAATGGAGCAGAAATATTTGAAGATGCAGACTTTAAATACTGAAGTGAAGCCAAGGAATGCTGGCAACCACTTGAAGCTGGAAAAGACAAGGAATGGCTTCTCTTCTTAAGTCTCTCAAAAAATGGAAGCTGTACTCACACCTGGATTTCAGATCTGTAATACAGATTTGAGCCTCTTTCCTCAAGAACCATGAAAAAATAAACTTGTTTTAAGTCATCAAGTTGAAGTAATTTTCTGCCTTACCCATAAGAAATTAATGCCAGCTGTTATCCAACCAAATCTGCATCTAATTATATCTGACAGAGTCAATAAACTATCAAAGTTTCCAAGAAGATAATTAGAAATATTATTATTATTATACATAAGAAAAATCATTTTAAATTTCTACTATGAATTAAGATAACAGCTTATACAATCAAGCAATTATGTCTACAAATTATTTACATATGAGGATCCAGGTAATAAAGACAATCTTAAGCATATTTTCTTTCTTTTCTTTTTTTTTTTTTAGGAATGCAAACTTCACTCTTGAGTTTTGTATTTTATTTTTTAAATTTTATTTTTTAATTCTTTTTTGTTACAGATGTTTCTCCTTTTTTACCCCATGGAAACCTTCTTCCCCACCCCCACCCCCCCACCCTCGCCTCATCCCCAGCTTTCTTGTTCATGTCTATTGGTTATGCATACATGCATATAAGTTCTGTGGTTTATCTATTCCACCCTCCCCCACCCCCTCTCCTGAGGGTTGTCAGTCTGTACCCTACTTCCGTGTTTCTGGGTCTACCCTATTCCTCAGACTATTATATTCATTATACTCCATATGTAAGTGAGATCATGTGGTATTTGTCTTCTTCTGCTTGGCTAGTTTCACTTAGGATAATACTTTCCAGGTCCCTCCATGTCGTCTCAAAGGATAAGAGCTCTTTCTTTCTTACAGCTGCATAGTACTCCATTGTGTATATGTACCACTGCTTTTTTATCCACTCATCTACTTATGGACATTTGGGCTGCTTCCAGATCTTAGCTATTGTAAATGGTGCTGCTATGAACATGGGGTACATGTATTCCTTCTGATTGGTGTTTCAGGCTTCTTAGGATATATTCCTAGAAGTGGGATCACTGGGTAAATTGGAAGTTCAGAGCAGAAATAAATGACATAGAGACACATAAAAAAAAAAATTTCAAAGGATCAATGAAACAAAGAGCTGGTGTTACGAAAAGACAAACAGAATCGATGGACCCTTAGGTAGACTCACCAAGAAACAAAGAGAGAGAACGCAAATATACAAAATGAGAAATGAAAGAGGAGAAGTAACAACCGACACCACAGAAATACAAAAGAGTGTTAACAGCTACTATGAACAACTTTACGGCAACAAATTCAACAATCTAAGCAAAATGGACAAATTTCTAGAAACACACAGTCTCCCAAAACTGGACCAGGAAGAGATAAACAATTTGAACAGAACAATGACAACTAAGGAAATGGAAGAGGTAATCAAGAATCTCCCAGCAAACAAAAGCCCAGGCCCGGATGGCTTCATGGGGGAGTTTTACCAAACATTCAAAAAAGAACTAACACCCATTCTCCACAAACTATTTTAAAAAATTCAAGAAGAAGGAAGACTTCTAAACATGTTCTATGAGGCCAGCATAATTCTAATTCCAAAACCAGAAAAAGACACTACAAAGAAAGAAAACTACAGGCCAATATTCCTGATGAACATAGATGCCAAAATCCTGAACAAAATACTAGCAAATCGGATCCAGCACTACATCAAAAAAATTATTCACCATGACCAAGTGGGATTCATCCCAGGGATGCAAGGCTGGTACAATATTCACAAATCAATAAATGTGATACACCACATAAACAAAATGAAGAATAAAAACCACATGATTATATCAATAGATGCTGAAAAAGTCTTCGACAAAATCCAGCATCCATTTCGGCTAAAAACGCTCAGCAATGTGGGAATAGAGGGATCATATCTCAACATAATAAAGGCCATACACTAAATGGGCAGAAACTAAAAATATTTCCATTAAGAACAGGAACAAGACAGGGATGTCCACTTTCGCCACTCTTATTTAACATTGTACTGGAAGTCTTAGCCACAGCAATCAGACATTAAGAAAAAATAAAAGGGATCCAAATTGGAAAGGAGAAAGTGAAACTGTCATTATTTGCAGATGACATGATCTATATGCAGAAAACCCCAAAGACTCCATCAAAAATTTACTAGACTTAATAAATGAATTTGGAAAAGTAGCAGGATACAAAATTAATGTGAAGAAATCGACAGCATTCTTATACACCAATGATGAACTCACAGAAAGAGAAACTAAGAAAAAACAATCCCATTTACCATCGTGGCAAAAAAATTAAGATACCTAGGAATAAACTTAACCAAAGAAGTAAAGGACCTATTTACAGAAAACTACAGGCCATTGAAAAAAGAAATAGAGGAAGATATAAAAATTGGAAGCACATACCTTGTTCATGGATTGGAAGAATTAACATCATTAAAATGTCCATACTACCCAAAACAATCTATAGATTCAATACAATCCCCATCAAAATACCAACGACATATTTCACAGAACTACAACAAATACTTCAAAAGTTCATATGGAACCAAAAAAGTCATTGAATAGACACAGCAATTTTGAAAAAGAAGGACAAAGTAGGTGGGATCACAATAGGACATATCAGGTTATACTACAAAGCGACTGTAATCAAAACAGCCTGGTACTGGCAAAAGAACAGGCGTATAGACCAGTGGAACAGAACTGAAAACCCAGAAATAGACCCAAGGCAATATGCTCAATTAATATTTGATAACGGTGGCAAGAGCATACAGTGTAGTAAGACAGACTCTTTAATACATGGTTTTGGGAAAATTGGACAGCTACATGCAAAAAAAATGAAACTAGACCATCAACTTACACCAAATACAAAAATAAACTCAAAATGGATAAAAGACTTAAATGTGACACCTGAATACATAAAAATTCTAGAAGAAAATGTAGGCAACAAAATTGCGGACATCATACACAGCAGAATTTTCACTGATACATCACCTAAGGCAACAAAAACAAAGGAAAAAATGAACACATGGGACTACATCAAACTAAAAAGGTTCTACACAGCAAAAGAAACAATCATCAGAATGGAAAGGCAACCCACTGTATGGGAGAATATCATTGCCAATGATATATCAGATAAGGTATTAATTTCCAATATATATATAGAGTGCTCATACAACTCTACAAAAGGAAGACAAAGAACCCAAATAAAAAAATGGGCAGAGAAACTAAATAGACACATCTCCAAACAGGACATACAAATGGCCAAGAGGCATATGAAGAAATGCTCAACATCACTAATCATCAGAGACATCCAAGTTAAAACAACAATGAGGTATCACCTCACAACTGTCAGAATGGCTGCCATCAACAAATCATCAAACAACAAGTGTTGGCAAGGGTGTGGAGAAAAGGGGACTCTAATACATTGCTGGTGGGAATGCAGACTGGTGCAGCACTATGGAAAACAATATGGTATTCCCTAAAAAAATTAAAAATTGAACTTCCATTTGACCCAGTGATCCTGCTTCTAGGAATATACCCTAAGAAGCCTGAAACACCAATCAGGATGAATATATGTATCCCAATGTTCATAGCAGCACTATTTACAATAGCTAAGATCTGGAAACAGCCCAAGTGTCCATCAGTAGACGAATGGATAAAAAAGCAGTGGTACATATACACAACAGATTACTATGCAGCTGTAAGAAAGAAAGATCTCTTATCCTTTGAGACAACATGGAGGGGCCTGGAAACTATTATCCTAAGTGAAATAAGCCAAGCAGAAAAAGAGAAATACCACATGATCTCACTTATATACGGAATATAATGAACATAACAGTCTGAGGAATACGGTAGACCCAGAAACAGGGAAGTAGGGCACAGACTGACATCCCTCAGCAGAGGGGGTGGGGGGATTGGGAAGCGATAAACCACAGAACTTATATGCATGTATGCATGACCAATGGACATGGACAAAGCCGGGGATGGGGTGGGGGTGGGTGGGGTGGGTAGGGAGGTGTCAATGGGGTAAAAAAGGAGAAACATCTGTAACAAAAAAATAAATAAAATAAATAAATAAAAATAAATAAAAGGAAGGTCAATTTTTTATTTTTTGAGGTAACACCATAGTGTTTTCCATAGTGGTTACACCAGTCTTCATTCCCACCAGCACTGTACTAGAGTCCCCTTTTTTCCACACCCTCACCAACACTTATTTGATGATTTGTCGATGGCGGCCATTCTGACAGGTGTGAGGTGATACCTCATTGTTCTTTTAATTTGCATCTCTCTGATGATTAGTGATGTTGAACATTTTTTCATATGTCTCTTGGCCATTTGTATTTCCTGTTTGGAGAGGTGTCTATTCAGCTCCTCTGCCCATTTTTTAATTGGATTCTTTGTCTTTCTTTTGTTAAGTTGTATGAGTACTCTATATATTTTGGAAATTAACCCCTTATCTGAGGTATCATTGGCTGTGATGTTCTCCCATGCAGTGGGTTGCCTTTCCATTTTGGTGGCTTTTTGGTTGTTGTTGTTGTGCAGAAGCTTTTCAGTTTGATGTAGTCCCATGTGTTCATTTTTTCCTTTGTTTCTGTTGCCGTAGGTGATGTATCAGTGAAAATTCTGCTGCGTATCATGTCCGCAATTTTGTTGCCTACATTTTCTCCTAGAATTTTTATGTATTCAGGTGTCACATTTCAGTCTTTTATCCATTTTGAGTTTATTTTTATGTATCGTGTAAGTTGATGGTCTAGTTTCATTTTTTTGCATGTAGCTGTCCAATTTTCCCAACACCATTTATTAAAGAGGCTGTATTTTCTCAACTGTATGCTCTTCCCACTTTTGTCAAATATTAATTGAGCATATTGCCTTGGGTCTATTTCTGGGTTCTCTATTCTGTTCCACTGGTCTATATGACTGTTCTTGTGCCTGTACCAGGCTGTTTTGATTACAGTGGCTTTGTAGTATAACCTGAAATCTTGTAATGTGATACCTCCTACGTTGTTCTTCTTTTTCAAGATTGCTGTGGCTATTCCAGGTCTTTTATTGTTCCACATGAAGTGGAACTTTTGAAGTATTTGTTGTAGTTCTGTAAAGTATGTCATTGGTATTTTGATGGGGATTGCATTGAATCTATAGATTGCTTTGGGTAGTAGGGACATTTTAACGATGTTAATTTTTCCAATCCATTAACAAGGTATGTGCTTTCGCTGTTTTATATCATCCTCTACTTTTTTTTTTTTTCAATAACCTGTAGTTTTCTGCAAATAGGTCCTTTATTTCTTTGGTTAAGTTTTTTTCCTAGGTATCTTAATTTTTTTTGCTGCAATGGTAAATGAATTTTTTTTCTTGGTTCCTCTTTCTGTGAGTTATCATTGGTGTATATGAATGACATCAATTTCTTGACGTTAATTTTATATCCTGTTACTTTGCCAAATTCATTTATTAAGTCTAGTGAATTTTTGATGGAGTCTTTGGGGTTTTCTGCATATAGTATCATGTCATCTGCAAATAATGACAGTTTCACTTCCTCCTTTCCAATTTGGATCCCTTTTATTTTTTCTTCCTGTCTGATTGCTGTGGCTAAGACTTCCAGTACTATGTTAAATAAGAGTAGTGAAAGTGGGCATTCTTGTCTGGTTCTTGTTCTTAAGGGAAATGCTATTAGTTTTTGCCCATTGAGTATGATGTTGGCTATAGATCTGTCATATATGGCCTTTATTATGTTGAGATATGATCCCTCTTTACCCAGATCGTTGAATGTTTTTATCAGAATAGGGTGCTGGATTTTATCGAATGCTTTTTCAGAGTCTATTGATATGATCATGTGGTTTTTATTCTTCATTTTGTATATGTGGTGTATCACATTTATTGATTTGTGATTATTGTACCAGCCTTGCATCCCTGTGATGAATCCCACTTGGTCATGGTGAATAATTTTTTTGATATGTTGCTGGATCCGATTTGCTAGTATTTTGTTCAGGATTTTGGCATCTATGTTCATCAGGGATATTGGCCTGGAGTTTTCTTTCATTGTAGTGTCATTTTCTGGTTTTGGAATTAGAATTATGCTGGCCTCATAAAATGAGTTTGGAAGTCTTCCTTCTTCTTGAATTTTTTGAAATAGTTTGAGAAGAATGGGTGTTAGTTCTTTTTTGAATGTTCGATAAAACTTTCCCGTGAAGCCATCCCGGCCTGGGCTTTTGTTTTCTGGGAGAGTCTTGATTACATCTTCAGTTTCTTCTGTTGTTATTGGCCTGTTCAAGTTTTCTATCTCTTCCCAGTCCAGTTTCCAAGACTATGTTTTTTCTAGACATTTGTCCATTTCGCTTTGATTGTCGAAATTGTTGCCATGTAATTTTTCAATGTAGTTGTTAACGATCTTCTGTATTTCTTTGGTATCAGTTGTTTCTTCTCCTCTTTCATTTCTGATTTTGTGTATTTGGGTTCTCTCTCTCTGTTTCTTGGTGAGTCTAGCTCAGGGCTCATCAATGTTCTTTATCTTTTGAAAAAGCAGCTCTTTGTTTCATTGATCTTTTAAATTGTTGTATTTTTTTGTCATTTATTTCTGCTCTGATAGTTACTCTTTCTTTTCTTCTACTTGCTCTGGGTTTTTGTTGTTATTGTTGTTGTTTGTTTCCTTTCTAGTTCTTTAAGTTGTTAGGTTAGATAATCTATTAGAGATTTTTCTTGCTTCTTGATGTAGGCCTGTAGTGTTACGAACATCCCTATCAGAACTGCTTTTGCTGTATCCCATAGGTTTTTTGTTGTTGTGTGTTCATTTTCTTTGCATTCCAGGAAGTTTTTAATTGCTTCCTTGATCTCCTCATTGACCCATTCATTGTTTAATGACATGCTATTTATCCTTTATATGTTCAAATGTCTTTGCATGTTCTTGTTGCAATTGATTTCTAGTTTCATGCCATTGTGATCTGAGAAGATGCTTGATATGATTTCAATCTTCTTGAACTTGTAGAGACTGAGTTTGTGTCCTAACATGTGGTCTATCTTTGAGAATGTCCCATGTGCACTTGAGAAGAATGTGAATTCTGCAGTTTGGGGGTGAAATTCTCTGTAGATAGCTATTAAAGCCATTTGGTCTAGTGCTTCATTTAGAGTCTCTGTTTACTTGCTATTTTTTTTGTCTAGAGGATCTATCCAGTGATGTAAGTGGGGTGTTGAAGTCCCCTGTTATGATTGTATTGCTATCGATTTCTCCTTTGAAGTCTTCCAGAAGATTTTTAATATATTTTGGTGCTCCTCTATTGGGTGCATATATATTTATGATGGTTATATCTTCCTGTTGGATAGATCCTTTCAATACTATATAGTGGCCTTCTTTGTCTCTAGTTATGGCCTTCATTCTGAAGTCTATTTTATCAGATATGAGTATTACTACCTCAGCTTTTTTTTCTTTCCGTTTGCTTAGAAAATTTTTTTCCATCCCTTCACTTTCAACCTATGTGAGTCTTTTGTTGTGAGGTGGGTCTCTTATAAACAACATATAGATGAGTCATGCTTTCTTATCCAATCAGCTACTCTGTGTCTTTTTATGGGAGTATTTAACCCATTTACATTTAAGGTGACTATTGATATGTACTTATTTATGGCCATTTTTGTTTAGTGTTTTGTTATATTTTTCTTCTTATTTCTCTTGTTAATTACAGCACTTCTTTTAACATTTCTTGCAATGCTGGTTTGGTTCTAATGTATTTCCTGAGCATTTTTTTTTTTTTTTTTTATATCTGGGAAGCTCTTTATTTGACCTTCTATTTTGAATGATGGCCTTGCTGATTAGAGTAGTCTTGGATTCAGATCCTTGTTTTTCATGATCTTGATTATCTCATGCCATTTCCTTCTGGCCTGTAGTGTTTCTGTTGAGAAGTCAGCTGAGAGCCTTATGGGTTGTTTTTTTTTGTGTGGGTAACCTTTCGTTTATCTCTTACTGCTTTTAGGATTCTCTCTTTGTCTTTAATTTTTGCCCTTTTGATTACTATGTGTCTTAGTGTGGCCCTGTTTGGGTTCTTCTTACTTGGGGCTCTCTGTGAATTTTGAACTTGAATGCCTTCTTTTTCACCAAATCATGGAAGTTTTCTGTCACTATTTCTTCAAATATATTCTCTAACATTTGCTCATTTTCTTCATCTTCGGGGACTCCTATGATGCAAATATTAATATGTTTTCCGTTGTCCCACAGTTCTCTTAAGCTGTTTTTCTGTTTTCTTAATTGTTTTCTTCTTTTGGTTTTCTGATTTGTTAAATATATTTTTTACCCTGTCTTCTAATTCACTAATCTGGTCCTCAGCTTCTGCTATTTAGACCTTCCAATGTGTTTTTCATTTCTAATATGTCATTCTTCACTTCTTCTTGGTGATTTTTAATTTCCAACTGGTTGATTTTCAACATTTCTATATCTTTAATCATGGTGCTCATGTCCTTACACATGCTGTTGAGCTTCCTCAAGATCATGGCTCTGAATTCTAGCTCTGGTAACTTGCCTAACTGCACCTCATTTATCTCATGTTCAGTAGAGGTGTCTTGTTCTTTCATTTGGCTTTTGCTTCTCTGTTTCACCATTTTGGCTATCACTGTGGGCTTTGGAGCCTGCCAAATTTTTCCTGTGGGTGTTGGTGTTCTGCTGTTTGTGGCTCCCTCCCTTGGGTTTGAATGAGCCACAGAGGACCCACATTAAGCACCACTGTAAAGTTTTACTTTCCTGGTTATATTTGCTAGCCCCGAAATGGTACAGTTAGTTATCCTTTAGCTTTTTGCCTGGAAGCTATTAGTAGCAGTTACTTGAAGAGACTTGGCTGCTCAGTTGAGTGAAAAGCTCCCTCAGATGTTCAACATAAGGGGATTTTCAGAGGGTGAGGCAGATGCTGGATGTTATGGAGCCTCAATTTGCATTTCAATGGGCACCAGGTGGGGTTGAATCTCCAAGAAACAGACTGCTGCCTCTCCCCTGAGCCCTGAGAAGGAGTAAGTTGACCGCTGTCCTGTGTGGCTGCAACTCAGCAAAAGCTCTGAGCGCCCTCCAAATCCTGAGTGTTCCCACACAGTTCCAGTCCAGTTTGCCCTCCTTCTGCCAGAGCCCAAGGTAAGCGGCTTTGGCTATTTTAGCATCTGTCCCGGCTCTGCACTGTGGAGTCACTTGGGAGTTTAACCCAAGGGTGCTGCTCACAGCTAAGGCCACTGCAGTCTCTGGGCTCCCAGCCCTTTCTCGCGCCTCCACAAACCTACCAGAATCAAGTCAGGGTCCCTGGTTATATGGTCCTTGCAAACTGCTTTTCTGTTGCTTTTTCCTGATGATTTGTCTTTATTTTCATTGTAATTCCAGTTTTGTCCTGGAAGGTGTTCTGTGTAGCTTCCATTCTCTCTGCTGCCATTTTGGAATTCCTGAAATGCTTTCATAAATAGTCATAAAAGTAAGATATTTTTAGACAAATAAACAGAATTTAGTATAATTTTTAAAGCAATTCTCTATTTTATGAGGCTTGCATATCAAAATCAAGAAGTGTAATCAATAACATAAAAATCTGAAAACCCAATTGAATAAATAAAGACAAAAAAAATCAAAAACATAATTTAAGAAATAAATACATGTATGCCAAAAATAATAACTTGCATAGACAACTAAAGATAAATACCAATAATTGATTGCATATTTTAAAATTCTGCTATAAACTTCTAAAATATGAATCTCAGAAAATAAAAGTAAAGAGACAGGAATAAAATGGTGTATGTGGCAAATATCAAGTATATAAAGATTAGTACATTAATATCAGATAAAATATGGTTGAAGTAAAAAATCATGACTTGATATAAGGGGTAATGATCACATATATTTGAGAAGTGATTAAATTGATTGAGAAGATAAAAAACTTCCAAACATGCATATATATTTACCAGCAAAACATCAACAATTAATATGAAATAAAAAAGTATATGGAATATTGAAATCACAAAAACATAAAATCGATCAAAATATCAAGTGCATTAACCAGTAGATTTAATTCAGACACACATGAAATATTTATGCATATGACAAAATTCTTGAAAATAAAGTTAATGTCTAAAAATATAAACAATAATATATTAGAAAATAAATCTCTGATTAAAATGTCAAAATTATAATATTAAAAAAAGAGAGAAAATAATAATGCTACCTAAAATAAAATCTCTAACTAATCTTTGGGTCAATGAAGAAATTATAGTAATAATTACAATACTTTATAACTAAAACATAATTAAAATGAGTACAAATTTTTTATTTCAGTTTAATTAATATTTAGAGAAAAATTATAGTTTTAATAATTTGTTTTAAAGAAAGAACAAACATTAAAAACAAATTATCTAAATGTTCAATTTAGTATCAGATAACCTCATAATTTTTATGAGAATGCTGAGGCCATTTCATTCATTCCATCTTCTACTCTGTTTCTTTTATTGTTTTTATTTTTTGCTTCAGTATGCAATATTAAATTTCTTATAAATTATATATTCTTTTCAGGATGTTTACTTATTTTCTTCTTTGATTCTATGGGCATTATTTTTCTGAGTACTTCACAAATACCATTTCAACTTAATACTAATGAAAATTTTTTATTGCTACAGAGGAGTATGAAATTTCTTTGTATAAGAAAATAGTCATTTAAAAAAATGGATGTGTAAAAAATTTATTTATAATACAGGTTTTTAGAACACTGATTTATGACTGGGTTACTTTATGATTTCTAGTATGTGTGTGTTTAACACTAGTTATTTCTATTTTAAAACAAAAATTTTTAAACTAAATTTATTGTTATTAACATCTGTATACTGCATTGTGTTCCTACCACTGAACGTCTAGCATCATTTCATCACCATGCATTTGATCCTCTTTACCATCTTCATTCTCCCCTTACACCCTTTCTCTTCAGGTAACCACCATTGTGTTGTCTGTTTCTGTGATTATCTTTATATTTTATTTGTTGCTTTTTGCTTTATACCCCACATTTGAGTGAAATCATATGGTTCCTTTTCCATCTGACTTATTTCACTTAGCATGGTACTCTCAAATCCATCTATTTTGTTACAAATGGCCATATTTTATCTTTTCTTATGACTGAGTAGTATTCCATTATATACACACACACACATACACACACACACACACACACACACACAATCTTATTTCCATGTCTTGGCTAATGTTAATAATGCTGCAATGAACATAAGGGTACATGAATCTTTACAAATAAGTATTTTCAAATTTTATGATAGATATCCAGAAGAAGGATTGTTGGGTCATATGGTAGCTCAGTTCTTAATTTTTTGAGGAACCTCCATTCATTTTAGAATGCTGGCTGCACTAATTTACATTCCCACCAGCAGTATGTGAGGGTTACATTTTCTTCATATCCTCTCCAAAACTTGTTGTTTATGGTCTTAATAATAGATATTCTGGTTGTGATTTGGTCCCCAGCCCTGGATGGGGTCATGTAAGAGGCAACCAATCAATGTGTCTCTCTCCTATGAATCTCTCTCTTCCTCCCACTCTATCTGAAGATAAATGAAAAAAAAAAAATATTTTGATGAGGATTAAAAATATATAGATATTCTGCCCAGGCCAGGTGGCTCAGTTGGTTGGAGTGTTGTCCCATATACCAAAAGGTTGTGGAATTGATTTCCAGTCAGGGTACATACTTAGGTTTCAGGTTCAATCCCCAGCTGGAGTGTGTACAAGATATAATCAGTTGGTGTTTCTCTCTCACATCAATATTTCTCTATTTCTCCTCCTTCCTCTCTCTAAAATCAATAAACATATCTTCAGAGGAGGATTTAAAAAAATAATATCTTCCTTTTATATTTTTTCTAGTCACCTATAGTTTTCTGAGTATAGGTCTTGTACCTCCTTTGTTAAGTTTGTTCTTAGGTACCTTATTTTTTCTTGTTCTTGCAATGGTAAATTAGATTGTTTTCTTAGTTTCTCTTTCTGAGAGTTCATTATTGGTGCATATATTGAGTTCACTAATTGCAAGATTTACTATCCATCATTGAAATTTCCATACTACCCAAAACACTCTATAGATTCAATGCAATCCCTATTAAAATAACAATGGCATATTTCACAGGTCTAGAAAAAAGATTTCAAAAATTTATATGGAACTAAAAAAGACCCCAAATAACCTCAGCAATCTTGAGAAAGAAGAACCAAGTTGGAGGGATCACAATACCACATATGAAACTATATTACAATGACATTGTAATCAAAACAGCTTGGTATGGGCACAAGAAGAGGCATATATATCAATTGAACAGAACAGAGAGCCTAGAAATGAACTCATAGTTTTATGGTCAATTAATATTTGACAAAGTGAACAAAAGCATACAATGGAGTGAAGATATTATCTTAAAAAATTATGCAGTTTTAAAAAAGAAACATTGCTTAACTTTTGAGACAGCAAGAAAGGAACTGGACTGTATTATACTAAGCAAAATAAGCCAGTCAGAGAAAGACAAGTATCACATAATCTCACTTATATGTGGAATCTAATGAACAGATAAACTGATGAACAAAATAGATCCAGAGACATGGAAACAGGGAATGACTGTCGAACCTCAGAGGGAAGGTGGAAAGGGAGCAGGAAGAGATAAACCAAAGAATGTATATGTATATGTACATAACCAATGAACACAGACAATAATGTGGCGAAGGTAGGGGGGAGTCAGTGGGAAAGAGAGAAAAGGAGGAATTTCTGTATTACTTTCAACAACAAAGACAATTAAAAAGAAAAGAAAAAAAAAAAACGGTATTGGAAAAATTGAACAGCAACATGCAAAATAATGCAACTAGGCCACCAACTTAAACCACACACACAAAAATAAACGCAAAATGAATACAAATTTTAATGTAAGTCATAAAACAATGGAAATCCTAGAAGAACATAAATGGTAAAATTTCCAACATCTCTCAGAGCAATATTTTTGCTGATATGTCTCTGAGGGAAATGGAAACACAGAAAAAAATAAACAAATGGGACTACATCAAACTTAAAAGCTTCTGCACAGCAAAAAAACATCAAAAAAATGAAAAGGAAACCTACCATATGGGATAACATATACACCAATGATTCATCAGATTAGAGGTAATCTAAAAAAATATATGAAGAATGTATACAACCCTGGCCGGTTTAGCTCAGCAGTTAGAGTGTTGGCCTGTGGTCCAGAGAGACCCAGGTTCAGTTCCCACTAAGGGCACGTACCTCATTTGCAGTTTCTCCCCGGCCCTGGTTGTGTGGTGCAGGTGGCAACCACTCGATGTGTCCCTTTCACATCGATGTTTTTCTCTCTCTCTCCCACTCTATCTGAATAAATATATATATATATATCCTTGGGTGAGAATAAAAAAAAAGAGAGAGAGAGAATGTATACAATGCAACACCAGGGAGACAAACTATTCTATATAAAAATGGGCAAAGGACCTGAATAGACACTTCTATAAAGAGGACATAGAGATGGCCAACAAACATATTTAAAAAAATGATCCAGGTCATTAATCATTAGAGAGATGCAGTAAAAACTACAATTAGGTATTATTTCACAATGGTCAGAATGACAACTATAAATAAATCAACAAAAAAAACAGGTGCTGGAGATGTGGAGAAATGGCAACCTTAGTGCACTGTTGGTGGGAGTGAAGACTGGTGCAGCCACTATGGAAAACAGTATGGAATTTCCTCAAAAAATTAAAAGTGGAACTTTTTTTTGACCCAGCAATTCCACTTCTAGGTATACATCCTAAGAATCTCAAAACATCAATCAGAAAGAATATATGCACCCCAATGCTCACAGCAGCATTATTTACAATAGCCAAGATCTGAAAACTGCTCAAGTGCCCAACAGTAATGAGTGATTAAAAAAGTAGTGGTACCTATACACAATGGAATACTATACAGCTGTAAAAATGAAGACACTCTTACCCTTTGTGACAGCATGGATAGAGATTATTATGCTAAACAAAATAAGCTAGTCAAATGAAGAAAAATATTACATGAACTCACTTATATGTGAAATCTAAAGAACAAAATAAACTGATGAACAAAATAGAACCAGAGGCATGGACAAATGGAACGGACTGACAAACATCAGAGGAGAAATGGGTAAGGAGGACCAGAAGAGATCAACTGAAAAATATATGTGCATATATGCATAACCCACAGTTACAGACAATGATGTGGTGAAGGCCTAAGGGGTGGCAAGGGCAGGCCTGAGAGAAGCAAAGGCGGGGGGTTAAGGGACATATGTATTGAATCAACAATTAAAAAATAATAACAATACTCTTTCTAACAGGTGTGAGGTGGTATCTCATTGAGGTTTTGATTTTCATTGCCCTTATAACTCGTGATACTGAATATCTTTTCCTATATCTGTTGGCCATGTGTATGCCTTCCTTGAAAAAGGTCTATTCAGGTCCTCTGACCATTTTTCAATTGAATTGGTTGTGTTTTTCTTGTTGAAATTAAAAAGTTCTTTATATGTTTTAGATATTATTTCAGAGGTATGACCAATATCTTCTCTCCCATTCAGTTGTCAATCAAAATTTATACTTCTTTTTAAGTATTATTTGTGTTTTGTATCACTGAATATCTACTGGATTGATTAAAAATCCATGCCAAATACCCATTTTCCCATTTTATTTCTTCGTAGTTTGTTTCTGAGTATATTTAATTAAGCATGGATTTTTCTTTCAGTCTCTGCTAAAACAGCTTTATCATTTATTGTATTATTTCAACATCATTTCCATTTCTGCTTATCTTCTAGTATAACCATCTCCCTCAGGAAGTGGGCTATGTACAAAGGCATGACCTTCAAAAAACAAAATTAGACTGGCTGGCGTGGCTCAGTGAATTGAGCATCATCCCATGGACTGAGAGGTCCCAGTTCAATTCCCGGTTGGGGCACATGCCTGGGTTGTGGGCTCAATACCCAGTAAGAGGAGTGTGGGAGGCAGCTGATCAATATTTCTACCTCACATTAATATTTCTGTCTCTCTCTCCCTTCTTCTCTTTCTGAAAATACAAATAAAAACATTAAATCAAAAATTTTTAAGTTGGTCTTGAAATATCTCTGCAAACCTTGTAGAACACAAATGCTGACTCAGAAAAATAATAAATAATTAAACACAATTGGAATTGTTTCAGACATTTTTTGAGTGTTTTTTAAATAATTTTTATAGGAAAAGAAAACATATAATCCAGAATTTGAACAATGAATAATACCATAATTTTCACCTTTTGTTTACAAAATAGGCTAGGCACAATGACTAGTTCTGGTACAGAATTTTGGGGTAGGAGTGGGGGATGAGATTCTAGGTTTATTTATTTTTCCTAACCAAGCAACTTCTTGTTATTTATTCTAAACAAGCCTAAGATACTGCAGTACTACCCTTCATGCTCCAGGATTTTTTGTGTGCTTGCTTATCTCTATCAATAGAAATGGCCTCAGATTTCAATAATATTCAAATGTCAGCACCTCTCAAAGGTAATCTGTGGTTCTGAAATCAGCTGGCCAAAACTAACTTAATAATATGGGGCTTTCTTTATTTAATTAAATCATAAGAGAAGCAGTAATAAAGGACTTTCTCAAATTATCAGCAGGGGTTATCACTTTTTATTACTTTAGCTGTTTCTAGTGGAAAATTTTGCTGCTGTGGAACAACTAGAAAATCTAGTTCTGTTCTAGTCTGACTGACCTTGCCTTTCCTGGGCTTTTAATCAGTTACTTTACTAAATCTCCCCTAGTCTAACCTCTGTTCATTTAGTGTTTGCATTTCTAATATGTCTAGGACTCAAGAAAAAGCTTTCTTCTACACCTGTTCTCAATTATTCTTATCTTGGGTTTACTCATTTGCAAAGCACTAGTGACAGCAGTATTTTCTGCTCTTAGTTCTTTTATTTAATTATTTTTTGGTATTGCCTGTCATTTTTTATTCTACATATATATATATTTATAGGTGAAAGTATTACAGATGTCTCCCATTTCCACTCCTTTTAACACCCTCTGCCCAGCCCCCTAACGCTTCCCAGGCCTTCTCCACAGCATTGTCAGTGTCCATGGGCTATGCATATAAGTATATAAATTCTTTGGATTATCTCTTCTTGTCCCCCCAACTCTTTGATATGTCTGCTCCATGCCTCAGCACTTATTTTATTGGTTAATTTATTTTGTTCATTAGATTCCACAAATAAGTGAGATCATGTGATAATTTTATTTATCTGATAAGCTTATTTCACATAGCATAATAATCTTGAGGTCCATCCATGCTGTCTCAAAGGGTAAGAATTCCTACTCTTTTAGAGCTGCATAGTATTCCATTGTGTAAATGTACCACCGTTTTTTTGTATCCATTCATCTACTGATGAGCACTTGAACTGATTTCAAATTTTAGATATTATAAATTATGCTGCTGTGAACATAGTGGCACATATATTCTTTCTGATTTGCATTTCTAGATTTTTAGACTATATTC
Source organism: Molossus molossus (assembly GCF_014108415.1). Taxonomy (NCBI): domain Eukaryota; kingdom Metazoa; phylum Chordata; class Mammalia; order Chiroptera; family Molossidae; genus Molossus; species Molossus molossus. Next base: position 82,263,197 of record NW_023425401.1, on the reverse strand, counting down.
CCAGAAGTGGGATCACTTGAGTCAAACTGCAGATCAATTTTTTTTTCATTTTTTTAAGAAACTCCATACTGTTTTCTACAGTGTCTGTATCAGTCTGCATTTCCATTCCCTTTTCTCCACATCCTCACCAGCACTTGTTATTTGTTGATTTATCGATGGTAGCCATTCTGACAGGTGTAAGATGATATTTCATTGTGGTTTTAATTTGAATTTCTCTGATGATTAGTGACTTTGAACTTTTTTTCACATGTGTATTGGCAATTTGTATATACCTTGTTCATTTTTTAATTGGATTGTTTGTCTTCTTTTTGTTGAGTTGTATGAGTACATTATATATTTTGGAAATTAACCCCTTATAAGATGTATCATTGGCAAATATGTCATCCCATATAGTTGGTTCCCTCTTCATTTTGGTGGTGATTTATTTTGCTGTGCAGAAGCTTTTTAGTTTGATATAATCCCATTTGTTTATTTATTTATTTATTTTGTTTCTCTTGCTCTAGAAGATATAAGAGTGAACATTCTGCTATGTGAGATGTCTGAGATTTTACAGCCTATAGTTACTTGTAGGGTGTTTATGGTTTCACAACTTATTTTGAAGTGCATTTTTTAATCCACTTTGAGTTTATTCTTGTATATGGAATACATTGGTTGTCTAGTTTCATCTTTTTGCATGTGCCTGTCCAGTATTTCAAACACCATTTGCTGAAGAGACTTTTTCCTCCATTGTATATTCTTGCCTCCTTTGTCAAATACTAATTGACCATAATGGTGTGAGTTGATTTCTGGGATCTTTGTTATATTCCATTGGTCTATATGAATGTTCTTGTGCCAGTACCAGGCTGTTTTGATTACAATGGCTTTGAAATATAGGTTGAAATCTGGTTGTGATCCCTCCTACCTTGTTCTTCTTTTTCAAGATTGCTGTAGCTATTTGAGGTCTGTTTTGGTTCAATATAAACTTTTGGAGTATTCTAGTTCCATGAAATATGTTCATGGCATTTTAATGAGTATTGCATTAAATCTATAGATCTCTTTGGGTAGTATGGACATTTTAATGATGTTAATTCTTCCAATCCATGAATAAGGTATGTTCTTTCACTTTTTTATATCTTCCTCTATTTCTTTTTTCAATGTCCTGTGCTTTTCTGCAAATCGGTCCTTTACTTCTTTGAAATATTTGTTCTAGTTCTCAGAAGTATGCCATTGGTATTTTAATAGGAATTGCAACAAATGAATAGATTGCTTCGGGTAATACGGAGATTTTAATTATGTTATTTCTTCCAATCCATGAACACAGTATATGCTTCCTCTTTTTGTATCTTCCTCTATTTCTTCTTTTAATGTCCTATAGTTTACCAAGTACAGGTCTTTTGCCTCCTTGGTTAAGTTTATTGATATATTATTATTATTATTATTATTATTAATTATTACTACTTGGTGTTGCAATGGTAAATTGGATTTTTAGTGTCACTTTCTTAGAGTTCATTATTGGTATATAAAAATGCCATTGACTTCTGAATGTTGATTTTGTATCCAGCTACTTTGCCTAATTTATTTATTAAATATAGTAGTTTCCTGTTGGAGTATTTAGAGTTTTCTACGTACAATATCATGTCATCTGTGAATAATGACAGTTTTATTTCCTCCCTTTCAATTTGGTTGTATTTTATCTTCTTGTCTGATCACTGTGGCTGGGACTTTTCAGTACTATATTAAATAAAAGTGGTTAAATCTGACATCCTTGTCTTGTTTCTGTTCTTAAGGGAAACACTTTATTTTTGCTCATTGAGTATAATGTTGGCTATAGGTTTATCACAGAGGACCTGTATGTTGAGATTTGATACATCTATTCCCACTTTTCTGAGAGTTTTTATTAGAAATAGGTGTTGGGTTTTGTTTAAGGCTATTTTCTGCATTTGTTAATATAATCATGTAATTTTTAACATTTATTTTGTTTATGTAGTATATCACATTTATTGATTTGCAAATATTATAGCAGCCTTGCATTCTTGGAATAAATCCCATTTGGTCATGTTATATGATCTTTTTAATGTATTGCTGGATCTGATTTGCTAGTCCTTTGTTGAGGTTTTTAACATCTGTGTTCTTTAAGGATATTGGCCTGTAACTTTCTTTCTTTGTAGTGTATTTGTATGGTTTTGGAATTAGGATAATGCTAGCTTTGTAAAAAGAGCTTGGAAGTTTTCCTTTCTCTTGTATTTTTTTGGAATAGTTTGAGAAGGATAGGTATTAGTTCTGCTTTCAATATTTAGTAAAACTCTCCTGTAATTCCATCTAGTCCAGGAATTTTATTTGCTGAGAATTTTTTTTATTACTTTCATTAGTTGCTATTAGCCTACTCAAGTTTTCTGATTCTTTCTAATTGAGTTTTGAAAGACTGTATATTTCCAATTTTTTTTTTTCATTTTGCCCCATTGTCTAGTTTGTTGGTATATAGTTGGTATGTAGTTGGTATATAGTTGGTATAGTTGTTCTTTGCATTTTTGTATTTCTGTGGTGTCTTGTTATATCTCCTTCATTTCTGATTTTATATACTTGGGTCTTCTCTCTTTGTTTTCTGATGAGTCTTGCTAAGGGTTCATCAATCTTGTTTATCTTTACAAAGAACAAGCTCTTGAATTCATTAATCTTTTAATTTTTTTTTCAGTTTCTATGTTATTTATTTCCAGTCTGATCTTTATTATGTCCTTTCTTCTACTTCTATGGGTTTTTATTGTTGTTCTATTTCTAATTATTTTTGGACAGCATTTTTTAAAATTTAAATTAAAGATATATTTTAATTTTATCAAGTGATGGCCTTGTATATTTTAAATGTTCCTTGCCATCTCTATGTTTAGTCCTAAAATTTACATACCTATGAATTAATGTCACCTGGTAGTGCTTGAAACTTTTTTTAATGTACTGCTGTATTCAGTTTGCTAGTATTATATAGAATTGGTTTCTGTATTTACCAGAGACATCTATCAGTATTATTTTTATTTATTTATTTTTTGGAGGTCTTGGTTTGGCATTCTATCAGGGTTTGATTTTAATAAATAATATAGACAATGTTCCTTCCTCCTCCTCCTCCTCTGTTTTCTCTAAGTATTTTTTGAAGGAGTAATATTATTTTTCATTAAGTGTTTTATATATTTCAGCAATTAACTCTTCAGGGCCTGCTTCTTTGCTGAGAAAGTTTTTTTGTTTGTTTGTTTGTTTGTTTTTTTGGTACGAGCCCCTAGTGGGAACCGAACCAGGGACTCTCTGGTCCACAGGTAGACTCTTCAACCTCTGAGCCAAACCGACCAGGGCTGAGAAAGTTTTAATTAGTCATTCAATTTGTTTACTTTTTATAGTTATAATTATCTCCTTTACAAAAATATAAAAAATTTAGTACTATGACCGGACTTCCTCTCCTCTCTTTTTGTGGTAAGTCACTCTCAAAGGTATGCCTACACTTTTTTTTTCAGGCATGTATGTGATTCCACCCATTCTTTTTCTATGAAGTGATGGTGGTTTCCCACAAAACTAGCAGCCAAAGAAATAGTAGGCTTACGCAGCATTACCAGGTTAAATCTCCTGGACTTGTACCTAAAGACTCTTCCTTCATCTCTGTAACTTGCTTCCTGAGATCATGCCACTCCTACCTCTTTATGCTTCTAGTCTAATTTCTCAGGACCTGTAGCCAGGGAAGCAGTAAATACTGGCAGTTTGTTAATTACCTTCTGGGAGTCTGAATAAAACCTTTTATGCATAAATGAGAGCTTAAATTCTTTTGGTTTTGAAAATAAGGAGAATTTTCTCCCTGCAGTTCAAATCTTGGGTATTCTTAGATAACTAAGAATCTACATGGAGGCGTGAGAGGGCCGTCCTCATGACATACAGGAACCCCATAGGAAATTCCAACTCAACTGGAATTAAATAATTGACTCTTCCAAAAACACACATATAATGTTTGGTTACCTAACACTTTGAGTCCTCATGGATATATTAGACAGTAAAGGAGAGAAACCAAGACACATAGGAGGTTTTGAGATGACTTTGGAGTGATAGTCCCTTTAACCTCAACCCACAAGCAGCTCATTTCAAACCACTACACAATATCCCCATACATTTTATTCAGACTCTACAGATTTTTTTTTTTTTTTTTTTTTTTTTGTGGTTCGTGCCCCAAGCAGGAACTCAACTCAGGACTCTCTGGTCTGTAAGCCGACGCTCAACCGCTGAGCCAAACTGGCCAGGGCCAGACTCGACCGATTTTGAACTAAAACTAAGATTTACATAGGAGAGCTTATCTCTTAAGCTTGAAACTGAGGCTTGTTCTCCAATTCAGTCCCTTATCTGTCTATCATTCGTTGCTGTATTTCCTGAACAATCAACCTTAGAGCTCAAGACACATACTTGCTACTTTTTCTTTGTGTACCATCGGGCTTCCTCCAATACTATGAACTCTTGGATTCTTCTTGCTTTGTCTGTCACCAAGTGTCCTGCTGTATCTGCCTCACCCCTTAGCACTTCCAGTTCCTCATGACATCTCGTGAGGTCCACAACTCCTATCACCTAACCTCCTGAGACCAGCTCCAGCTGATGGCATGTTTGGTTAGTCATTGTCACAGCAAACACTGACATGACTCTCACTTGCAAACTCTGCCTCTAACCTACTGGTCTTTGTCGGTACTGAACAGCCTTCAGGAGACCTCTCTTGTTGTCTTTTCTGGCAATTCATTGGTCTCCTATGGGTTTTCTTTTTTGGATCATCTTATTTTTCAACAATTTTCCTCTACAATTGTTCTCAATTATGGAACAAGGATATATATTTTTTTTCAATTACTTCTAAACACCCTCATATCCAGGGATATCTGGAAGTTTCTAATATTCCTAGAAAAGGCTGAAATAATTTCAGAGATCATCATGCTATCTCTGTCAGGCTGATCCAGCTAACATACATAGGTCACTGGTGCTCTTCTCTGATCCCTCCCTAGTTCTCTGTCTTTTAAAACACTTTTTATGAATACTTACAATGGTCCCTAAAACCAAGGAATGGGACCACTCTCGACTCCTTTTATAATCTTCTAAGTATTTTTTTCTTATTTTAGATTTTCATGAGAGCCTCGGAGATAGCTTTACAGGGACTCTCCCTTCCCTTGAATGGGTGGCTATTCTCTGTTTCCCAGGCTTCTTAAAGGACCAGAGCTCTTGAAAACATAAAAGGAAGGGAAACAGGTCACACTACTTCTAGAAAACAAAGTTGAAGAATGAGTTTTTCATTTGAGGCAACAAAGATATTTGGCACCACTTTCACAAAAGGACATAATAAGGGGGACCTCCAGTAAGGCCAAAGGCCAACAAGCAAGGGATGGGCTTTGGGTAGAGTAGAGTCCACCTGTCTAAGCAGAGTAAATCCATCTAAGCAGTGATAGTTGGTAAGTCTACCCACAGGGAATAGGGAATGCATTCCACACCCTAGGTTGGGTAGCTCCCAGGCAATAGGAAACCTTCCCTACTATGATTGCCAGGCTGGAGGGCAGCTCAATACAGCCCAGAGATTAGCAGGGACATATATAACTCTCAGCTTGAAATTTATCTGTCTCTTTGTAGATGGGGAAATAGTCCACAGTGCCTCAAGATACCCCTTTGGGATGCATACTCACCAACTGGGAGAGTTTCAGTTATTAACCATTCCCCAATCTGCCTACACAGGTTGAGTGGATTCAGGTTGTCCTGAAAGATCTCCCTGTAGAAACTGCTATATTTATAAAAGATCTGGACATTGAAAGAACAACTTCCCCCAAAAGGGGCAGTCCCAGGGCCGAGATGAGCCACTTGGCTGCTGTTTGCTATTCTATGAGAATAGGCACTGGAGTGGGGACTGCCCCAGGAACCACAGGGATCCTGGGTCAAACCCATCTCCCTTATAGATTTAGACTGAAGGGCCTTGGCATCTTCTGGCTCCCAAATTGAAAATCAACAACATGGGGATGGAATTCAGGACAACCTTAGAAATCACAGGTAAGACCATTATTTTTTTTTACTCAGTACAAGAGCTGCATTCTCAGACTTGACAACATTCTCTGGATCTCTCTCCTCTGCCTCTTGCCTAGTAGTAAGTGTGGATAGTAAGCTGACTCAGACCCATCCATGGCCCATGCTACTAATTTGCTGCCCTGAGAAGGGTATCTTATTTTCTCACCAATTTATAGTTGTCCACAAATGTCCCAGCTTTCTACTGGGTCTATATAATTTAGAAAAACTGGGATATAAATTAATTTTCTGAGGGCTACAGTCACTTTTATTAAATTTTATAGCCATTTGTTCCCTTCAAGACACTCATAATTCTAAGAATGAGCTTGTTAAACAGCTCGTTTCCTGGGTAAACTCTAAGGTTTGGGCAGATGAAATACTCAGATGAGCTGCTAAAACTGCCATCCCAGTCCAGATTTATTTAAGAGACCTCAAAAAATGCCCAAGGTAAAAAAAAGAAAAGAAAAATAACCTTATGAGACCAGAAGAAAAAAAGGCCTTAAGTACCTTATCAATAGAATCCTCTAACATGATCTCCTCAACCTTGAAATATCCCTATTTTAGTCATAAGAAAATTAAAGGGTGACTATGGGCTAATCCAGGATCTCCAAATAATAAATGAAGCTGTAATTCTGCTCCACCTAATCATCCCAAACCTATATACTATTTTAGGACAGATTCTCCTGTTAAGTACCTAGTTTTCAGTGCTAGATCTAAAAGACACATTTCTTTGTATCCCGGTACACCAAAATTCCCAATATCAATTTGCCTAGGGACCCCATAAGAGAAGAAAACAAAATCTAACTTGGACTTTTTCCCCATGGATTCCAGGATAGCCCCTTCTTATTTGGTCCAGTCCTCAGCTGAGATCTCTAAGAGCTATCCATAGATCAAGTGTTTATACTCCAATATATAAATAATCTACTCATCTGCTCCCTCAAACAAGAGACCAGTAAATAGTCTAGTGCAATGCAATTATCTATTACCATACAGGCAAGAAAGTCAAGTGATTTTTAAAGAAGTTTAAAATTTTCACTTGTATCTTTACCTATATTTAACATGGTGTCAGTTACATTTTTTTGCTGTTATAACATTATGAGTAATTCCTCCCACGAGGCCCGCAGTGGTAACTGCAGCTATGAATCCTCTTATGAGGAGTCCGACTTACCTTTTTACCCTATGATGGCTTCTAGGCTTGATGAGGTTGGATTAAAGATGAAGGAATGGATTAAAATATTGGCTGGGGTGACATATCCTACTGCTCATAAGCCGCCCTGTTTTTCTGGGTTTAGGCATTGAATAGAAATTCCTCTCCTGGGGGCAAAGATGTTCAGTGCACCTGAAAAGATTATTCTCTCTGGTAAGCAAAATAGTCCAGTCATATTTTGGCCTAAGGAGGTGTTTGATAGACCCACAGTAAGGCTTGAATGATTAAACCACAATGGAGGGAGGAGAAGGCTAGCACTACTGGCAGGACTGCACCCTGATAACCAATTTCATTGGTATAATTTTTTTTGGTATTGCATCAAGTTCCTCTGAACTTGCACATATGAATTCCCATCACAGGGGTTAGACACACTATGAATAGTTAGATTACAGGTACCCCTAGTAAGGTTATAGTGAGAGGTATTATATGTGGTGCCTGCTTTCACAATTGGTCTATATTTGTACTGAGAACAAAGATCAAGAGAGCTTTTGTCTTTCCGCTCCACAGAAGGTTTCTGTGCTCCCTGTGATCGCCTTAGGACACCTTCGTTACCGACTGACAGGTGTACTGTCCCGTCAAACTCCCCACCTGGCACTGTCCTCTGAGCCAGTAGTGCTCAGCCAGTACAGCTGAGCACTTGGTGCCTGAAGTGAGAGCCCCTCAGGGCTTGCCTCACCTCCCCTGCCTCACTAGGTCAGTGAAAAAATAATGAGAGTAGTGGAATTTCACCAGAGGCCAGCAAGGCCAGCGGACCCCACCCTGCCCCCTTGTGGGGGGAGGGGGGCAGTGGGGAGGGGTTATGTTAGGGGAGAAAGCAGATTCTTAGAGAAGACAAAGTAAAAAATGAGAGTGGTTGCTCGGGAGAGAAGGAGTAAAGTTTAAAGTAGCATGGAGTTGCCCTGGCCAGTTTGGCTCAGCGGTTAGAGCATCAGCCTGCGGTCCGGAGAGACCCGAGTTCGGTTCCCGCTAAGGGCATGTACCTTGGTTGCAGTTTGTCCCTGGCCCTGGTTGGTCGTGCGGGTGGCAGCCACTCGATGTGTCCCTTCACGTCGATGTTTCTCTCTCTCTCTCCCTTCCTCTCTCTCCCTCCCACTCTATCTGTACAAAAATGGAAAAATATCCTCGGGTGAGGACAAAAAAAATAAAAATAAAAAAATAAAGTAGCATGGAGTTTAGATAGAATGTCCCACCCTAACAAGGGAGTGGGGCAGGCTGGTAATGTAAGAAAAAAGTGGAGAAAAATATAAGGGCCTAAAGAACAAGGGAGTTTCTGGGTTGCTCTGGGTTGCAATATTTGGCCATCAGTTTCCACAACTAAAACTCCAGAGCATTGAAGAGGTCCCCTGAACTCGGGGAGGGCAAAATAGGTTGCCCCAGTATCAATTAAAAATGAAATTGGTCTACCTGCTACCATCAGAGTTATCCAAGGTTCGGTGTTCAAGATGACAGTCGGGGTGTCCTTTCCTGGGCACCTTCAGTCTTCAGCTGCAAGGCCAACAGATCAAGGCCTGGATTGCCTGTTCTGCCAGCCTCAGGAAGGGGTGAGGACCGACTTGCACAGTTTGTTTGCAGTCTGACTTCCAGTGGGGTCCTCCACATTAAGGACATGGCTTAGGAGGTGGTCAGGGGTTGGGGCATTGCCTCACCCAATGGCCAGTCTGTTTGCATTTAAAGCAAGAGAGTCAGAGGTCTGCTTTGCTGATTCTGGTGGGCACTCTTCTGTCTCCTGAAGGGTGTTTGCTGACTCCTCTGATGGCAGAGACAAGCATTTGGAACTCTGCTATTCTTTACTCTTTAGCCTCTTCATTGTGATTACTAAAAACCTTAAAGGCTAGATTTAGAAGTTGTTGTTGAGGGGTTTGAGGACCATCTTCAAGTTTTTGTAACTTTCTCCTAATGTTTGGGGCTGACTGAGATAAATCTCAGGTTTAAAATGACAGTTCCGAGAGGTTGAAAAATGGCGGCGAAGTGAATGGAGCGACACAGACCATCTCCCAAGACCAAACTGGATTTACAACAAAAATAAAGGCAAACCGTCAGGAAAGGGCAGCCGAAAGACATCTTGGAGGACCACTTAACCAGAAACACCCACTCAATCCTGGTAGGCTTGCCAGGACGGGAGATGGGACCGAGAGTCCAGGGTCCGCAGCAGCCTGGGCAGGGGCCAGGGAACTCGGTGGGAAGTTAATCCTACCGTCTCCCTTCCCACCGTGCACGGGCCCTGGAAACTCTGTAGCCGGCTAAACTCTCCGCTGGAGCCACACAGACTCTAGGGCCCCAGGGAACTCGGCGGGACCAGGGAACTCGGCGGGAAGTTAATCCTACCGTCTCCCTTCCCACCCTGCATGGGCCCTGGGAACTCTGTAGCCTGCTAAGCTCTCGGCTGGAGCCGCACAGTCTCCCGAAGACCACGGGACTCGGCGGGGCCAGGGAACTCGGCCGGAAGACAATCCTACCGCCTCCCTTGCCACCCTGCATGGGCCCTGGGAACTCTGTAGCCTGCTAAACTCTCGGCTGAGGCCCACAGACTCGTGGGCACCAGGGGACTCGGCCATACCAGGGAACTCAGCGGGAAATTACTCCCACCGCCTCCCTTGCCACTCTGCATGGGCCCTGGGAATGCTGTAGCCTGCTAAGCTCTCGGCTGGAGCCACACAGACTCCCGGAGAACAGGGGACTTGGCGGGATTAAAGTGGTTCCTCCCTGGTGCATCCAAATCCAGGAGAGGGAGCCACAAACAGCAGAACACCAACACCCACTGGGAAAACTTGGCAGACTCCAAAGCCCACTGTGCTAACCAAAATGGTGAGAAACAGAAACAAAAGCCAAATGAAAGACCAAGAGACCTCTATAGAAGATGAAATAAATGAGGTGCAGTTAAGCAAGTTAACAGAACTAGAATTTAGAGCCATGATGTTGCGGAAGCTCAACAGCATGTGTAAGGACATGAGCAACATGAGTAAAGACATAGAAAAGTTGAAAATAAACCATCTGGAAATGAAAAACCAACAGAAAGAAATGAAGAATAACATATCAGAAATGAAAAACACACTGGAAGGTTTAAAAAGCAGAGTAGGGGAAGCTGAGGACCGCATCAGTGAATTAGAAAACAGGCTAGAAGAAATCAACCAATCAGAAAACCAAAAGGAAAAAACGATTAAAAAACAGGAAGAGAGCTTAAGAGAATTGTGGGACAACTGGAAACGGAATAATATTCACATCATAGGAGTCCCTGAAGAAGAAGAAAGTAAGCGAGGGCTGGAGAATATATTCAAACAAATAGTGACAGAAAACTTCCCTAATTTGGTGAAGAAAGAAGGCATTCAAGTTCAAGAAGCTCAGAGAGCCCCAAGTAAGAAGAACCCAAACAGGCTTACACCAAAACACATAGTAATCAAAATGCCAAAAATTAAAGACAAAGAGAGAATCCTAAAAGCAGCAAGAGATAAGCAACAGGTTACCTACAAAGGAACCCCCATAAGGTTCTCAGCTGACTTTTCACAAGGAACACTACAGGCTAAAAGGGAATGGCATGAAGTAATCAAGGTCATGAAAAACAAGGATCTGAATCCAAGACTACTCTACCCAGCAAGGCTATCATTCAAAATAGAAGGTCAAATAAAGAGCTTCCCAGACAAAAAAAGGCTAAGAGAATACATTAGCACCAAACCAGCACTGCAAGAAATGTTAAAAGGACTGCTGTAATTACGAGGAGAAATGGGAAGGAAAATAGAACCACACTAAACAAAAATGGCAATAAATAAGTACATATCAATAACCACCTTAAATGTAAATGGACTGAATGCTCCCATAAAAAGACACAGAGTAGCTGATTGGATAAGAAAGCATGACTCATCTATATGCTGTTTACAAGAGACCCACCTCACAACAAAAGACTCACATAGATTGAAAGTAAAGGGATGGAAAAAAATCTTTCAAGCAAATGGAAAAGAAAAAAAAAAAAAAAGCTGGGGTAGCAATACTTATATCTGATAAAATAGACTTCAGATTGAAGGCCATAACTAAAGACAAAGAAGGCCACTACATAATATTGAAAGGATCTATCCAACAGGAAGATATAACCTTGATAAACATATATGCACCCAATATAGGAGCACCAAAATATATTAAAAAACTATTGGAGGACTTCAAAGGAGAAATCGATAGCAATACAATCATAGCAGGGGACTTCAACACCCCGCTCACATCACTGGATAGATCCTCTAGACAAAAAATTAGCAAGGAAACAGAGACTCTAAATGAAGCACAAGACCAAATGGATTTTAATAGATATCTACAGAGAACTACACCCCAAAACTACAGAATTCACATTCTTCTCAAGTGCACATGGAACATTCTCAAAGATAGACCACATGTTAGGTACAAACTAAGTCTCTACAAGTTCAAGAAGATTGAAATTATAACAAGCATCTTCTCAGATCACAATGGTATGAAACTAGAAATCAATTGCAAGAAGAACATACAAAGACATTGTAACACATGAAAGCTAAATAGAATGTTATTAAACAATGAATGGGTCACCGAGGAGATCAAGGAAGAAATCAAAAACTTCCTGGAAACCAATGAAAATGAGGACACAACAATACAAAATCTATGGGATGCAGCAAAAGCAGTTCTGAGAGGGAAGTTCATAGCACTACAGGCCTACCTCAAAAAAGAAGAAAAATCTATAATAGACTACCTACCTCACAACTTAAAGAACTAGAGAGTAAACAAAAAGAAAACCCCAGAGCAAGTAGAAGAAAGGAAATAGTAAGGATCAGAGCAGAAATAAACGACATAGAGACCAAAAAAACAATTCAGAGGATCAATAAAACAAAGAGCTGGTTTTTCGAAAAGATAAACAAGATTGATGGACCCTTAGCTAGACACACCAAGAAACAAAGAGAGAGAACCCAAATACATAAAATCAGAAATGAAACAGGAGAGATAACAACTGACACCACAGAAATTCAAAAGATCGTTAACAACTACTATGAACAATTATACGGCAACACATTCGAAAATCTAAGCGAAACGGACAAATTTCTAGAAACACATAGTCTCCCAAAACTGGATCAGGAAGAGATTGAAAACTTGAACAAACCAATAACAACAGAAGAAATTGAAGATGTAATCAAGACTCTTCTAGCAAACAAAAGCCCAGGCCCGGATGGCTTCATGGGGGAGTTTTACCGAACATTCAAAGAAGAACTAATACCCATTCTCCTCAAACTATTTCAAAAAATTCAAGAAGAAGGAAGAGTTCCAAACTCGTTTTATGAAGCCAGCATAATTCTAATTCCAAAACCAGAAAAAGACACAACAAAGAAAGACAACTACAGGCCAATATCCCTGATGAACATAGATGCCAAAATCCTGAACAAAATACTAGCAAATCGAATCCAGCAATACACCAGAAAAATTATCCACCATGACCAAGTGGGATTCATCCCAGGGATGCAAGGCTGGTACAATATTCGCAAATCCATAAATGTGATACACCACATAAATAAATTGAAGAATAAAAACCACATGATCATATCAATAGATGCTGAAAAAGCCTTCGACAAAATCCAGCATCCATTTCTGATAAAAATGCTCAGCAGTGTGGGAATAGAGGGATCATATCTAGACATAATAAAAGCCATATATGAAAGACCTACAGCCAACATCATACTCAATGGGCAAAAACTAAAAGCATTTCCCTTAAGAACAGGAGCAAGGCAAGGATGCCCACTTTCGCCACTCTTATTTAACATAGTACTGGAAGTCTTAGCCACAGCAATCAGACAGGAAGAAAAATAAAAGGGATCCAAATTGGAAAGGAGGAAGTGAAATTGTCTTTGTTTGCAGATGACATGATACTGTACATAGAAAACCCCAAAGACTCCACCAAAAGCTTACTAGACTTAATAAATGAATTTGGCAAAGTAGCAGGATACAAAATTAACGTCAAGAAATCGATGGCATTCTTATACACCAATGATGAACTCACAGAAAGAGACACTAAGCAAACAATCCCATTTACTATTGCAGCAAAAAAAATTAAGATACCTAGGAATAAACTCAACCAAAGAAATAAAGGACCTATTCGCAGAAAACTACAGGTCTTTGAAAAAAGAAATAGAGCAAGATGTAAAAAAGTGGAAGCACATACCCTGTTCATGGATTGGGAGAATTAACATCATTAAAATTTCCATATTACCCAAAGCAATCTATAGATTCAACGCAATCCCCATCAAAATACCACCAGCATACTTCACAGAATTAGAACAATTACTTCAAAAGTTCATATGGAACCAAAAAAGGCCTTGAATAGCCACAGCAATCTTGAAAAGGAAGAACAAAGTTGGAGGGATCACAATACCAGATTTCAGGTTATACTACAAAGCCACCATAATCAAAACAGCCTGGTACTGGCACAAGAACAGGTATATAGACCAGTGGAACAGAATAGAGAACCCAGAAATGGACCCAAGGCAATTTGCTCAATTAATATTTGACAAAGGTGGCAAGAGCATACAGTGGAGTAAGGACAGCCTCTTTAATAAATGATGCTGGGAAAATTGGACAGCTACTTGCCGAAAAATGAAACTAGACCATCAACTTACACCCTACACCAAAATAAACTCAAAATGGATAAAAGACTTAAATGTCACTCATGAATCCATAAAAATCCTAGAGGAGACTGTGGGCAACAAATCTCAGACATCATACGCAGCAGAATTTTTACTGACACATCACCTAAGGCAATAGAAACAAAGGAGAAAATGAACACATGGGACTACATCAAACTCAAAAGCTTCTGCACAGCGAAAGATACAATCATCAAAACGGAAAGGCTACCCACTGTATGGGAGAGCATAATTGCCAATGATATATCAGATAAGGGGTTAATTTCCAATGCATATAGAGTGCTCATACAACTCTACAAAAGGAAGACAAAGAATCCAATTAAAAAATGGGCAGAGGAACTAAATAGACACCTCTCCAAACAGGACATACAAATGGCTAAGAGACATATGAAGAAATGCTCATCATCACTAATCATCAGAGAGATGCAAATCAAAACAACAATGAGGTATCACCTCACACCTGTCAGAATGGCCGCCATCAACAAATCATCAAACAACAAGTGTTGGCGAGGGTGTGGAGAAAAGGGGACTCTAGTACACTGCTGGTGGGAATGCAGACTGGTGCAGCCACTATGGAAAACAATATGGTGTCACCTCAAAAAATTAAAAATTGATCTTCCATTTGACCCAGTGATCCCACTTCTAGGAATATACCCTAAGAAGCATAAAACACCAATAATAAAGAATATATGTACCCCCATCTTTGTAGCAGCACTATTTACAATCGCTAAGATCTGGAAACAGCCCAAGTGCCCATCAGTAGACGAATGGATCAAAAAGCTGTGGTACATATACACAATGGAGTACTACGCAGTGGTAAGAAAGAAAGATCTCTTATCCTTTGAGACTACATGGAGGGACCTGGAAAGTATCATCCTAAGTGAAACAAGCCAAACAGAGAAAGACAAGTTTCATATGATCTCACTGATTTGTGGAATATAATGAACATAACAGTTTGAGGAATGGGGTAGTCCCAGAGACGTGGAAGCAGGGTACAGACTGACAATCCCCTAAGGAGTGGGGAGGTGGGGGAGGGATGAACCACAGAACTTATACGCATGTATGCATGAACAGTGGACATGGACAACAATCTGGGGAAGGGGCAGGGAGGGAAGGGGGAGGGAGGAATCAGTGGGGGGGGAAGGAGAATCATCTGTAACAAAAATTAATCAAAAAATAAATAAAAATAATAATAAAAAAATAAAAATAAAATAAAATGACAGTTCCTTCTGGGCCAGTGGGATCTAAGTTAGTATATTGTCTCATAGTCTGTGTAAGGTGGGATAGAAAGGTTACAGCGTTTTTATTCCTTTCCCTAGATTATGTCAGACAGTTTTTTATAGTTAACTGCATTGTGTGAGGCTTTTTATAGTCCCTTAATGAGACATATTACCATGTGGTCCCTGGCTTTCCTACTCGCCCCATTGTCCTGATAATTCCACCTGGGATCCTGACTAGAGACTACTTTGGTCCTTACTGGGTAAGTGGGAAGCCTCTCACCTCAGATTATTGGCATGGCCCTGGGTATTAATCCAGACTTGATTTTTATCTTCTGGATTAAGTGCAGAAAAGAGAATAACATCAATATCATTCCAGGGTATATCACAGGACTGGGTAAGGTACTCAAATTCCTGAGTGGAATTGGTGGGATCCTCAGTAAAGGATTCTAATCTTTTATTTATTTGAGGCAAATCTGAGAGAGAGAGAAGGGGACATGCACTCTGACAATTCCTTCAGCTCCTGCTACTTTCCAAAGGGGGCATTCTAAAATGGGGGCCAAGGTAGGGGACAGATAGGGACCAAAGATGGTTTCCGATTTTGTGTGTGAGGAAGTAGTTTGTAGTAGTAGAGGAGTCGAAGCCAGAGTAGGAGGTTCAGGGTGGGAGGCCCACAGAAGGGGCTGGAGGAGAAGGCCATGCTGGAGGGGCTGAGGGAGAAGCTGCTGAAGCAAGATTGGCTTGGTCAAAGGAGGAAATATGAGACGTTAGCGTGCTGTCTTCAGAGGGAGGTTTGGGAGGATTAAAGTGGAGCAAGAAGATTTGGCAGAGAGAGCAAGAATTGTATAAAGAAGGGTGTGATCTGAGTTCAAAAGGGCCTGGATGTAAGGAACCGCAAACCATTTTCCTTGCCTTTGACAGAAATTATCTAGGTTGGTGAGAATGATGAAATAGCCATTCTTAGGCTACTGTGACCCATTGTCTAATTTGTACTGAGGTCATGCAGTGTTGCAGTAAAAAATGAGTCACTTGGGACATAAGTCTTGAGTGAGCCCAAGGATCTGTGATTTTTAGGAGACATCCTAGGGGTGTTGGACAATTGAGCATTTCCCATGTTATGGTGTGAGATGTTGTGGTCTAGCAGTCTGACGGATACACTAGTGGAAGAAGAAGGCGTCCCCCCTTCTTCCCTAGAATAGAGAGATGTGCAACTCACCTATATCAGGCGTCCCTAGATATATAGTGAGCTGAGGAAACCTGGTTTCCAAGGAGTGTGTTTTGACCAGTGCTGGATTTCCAGAGGAATGATCAGACAGGCGTGACTGAGAGACCTGGCTCTCTTATGTCCCGGACAGGGGATAACAGGACAGTTTGTCAATTTATTCTGTCCATTAGATTCCACATATAAGTGAGATCATGTGATACTTATCTTTCTCCGATTGGCTTATTTCGCTTCTTCTAATACTCTCCAAGTTTCTCCATGCCGTCCAAAAGGTAAGAGATCTTTCTTCTTATAGCCATATAGTATTCCACTGTGTTAATGTATTACAACATTTGTATCCACTAATCTTCTGATGGGCACAGGCTCTTTACATATTTTAGCTATTGTGAATAGCACTGTTATGAACATAGGGGTGAATATATTCTTTCTGACTGGTGATTCAGGATTCTTAGGACATATTACTAAAAATGGGATCACTGAGTCAAACAGCAGTTCAATTTTTAATTTTTTGAGAAAATTCCATAGTTTTCTATAGTGGCTCTACAAGTCTGCAGTCCCATCACAAGCATGAGGGTACATTTGCCCCCACAACAGCGCCAGTATTTGTTGTTTGTTGATTTAATAATAGTAGCATTCTGGCAGGTGTGAGGTGATATCTTATTGTCATTTTAATTTGCATTTCTCTGATGATTGGTGATTTGGAGGACTTTTTGGTATGTCTGTTAGCCAATTGTATGTTCTCCTTGGAGAAGTGTCTATACAGGTCCTCTGCCCATTTTTTTATTCTAATTGCTATAGTGGAGAGGATTACAGATGTCCCTTCTTTTTCCCCCCATTGGACCTCTCCTCCTGACTCCCGCCCAGTTCTTGCTTTCCCAAAACTATTGTCTGTGTCCATTGGTTATGCATATATGCATATAAGATCTTTGGTTTATCTCTTCCCAATCCCCCAAGCACCTTCCCTCTGAGGTTTGTCAGTCTGTTCCCCACTTGCATGTCTCTGGATCTATTTTAATTAACAGTTTATTTTGTTCATGATATTTTTTATGAACAAAATAATTCATGATGTTTCATATATAAGTGAGATCATGTGGTACTTGTTCCTCTCTGACTGCCTTATTTTGCTCAGATTAATACTTCCCAGGTCCCTCCATGCCATCATCAAGGATAAGAGATATTTCTTTCTTACAACTGTGTAGTATTCAATTATGTAAATGTACCACTCAACTACTGATGGACATTTGGGTTGTTTCCAGATTTTAGCTACTGTAAATAGTGCTGCTATGAATATAGAGGTGCATATGTTCTTTCTGATTGGTGTTTCAGGCTTCTTAGGGTATATCCTTTAAAGTGGAATCACTGGGTCAAATGGTAATTCTATTTTTAATTTTTGAGGAAACACCAAATTTTTTTCATAGTGACTTGCAGTCTGCATTCCCACCAACAGGGTAATAGAGTACCCTTTTCTCCACATCCTGGCCAGTACTTCTTGTTTGGAGATTTGTTGATGGCAGCCACTCTGGCAGGTGTGAGGTGATATCTCATAGTTGTTTTAATTTGCATCTCTCTGATGATTAGTGATGTTGAGCATTTCTTCATACATATCTTTGCCATTTGAATGTCCTATTTGGAGAATTGTCTATCCAGGACCTCTGCCTATTTTTTAACTGCATTGTTTATCTTCCTTTTGTTGTGTTGTATGAATACTCTATATTTTGGATATTAACCCCTTATCTGGGTTATCATTGCCAAATATGTTCTTCCAGAGAGTGGGTTCTCTTTGTTCCATTATATGTATGCTCGTACATTTGTTGATGACTTCTAGATATATGAGTCCCAATTTATTATATTACTTTTTTTTTTTCTTCGTAATTTATCTTCAGGATAGTCTCTACTGATTAATCTTCAAGATTGATTATTCATTCTTTTACCATCTCAAATCCTTTAATCTTTGAATAAATTTGTATTTCACTTGTATATATAAACAATATACATGTTTTTGTTTTTTAACTTTATCAGTGTATTAATATTCTCTATTTGATAATTCATTGTTATCATATATTATTTCCATTGTTCAGTCATGGTTTCCTTTATTTCTTTGAATATATTTGTAACTTCCTGCTAAGTTTAACATATGAGATACCTTAGAGAATTTTTGTAAATTTTTATTTTTCCTGTACATGGGTTACAATTTCTTGTTTCTTTTTTCTTTTTTTTCTGCACATCTCTATTTTTGCTGTTATCGTTAAAACAAATGGAAAATTTAGATATTGTATTGTAACAAATGTGGTATCTGATTTCCCATTTCAGGGTGATGTTTACTGTTGCTCTCTCTATAGTCGTTTGCTTAGTGACTTGTCTTGCCCAGTTACCTTCACAGTTTGTTTCTTCTCAATTTTTGTCTTTTTAGTCATATTATATCCTAACTAGTTTTTTTGGTTTTTTTTGTTTTGTTTTTTATCCTCACCGAGGATATTTTTTCCATTTTTTGTACAGATAGAGTGGGAGGGAGAGAGAGGAAGGGAGAGAGAGAAACATCGACGTGAAGGGACACATCAAGTGGCTGCCACCCGCACGACCAACCAGGGCCGGGGACAAACTGCAACCGAAGTACGTGCCCTTAGCGGGAACCGAACCCGGGTCTCTCAGGACCACAGGCCGAGCTCTAACCGCTGAGCCAAACTGGCCAGGGCATCCTAACTAGTTTTTATAGGGTTTATCTTGCATCAATATTACTTAGTTGTCAGTGAACAATTAGTCGTAAATTATGATTAAACATCTTGAGCCAATAAATCCTTACCACTGTTCAGGGTAGCTGGACAATGGTATCCTGCATACGTTGCTAAATACATTAAAAGTTTAGAGATTTTAGGAATCTTTGAAAGTATTATTTCCTTTTTCACAAGGCAATAGGTAATATAGTAACTTAGTAAAGGTCTTCTTGATCTCCCTTGAACGTATGTTTAGATTTGTGCATGCAGAAGCTTTTCATAAAAATGGTCATAATTAGAATCTTAAGACAATATTTGGCTGTCTCTTTTTCCTGATTTCCTTTCTAAATTCATTATTTGTTTTTTATTCTTCCTTTTTTTTTTTGACCCAACTAGTACACAGATAATATCATTATAGCTATCATGTTGATCTTCACTGATTGTTTTCCACTGGGATTGCTATAGTTCTTAAAAATACCTCTTTGAGCCCTGGCCGGTTTGGCTCAGCGGTTAGAGCGTCGGCCTGCGGTCCGGAGAGACCCGGGTTCGGTTCCCGCTAAGGGCACGTACTTCGGTTGCAGTTTGTCCCCGGCCCTGGTTGGTCGTGCGGGTAGCAGCCACTCGATGTGTCTCTTCACATCGATGTTTCTCTCTCTCTCTCTCCCTTCCTCTCTCTCCCTCCCACTCTATCTGTACAAAAAATGGAAAAATATCCTCGGGTGAGGATAAAAAAAAAAAAAAAATACCTCTTCGAGTGGAATTTTCCATGCATTGATTCTAGTAAAGTCATCTTTTTACTCTACCTATTCTCCCTTCCTGCTCCACTTCAGTAGAACTTCTACACTGGTGAACTAGGGAAGAAAGTATTGTGCATATGCCTAGACTAGAATATTATACACTTCCATTTTTCTAGTAAGTCATTTTTCATATGACTTTTGTCAATATCTAAAGTCTTTAAATGGTTGTATGGACAATTCTGTCTAGGTTTGTCCTTGCTCTTTTTAGAGAGTATTTGCTAAATTTCCTTTTCAGCTATTCTGGAAGTCATTTATGCCCCTTTCATTTTTGTAATCCCAGCATCTCTCATGGTGTTAGTGCTAATTTATCACCACTTCTTAAATTTGGAACTAAGAGTCTTAGCCTGATAAATGTAATTTTATTGGTTTTCATCTTTGAGGATATTGTAAGAAACCTATGTTGTGATGGTTAATTCTTATATTTAGATGTATAATACCACTTTCAATGACTTCTCAGATTCCATATCTGCAGAATGCTTTGTGATTTTAACTGTTTTTTAGATCTATATATTATTCCACATTGCACAGATATATGAAATACTAAATTTAAAGAATTTTATTTCAAAAATGTTTTGCAAATGCCAAGAGCTGCATATAATTAATAAGAATTGATGTTATAATACAACATGCTCTCTAATTTTGTATTCTATCTTACTTTTCAATATTGTCTCTCTGATTTGTGTTGGTATGAGCCAATTATTTTATTACCAAGAAACAGGCTGCTTTAGGATTACCTGTAACCTGAAAGAGCCTGTGCCATTTAACAAATCTAAATTTTTTTATTACATTGTTTTTTATAGAATACTACCTTCCTGGTGGCTATTGTACTTATAAATATTTCTCTTTAACCACTTCACAAACAAATTCAAATGAAATCAATTTCAGATATTCATCACCACTCATTTGGATTGTTATAATATTTTATTTTGACTCCCTTCTCCTTGTATTCCCCCGATAGTGGGGAAAACACTTTAGAATGCTCAATCATTGGCAAACCATTCCGTTCCTGTATTCATATTTATTTCACCCAGGAATGTTATTAGGTATACACTATGTATGCAACGTGGTGCTGTGCTCATGGAGCATACTGACAACTAATTATAGTTATTTGTTAACCAATAGTTAACTACAACTGACTTTAATAATAAAAAAAAATAATGTGATTCACAAACACCTAATTTCCAGAAATCTTAAACACTTAGCATTAGATATACATACCACATTTTATGCTATGAAGTTCTATTGTATATTCATTATCTACCTAAAGTTCTTAGAGTTGGTTACCAGCTTCAGATTTCAATGCAAACTCTGAAATAAAAAATTTAAAATTTTATTGCAGCCCAATAAGTAGTTTGTGTGCAGACATATAGCTATAAACATTTAACTTTGATTCCATGATGAATAAATCCATATGAGAACATAATGATGTTTTTTGTGTAAAAAAGGTAAAATGTCAGTGCCTTTGCTGATGAAACTCAGTTGTTTGGGTGTTATCCCATGCACCTAAGAGTTGCTAGTTCAGTTCTGTTCAGGGCACATGACAGATTTATAGGCTTGATCCTGGTTAGGGGGCGTTCAGGAAGCAACTGATCTATGTTTCACTCTCACATCAATATTTCTCTCT
Organism: Molossus molossus; assembly: GCF_014108415.1. Lineage (NCBI taxonomy): Eukaryota > Metazoa > Chordata > Mammalia > Chiroptera > Molossidae > Molossus > Molossus molossus. The sequence goes on along the minus strand of NW_023425401.1, from coordinate 82,241,757 downwards.
CTCTCCCTCTCCATTCCTCTTTGTTTAAATTTAATAAAAAAATATTTTAAAGTAAATAAAAAATGTAAGTAGTCTATAGTTGTGATCTTTGCTTAGCATATTTTAAATGCAGCATTAACTTCTCTGAGTACTAGGTTTTACATTGGTAAAATAAGTGGTATGCATTACACTCTTCCAATAGTAATTTTTGTGTGCATACAATTTGAAAAATTGCTTAAATGTAGAAACAGCATATCAGTTTGGATTGTTAAAAAAAAACAAAAAAACAAAAAAAAAAAACATCGAAGTTGCCCAGTCTGTGTGGCTCATGCACCGAGAGGTTGCCAGTTCGATTCCTGGTCAGGGCACATGCCTAGGTTGTGGGCCAAATCCCCATTGAGAGGCATGCATGAGGCGACCAGTTGATGTTGTCTCTCATCCATGTTTCCATTTCTCTCCCTCTCCCTTCCTCTCTCTCTCTAAAATCAATAAAGAAAAAAAAATTAAAACAACAAAAATAAATCAAAGTTATTTTCTTACCTTTTTTTAACAAATTTCTCTCATTTCATTGTGATGAGCAAGTCTAAGTTGGATACATTTTTAATAACCAGGCTTTCAAGGAAAGAGAAGAAAGATTGTGGACACTGTTGTTTCAGCACAAAATATACAAAAGCCCTGAAATACTTTAAGTTTCCGTTACAGCCTTCTAATTTTGAGCTCTTCAGAGAGATGACAGTGTCTATTCTTTCCAAAAGGCTCTGTTTTCCACTGCTGCCACCTCTGCCCATGGTCCTTGTCAGTCTGTCAGTTCCTCCTTTGCTAAATTTAAAACTGAATAATGAGGTCACCCACAGGGCCTAGTTATTCCAGGACATTAGAAAGCTGAGACATTTTTAAAATGTTCAAACTGTGTCTCACATTTAATTCTTATGATAGTGAAATGACACTTAGAATAAAAATAAGAATGGCTGTTCTGGAATTTTATATTAAATTTTAATAAGAAGTGTATCTCGTGGTATTTTCATTTTATTTTGAGATAATTTTTGTTAAGCAGTATAGTAAGTCTGATTTTTTAATGGGTAAACTTCTCTTATAATAGAGCATTTAAATGGATTGGAACCTTCTTTGTTTTTTCTTTTGTGGTATGAGGGGCTACACATTTCTTAAAGCGATGGACACAGGGCCATTATTTCCTGGAGCTTTATTTGAATTGTTATTCTACTTTGGGAAAAGATTCATCTTATATTAAAGAAAGTCTGATTATACTTCTTGGTAATGTCCCAATTTTATATGCACAATAAGAAAATAAATGACTTTTCGAAAGTGAAATTGAATCACATGAAGGAGATTTAAGGTTTTCTCTTTAGGTTATAACAAAAGACAAGATCTATAAACACAATAGCTGACACCTTTGGTAGAGTGGACATGCAACTATGTATATAGTTCAGGCCTGTCAATTTAGTGGATTCAACAGTTGTTTCCATTTGATCAGCCATTGTAAGGAGACACTAATTTTGTTGCTTTTCAGAAATGCAAGAGGCTTAAGTTAATGGATTTATACTTTCAGCTTTACCTCTGACTTTAAAGGATGTAGAAACCCAACTCTTGTCAGGGTTTAATGCTTATGAAATATTGAAGGATGTATATAACCCCTTTAATTTGAGACAAAGATGAAAATGTGGCTTATTTCATTTTAGTTTTTTGGTTTCAACTCCCAATATAACACACCCCTCTAAATGTAGTACCTGAAATAGCAATACCTAGATCTAGAATAAAAAAGTCTAGGCTTGGTATGTGATCAAAGTTAAGAAAATTAATTGTTGTTGTATACCTAAGGAGATGAATGGATATGCTTGAAATTTCCTTGAGAGTATACTATTGTCTGTATGAGATTTGACTGTGTTTATCTGTGGTAATTAAATCCTCTTTTGGGATGACTAAAGCCAAAAATAAAGTTCTTTTTTTTAAAAATATTTCTGTTTGAGTATATAATTACAGTTAATTTAAATAAAGTATTATTTTGTATTGACTGAATGGTGAGTAGAATTATTGGTCATTATAAATGGAAGGGACCTCAGAATTTACCACACAAGTTATGTGTGATATACATGTATTTATATTTATAAATTAAAACAAGTAGAAATTTACTAGTGTGATGAAGATTAAGGATCTAGATCTATAAAGAGAAATAAGGTATCCCAAATTAAATATATTATTTAATTATTTTTTTAGCTCCAAGTCTAATACTATTATTATTGTATCTACATTTATTGAACATTTAATGTGAGCTACACACTTTACTATTCAACATGATATTAAGTGGTAATTTTTGTGTTTTTTCCTAACATTAATTTGCTATTTATGCAAAATTTGTTTGAAAGGGATACAGATTGCTTAATCAATCATCACACTAATGTAACCCATACAAGAGAAGGTTAAAGAGCTAATAGGAAGCTTTTTTGTTGATTTATATAAATAGAGAATGCTAAGCATTTTTCCTTCTCTTTTCATTCTGCACTCATCTCTAACTCCAAGCCAAGCGAGATGACATCAAGAGAACTTTTTGAGTTATTAGGAGTAGTAATATCTAAGAAAAAACAAAACAAAAAACAAAAAAAACTCATATATTACCTTTGTGTCATTCTTAGTAAGCTTCAGAAACTTTTATATTAATTTCAAGCTGCTTCTTGAGTGGTGCACGTGAGGATTATTGATATATGCTGACCCATGTCCATGTAATTTGGGAGATTTAGACTGGTGTCTGAATCTCTTCTGGAGACTTCAGAAGAGTTGGGTGGGCTTGATTAGCTATCAGTGGCATATAAGGAAATGAGTACATGAATACGTATGGGTTGCTTCTCTAGATTTTGACTTTTTGGTTGGGCAACATAAACAATGAAGATTGCTAAGCTCAAGTTCTCTGGAAAGTATGCCATCTAAGAGGACTGGTTGATGAAGTAGGGAGACTTAAGGTTATAAAACGTAAAAAAAAAAAAAAAGCAGAGCTAGTGTCGTAAGCGTTCAAGTGAAGGGTGTAATGGGTATATCAAAGCATATTGTGGAGAAGAGGCTCTATCTGGTTGGGGGTTGGACTTGAAGTGGGGACAGGGCTACCGGAAGCACTCACAAGAAAGTGCTACAAGAATAAGAAAAACAGCAAATGGGTATTACCATACCCCAGGTTACTAAAATTCAGATTATGCTTTCTGCTGTCGTATAAGACATTGACTTTTCCATCTGATTCCCTTTCTCCTACTTTGTCCCTTGAAAGTAAGGTGTTGGAAGCAGTAGAATGTTTGGAACACAAACTGGATTGTGAGGATACTAAAAGAAAAAAGAAAACTTTTCTTCTCTACTAGAAGTCTTTGAAACCAAGAGTTAGTCTGGAATTGAGGCTAAAAGAAAATACTTTAAAATGGATGACAGACACATTTGATTTAAATGATAATGAATTTTTTAAAATGAAAAATGAATCTGTTATAATATCTCAAAACCAATGGGATAAAAATGTCAGAGATCTGCATGATATAATCCAAGAATGAAATAAAGGAGATCCCACATAAGTTTAAAGATAATAGTTAGAGATAAGGAAGCAAAATTAATGTAAAATGTGCAAATTCTCTATGTAGAAACTTATAAAATATTAAGAACAATTAAAAATATTTGAAAGATGAAGGTGTATACCATATCATTTAACAAAAAAGTCAGTATTATTAAGATGTCAGTTCTCCCAAAATTGACTGTAGATTCAATCAAATCCCGCAAAGAATCATGGAGGCTTTCATTGTTTAAAAAATTTTTCTTCTTTTTTTTTTAAATTTTATTTTTTAATTTATTTTATCCTCACCGGAGGACATTTTTCCACTTTTTGTTCAGATAGAGTGGGAGGAAGAGAGAGAGAGAGAGAGAGAGAGAGAGAGAGAGAGAGAGAAACATCGATGTGAAAGGGACACATCGACTGGCTGCCATCCGTACAAACCAACTAGGGCCAGGTACAAACTGCAACCGAGGTACATGCCCCTAGTGGAAACCAAACCTAGGTCTCTCTGGACTGCAGGCCAATGCTCCAACCGCAGAGCCAAACCAGCCAGGGCTTTAATTTTAGTTTTAATTTTATTTTTGTTACAGATGTTTCTCCTTTTTTACCCCATTTACACCCTCCTCCCCATCCCCCCCCCGCCCCTTCACCAGCTTTGTTGTCCATGTCCATGTCCATTGGTTATGCATACATGCATATAAGTTCTGTGCTTTATCTCTTCCCTCCCCCTACCACCCCCTCTTCTAAGGGTTGTCAGTCTGTACCCTACTTCCACATCTCTCAGTCTACCCTATTCCTCAGACTGTTATGTTCATTATATTCCAAAAATGAGTGAGATCATGTGGTACTTGTCTTTTTCTGCTTGGCTTGTTTCACTTAGGATAATACATTCCAGGTCCCTCCATGTTGTCTCAAAGGATAAGAGATCTTTCTTACAGCTGCAGAATATTCCATTGTGTATATGAATTTTCACTGATGCATCACCTAAGGCAACAGAAACAAAGAAAAAAATGAACACAGGGGACTACACCAAACTAAAAAGCTTCTGCACAGCAAAAGAAACAACCATCAAAATGGAAAGGCAACCCACTGTATGGGAGAACATCATTGCCAATGATACATCAGATAAGGGGTTAATTTCGAAAATATATAGAGTACTCATATAACTCAACAAAAGGAAGACAAAGAACCCAAATAAAAAATGGGCAGAGGAGCTGAATAGATACCTCTCTAATCAGGACATACAAATGGCCAAGAGACATATGAAGAAATGTTCAACATCACTAATCATCAGAGAGATGCAAATTAAAACAATGAGGTATCATCTCACACCTGTCAGAATGGCCGCCATCAACAAATCATCAAACAACAAGTGTTGGCAAGGGTGTGGAGAAAAGGGGACTCTAGTACACTGCTGGTGGTAATGCAGACTGCTGCAGCCACTATGGAAAACAATATGGTGTTACCTCAAAAAATTAAAAATTGAACTTCCATTTGACCCAGTGATCCCACTTCTAGGAATATATCCTAAGAAGCCTGAAACACCAATCAGAAAGAATATATGTACCCCCATGTTCATAGCAGCACTATTTACAATAGCTAAGATCTGGAAACAGCCCAAGTGTCCATCAGTAGACGAATGGATAAAAAATCAGTGGTACATATACACAATGGAGTACTATGTAGCTGTAAGAAAGAAAGATCTCTTATTCTTTTTTAATTTTTTTTATTGATTTTAGAGAGAGAAGAAGGGAGAGGGAGAGAGAGCTAGAAACTAGAAACGTCATTGAGAGAGAACATTGATTGACCGCCTCTTGCATGCCCCCGACTGGGCATTGGACCCACAACCTGAGCATGTGCCCTGACTGGGAATCAAACTGCAACCTCTTGGTGCATGGGTCGACACTCAACCACTGAGCCACACTGGCCAGGCAAGCTTTTAATTTTTTTAAATTTCAAACAATGATCTTAAAATATATATGTAAAGCCAAAGCACTAAAAATAGTTAAGGTAATCCTAAAGAACTAAGTCACAAGATTTATACTAGCTGACTTTTCATAAGATTAGGAAGATTATGAAAATGTGCTATTGGCAATAAGACAGAAAATAGACAAATAGCACAGAATGACTTTATTGTAAAGCAGACATTGGAGAACAATGGAGATTTTAAAATTTTTTAAAGAAAAATGCTCAGTTAAACAATCATTACAAATAAATCATGATTCTCTACTTTATATTATATAGTAAATGAATTTAAACCTTCTAGAAACCATTAGAAGTAAACCAGGTAGTATATCTTGCCCATTTTGGATAGGCAAATATATCCAGAAGAACAGCTAGGTGTATCTCTCATCTACTTTGGGGTACATAAATATTATTTAAACAGGACACACACACAAAATACTAACCATGAAGGAAACAAAATTAACAAACTGGGCTGAATAAAAGCTAAAAAGTTATTATTAGAACATTAAAATAAACTAAAATGAAAAAGCAAAACAATGGAAAACACAAATACTCAATTAAAATGATTCTGCAAACTTACTGCTTTTCCTTTTCTTTTAACTGCTGAATTTTCTGAATCAGCTTTTGAGTAAGATAAAGTGATCATCATCAGTGTAATGCAATGGTATATGAAAATCAAGGTTCCTCATAATGAAGACTATCATTTTTATATCTACTCTTACTACAATGATTTTTTTCTTTTGAATCTCCCCTTTTCTTTGAATATTCTACTTACTGCACAAAACACTTTTTTAAACATGAAAACTTCAGTCAATGGCCTTGTGCACTGTTATTGTTACCCTTCCTCCATTTCACAGATGAGAAAAATAAGTGAGACTTGCACAAGTGAGAACTCATGAAACAGAAGCAGAATTTAAGCTCAGAAAAAAATTTCTACTCTGACATATTTTGAGCTTTTAATTTTAGTTTATTCTTCATTTAACTTTTAAAACAATACTATAATTGAATATCAACCAAAACAATGGCTAATAATGCGATTATTGCAAGTATATTTCTTTACTTATCTACTACTGCATATAAAAATGGCAGCAGTGACTGTTAATCATTGGCACCTATTAATTAAGCTTGTCTACCACTCAAAGGATATTAATGAACAGTATTTAAAAAAGTAATTTGTTGTTTAAGGCAGCTTATCTTTTTTTATTTTTTCAGTGTTCCTGGTAAAATTTGTGATCAGCCAAAATTCTTCCTATGCAGAATTAACACATTGTCACAAAAGGTCACAATAGAAAATGCTATTTGAGTGAAGTCCTTTATAATGAAACAAGCAAGGTAAATAGCAAATAGAGCAAATGTTTTATTAGGCAAAAGTTAATTCTAGGGATTCATTAGGTATTTAAGGGATGTGAAACCACACTCTACCTAGGCAAAGGTAGATGGTGCTCCTGACACATTTGTTCCTAAAATGTGTACATTTGTGTCCCAGCTGGTGTGGCTCAGTGAGTAGAATGTTGGCCAAAGGGTCACAGGTTCAATTTCCAGTAAAGGGAGCATACCTGGGTTGCAAGTTCGAACTCTAGCCCCATTGGAGGTGCATTCAGGAGGCAACCAATCAATGTGTCTCTCTCACATTAATGTTTTTTTTTTCTCTCTCCTTCCTTCCACTCTCTCTAAAAGAATCATTGGGAAAAATATCCTCAGGTTAGAATTAACAATAAATAAATAAATAAAACTGTGCATTTGTATATTTTAATAATCTTGTGTGTATACACAGAAAGCTACTTTTTCTATTTCTTTATATTTAATGAATTTTCTATATTAGCATATTAGTATTAAGAATTTACTTTCTATATTATTTTGATATTCTAAGTTTATTACCATGTAATCTGTAAATTAATATTTGTATTTTTCATTTCCAATCTTTATCATTATTTTTTCATTTTTTATTGAACACACGAGAATATGCAGATTATTAACAAATAGAAGATCATTGTCATTTGTGTCATGTCTATTTACAAAAGTAAATATAGCAATATTTCAAATTAAGAGTAACACTTTGTTTTTTGTAGATTTATCAGTTTGGGAAACTCTGTTATTATTTTGTAATAATAATTACAACTTATTATTATTATTAGGTAATCAATTTTATCCAAGATTTGTTCTGCATCAGGTTAGATGCACATTTAATTTTTTAACTTTTTCAATTATTAAATTGTAACAATTGTTTACATTTGATGGAACAGCTTAATCAACAAACCTCTGCTTTTGATTAATTTCTCTGATGTACAATTGCTTTAGTTTTTACTTTATTGATTTAGCTTTTACATTTTGCTTTCTTTTATTCAACTTTTTAAAATTTATTTTCAATGGTTATGCTAGTCTTAATCCAAAAGTAACTCACAATTAGAAGTACAAATCCTTTTCAACTTTGTATTTAAAATCTGAGTCACTCAATAAACTGTTTATTTTAGAATAAAATGATGACTTAAGTTTTAAGACTAAAATGTCCTAACAAGGATGAAAGGAGAAAAATATTTTAGCCATATACTATTTTATATTATCATTCCAGAAATGTGAATATTGTGGCATATAGTTTCACAAGGAAGAATACTGTTCTTAACAGAATATATTAAAAATGAATATCAGAGACAGAAATTTTATGATTTGAGAGTTTATCTGGATTTGCTGTTAACTTTTTGTGTCTTTTAGGTAAAAAAATGTAATTTTGCTTGCATGGAAATTTGAGTTTGCTGATTAAAATACATTTTTGATGTGAAGATGATCATTTCTTCAATATTTTATCATTTACAAGTGCTGGAGGTAAGGTTTCAAAGCCAAGACAAGCTGTTTCTAATGACTTCTTCGATCTTCTAATTTACTCCTTTGTTGGATGTTCTTTTTTTCTTTTGTTTTGGGCATGGAGCTATTATAATCTAATATTTGTTTGTGCATTATCCATCTTTCACTGAAAACTTTGCATTTGTCTCAAAGTTAGTACCTACACTTCTACCACAATCACCATCCTACACAAGTTTAAAAGCCATGTTAACTCTAAAGTAAAATACAAACATTATGATTGGTACCTTTATAAATTTTATCTTCATTTCTATTCTATTTTTAGTGCTCAATTCTAATATCTCAATTTGAACCTTGGCATAGTTAAAGGTACATTAACTTCAAAATTATAAACTCTAATTCCCTAATATTTGCCCTGAACCAGACAAGCTTCTTACTCTCAAATATTTTATTATTTTATTTTAATAATACCCCCAATTTCTAATCTACTGACTATTTTCTTATCTGTCCAGAGTAGATCACATAACATATCTTTTCAACTACTTATTTAAAGGTATGGGTAACATTATAATTCCTTTTCTTTTCTCCTATCCACACAAGTACTAATCATACACTGTCTCTGCTCCAGCCCTTATATCTGCTGAGAGGTATAGCAAACACACACATACACACACACACACACACACACACACACACACACACACAAATGTAAGAATAATGGTTTATAAAAAAACATCAAGATCCATATACATAGCTGGATATCCAGATTTATACAGAAAATATTTTGCATGGTCCCCGTTAAATCCTTTTCCAATTTTCCACATGACTCTTCAAACTTTGAACACTATTCTTAAGTATTTTATTTCACCATATTATCTTTTCTCTCAATAAAAGTGATAGTGAAATCTGCCAGTAAATTAGAAAGAAATTAGTGATGAATTTTTCATAACCTTCTCCCCCACAATATTACTATTCATTCTACCTCTTCTTATGATCTCAGAGAAAAGCATTTTTCTTTATGCAAGGCAAATAATGCCCTACCACTGTGCTATTGCCTGTCATCAATATTTCCGTCACAAATTCACAATTTTCCCATTTTCTATTTTTTCTGAAATGCAGAAATTGTTTTTCAAATTATTCTTTGCTATATCCTTAAAATAATAAAATATTATTATTTTATGATAATAAAATTCTTTTATAATAAAAATATCCTTAGATAATGTTTCCACCTAGTTAAATTGAAGCTATTTCAACCAAGTCCAACACCACCATGAAGAGAGAAACTACGGAACCAAAATTTCCCCTCCACTATCATGAAATACTAAGATTAATTTAAATTACTATTTAATATACAATTTTCATTTTTCTAGGGTTTGTTTCATACAAACTTGTGTAGTTTTTCAGTATTAGATAGGAATCTTAAATGTATTAAAAAAATTAGATCTCAAGCCAACACGTCATCAAATCTTCTAGGACACTGTTCAAAAACCTCCACTTTGAGCATTGGTCCTCAAAACAGCACAGAAGCTTCAGGTACTGTGTGCTACTTCCAGGATCAAATTGACCCATTGATTGAAAGCTTCTCCAATGAAACTTTGAGTCAAGAATGTGCTTAAATAAAAAGAAAAAGTAATCCAACAACTTGATTTCAACTGAAGTAGATTTTGATGTTTAGAAACACTAAAAAAAAAAAAAAAAAAGTGTTTTGTTTAGTTTATAAATATAGAAGGAAAGAAAGCATCACTGCATCAAGCCACAAAGAATTAAAAAAAAATTGAGGACAAGAATACAAAGTTAGTCCACTTTTCTGTTTTCTAGGCTGCTTAAATCTCACAGTATTTGCAAATATTGTTAAAAATGCCAACTCTTAAAAGCCTGTATTTCTAGTCATTCCTACCGACCATTTTGGAATTTTTATGTTATTTTTTTATGGATAGCATTTTGCTTCACTGTGTAGGTCTGAATAAACTGACCATGCTGAAAGAAACACCACCAATAAGAGGAACACAAAGTCAGAACAATATCACAAAGTCACAGAACTTTAAGTCACCAAATGGCAAAGACATGGATGCTGCTTTGAACTAAAGTTTATGGTATATTATTAGTAGAAATTAGTGATAATGGCTGTTAAAATAAAAATTGAGGTGAATGATCTGAGTTGACTTTCTGAATCTAGTACAACCTTTATCTGAAATCTAGCTAATACATTTAGTGATAAAAAATTTTTTTAACTACTACTTAGGCAAGTTAGTAGAGACACCATCCTCATGAAAAGCTAATCTTATTTACTGGAAAGCACAGAATGGCAGACAGTTCCCATATAGTTCTGCCAGTATATTCTAATATTAATCTATGTTTCTTCCTTGCTAATCAACACTAGAAGTTTATTTTTGTCACTATCTTCTAAAAAAAATCCATTGCCAATAACAAAGAAGCCAAACTTGCTTGACCTTACAAGAAAATTAAGTTTAAGTCCACCCCTTTCCCACCTCTGGGATATAAGATTGGTATAAACCCACAGTGCAACAGGGTATTGCTTTATTAGGGTAGAGTTGGGAGGGGAGACACCATGATGAGGAACAAAATCAATTAAAGAAATACAAAGTAAGAAAGCAATAATGTTAAATTAATAATACACAAAGTGGTTAATTTCAATAATTTTTAAAGAGGTCTCAATTTATAGAAGAAAAACTTTAATTGTCATTGCAAAAAACATCTGTAAGAAGTAGAAATTGGTTTCAATAACAATTAGTAGAAACTGTGTTCTAGAAATTAAAGGTAACTGGACGTAATATCCTGGCAGCATTTATAGAACAGTTCTCGATGGTTAGGCTGAAGCTGACACTTAAAGAGGACTAAAGCCTTGTCTGAGGGAAATTTTGGATGATATCTATAGAGATATTACACTGTACATAAACCAAATTGAATTGTTGTCACAAGTGTTGTAAAGTTTCATATAATAAAAGTTTTATTTTTCTACATGCTCTTCAATTTCACAGCAAGAGTGGCATATTATACCTAAACACAGAAGAGAGCATTCATGCTAGATATCTAACTCCTTGATATAATAATGCACATAATTCAAAACGATTACACTATCATTACACCTAGGGCTTTCTGCAACTACAAGGTGGTAGTTATGGAAAGCATGGCCCCAGGTGTCAATATCTAAAAAGCAGCTACCACCTTTTGTGTGTGTGTGTGTGTGTGTGTGTGTGTGTTTCATTTTTCTTAATCAACTGTTGTTGCTGCTTCTCAGCATACACAGTAAAAAAAAAAAAGTTGTAATCATTGAATATAAACTCTGCTCTGACAATCAAGATGTTTAAAACCTTCAGTCTTCTGAGGGAAGAAAGCACTATGTGACATTTCGAACTTTGGTTTAAAAACAAAGTAGTTGCAGCCCTGGCCAGTTGCTCAGTGGTTAGAGCATCGGTCTACGGTCCATAGAGACCCTGGTTTGGTTCCCGCTAAGGGCATGTACCTCAGTTGCAGTTTGTCCCTGGCCCTGATTGGGTCGTGTGGGTGGCAGCCACTCAATGTGTCCCTTTCACGTCAATGTTTCTCTCTCTCTCCCTCCCTCCCACTCTATCTGAACAAAATGTTGAAAAATGTCCTCAGGTGAGGATAAAAAAATAAATAAATAAATAAAATCAAGGTGGTCACAGATGTTCCTTGGCTTGAAGATTTCTACAACTTTCTTGATCAGGTGATCATAGGAAGTCTGACTTAAGTTTGTTTCAAAGCTAACATAAGAAAATTCTGGTTTTGGAGTGATGTAAATAGTCCAATAAGTTCCATCTGATTCCATGACATTAATTGAATATCCACAAGGATTGAACATTGTTGCATCAAAGACAGAACCTGGTATCAGGTCACAAATTCCACTCTCATGAGTGACATCCTTTGCAGTAACACCATTTTTTATATAGAACTGGTCCATTACTGCTGAGTTAAGCTCATTCATCAGAATTTTCAGCATTTGATCTGGCTGACTGATTACCCTATTCTGTGGGAAATCCAAAGTATACAAGTACCAACAGTCAGAATTCATATGTTCCATACAATATGCTGATCCATTTGGAAAAAAAACAGCATTAAGAAATTCTATTTCTTCCTGGAAATTCCAGTATGGGTACCCTGGGTGAGAAGGCTTCATGAAATTTTTACATGAATAAAAGAAGCTTTGAATAGAGTAAAACCCACTGTAATCCCTAGCAGGTTTCAACAGGGGAACAAGTGGTTCAGTAAGAGTGTGGTACCACCTGTCTTCAAAATAAAATGTCTCTTGGAGACAAACATGCTACTCTCACTGAGTACATAGCTTCCTGCCTGTCAGTTTTTGTCATACCTATAATTGAACATTGCACATCCTTCAAAAGTGTGTCCCACTCAGATGTTGGAATGGTGCTAAAGATTCCCAGACCTTAATTTGTATCAGTTGTTGCCTGGAGAACCAAAGCTCCAGTAGCTTCTTGGTCCCTTCAAAAAAATGTACAGCTTCCATCACCATGAGACTAGTGAACAACCAACAACCACAGAAAATCAGCTAAATTAAATCTCTTCTTCCACTGCTGATGCTGCAGATTGTTATAGCTGTTTCAGGTTCCTTTTCTTTCTCTCTTTTTTTCCCCCTATCATTTTATATTATGTTTTTAAAGGATTAATAAAATTCTCCTGGCTTTTTTTGTTTTTGCTTGTTTTTTTTTATTTTTGTTTTTGATTTTTGCAAGCCAAAGTTGAATGTGAGCCTTTTAGAAATAGAGGCAGATACAGTTTGGTCTCTTGTAATCTGCTATTTCTCTGTTAGAGAGAGAAAAGTCAGTGCTAGGTAATGTCCCTGGGCGTACTATGGAAGCCTACGCTTATATTTTTAATTACTTAACCACATTTAGTTCCTCAATTGCACCAGAGTTTGGCCTCCCAGTATATTGGAAGATGAAATGATTTTAACAGCCTCTTGTTAAAAATAACATATTTCGTGGTCCCATTAATTACATTCTCTGCAAATTTTCGAATTAAAACTACAAGTTTCTTCAAACCTTCTTTTACTTTTACTATACTTTTCTTCTAGTATTTTTTAATCTATCTTCCTTAATATGCTTTCTTTTGAGAGATTGCATCCTTTGATCATAACTTAAATCTTAGTGTTGCCCATAGATTCTTCTCTTTTATTTTTATTTTATGTTATCTTAACAGTATATTATATATGAATATATATATAATCTATGATATATATTAGCTTAAGCCAATTTAAATGCTACATTGTCATTATTTTTACCTCCAACTCTGCCTTTTCCTTAAATTCGATATCCATACATTAAAATTACTTATTGATTCTCTTGAGGTAGTGCATATTTTCCTTAAACTAATTATTTTTTCTTGCATATTTATTCATCCCAAAGATCCATTACCTCAGTGAAAACCACCATCTGCCCAGGTGTCCAAGCCAAAGAACTAGATGTCACCATTATCAGCATGTGTTAGGTTCTAGCATTGTTTTTCTAGTCTTTCAACTGCTGTTACTGTCTTTTGTGCAAAAGTTTATAGTCACATACCTATATTTCTCCTGCAATTGTATAGACACCTATTTTTTTAAAATTAAGATCTGATTATAACATTATCTACTAAAAATTGTTCAATCGTTCACTTTATTATAGGCAATATTTCAGACTCTTTAGCATAGCATACAAGTCCCCATAATCTGAACGTTGCTGATCAAGTTGATCTCAGTAACAATTCTGCCAAAATGGCAAATATTTTATCTCATAAACAGTGGTTCAAAATGAATACAATTTTCATTATTCATCAATATACAAAAAAAAAAAATCAACCTCAGCCAAGTTTTATAGACTTCCTCCTCACACCATTTTTCTGAGTTTATTCATCCCTCATTCACGCCCAAATAGAGCCATTAATATTTACATAATAACAAAAGAAATGTGCTATTACATTTGCCCGCCTACTATTTCATCAGGTGTTTTGTTGTTGTTGTTCCTCAATCAAGGATATGCTTATTGATTTTATAGAGATGGGAAGGGAAAGAGAGAGAGACATTGATGTGAGAGAGAATATCCATTGCTTCCCTTCCATACAAATCTGCAACCTAGGTATGTGCTCAGACTGGGAATCAAACCCACAGCCTTTCTGAATATGGGATGATGCTCCCATTAACTGACCCACATACTGGCAAGGGCTATTTCATCAGTTTCTTGAAGGTTGGGAGCAGCCTGTGACTGTTTTTTACTATGGGTATCTGATACTTAGTGAGTATTCACCTGGCTGATGTGGCTCAGTGGTTGGGCATTAATCCATGTACCAAAAGGTGGCTGGTTTAATTCCCCATCAGGGCACATGCCCAGGTTGTGGGCCCAATCCCCAGTAGGGGGCACGCAGAAGGTAGCCAGTTGATGGTCTCTCTCATCGACATTTCTATTTCTCTCTCCCTCTCCCTTCCTCCATCTCTAAAATCAATAAAGAAAAAAATACTCAATATATTTTTGTGCAGTACAAAAGAGACTTTTGGAACATTGTTAATATAATAGGAAAATGACCAGAACCATAATTACAGATGAATAAAATCTACTTCATTATCATTTTTTGCTTTGTGGATATAAAATAAAAATTTCTACTTATTGTGCTTCCTACCTGGAAAATTAAACATAGACTCTCTCTGTTGAAGTAACTACCAGTTTTAAAAATTATAAATGTATGATTGTATACTTTGTCAATTGAGAGAAAAATAAAAAATATTAAAGAAATACTTATTTTAAAGTACTTAAGTACTAATCTGTGGAGATATAATGAAGTTCTATTACTCAATAGAGAGAACATAAAATTCTAGTTTCTAGAATATGAATACCTTGAGTGATGCAGTTAGCATGATTACCAAATTTATAGCTATAAAAATTATAGATAGAAGAGTTAAAAAAATAAAGACAGTCCACTTAAGTAACTGAAATACACAAATGACTATTTTCAGGTTTTGGTATATAAGAGAAATTAGGGAATTTGGAGGATGGCTTCATTTAATTACATTTGTATCACTGTGGTGGCAGCACTTTCTCATCTGATTCCAGCTTAATTTATTTTAAATAACTATACTGGAAATATTATAAGATGTACTTTTCTGTATTTAACTGATCTTCAGAATTGAATTGTTTACCAGCAGAAGTTAAAAAAATATATGAACTAAAACCATGAGTTGAAGTGATCAGTTATAAATAATAAATTTTCCCATATCTTCTAGAATCTATTATATAAACATATTTTATACTCCTTAGGGGAAGATGGTGGTGGAATAGGTGGCTCTTTCTCCCACCTCCTCCCACAATCTAACAGAAATTAAAACTAAATTAGAGTATTCACCCTGAAATACCAGCTAAAGACTGGCTGAAAAGGAGACTTATTTATTTATTTATTTATTTATTTATTTTTCTTCATTGATTTTTAGAGAGAAAGAGAGAGAGAAACATTGATGAGAGAGAACATCGACTGGCCACCTCCTGCATGCCCCCCTCTGGGATTTGGTCCAAAACCTGGTCATATGCCATGATGGGAATCAAACCACCAACCTCTTGGTGCATGGGTCAATGCTGAGCCACTGAGCCACACCGACCAGACTGAAGAGGAAACTTTAAACAAGGAAGGGAATTTTCTTTAAACAAGAAAACATTTTCAGACTGGTAGGAAGGGCGGGGATGCAAAAGGCTCTGGCCCAGAACCCAGGAGCAGTGGGTGAAGGGTGAGGAGGGTTCTTCCAAAGAAAGGCCTGGACCCCACACAGGGTCCCCTTGCCCAGACAGCCAGAGCTGCTAACACAGTAGCCAGTGGCTGGGTTCTATCAGCCAGGGAGCTGAGCCACCTGGAGACAAAGCCATATTTTCCAAAGAGCTCATGCACAGCATTTTTGTTCTCAGAAACTCACCCTAGGTTTCAGCAGAGGGTGGGCTGTGTGGAATGCAGTCACCTGAGAAAGACAGAGGTTCAAGGAGTTGGGGAGAGTTGCAGGGAAGGGGGCTGCCAAGATACCTGTGCTGAGTCATCCCTCCCAATATTTCAGCATCCATTTTTCCTGAGAAGCACAGGCACCTCCCAACAGCAGAAGCCTGGGGGAAGGCAAATATCTTGTCCCCCAAGATACAGCTGGAGGACCATCTGGAATCCAGCATACAGCACTCTGCATCTCAATCCCTGCTGGGGTCAGGGGGCAGCAGTCTCAGGGGCAGCAGTTTCAGGAAGCATCAGTGGCTGACTTTAGGGCAGGGACACTCCTCACACTCCCTGGATCCAAGCTGGTGCTTCCCTCTCACAGGGAAGCTGATAGAAGCTCCTGACTTCTCGCAGGCCCCACTGGCTGAGGGACTGTACCCAAGGACAAGGAAATAGTCCAGAAACACACCCACCATATTTCCTGAAGTCTGAACATTTGCTTATCCAACTTAGGGCCCCATATAATTGTAAAGCCAGCCTAAGAACTCAGCTTGACACCTCCCGTGGGCAGCCAAGCACAGTGGAGGCAGCCACAAGATGTGGATCATTTGAAAGTTTGGACAAGGTTCTGAGAGCCAAACTTGGACAGTTTCTGACATTGGCTAGCACAAAAGTATCTCCCAGGAAGCCCTGAATCCGCAAACAGAACAGTCAGCTTCAGACAGCAGAGGAGCAAGCAGGATCCAAAAGGAAATCTTAGAAGGCACTGAAATCTGCCAAAAAATATTCAGTTTTTATTTATTTATTTATTTATTTATTTATTTATTATTTATTTATTTATTTATTTTAATTGTTTTCTTTTTTATTGCTTTGGTATTATTATTATTATTTATTATTATTTTCTCTCTTGTTTCTTTTATATCTTTTGATGCCTCTTTCATTTTCTTACCTTATTTTTTTCTTGTCTTTCTTTCACTTTATCTTTCTCTTTTTTACTGTTTCAATTTTTCTCTTTTTACCGTTTTTCTTTTCCTACTCTTTATTCTTAATTTTGTCTCTCCTTTCTGTCCTTCAGAATATTTTTTCTTCTACTTTCTAGTATTATTTTTATTTTATTATTATTTTCTCTTTCTTTCTTTTTATTCCTTATACTTGTTCTCTTTTATCTGTCCCAATTTTCTTTTATTTTGTGGTTGTTTTTGTTGTTGTTTTGGATTCTTTTATAAGTTTTTGTTTCTTTTCTGTTTTGTTTTGCCCTGTCAGCACCTGCACGATAGCTCACAAAATGTGTTTGGGGTTGAGTGTCACAGTTGACCAGCATGAGAGAGCTCATTCCATGAAAGGACAAAAACAATAATGAGACAATTACAACAGGAGAGACCAAGTAACCCACAAAAGGGTCACTCCTAGAAAATCCAGCTAAGTAGTGTAAGAAGACCATACCACTGGGTCCCAAAGGAAATTTACTAAAAAAGGCCAACCCACAAAGAGGGGGAGTCATACCAGTTATACCTAATACATAGAGCAAATACAACAAGACAACTAAAATTTGGAGAAAAAGAACATCCAAATGAAAGAAAAAGAGAAATCTCCAGGAAAAAGACCTAAATGTAAGGGAAGCAAACAATTTATCAAACATAGAATTAACAGTAACGGTTATAAGGATATTCAAGGAACTTAGTGAGAACTGCAAGGAACTTAATGGGAAATGCAACAGAATCAGTGGGGACTACATCAGCATGAAAAATTACGTAGAAACCATGGATAAGTACCAGTTAGAAATGAAGAATACAAAGAGACCATTGCCATGATACTTCATTATTCAAATGGCAAATGTCAAAGACAAGAGAGAATCTTAAAGGCAGCAAGAGAGAGACAGTCAGTTAACTACAAGGGAGCTGTCAGTTGATTTCCCAACAGAAACACTACTGGCCAGAAGGAAATAACATCAAGTATTCAGAGAAATGAAAAGCAAGAATCTGAAACCAAGACCACTCTCCAGCAAAGCTATCATTCAGAATAGACCGTGAAATAAAGAGCTTCCCTGATGTAAAAAGACTAAAAGGAGTTTATTAGCATGAAACTATCACTGCAAAAAATGCTAAAGGGACTGTTGTAAGAAGAATAAAAAATAGACAGCTAGAGGAACATAGGCATAAAGAGTTAAAATGGTGCCCAGTTTGGTGTGGCTCAATGTTGAGCCTCAAACTATGTACCAAAAGGTCACTGTTTTGATTCCCAGTCAGGGCACATGTTCAGGTTGAGGGCCAAATCCCCCTTGGGGGGCATGCAGGAGGTAGCCAATTGATGTTCTCTTTCTTTTTTAATTAATTAATTCTTGTTACATATATTTCTCCTTTTACCCCCCACTGAAAACCTGCTCCTCATCTATCCCCACACTGCCCCCAGCTTTGTTGTCCATGTCCATTGTTCTTGCATACATGCATATAAGTTCTGTGGTTTCTCTCTCCCCCAAACCCCTCTTCTGGAAATTGTCAGCCTATACCTCACTTCCACGTCTCTGGGACTACCCCATTCCTCAGACTGTTGTGTTCATTATATGCCACAAATAAATGAGATCATATGATACTTGTCTTTCTCTGTTTGACTTGTTTTGCTTAGGATAATACTTTCCGGATCTCTCCATGTCTTCTCAAGGAATAAGAGATCTTTCTTTCTTTCTTACAGCTGCATAGTACTCCATTATGTATACATATCACAGCTCCTTTATCTATCCATCTACTGATGGACATTTAGGCTGTTTCCAGATCTTAGCTATTGTAAATAATGCTGCTATGAACATGGGGGGAAATATATTCTTTCTGATTGGTGTTTCAGGCTTCTTAGGGTATATTCCTAGAAGGGAGATCACTGGGTCAAATGGAAGTTCAATATTTAATTTTTTGAGGTAGCACCATATTTTTTTATTTTTATTTTTTTAATTAATTAATTAATTTTTGTTACAGATGTTTCTCCTTTTTCCCCTTATTGATTCTCCCCTCCCTCTCCCTCCCTGCCCTGTCCCCAGCTTTGTAGACTATGTCCATTGTTCATACATACATGCATATAAGTTCTGTGGTTTATCTCTCCTCGACAGCACCCTCCTCTAGGGATTGACAGTCTGTACCCCACTTCCACGTCTCTGGGACTATTCCATTCCTTAGACTGTTATGTTCATTATATTCCAAAAATAAGTGAGATCATATGATACTTGTATTTCTCTGTTTGGCTTGTTTCGATTAGGGTAATACTTTCCAGGTCCCTCCATGTCGTCTCAAAGGATAAAAGATCTCTCTTTCTTACAGCTGCATAGTACACCATTGTGTATATGTACCACTGCTTTTTTATCCATTTGTCTACTGATGGACACTTGCGCTGTTTCCAGATCTTAGCTATTGTAAATAATGCTGCTGTGAACATGGGGGTACATATATTCTTTATTATTGGTGCTTCAGGCTTCTTAGGGTATATCCTAGAAGTGGGATCACTGGGTCAAATGAAAGTTCAATTTTTTAATTTTTTGAGGAAACACCATATTGTTTTCCATAGTGGCTGCACCACTCTGCATTCCCACCAGCAGTGTACTAGAGTCCCCGTTTCTCCACACCCTCACCAATACTTGTTGTTTGATGATTTGTTGATAGTGGCCATTTGACAGGTGTAAGGTGATACCTCATTGTTGTTTTAATTTGCATCTCTCTGATGATTAGTGATGTTCAGCATTTCTTCATATGCCTCTTATCCATTTGTATGTCCTGTTTGGAGAGGTGTCTATTTAGTTCCTCTGCCCATTTTTAAATTGGGTTCTTTGTCTTCCTTTTGTTGAGTTGTATGAGCACTCTCTATATATTGGAAATTAACCCCTTATCTGATGTATCATTGACAATTATGCTCTCCCATTCAGTGGGTACCTTTCTGTTTTGATGATTGTATCTTTCCCTGTGCAGAGCTTTTGAGTTTGATGTAGTCCCATGTGTTCATTTTCTCCTTTGTTTCTATCGCCTTAGGTGATGTATCAGTCAAAATTCTGCTACGTACGATGTCTGAAATTTTGTTGCCTACAGTTTCTTCTAGGATTTTTATGGATTCATGAGTCATATTTAAGTCTTTTATCCATTTTTATTTTATTCCTGTGTAGGGTGTAAGTTGATGGTCTCGTTTCATTTTTTTGCATGTAGCTGTCCAATTTTTCCAACACCATTTATTAAAGAGGCTGTCCTTACTCCACTGTATGGTCTTGCCACCTTTGTCAAATATTAATTGAACATATTGTCATGGATCTATTTCTGAGTTCTCTATTGTATTCCATTGATCTATCTGCCTCTTCTTGTGCCAGTACCAGGCTGTTTTGATTACAGTCGCTTTGTAGTATAACCTGAAATCTGGCAATATGATCCCTCCAACTTTGTTCTTCTTTTTCAAGAATGCCGTGGTTATTCGAGGACTTTTTGGTTCCATATGAACTTTTGAAGTATTTGTTCTAGTTCTGTGAAGTATGTCATTGGTAATTTGATGGGGATTGCCTTGAATCTATAGATTGCTTTGGGTAATATGGACATTTTAATGATGTTAATTCTTCAAATCCATGAACAAGGTATGTGCTTCGACTTTTTTATATTTTCCTCAATTTCTTTTTTCAATGACCTGTAGTTTCTGCGAATAGGTCCTTTATTTCTTTGGTTAAGTTTATTTCTAGGTATCTTACTTTTTTTTGCCATGAATGTAAATGGGATTTTTTGTTTGTTTGTTTGTTTTTCTGTCAGTTCATCATTAGTGTATGAGAATGCTGTAGATATCTTGGCGTTAATTTTGTATTTTATTTTGCAAAATTCGTTTCTTAAATCTAGTAAATTTTTGATGGAGTCTTTGGGGTTTTCTACGTATAGTATCATGTCATCTGCAAATAATGACAGTTTCACTTCCTCCTTTCCAATTTGGATCCCTTTTATTTTTTCTTCCTGTCTGATTGCTGTGGCTAAGACTTCCAGTACTATATTCAATAAGAGTGGTGAAAGAGGGAATCCTTGTCTTGTTCCTGTTCTTAAGGAAAATGTTTTAGTTTTTGTCCATTGAGTATGATGTTGGCTGTAGGTCTCTCATATATGGCCTTTATTATGTTGATGCATGATCCCTCTATTCCCAGATTGCTGAATGTTTTGATCAGAAATGGGTGCTGGATTTTGTCGAAAGTTTTTTCAGAGTCTATTGATATGATAAGATTTTTATGTTTTATTTTGTTTATGTGGTGTATCACATTTATTGATCTGTAAATATTGTACCAGCCTTGCATTCATGGGATGAATCCCACTTGGTCATGGTGAATAATGTTTTTGATGTATTGCTGGATTCAATTTGCTAGTATTTTGTTCAGGATTTTAGCATCTGTGTTCATCAGGGATATTGGCCTGTAGATTTCTTTCTTTGCAGTATGTTTTTCTGGTTTTGGAATTAGAATTATGCTGGTCTCATAGAATAAGTTTGGAAGTCTTTCTTTGTCTTGAATTTTTTGAAATAGTTTGAGGAAAATGGGTATTAGTTCTTCTTTGAATGTTCGGTAAAATTCCCCCGTGAATCTGTCTGGGCCTGCGCTTTTGTTATTGGGAGAGTCTTGATTACATCTTCAATTTCTTTTGGTTTTATTGGTTTGTTAAAGTTCTCTATCTCTTCCCAGTTCAATTTTGGGAGACTATGTGTTTTTAGAAATTTGTTCATTTTCCTTAGATTGTCAAATTTGTTGCTGTATAATTGTTTATAATATTTGTTAACAATTCTTTGTATTTCCGTGATGTCAGTTATTATTTCTCCTATTTCATTTCTGATTTTGTGTATTTGGGTGATCTCTCTTTGTTTCTTGGTGTGTCTAGCTAAGGGTTCCTCAATGTTGTTTATCTTTTCAAATGAATAACTCTTTCTTTTATTGATCCTTTGAATTGTTTTTGACATGAATGGTCTCCATGTCATTTATTTCTACTCTGGTCTTTACTATTTCCTTCCTTCTACTTGCTCTGGGGTTTTCTTTTTGTTTGCTTTCTAGTTGTTTAAGTTGTGAGGTTAGATAGTTAATTAGAAATTTTTCTTGTTTCTTGAGGTAGGCCTGTAATGCTATGAAATTCTCTCTCAGAACTGCTTTTGCTGAATCCCATAGATTTTGAGTTGTTGTGTGTTTATTTTCATTGGTTTCTAGGAATTTTTTAAGATCTTACTTGATCTCCATGGTAACCCACTCATTGTTCAGCAACATGCTATTTAGCCTCCATGTTTTCAAATGTCTTTGCATGTTCTTGTTCCAATTGATTTCTAGTTTCATGCCATTGTGATCTGAGGAGATGCTTGATATGATTTCAATATTCTTGATCTTGTAGAAACTTAATTTGTGTCCTAACACGTGGTCTATCTTTGAGGATGTCCCATGTGCACTTGAGAAGAATGTGAATTCTGTGGTTTTGGGATGTAATTCTCTGTAGATATTTATGAAATCCATTTCATCTAGTGCTTTATTTAGACTCTGTGTTTTCTTGTTAATTTTTGTCTTGATGATCAATCTAGTAATGTCAGCAGGATGTTGATATCCCCTGCTATGATTGCATTGCTGTTGATTTCTTCTTTGAAGTCCTCCAGAAGATTTTTAATATATATTGGTGATCCTATAATGGGTGCATATATGTTTACCAAGATTATATCTTCCTGTTGGATAGATCCTTTCAATATTATGTAGTGGCCTTCTTTGTCTCTAGTTATTCATTTTGAAATCTACTTTATCAGATATAAGTATTGCTACCCTGGCTTTTTTTTCCTATTCATTTGCTTGAATCATTTTTTTCCATTCCCTCACTTTCAACCTATGTGAGTCTTTTGTTGTGAGGTGAGATTCTTGTAAACAATGTATATGTGAGTCATGTTTCTTATCCTGTCAGCTACTCTGTGTTTTAATCAGAGCATTCAAACCATTCACAATTAAGGTCATAATTGATATGTACTTTTTTATTGCTGTTTTTCTTTAGTGTGGATCTATTTTTTTTTTTTTTTCCGTATTTCTTCTAAGTACAGCAGTCCTGTGAGCATATATTTCAGTGCTGTTTTGGTGCTAATATATGCCCTTGCTGGATAGAGTAGTCTTGGATTCAGATCCTTGTTTTTCATGACCTTGATTACTTCATGGCACTCTCTTCTGTCCTATATTGTTTCTGCTGAGGAGTCAGCTGAGAGCCTTATGGTGTTTTCTTTGTAGGTAACCTGTTGCTTATCTCTTGCTGCCTTTAGGATTCTCTGTCTTTAATTTTTGGCATTTGAATTTCTATGTGTCTTCGTGTGGGCCTGTTTGAATTCTTACTTGGAGCTCTCTGTGCTTCTTGAACTTGAATGCCTTCTTCCTTCGCCAAGTTAAGAAAGTTTTCTGTCACTATTTCTTGAAATATATTCTCTAACCCTCACTCATTTTCTTCATCTTTGGGGACTCCTATAATATAAATGTGATTATGTTTCAAGTTGTCCCACAGTTTTCTTAAGCTATCTTCCTGTTTATTTATTGTTTTTTCCTTTTGGTTTTCTTATTGGTTGATATTTTTTTCCCCTGTCTTCTAATTCACTGATCCAGTCCTCTGCTTCCTCTACTCTGCTGGTTAGTCCTTCCAATGTTTTCTTTATTTCTACTATGTCATTCTTCATTTCCACTTGTTTGGGTTTTAATCTTTTTATATTTTTACTCATGGTGCTGATGTTTTTACTCATGCTATTGAGCTTTCTCAAGATCGTGGCTCTGATCTCTACCTCTGATAATTTACTTAACTGCATTTCATTTATCTCATCTTTGATAGAGTTCTCTTGTTCTTTGATTTGGGATTTGTTTCACTATTTTGGCTATCTCAGTGGGTTTTGGAGCCTGCCAAATTTTCTCTTTGGGTGTTGGTGTTCTGCTTTTTTTGGCTCCCTCTAGTGGGTTTGGATAAGCCTGGGTAGGCCCACGTTAAACATTACTGTCAGGTCTTACTTTCCTGGGTAGATTTGCAAGCCCAGGAAACATTCTGTTATCCTCTGCTTTTTGCCTTGAGGCTATTAATTGCAGTTACTCAGGGCCTTGGAATGTAGCCCTGGTGTTCTGCATAAGAGGATTTCCAGAGGGTGGGATAGATGCTGGTTGTTAATGAGCCTCAGTTTGCATTTTATTGCCTCACCTGGAAAAGGCTGAATCTCTGATGCAGGGGAGTAGTTGGGCTGGGGGGAGGGTTGGGGGGGTTGGCAGAGGCTTCTGCTTTCCCCACAGATCTGGGAAGGAGCATACTGGCCAGAGTTCTCTGTCTGTGCAACTCAGCAAAAACTCTGAATGCACCCTGGCCGGTTTGGCTCAGCAGTTAGAGCATTGGCCTGCAGTTCAGAGAGACCCGGGTTTGGTTCCCACTAATCGCACGTACCTTGGTTGCAATTTGTTTCCAGCCCTAGTTGGGTTGTGCAGTGGCAACCACTCGATGTGTCCCTTTCAAGTCGATGTTTCTCTCTCTCTCTCTCCCTCCCACTCTATCTGAACAAAAAATGGAAAAAATGTCCTTGGGTGAAGATAAAATAAAAACCAAAAAACTCTGAGTGCTCTCCAAATCTGGTTGTCCCCACAGAGTTCCAGCCCAGTTTGCCCTCCCTCTGACAGAGCCCCAGGTGAGTGGCTGTGGCTATTTTAGTGCTCTGTCCAGGTTCTCTGTGCTGTGGAGTGGGCTTTATTCTTTGAGGGTGCTGCTCACAGCTTAGACTGCTGCTGTCCATGGGTTCCCAGCCTGCCACCCTCTTGTGTCTCTGCAGATCCTTCCCATGGCCCTGGTTATACAGTCCTGTCCTGCTGCTTTTCTGTTACTTTTTTCCAAAGGTTTGTCTTTATTTTAGTCGTAATTGCTCTTTGGTCCTGGGAGATCATCTGTGCAGCTTCCATTCACTCCGCCCCCATTTTCACATCCTTCAATGTTCTCTTTCACTGATGTTTCTATCTTTCTCAATCCCTCTCCCTTCTTCTTTCTCTAAAATCAATAAAGAAAAAAAAGAGTTAGAAAGGCAATAATTAAGTACCTATCAATAATAACCTTAACTGTAAATGGATTAAATTCTCCAGTCAAAAGACATAGGGTAGCTGAATGGATAAAGAAACATGATGGATAAATATATGCTATCTACAAGAGATGCACCTCAAAATGAAAAATGAAAGTGAAGGGATGGAAAAATGTTTCAAGTAAGTGGAAACAAAAAATAATGGGCATAGCAATACAGTAACACCTCAATATAATACATTAATTGAGGGCGAGTATGTCCATTAAAGTTGAAAATCTGCTATATAATAAAGTAGGTTTTCTAAATGTGTCTGTTAAAAATCATCAAATTAGTTACATTGTTTTTACTTATGTAAACACATTTATGCAATTAAAATTTGGTATGTATAAAAAAAATTAATTTCCTAAAAAAGGTTTTCTATATCTAATACTGTAATTTTAAATTCATACAGACCAGATCTAGTATGTGCATACATTCACCAGTCGTTGCAAGTAGACAAATACATGTTGGCATTTCAATTTAAATATGTATAATATAGTTGTAGATATATATGTAATATTAATTTATGCCAGTGAAATTACTACAGTATTTTTCCAACATTTAGCTTATTCACTAAGATCAGCTATAATAACATTTAATTAATAAGAAAAGTATCCTGTTAATGAAAATATAATCAAATCTTGGTTAAAAACATTTTAAAATTAATAAGGTATTAATTTTCACATGTGACATAGAGCCAGAAATGTCCATTGAAACCAAAGTCCATGCCCCCACCAATGTGGCTCACTGGTTGAACGTCTTCTTGTGCACCAAGAGGTCACCAGTTTGATTCTCAGTCGGGGCACATGACCAAGTTGTGGGCCCAATCCCAAGTGGGGGACATGCAGGAGGCGGCCAATCAGTGTTCTTGCTCATCAACGTTTCTATCTCTTTCTCCCTCTCCCTTCCTGTCTAAAAGCAATGGAGGGAAAAAAAAAAAAAACATATATATATATTACTCCTGGAGGACTTTAAGGGAGAGATAGACAGCAATACAGTTGTAATAGGGGACTTTAACACCCCACTGACATCAATGGGTATATCATCCAGACCAAACAAACAAATAAAAAGCAACAAGGAAACAGCAACCTTAAATGACACACTAGATCAGATGGATTTAATTGATATGTACAGAGCATTTCACCACAAAGTTGCACAATGTCCATTATTCTAAAGTGTATGTGAAACATTCTCAAAGATAGACCACATGTTAGGACAAAAAAGTCTATGCAAATTCAAGAAATTTGAAATAATATTAAGCATCTTCTTGGATCATGAAGGCATGAAACTAGAAATCAACTATAATTAAAAAAAGAAAAAAGAAAAGAAAAGACACATGGAGGCTAAATAGTAGTTTGTTAAACAATGAATGGGTGACCAATGAGAACAAGGGAGAAATAAAATACTTCTTGAGAACAAATGAAAATTAGCACACAACAGAGAAAAACCTGTGGGACACAGTGATAGCAGTCCTGAGAGGGAAGTTCATAGTATTACAGACCTACCTCAAGAAATAAGAAAAAGCTCAAATAAATTAATCCTACAACTGAAAGAATAAGAAAAGCACAGAGTAAGAAGAAGGATGGAAATAATACAGATCAGAATGAAATAGAAACTAAAAAAAAAAAACAATACAAAATATCAATAAAACCAAGATCTGGTTCTTCAAAAAGATAAACAATAGTGATGTATCTTTAGCCAGTCTCAACAAGAAAAAAAAAGAATGTACACAAATGAATAAAGTCAGAAATAAAAGAGGCAAAGTAACAACTGACAATATATAAAGGGTTGTAAGAACATATTGTGAATATCTTATCTGGCAACAACTTGGCCAACTGAGTGAAATGGACATAGTCTTAAAAATATAAAATCTTGTAAACCTCAGTCTGGAGGAACCAGAAAACCCCAATAAGTTGACAACAACTATTGAAATTTAAAAAGTAATAAAAATAAAAAAAATTAAAACAAACAAAAAATCCCAGCAAACAAGATCCTGGACTGGATAGATGTACAAATGAGTTTTACCAAACATTCAAAGAAATAACACCTGCCCTCCTCAAATACTTCAAAAAATTCAAAAGGTTGAAAGACTTCTAAACTCATTTTACAAGGATAACATTATTCTAATTCTAGAACCAAATAAAGATACTGCAAAAAAAGAAAATTATAGGCCAATATCCCTGATGAACATAGATGATAAAAACTTCAAAAAAAAAAATTAGTAAATTGAATCTAGCAATGCAATAAAAACAGCATATACCATGACCAAGTTGGATTTATTCTGGGGATGCAGGACTGGTACAATATTTGCAAATAAATAAATGTGATACATCACATAAATAGAATAAAGGGTAAAAATCACATCACTATATCCATACATGTAGAAAAAGCATTTGACAAAATCCAGCATCCATTTTGAGAAAAAAAAAACAAAAAACATCTCAGCAAAATGGGAGTAGAGGGAACATACATTCACATAATAAAGGCAATATGTGACAAACCTACAGCCAATATCATACTCAATTGGCAAAAATTAAAATAATTTCCCTCAAGGCCCTGGCCAGTTTGGCTCTGCAGTAGAGCATCAGTCTGAAGGCCAAAAGGTCACGGGTTTGATTCACAATCAAGGATATGTACTTCGGTTGCAGTTTAATCCCCAGTCCCAGTCAGTGTCATGCAGGAGGCAACCAATTGAAGTGTCTTCCCCACAGCAATGTTTCTCTCTCTTTCCCTCACTTCCACACTATCTAGAAATCAATGGAAAAAGTATCCTTGTGTGAGGATTAACAAAAAAATAAAAATAGAAGTTTCCCTTAAGAACAGGAAGAGGATAGGGTTGTTTGCTTTCACCACTCTTATTCAAAATAGTGCTGGAAGTCCTAGCCACAGCAATCAGACAAAATAAAAGGATCCAAATTCAAAAGGAGGAAGTAAAACTGTCATCATTTGCAAATGACATGATATTGTATATAAATGACCCTAAAAACTCCACCAAAAAACTACTAGATTTAATAAATGAATTTGGCAAAGTAGTAAGATACAAAATCAACCTTCAGAAACTGATGGCATTTTTAAGCATCAATAATGAAACATCAATAATAAACTCTCAGAAAGAGAAACTAAAATAATAATCCCATTTACCATTGGAATAAATAAAATAAGATACCTAGGGATAAACTTAATCAAGGAGATAAAAGGCCTGTACTTGGAAATCTATAGGACATTGAAAAAAAACAGAGGAAAATACAAACAAGTGCTAGCATATATCCTGTTAATGGATTGATAAAATTAACATCATTAAAATATTCATAATACCCAAAGCAGTTCATAGAATGATTCAATGCAACCTGTATAAAAATACCTATCGCATACTTCCAAGAACTAGAACTCCAAAAATTTACATGGAAATAGAAAAGTCCTAGCATAGCCAATGCAATTTTGAGAAAGAACAAATTTGGAGGGATCACATTATCGGTCATCAAACTATACTACAAAGACATTACAATTAAAACAGTCTTGTACTGTCACAAGAACAGGTATATAGATCAACGGAACAGAACAGAGACTCCAGATGTCGACCCAATGCCATTATGGTCAAATACTATTTGATAAAGGAGTCAAGAACATACAATAGAGTAAAAACAGTCTCTTCAATAAATGGTGTTGGGAAAATTGGATAGGTATATGCAAAAAAAAAATGAAACTAGACCACCAGCTTATACCATACACAAGAATGAAATTAAAATGAATAAGACTTAAAAGTAAGTCATAAAACCATAAAAGACATAGAATAAAAACAGTCAGTAAAAACACTCAGACAGCCCTGGCCGGTTTGGCTCAGCGGTTAGAGCATCGGCCTGCGGTCCTGAGAGACCCGGGTTCGGTTCCCGCTAAGGGCACGTACCTCGGTTGCAGTTTGTCCCTGGCCCTGGTCGGTCGTGCGGGTGGCAGCCACTCGATGTGTTCCTTTCACATCGATGTTTCTCTCTCTCTCTCTGTTCCTCTCTCTCCCTCCCACTCTGCCTGAACAAGGAATGGAAGAATGTCCTCGGGTGAGGATAAAAAAAAAAACACTCAGACACCTCATATAGCAGAAATTTCACTAATACATCTCCTAGGGCAAGACAAACAAAGGAAAAAAATAAAAAACAAAAACACATGGCACAATAGCAAACTTAAAAGCTTCTTCACAGCAAAAGAAACTATAGTATTTTGATTCATATGTAGTATGATTGTGAACTCAAGTGAAAATAAAACTGAAATGTACAACTTGTACTTTAAAAAAAAATCCAAAGTACAGCAAAATATTCTTTAAATCACCACCCTCAAAATGAAAAGTGAATCCACTGTATGGTATAATAAATGATATCACAAATTATATACCTGATAAATAGTTGATTTCCAAAAAATGTCAATAACTCATACAACTGAACAAAAGGAAGACAAGTAATCCAATTAAAATATAGGCAACAGACCTGAATAGACACTTCTCCAAAGAGTACATACAGATGGGCAAAAGACATCTGAAAAA
The DNA here is from genome assembly GCF_014108415.1 of Molossus molossus. Lineage (NCBI taxonomy): Eukaryota > Metazoa > Chordata > Mammalia > Chiroptera > Molossidae > Molossus > Molossus molossus. The sequence goes on along the minus strand of NW_023425401.1, from coordinate 82,211,950 downwards.
ATATTCAATTTCACTAATCATCAGAGAGATGCAAATTATAAGTATAATGATGCCTGGCCAGTGTGGCTCAGTGGTTGAGAACTGACCCATGCACCAAGAGGTCACTGGTTCGATTCCAGGTCAGGGCACATGCCCAGGTTGTGGGCCAAATCCCCAGTAGGGGACATATAGGAGGCAGCCAATCAGTGTTCTCTCACATCGATATTTCTATCTCCCTCTCCCTTTCTTCTAAAAATTCAATAAAAATAAAAACTATAATGAAGTACATCACCTCATATCAGACAAGAATGGCTACCATCAATAAACCAACAAACAAGTGCTGTGGGGAAAAGGGAACCCTAGCACAATGCTGATGGGAATGCAGACTGATGTAGCTAATATAAAACAGTATGGAGTTTTCTCAAAAAGTTAACAATGAAACTGTCTTTTGACCCAGTGATCCCACTTCTAGGAATATAGCCTATGAATCCTGAAACACCAATCACAAAGAACATGTGCACCCCTATGTTCCTAGCAACACTATATGCAAAGCCCATGAACACGTGCAATAAGGTCTTGAAGGTCTGCAGTAGGCATGGAGCTGAGTAGATAGGGGCAAAGTTGTGGGGAGTAATGCCGGACATCTGTAATACTCTCAAGAATAAAAATAAAATAAAAAATAAATACATTTTCAAAAAGACTACAGTTTCTGTTATACATGAGTGCTCTTGATGTTTTTCAACTTCTACACAAACAATTACATGATGACAAGTTTATGTGTTAGTAACAATTAAGTTACAAGTTAATTCTTAAATACTGGCATCTGAACATTTAGCATCAGATTCACAAAACCATTTTTCCAGGTGTAACTGAAATCAGCAAGTCAGATAAGACTAAACTTTCAAACTTTCCAAAATAAATTTATTGGAGATGTAACCAGCTATCAGCAGCTGACTGGGTCACACATTGGTTGGCTGACTTGGAATGTAGAAACTGAGAAATGAGCAGTTGGGTTGAAAATGAAAACGCTCTGCTTTCTTAGAAGCAGAAAGCAAACATGACATAGTGATAAGTTCTGGAATTTGGATCTGAGGAGGTGCTGATTTTTTCATTGAGTAGCTATGCTTCCTTCCATTTTTGACATGAAGTTATTGTTGAAAATGAATTTCTTATGCCATAAAGCAAGCCACAACTTGAAAGATTCTTTGAAAAGCATCACTAGATGAGAACAGTGACTAAGGAACAACAACAACAACAAAAGTCATATTGCAAAATTAACGTTCTAGTGGATTGGATATAGCCAAAAGGCCATCTGCAATTTTTATTGACAGATTTTTTTGGATAATGATAAAAAGAAAGACAGACCATCTCCCAGAACCAAACTGGAACTACAACTATAACACAGACAAATCGATGGAAAAAAGCAACAGAAAAATCAGCTTGCGAGGACCATAAAACCAGGGACACAGATTCAATCCTGGTAGGATTGTGAAGGCGTGAGACGGGGGCTGGGAGCCGACAGACAGCAGCGGCCTTAGCTGTGAGCAACGCCCTCCGGTTAAAGTCCCAAGCAGCTCCACAACACAGAGCCAGGACAGAGGTTTAAAAAGCGACAGTCCCTCAAATTGGGCTGTGGCAGAGGAAGGGCAGACTAAACTGTAACAGTGTGGGGACACTCAGGATTTGGAGGGCACTCAGAGCTTTTGCTCAGTTGCAGCCCCACAGGAAGATGGCCATCTTGCTCCTTCCCAGGGCTCTGGGGAGAGGAAGCACGCCTCCTTCAGAGATCCAACCGTATCCTGTGGGCCATTAAAATTCTAATTGAGGCTCACTAACAACCATCATTGGCCCCACCCTCAGGAAATCCCCTTAAGCTGAGCACCTGAGGGAGTTTTTTAATCAACAGACAACCCAAAACTCTTCTATTATATATATATATTTTTTTAAATCCTCATCCGAGGACATTTTTCCATTCTTTGTACAGACAGAGTGGGAGGGAGAGAGAGAAAGAGAGAGAGAGGGAAACATCGATGTGAAAGGGACACATCAAGTGGCTGCCACCCGCACGACCAACCAGGGCCGGGGACAAACTGCAACCGAGGTACATGCCCTTAGCGGGAACCGAACCCAGGTCTCTCCGGACCGCAGGCCGACGCTCTAACCGCTGAGCCAAACTGGCCAGGGCGACAACCCAAAACTCTTCAAGTAACCTGGACTGCTAGCCTCCAGGCAAAAAGCTAGAGGATATCAGTATCTTTCTTGGGCTAGCAACTCTAACCAGGAAAGTAAGACTTGACAGTGGTGTTTAACGTGGGTTCTTTCCTGCTCATCTAAACCCAGGAGAGGGAGATACATACAGCAGAACACCAACACCCACAGGAAAAACTTGACAGGCTCCAAAGCCCACTGTGATAGCCAAAATGGTGAAACACAGAAACAAAAGCCAAATGAAAGAACAAGAGACCTCCACCAAAGATGAAATCAATGTGGAGCAGTTAGGCAAGTTAACAGAGCTAGAATTCAGAGCCATGATCTTGAGGAAGCTCAACAGCATCAGTAAGGACATAAAGATACTGAAAATAAGCTAATTAGAAATTAAAAACCATCAAGAAGAGATAAAAAATGACATATAAGAAATAAAGAACACATTGGAAGAACTGAAGAGCAGAGTAAAGGAAGCTGAGGACTGGATCAGTGAATTAGAAGATAGAGTAGAAAAAATCAACCAATCAGAAAACTAAAAGGAAAAAAACAATTAAAAAACAGGAAGACAGCTTAAGAGAACTGTGGGACAACAGGAAACATAATAATATTCACATCATAGGAGTCCCTGAAGGAGAAGAAAATGAGCAGGTGTTAGAGAATATATTCAAAGAAATAGTGACAGAAAACTTCCCTAACTTGGTATAGGAAGAAGGCATTCAAATTCAAGAAGAATAGAGAGCCCCAAGTAAAAATAACCAAACAGGCCCACACGAAGAAACATAATAATTAAAATGCTAAAATTTAAAGACAAAGAGAGAATCCTAAAAGCAGCAAGAGATAAGCAACAGGTTACCTACAAAGGAAACCACATAAGGCTCTCAGCTGACTTCTCACAAGAAACACTACAGGCCAGAAGAAAATGGCATGAGATAATCAAGGTCATAAAAAACAAGGATCTGAATCCAAGAATACCCAGCAAGGCTATCATTCAAAATGGAAGGTCAAATAAAGAGCTTCCCAGACAAAAAAAAAAAAAAGAAAAAAAGGCTAAGGAAATATATTAGCACCAAACCACCACTGCAGGAAATGTTAAAAGAACTGCTGTAATTAGAAAAATAGGAAGAAAAATATAACCAAACTAAACAAAAATGGCAATAAATAATTACATATCAATAATCACCTTAAATGTAAATGAATTGAATCCTCACATTAAAAGACACAGAGTAGCTGCTTGGATAAGAAAGCATGATTAATCTGTATGTTGTTTACAAGAAACCACCCACAACAAAAGACTCACATAGGTTGAAAGTGAAGGAATAGAAAAAAAATATTCCAAGCAAACAGAAAGAAAAAAAAAAGAAAAGAAAAAGGTGGGGTGGCAATACTCATATGTGATAAAATAGATTTCAAAATGAAGGCCATAATTAGAGACAAAGAAGGCCACTACATAATATTGAATGGATCTATCCAACAGGAAGATATAACCTTGATAAACATGTATACACCAAATATGGGAGAACCAAAATATATTAAAAATATTCAGGAGGACTTCAAAGGAGAAATCGACAACAATACAATTATAGTAGGAAACTTCAACACCACATTGACACCACTGGATAGATCCTCTAGCCAAAAAATTAGCAAGAAAACAGAGACTCTAAATGAAGCACTAGACCAAATGGATTTAATAGATATCTACAGAGAATTACACCCCAAAACTACAGAATACACATTCTTCCCAAGGGCACATGGGACATTCTCAAAGACAGATCACATAATAGGACACAAACTAAATCTCTACAAGTACAAAAAGATTGAAATCATATCAAACATCTCAGATCACAATGGCATGAAACTAGAAATCAATTGCAACAAGAACATGAAAAGATTTGAACACATGGAAGCATGATATTGAACAATGAATGGGTTTCTGAGGAAATCAAGGAAAAAATTAAAAATTTCCTGGAAAACAATGAAAATAAACACACGACAACACAAAATCTATGGGATGCAGCAAAAGAGTTCTGAGAGGGAAATTCATAGCACTACAGGCCTATCTCAAGAAACAAGAAAAATTCTAATTGACTGTCTAACCTCACTACATAAAGAATTAGAAAGCAAACAAAAAGAAAACCCCAGAGCAAGTAGAAGGAAGGAAATAGTAAAGATCAGAGCAGAAATAAATGACATAGAGACCAAAACAACAATTCAAAGGATCAATGAAACAAAGAGCTGGTTTTTTGAAAAGATAAACAACATTGATGGATGCCTAACTAGACTCACCAACAAACAAAGAGAGAAAACCCAAATACACAAAAAGGATCAGAAATGAAAGAGGAGAAGTAACAACAGACACCACAGAAATACAAAAGATCGTTAACAGCTACTATGAACAACTATATGGCAACAAATTCGACAATCTATGGGAAATGGACAAATTTCTAGAAACACATAGTCTCCCAAAACTGGACCAGGAAGAGGTAGAAAACTTGAAAGTCCAACAACAACAGAAGAAATTAAACATGTAATCAAGACTCAGCAAACAAAAGACCAGGCCCAGATGGCTTCAAGGGGGAGTTTTACCGAACATTCAAAGAAGAACCAACACCCATTCTCTTCAAACTATTTCAAAAAATCAAGATAAAGGGAGACTTCCAAACTCGTTTTATGAAGCCAGCATAATTCTAATTTCAAAACCAGAAAAAGACACAACAAAGAAAGAAAATGACAGGCCAATATCCCTGATGAACATAGATGCCAAAATCCTGAACAAAATAGTAGCAAATCGAATCCAGCAATACATCCAAAAAATTATTCACCATGACCAAGTGGGATTCATCCCAGGAATGCAAGACTGGTACAATATTCACAAATCAATAATGTGATACACCACATAAACAAAATGAAGAATAAAAAACACACGATCATATCAATAGGTGCTGAAAAAGCCTTCGACAAAATCCAGCATTCATTTCTGATTAAAACGCTCAGCAATTTGGGAATAGAGGGATCATATCTAAACATAATAAGGCCATTTATGAAAGACCTACAGCCAACATTATACTCAATGGGCAGAAACTTAAAACATTTTTCTTAAGAACAGGAACAAGACAGGGATGTCCACTTTCACCTCTCTTATTTAACATAGTACTTGAAGTCTTAGCCACAGCAATCAGACAGGAAGAAAAAATAAAAGGGTTCCAAATGGGAAAGGAGAAAGTGAAACTGTCATTATTTGCAGATGACATGACATTATACATAGAAAACCCTAAGGACTCTATCAAAAATCTACTAGACTTAATAAATGCATTTGGCAAAGTAGCAGGATACAAAATCAATGTCAAGAAATCGATGGCATTTTTATATACTAATGATGAACTCACAGAAAGAGAAACTGAAAAAACAATTTTATTTACCATCATGGTAAAAAAAACTACTACACCTAGGAATAAACTTAACCAAAGAAGTAAAAGACCTATTTGCATAAAACTACAGGACATTAAACAAAGAAATAGAAGGAAAATATAAAAAAGTGGAAGCACATACCATGTTCATGGATTGGAAGAATTAACATCATTAAAATGTTCATACTACCGAAAGCAAGCTATAGATTCAATGCAATCCCCATCAAAATACTAACAACATATTTCACAGAACTAGACCAAATACTTCAAAAGTTCATATGGAATCCAAAAAGTCCCCAAATAGCCACAGCAATTTTGAAAAAGAAGTACCAAGTATGTGAGATCACAATACTAGATATCAGGTTATACTACAAAGCGACTGTAATCAAAACAGCCTGGTACTGGCATAAGAACAGGCATATAGACCAGTGGGAGAGAACTGAAAACTCAGAAATGAACCCAAGGCAATATGCTCAGTTAATATTTGACAAAGGTGGCAAGAGCATACAGTGGAGTAAAGATAGCCTCTTTAATACATGGCGTTGAAAAAATTGGACAGCTACATGCAAAAAAATGAAACTAGACCATCAACCTACACCATGCACAAAAATAAACTCAAAATGGATAAAAGACTTAAAGGTGACCCATGAATCCATAAAAATTCTAGAATAAAATGTAGGCATCAAAATTTTAGACATCATATGCACCAGAATTTTCACTGATACATCACCTAAAGCAACAGAAACAAAGGAGAAAATCAACACATGGGACTATGTGGGAGACTGTTTGCATGGCATCCATTTTGCAAAAATCTGCTCTGCCATCTCCTGCCCCAAGGCAGGATACCTCTGTATACAATGTTTCTGCATTCCTTTAAGTAACCATTTGCTCAGCCAGTTATGCTCTGTTTGTCTTTTGTTCCACCTGTGATATTTACATGATATTTACTTGAAATTGCTTCAGGGTGGTTACCACAAACTTATCGCTTGGCAACAAATGTTCTTGTTTTTCTGCTTCTTGCCCTATATATACTGTGGATCTCCCCAGAATAAATGAGACTTGATCAGAATCCTGTCTTGTCTCCATTTCTCATGTCTCTTGTCCCTCCTCATCCTCACTACCCCTCTAGAGTCCTCGTTGCTCGACCTGCAGGACAGGTCAGGACTACATCAAACTAAAAAGCTTCTTCATAGCAAAAGAAACAATCATCAAAATGGAAAGGCAACCCACTGTATGGGAGAACATTATTGCCAATGATATATCAGATAAGGGGTTAATTTCCAAAATATACAGAGTACTCATACAACTCAAGAACAGAAAGACAAAGAACCCAATTTAAAAATGAACATAGGAGCTGAATAGACACCTCTCCAAACAGGACATACAAATTGTCCAGGAGACATATGAAGAAATGCTCAACATCACTAATCATTAGAGAGATGCAAATTAAAACAACAATGAGGTATCACCTCACACCTGTCAAAATGTCCACCATCAACAAATCATCAAACAACAAGTGTTGACGAGGGTGTGGAGAAAAGGGGACTCTAATACATTGCTGGTGGGAATGCAGACTGGTGCAGCCACTATGGAAAACAATATAGTGTTACCTAAATAATTAAAAATTTAACTTCAATTTGACCCAGTGATCCCACTTCTAGGAATATACCCTAAGAAGCTCGAGACACCAATCAGAAAAAATATATGTACCCCCATGTTCACAGCAGCACTGTTTACAATAGCTAAGATCTAGAAACAGCCCAAGTGCCATCAGTAGATGAATGGATGAAAAAGCCATGGTACATATTCACAACAGAGTACTATGCAGCTATAAGAAAGAAAGAGCTCTTATCCTTTGAGGTGACATGGAGGGTCCTAGAAAGTATTATCCTAAGTGAAACAAGCCAAGCAGAAAAGGACAAATACCACATAATCTCACTTCTATACGGAATATAATGAACATAACAGTCTGAAGAATACAGTAGACCCAGAGACGTGCAAGTAGGGTACAGACTGATAACCCTCAGAAGAGGGGGTGGTGGGGTTGGGAAGAGATAAACCACAGAACTTATGCATATATGCATAACCAATGGATGTGGACAACAAATTCAGGGATGGGACGGGGGGCTGTGGATTGGGAGGAGGGTGCCAATGGGCTAAAAGAGAAACACCTGTAACAAAATAATTTAAAAAAATAAAAAATAAAAAATATGAAATTATATACCAAAACATTACTGATGCACTTTTGTCTTTCATATTTATACTTTATTGTATAAATGGTGTTTACTACTGTTTTTAGCTGAAATCTTGTTATAATTTTTGAGATGTTACTTTTAATATATTAAAATATATATTTGTGCATTTAATATATGCACAAACTACTTGTTGAAAATCTAAAATATTATTTCGCATCATACAAAAATCATTTGACTAAATTTAGCTGTTAAAAAGATTCAAAAGCTATATATTGCATGTGTTGAGTCCTACAGTAATGAATATATCATGAATTATATTTGTAGATAAGTATTTTCTAGAAGTTTAACGGTAGCTTATTTCAAAATTATTTAACACTAGCTATAATAAATTTTAAATAATAATGTTCTTATAACATTAACATTCATAGTCAACTCAAATAATTACTCTTATCCTCTCTGTTTGGATTATTCATAAAACTGTTTCATCCAAATTATGATACATTAATATATTATATTTACATAATAATTTAATCTTAGCCCAAGATCATAATATTGAATAAGAAAGTAGCCATTGATAAAGTAAGTGAAGAATTTCATTAGGAACATCTTTGCATCCATAGTATTTCTTAATTACATTGGAGAAGGACAGTTGATAGTGGCTTAACCAAATGAAGCTCTGCAGCCCTACTGAAATTGTCTGGATTCATACATAGAGCAGAAGGCCACTAAGCAGTCAGATCTCACAACTCCTCCAAAAACATGTTTTTATTTATTTATTTTTATTTTTTGTCTTTTTCATATTTTAATTTAAGTAATTTATTTTCACTGCAGGTGTTTTTTCTTTTTTCCCCATTGACACCCTGCTCCTCTACTGCTCCCCGACTCCAGCATTGTTTTCTATGTCTATTGATTATGTATGCTTATATGTATAAGTTATTTGGTTTATCTCACCCTCCCCTCTAATGTTTGTCAGTCTGAGCCCTAGTTCTATGTCTCTGGGTCTGTTTTGTTCATTACCTTATTTTGTTCATTACATTCCACAAATAAGTAAAATTATGTGATATTTGTCTTTCTCTGACTGGCTTATTTCGATTAGCATAATACTCTCCAGGTCCCCCCATGTCATCTCAAAGCATAAGAGATTTTTCTTCTGGCTGCATAGTATTACATTGTGTATATGTATCACAGCTTTTTCATCCACTCATCTATTGATGGATACCTGTGCTGTTTCCAGATCTTAACAATTGTAAATATGCTGCTGTGTACATAGGAGTACATATATTCTTTCTTACTGGTGTTTTGGGTTTCTTAGGCTATATTCCTAAAAGTAAAATTACTGGGTCAAATGGCAGTTCAATTTTTTAATTTTTTTGAGGAAACATCATATTGTTTTTCATAGTGGCTGACTAGTCTGCATTCCCACCAAAAGTGTACTAGAGTTCCCTTTTCTCCACACCCTCACCAGAATTTGTTGTTTGATGATTTGTTGATAGCAGCCATCATGGCAGGTGTGAGATGATACCTCATAGTTGTTTTAATTTGCAACTCTCTGATGATTAGTGACACTGAGCATTTTTCATATGTCTCTTGGCCATTTGTATGTCCTCTTTGAAGTGGTGTCTATTTAGGTCGTCTGCCCATTGTTTAATTGGATTTTTTGTCTTCCTTTTGTTGAGTTGTAAGAATACTCTGAATATTTTGGAAGTTAACTCCTTATGTTCGCAATTATGCTCTCCCATATAGTGGGTTCCCTTTCAATTTTGATGCTTGTTTCTTTTGCTGTGCAGAATCTTTTAGGTTTGATGTAGTCCCATGTATTAATGTTTCCCTTTGTTTCTCTTGCCTTACACATTGTATCAGTGAAAATTCTACTGCGTGTGATGTCTAAAATTTTGTTGCGTACATTTTCTTCTAGGAATTTTATAGATTCATGAGTCACATTTAAGTCTTTTATCTATTTTGAGTTTATTCTAGTGTATGGTATAAGCTGGTAGTCTAGCTTCATTTGTTTGCATGTAGCTGTCCAATTTCCCCAACACCATTTATTGAAGAGACTGTCTTAACTACATTGTTTGCTATGCTATCTTTGTCAAATATTAATTAAGCATAATAACTTGAGTCAATTTCTGGGTTCTCTGTCCTGTTCCATTGACCTATATGTCTGTTTTGGGGCCAGTACTAGATTGTATTGTTTACAATGGATTTTTGTATAATCTGATATCCGGTATTGTGCTCCCTCCTAATTTTTCAAGATTGCTGTGGTTATTTGGGGTCTTTTTTGATTCCATATAAACTTTTGGAGTTTTGTTCTAGTTCTGTGAGATATGTCATCAGTATTTTAATGAGAATTTCATTGAATCTATAGATTTATTTGTGCAATATAGGCAGTTTAATGATATTAATTCTTCTAATCCATGAACAAGGTATATGCTTCCACTTTTTTTATATCTTCCTCTATTTTTTTTCAATTTCCTGTAGCTTTCTGCAAACAGGTCTGTCCTTTACTTCTCTGGTTAATTCCTATGTATCTTAATTTTATTGTTGCAATGGTAAATGGAATTATTGTTATTATTATAATTATTTTAGTTTCTCTTTCTGTTGATTTTATATCCTGCTACTTTGCCAAATTTATTTATTGTCTAGTAGTTTTTTGATGGAGTCTTTAGGGTTTTCTATGTACAATATCATGTCATCTGTGAATAATGATACTTTCACATCTTCCTCTCCAATTTGGATTCCTTTTATTTTTTCTTGTTGTCTGATTGCTGTGGCTAAGGCTTCCAGTACTATGTTAAATAACAGTCGTGAAAGTGGACATTCCTGTTTTGTTCCTGTTCTTAAGGAAAATGCTTTTAGTTTTTGCCAATTGCATATGATGTTGGCTGTAGGTTTGTCATAAATGGCCTTTATTATATTTAGATATAATACTTCTATTTCCACTTTGCTGAGAGTTTTAATAAAAAATGGATGCTGGATTTTGTCGAATGTTTTTCAGCCTCTATTGATATGATCACATGATTTTTATTTCATTTTGTTTGTGTGGTGTATCACATTTACCTATTTATGAATATTGTACTAACTTTGTATCCCTGGAATAAATCCACCTTGACAATAATGTATAATTTTTAAAATATAGTGCTGGATTTACTTTGCTAAAATTTTGTTGAGGATTTTAGCATCTATGATCATCGGGGATATTGGCCTGTAGTTTTCTTTCTTTGTAGTGTCTCTTTCTGGTTTTGGAATTAGAATTATGCTGGCTTCATAAAACAAGTTTGGAAGTCTTCCTTCTTCTTGAATTTTTTGAAATAGTTTGAGGAGAATGGGTGTCAGTTGTTCTTTGAATGTTCTGTAAAACTCCCTCGTGAAGCCATCTGGGCCTGGGCTTTTATTTGCTGGGAGAGTCTTGATTAAATGTTTAATTTCTTCTGTTGTTATTGGTCTTTCAAGTATTCTATCTCTTCCCGGTCCAGTTTTGGGAGACTATGTGTTTCTAGAAATTTGTCCATTTCCCTTAGATTGTCAAATTTGTTGCCATATAGTTGTTCATAGTAGCTGTTAACAATATTTGTATTTCTGTGGTGTCTGTGGTTACTTCTCCTCTTTAGTTTCTGATTTTGTGTATTTGGGTTCTCTTTGTTTCTTGGAAAGACTAGCTAAGGGTCCATCAATCTTGTTTATCTTTTCAAAAAAACAGTTCTTTGTTCCATTGATCCTTTGAATTGTTTTTTTTTGTTGTTGTTTGTTGTTTTTTTTTTGTTTTTGGACTCTATGTCATTTATTTCTGCTCTGATCTTTACTATTTCCTTCCTTCTACTTGCTCTGGGGTTTTCTCTTGGTTTGCTTTCTAGTTCTTTAAGTTGTGAGGCTAGTTAGTCTATTAGAGATTTTTCTTGTTTTTTGAGGTAGGCCTATAGTGCTATGAAGTTTTCTCTCAAAACTGCCTTCACTGCATCCCAAAGATTTTGTGTTGTTGTGTCTTCATTTTCATTGGTTTCCAGGAAGTTTTTTAATTCTTCCTTGAACTCCTTGGTAACCCTTTCATTGTTTAATAAAATGCTATTTAGCTTCCATGGGTTTAAATGTCTTTGAATGTTCTTGATGCAATTGATTTCTAGTTTCATGCCATTGTGATCTGAGAAGATGCTTGATATGATTTCAGTCTTCTTGAACTTGTAGAGACTGAGTTTGTGTCCTAACATGTGGTCTATCTTTGAGAATGTCCCATATGCACTTGAGAAGAATGTGAATTCTGTAGTTTTGGGGTGTAATTCTCTGTAGATATCTATTAAGTCCATTTGGTTTAGTGTTTCATTTAGACTCTCTGTTTCCTTGCTAATTTTTTTGTCCAGAGGAAATATCCAGTGATGTCAGCGGGATGTTGAAATCCCTTGCTTTGATTTTATTGCTATGAATTTCTTCTTTGAAGTCCTCTAGAAGATTTTTAATATATTTTGGTGCTCCAATATTGGGTGCATATATGTTTATCAAGGTTATATCTTCCTGTTGAATAAATCCTTTCAATATTATGTAGTGGCCTTCTTTGTCTCTAGTTATGGTCTTCATTCTGAAATCTATTTTATCAGATATGAGTATTGCTATACCAGAATTTTTTTTTTTCTTTTCTGTTTGCTTGGAAGATTTTTTTTCATCCCTTCCTTCACTTTCAATCTATGTGAGTATTTTGTTGTGAGGTGGGTCTCTTATAAACAACATATAGATGAGTCATGCTTTCTTATCTAATCAGCTACTCTGTGTCTTTTTATGGGAGCATTCAATTCATTTACATTTAAGGTGATTATTGATATGTACTTATTCATTGCCATTTTTGTTTAGTGTGGTTCTATTTTTCTTCCTATTTCTCCTGCTAATTACAGCAGTCCTTTTAACATTTTTTGCAGTGCTGGTTTGGTGCTAATGTATTCCCATAGCCTTTTATTTGCCTGGGAAGCTCTTTATTTGACCTTCTATTTTGAATGATAGCCTTGCTTGGTAGAGTAGTCTTGGATTCAGATCCTTGTTTTTCATGACCTTGATTATCTCATGCCATTTCCTTCTGGCCTGTAGTGTTTCTGTTGAGAAGACAGCTGAGAGTCTTATGGGGTTTCCTTTGTAGGTAACCTGTTGGTTATCTCTTGCTGCTTTTAGGATTCTCTCTTTGTCTTTAATTTGTGGCACTTTGATTACTATGTGTCTTAGTGTGGGCCTGTTTGGGCTCTTCTTATTTGGGGCTCTCTTTGCTTGTTGAACTTGCATGCCTTCTTCCTTCACCAAATTAGGGAAGTTTTCTGTCACTATTTCTTCAAATATATTCTCTAAACCTTGGTAATTTTCTTCTTCTTTGGGGACTCCTATGATGTGGATGTTATTACATTTCCAGTTGTCCCACAGTTCTCTTAGCTGTCTTCATGCTTTTTAATTATTTTTTCCTTTGTGTATACTGATTGGTTCATTTTTCTTTCTTTTTTTTTTTTTATCCTCACCCGAGGACATTCTTCCATTCCTTGTTCAGGCAGAGTGGGAGGGAGAGAGAGGAACAGAGAGAGAGAGAGAGAGAGAAAGAAACATTGATGCGAAAGGAACACATCGAGTGGCTGCCACCCGCACAACCGACCAGGACCGGGGACAAACTTCAACCGAGGTACGCGCCCTTAGCGGGAACCGATCCCGGGTCTCTCAGGACCGCAGGCCGATGCTCTAACCGCTGAGCCAAACTGGCCAGGGCTGGTTGGTTCATTTTTCTACTCTGTCTTCTAATTCACTGATCTGGTCCTCTGCTTCATCTACTCTGCTATTTAGACTTTCCAATGTTGCAATGTTGTTTTTTTGTTGTTTGTTTGTTTGTTTTTGTTTTTTTATTTCTGGTATGTCATTCTTCATTTCTTCTTGGTGGTTTTTAATTTCCAACTGGTTGATTTTCAACATTTCTATGTCTTTACTTATGATGCTCATGTCCTTACACATGATGTTGAGCTTCCTCAAGATCATGGCTCTGAATTCTAGTTCTGTTAACTTGCTTCACTGCACCTCATTTATATCCTCTTCAGTAGAGGTCTCTTGTTCTTTCACTTGGCTTTTGTTTCTGTGTTTGACCATTTTGGCTATCACAGTGGGCTTTGGAGTCTGCCAAATTTTTTCTGTGGGTGTTGGTATTCTGCTGTTTGTGGCTCCCTCTCCTGGGTTTGGATGAGGCAGGGAGGATCCACTTTAAACACCACTGTCAAGTCTTACTTTCCTGGTTAGAGTTGCTAGCCCAGGGAATGGTAGTTATTCTCTAGTTTTTGCCTGGAGGCTATTAGTAGTGGTCACCCCAAAAACTTTGGTTTGTGAATTGAATGTAAAACTCCCTCAGGTGCTTAGTGTAAGAGGATTTCCTGGGGCTGGGTCAGATGCTGGTTGTTAATAGGCCTCAATTAGCATTTCAATGGCCACCAGGTGGGGTTGAATCTCCGAAGAAGGGGACACCGCCTCTACCTAGGGCCCTGGGAAGGAGTAAGATGACCACAGTCCCATGTAGCTGCAACTCAGCAAAGCTCTGAGTGCCCTCCAAATCCCAAGAGTCCCCACCCAGTTCCAGTCCAGTCTGCACTCCCTCTGCCGCAGCCCAAGGTGAGTGGCTGCTCCTAATTTAGCCTCTGTCCCGGCTATGTGTTGTGGAGCCGGTTGGGACTTTAACCTGAGGGCGCTGCTCCCAGCTAAGGACATTGTTTCCAGCTGAGGGTCTAGCACCTAGCCGAGTCTGCAGCATTTAGCCAAGCCTGCAGCATCTAGCTGAGCCCGCAGGTCTCAGCCAAGGGCGCAGCTGCCAGCCAAGGCTGCAGGTCTCAGCCGGGGCCACAGGTCCCAGCCCAGGCTGCTGCGGACCATGGGCTCCTGGCCTCCTCTCGTGTGTTCATAAGCTTACCAGGATTGAGTCAGTGTCCCTGGTTATTTGGTCCTCCAAGCTGCTTTTCGGTTGCCGTTTCCTGATGATTTGTCTTTATTTTCATTGTGATTCCAGTTTGGTCCTGGGAGATGTTCTGTGTAGCTTCCATTCACTATGACACCATTTTTTGTTTTTTGTTTTTTTGCTTTGGTGTTTTCTTTTTGTTTGCTTTCTAGTTTATTAAGTTGTAAGGTTAGATAGTCTATTAGAAATTTTTCTTATTTCTTGAGGTAGGCCTGTAGTGCTATGATCGTCCCTCTCAGAACTGCTTTTGCTGCATTCCATAGATCTTGTGTTGTTGTGTGTTCATTTTCATTGGTCTCCAGGAAGTTTTTAATTTCTTCCTTGATAGCCTCGGTAACCCATTCATTGTTTGATAACATGCTATTTAGCCTTTATATTTTCTAATGTCTTTGTATGTTCTTGTTGCAATACATTTCTAGTTTCCCGCCATTGTAATCTGAGAAGATGCTTGATATGATTTCAATCTTCTTGAACTTGTAGAGACTTAGTTTGTGCACTAACATGTGGTCTATCTTTGAGAATGTCCCATGTGCACTTGAGAAGAATGTGAATTCTGCAGTTTTAGGGTGTATTTCTTTGTAGATATCTATCAAATGCATTTGATCTAGAGCTTCATTTAGAGTCTCTGTTTCCTTTTCAATTTTTTGTCTAGAGGATATATTTAGTGATGTCAGCTGGGTTTGAAATCCCCTGCTATGATTGTATTGCTGTTGATTTCTCCTTTGAGTCCTCCAGAAGATGTTTAATATATGTTGGTGCTCCTAAATTGGGTGCATATTTGTTTATATTAACCAAGGTTATATCTTCCTGTTGGATAGATCCTTTCAATATTATGTAGTGCCCTTCTTTGTCTCTAGTTATGGCTTTCATTTTGACATCTACTTTATCAGATATGAGTATTGCTACACCAGCATTTTTTGCTTTTTGTTTGCTTGGAAGATTTTTTTCCATCCCTTCACTTTTAAGCTATGTGATTCTTTTGTTGTGAGTTGGGTCTCTTGTAAACAACATATAGATGAGTCATGCTTTCTTATTCTGTCAACTACTCTGTGTCTTTATCAGAGCATTCAAACCATTCACACTTAAGGTGATAATTGATATTTACTTATTTATTGCCATTTTTATTTAGTGTGGTTCTATTTTTCTTCCTATTTCTTCTACTAAGTACAGCAGTCCTGTTAGCATATATTTCAGTGCTGGTTTGTTGCTAATATATTACCTTATCCTATTTTTTTTTTTGTCTAGAAAGCTTTTTATTTGACCTTTTGTTTTGAATGATAGCCTTCCTGGATAGAGTGTCTTAGATTCAGATCCTTGTTTTTCTTTTTTATTTATTTTTTTTTAATTTATTTATTTTTTATTAATTAATTTTTGTTACAGAAGTTTCTCCTTTTCCCCCCACTGATTCTCCCCTCCCCTTCCCTCCCTGCCCTTTCCCCAATTGGTTGTCCATGTCCACTGTTCATGAAAACATGCATATAAATTCTGTGGTTTATCTCTTCCCCACCACCCCCCTATTTAGGGGATTGTCAGTCTGTATCCCACTTCCACGTCTCTGGGACTACCCCCTTCCTCAGAATGTTATGTTCATTATATTCCACAAATAAGTGAGATCATATGAAACTTGTCTTTCTCAGTTTGGCTTGTTTCACTTAGGATGATACTTTCCAAGTCCCTCCATGTAGTATCAAAGGATAAGAGGTCTTTCTTTCTTACAGCTGCGTAGTACTCCATTGTGTATATGTACCACAGCTTTTTGATCCATTCGTCTACTGATGGACACTTGGGCTGTTTCCAGATCTTAGCTATAGCAAATAGTGCTGCTACAAACACGGGGGTACATGTATTCTTCCTGGTTGGTGTTTCAGGCTTCTTAGGATATATTCCTAGAAGTGGGATCACTGGGTCAAATGGAAGTTCAATTTTTAGTTTTTTGAGGTAACACCATATTGTTTTCCATAGTGGCTGCACCAGTCTGCATTCCCACCAGCAGTATACTAGCGTCCCCTTTTCTCCACACCCTCGCCAACAGTTGTTGTTTGATGATTTATTGATGGTGGCCATTCTGACAGGTGTGAGGTGATACCTCATTGTTCTTTTAATTTGCATCTCTCTGATGATTAGTGATGATGAGCATTTCTTCATATGTTTCTTAGCCATTTGTAGGTCCTGTTTAGAGAGGTGTCTATTCAGTTCCGCTGCCCATTTTTTAATTGGATTCTTTGTCTTCCTTTGGTGGAGTTCTATGAGCACTCTATATGTATTGGAAATTAACCACTTGTCTGATATATCATTGGCAATTATGCTCTCCCATAAAGTGGGTAGCCTTTCCATTTTGATGATTGTATCTTTCCCTGTGCAGAAGCTTTTGAGTTTGATGTAGTTTCATGTGTTCATTTACTCCTTTGTTTCTATTGCCTTAGGTGATGTGTCAGTAAAAATTCTGCTGCGTATGATGTCTGAAATTTTGTTGCCTACAGTCTCTTCTAGGATTTTTATGGATTCATGAGTTACATTTAAGTCTTTTATCCATTTTGAGTTTATTCTCGTGTAGGGTGAAGTTGATGGTCTAGTTTCATTTTTCGGCAAGTAGCTGTCCAATTTTCCCAGCACCATTTATTAAAGAGGCTGTCCTTACTCCACTGTATGCTCTTGCCACCTTTGTCAAATATTTATTGAGCATATTTCCTTGGGTCCATTTCTGGGTTCTCTGTTCTGTTCCACTGGTCAACATGCCTGTTCTTGTGCCAGTACCAGGCAGTTTTATTACAGTGGCTTTGTAGTATAACCTGAAATCTGGTATTGTGATCCCTCCAACTTTGTTCTTTCTTTTCAAGATTGCTGTGGCTATTCGAGGCCTTTTTTGGTTTCATATGAACTTTTGAAATAATTGTTCTAATTCTGTGAAGTATGCCGTTGGTATTTTGATGGGGATTGCGTTGAATCTATAGATTGCTTTGGGTAATATGGACATTTTAATGATGTTAATTCTCCCAATCCATGAACAAGGTATGTGCTTCCACTTTTTTATATCTTCCTCTATTTCTTTTTTCAAAGACCTTTAGTTTTTTGTGAATAGGTCCTTTATTTCTTTGGTTAAGTTTATTCCTAGGTATCTTAATTTTTTTGCCGCAATGGTAAATGGGATTTTTTGCTTAGTTTCTCTTTCTGTGAGTTCATCATTGGTGTATAAGAATTCCACCGATTTCTTGACGTTACTTTTGTATCCTGCTACTTTGCCAAATTCATTTATTAAGTCTAGTAAACATTTGATGGAGTCTTTGGGGTCTTCTATGTACAGTATCATGTCATCTGCAAACAATGACAATTTCACTTCCTCCTTTCCAATTTGGATCCCTTTTATTTTTTCTTCCTGTCTTATTGCTGTGGCTAAGACTTCCAGTACTATGTTAAATAAGAGTGGCAAAAGTGGGCATCCTTGCCTTGTTCCTGTTCTTAAGGGAAATGCTTTTAGTTTTTGCCCATTGAGTATGATGGGTCTATAGGTCTTTCATATATGGCCTTTATTATGTCTAGATATGATCCTTCTATTACCACACTGCTGAGCGTTTTTATCAGAAATGGATGCTGGATTTTGTCGAAGGCTTTTTCAGCATCTATTAATATGATCATGTGGTTTTTATTCTTCATTTTATTTATGTGGTGTATCACGTTTATGGATTTGAGAATATTGTACCAGCCTTGCATCCCTGGGATGAATCCCACTTGGTCATGGTGGATAATTTTTTTAGTGTATTGCTGGATCCGATTTGCTAGTATTTTGTTTAAGATTTTGCCATCTATGTTCATCAGGGATATTGGCCTGTCGTTTTCTTTCTTTGTTGTGTCTTTTTCTGGTTTTGGAATTAGAATTATGCTGGCTTCATAAAAGGAGTTTGGAAGTCTTCCTTCTTCTTGAATTATTTGAAATAGTTTGAGGAGAAGGGGTATTAGTTCTTTTTTTAATGTTCGGTAAAACTCCCCCGTGAAGCCATCCAGGCCTGGGCTTTTGTTTGCTGGGAGAGTCTTGATTACATCTTCAATTTCTTCTGTTGTTATTGGTCTGTTCAAGTTTTCTATCTCGTCCTGATCTAGTTTTGGGAGACTATGTGTTTCTAGAAATTTGTCCATTTCGCTTAGATTGTCGAATTTGTTGCCATATAGTTGTTCATAGTAGTTGTTAACGATCTTTTGTATTTCTGTGGTGTCAGTTGTTATCTCTCCTCTTTCATTCCTGATTCTGTGTATTTGGGTTCTCTCTGTTTCTTGGTGAGTCTAGCTAAGGGTCCATCAATCTTGTTTATCTTTTCGAATAACCAGCTCTTTGTTTTATTGATCCTTTGAATTGTTTTTTGGGGCTCTATGTCATTTATTTCTGCTCTGATCTTTACTATTTCCTTCCTTCTACATGCTCTGGGGTTTTCTTTTTGTTTGCTTTCTAATTATTTAAGTTGTGAAGTTAGATAGTCTATTAGAGATTTTTCTTTTTTTTTGTGAGGTAGGCCTGTAGTGCTATGAACTTCCCTCTGAGAACTGCTTTAACTGCATCCCATAGATTTTGTGTTGTTGTGTCTTCATTTCCATTGGTTTCCAGGAATTTTTTAGTTTCTTCCTTGATCTCCTCGGTGACCCAATCATTGTTTAAAAACATGCTATTTAGCTTCCATGTGTTCGAATGTCTTTGTATGTTCTTCTTGCAATTGATTTCTAGTTTCATGCCATTGTGATCTGAGAAGATGTTTGATATAATTTCAGTCTTCTTGAATTTGTAGAGAGTTAGTTTGTGCCCTAACATATGATCTATCTTTGAGAATGTCCCATGTGCACTTGAGAAGAATGTGAATTCTGTAGTTTTGGGGTGTAATTCTCTGTATATACCTATTAAATCCATTTGGTCTAGTGCTTCATTTAGAGTCTCTGTTTCCTTGCTAACCTTTTGTCTAGAGGATCTATACAGCGATGTCAACGGGGTGTTGACGTCCCCTGCTATGATTGTATTGCTATCGATTTCTCCTTTGCAGTCCTCCAGCAGATTTTTAATATGTTTTGGTGCTCCTATATTGGGTGCATATATGTTAATCAAGGTTATATCTTCCTGTTGGATAGATCCTTTCAATATTATGTAGTGGCCTTCTTTGTCTCTAATTATGGCCTTCATTCCGAAATCTATTTTGTCAGATATGAGTATTGCTACCCCAGCCTTTCTTTCTTTTCTGTTTGCTTGGAAGATTTTTTTCCATCCCTTCACTTTCAATCTATGTGAGTCTTTTGTTGTGAGGTGGGTCTCTTGTAAACAACAAATAGATGAGTCATGCTTTCTTATCCAATCAGCTACTCTGTGTCTTTTTATGGGAGCATTCAATCCATTTACATTTAAGATGATTATTGATATGCATTTATTTATTGCCATTTTTGTTTACTGTGGTTCTATTTTTCTTCCTATTTCTCCTGGTAATTACAGCAGTCCTTTTAACATTTCTTGCAGCACTGGTTTGGTGCTAGGGTATTCCCTTAGGCTTTTTTTTTTGTCTGGGAAGCTCTTTATTTGACCTTCTATTTTGAATGATAGCCTTGCTGGGTAGAGTAGTCTTGGATTCAGATCCTTGTTTTTCATGACCTTGATTACTTCTTGCCATTCCCTTCTTGCCTGTAGTGTTTCTTGTGAGACGTCAGCTGAGAGCCTTATGGGGTGTCCTTTGTAGGTAACCTGTTTATCTCTTGCTGCTTTTAGGATTCTCTCTTTGTCTTTAATTTTTGGCAGTTTGATTACTATGTGTCTTGGTGTAGACCTGTTTGGGTTCTTCTTACTTGGGGCTCTCTGTGCTTCTTGAACTTGAATGCCTCCTTCCTTCACCAAATTAGGGAAGTTTTCTGTCACTATTTCTTTGAATATATTCTCTAACCCTTGCTTATTTTCTTCTTCTTCAGGGACTCCTATGATGCGAATATTATTCCATTTCCAGTTGTCCCACAGTTCTCTTAAGCTGTCTTCTTCTTTTTAAATCATTTTTTCCTTTGGTTTTCTGATTGGTTGATTTTTTCTAGCCTGTTTTCTAATTCACTGATCCCGTCCTCAGCTTCCCCTACTCTGCTTTATAGGCCTTCCAATGTGTTATTTATTTCTGATATGTCATTCTTCATTTCTTCTTGTTGGTTTTTAATATCTATCTGGTTGATTTTCAACATCTCTATGTCTTTACTCATGGTGCTCATATCCTTACACATTCTGTTGAGCTTCCGCAACATCATGGCTCTGAATTCTAAATCTGTTAACTTGCTTCACTGCAGCTCATTTATCTCATCTTCTGTAGAGTTCTCTTGTTCTTTCATTTGGCTTTTGTTTCTGTTTCTCACCATTTTGACTATCACAGTGGGCTTTGGAGTCTGCCAAATTTACCCTTTGGGTGTTGGTGTTCTGCTGTTTGCGGTTCCCTCTCCTTGGTTTGGGTGAGCCAGGGAGGACCCACTTTAAACACCACCTTCAAGTCTTAGCTTTTCTGGTTAGTGTTGTTAGCCCAGGGAATGGTAGTTATCCTCTAGTTTTTTTTGTGTTTTTTTTTTTTTGCCTGGAGGCTATTAGTAGAGGTCACCTGAAGACCCTTGGTTTCTGAGTTGCCTGAAAAACTCCCTCAGGTGCTCAGTGTAAGAGGATTTCCCAAGGTTGGGGCTGCTGCTGATTGTTAATGGGCCACAAGTATCATTTCAATGGCCACTAGGTGGGATTAAATCTCTGAGGGAGGGGCCTCTGTCTGGCCACTCCCCAGGGCCCTGGGAAAGAGCAAAATGACCACAGTCCTATGTGGCTGCATTCAGCGAAAGCTCTTAGCACCCTCCAAGACCCTAGTGTCCCCACACAGTTCCAGTCCAGTCTGCCTTCCCTCTGCTGGAGCTCAAGGTGAATGGCTGCTGCCAATTCAGCCTCTGTCTAGACTCTGCATCGTGTAGCTGTGTGGGACTTTTAACCCAAGAGCGCTGCTTCCTGCCAAGGGTGGCCAAGGCTGTGGCACCAGCAGAGGCTTTTGCACTCAGCAGAATCCCCAGGACTGAGCCATGGTAGTGGGATACTGCCGGGGTTTCTGCAGCTTCCAGCAGAGTCCCCTGGTCCCCGCGAGAGTGTGTGGCACCAGTCGAGTGCTTAGCATGCAGAGCGTCCCGTTGAGTCCTCTGGTCGGAGACAGTCCGTGCCAGGCCTTGAGGCACCAGCCCAGGGCTTAGCAGGTGCAGGGTTCGCAGGACTCAGGCGGGGTCACAGGGGAGGCTTTAGCAGCAACTTCCCACTACCGCCGAGATCCCTGGCCTCAGAGAGTGCGTGCCCAGCCAAGGGCTTGGGAGTCAGCAGAGTTCGCAGGACTGGGCGGGGTTGTAATAGAGGCTTTAGCAGCAACTTCCAGCTGTCGCCTAGTTCCCTGGCCCCAGCGAGTCAGCAGAGGGTTTGGGAGGCAGGAGAGTCCCCACAAGAATGTTCACAGGACTTGGGCGGGGTCACAGCGGAGGCTTTAGCAGCAACTTTCTCCGCCACCGCAGCTGCCGAGTTCCCTGGCCCCAGCGAGTTCGTGGGGCATCAGCCAAGGGTTTGGGAGGTAGGAGAGTTCCCACAGGAGAGTTCGCAGGACTGGGGCAGGGTCACAGTGGAGGCTTTAGCAGCAACTTCCATGGCCACCGCCACGGAGTTCCTTGGCCCCAGCGAGTCCTTGGGGCCCCAGCCTAGGGTTTGGGAGGCAGGAGAGTTCCCACAGGAGAGATTACAGGACTGGGGCGGGGTGGCAGCAGAGACTTTAGTAGCAACTTCCGGCCATGGAGTTTCCCATCCCTGCGCTGGCCGCAGAGGGTTTAGCAGCCACTTCCTGCAGCGGAATTCCCTGGTCCCCACCCAGGCCACTGCAGACCATGGGCTCCAGGCCCCCTCTCGCATTCTCGCAAGCCTACCAGGTTTGAGTCGGTGTCCCTGGTTAAGTGGTCCTCCAAGGTGTCTTTCGGTTGCCCCTTCCTGACGATTTGCCTTTATTTTCGTTGTGAATCCAGTTTGGTCCTGGGAGATGGTCTGTGTAGCTCCATTCACTCCGCCGCCATTTTTTCGAGTCTCCTTGTTTTTCATGACCTTGATTACTTCATGCCACTCCTTTTAGGACTGTAATGTTTCTGTTGAAAAGTCAGGTGAGAGCCTTATGGGGGTTTCTTTTGTAGGTAACCCTTTGCTTATCTCTTGCTGTCTTTAGAATTCTCTCTTTGTCTTTGATTTTTGGTATTTTCATTACTACGTGTCTTGGTGTGGGCCTGTTTAGATTCTTCTTATATAAGGCTCTCTGTGCTTCTTGAACTTGAATGCCTTCTTCCTTCATTAGAAAAGTTTTCTGTCACTATTTCTTCAAATATATTCTCTAACCCTTACCCATTTTCTTCCTCTTTGTAGTGTTATTACGTTTCCTGTTGTCCCACAGTTCTTATAAGCTGTCTTCCTGTTTTTTAATTGTTTTTTTCCTTTTGGTTTTCTTATTGGTTGATATTTTTTTCCTTGTCTTCTAATTCACTGATCCAGTCCTCAGCTTCCTCTACTCTGCTGGTTAGTCCTTCCAATGTGTCTTAATTTCTGCTATGTTCTTATTCAATTCAACTTGGTTGGTTTTCAATATTTCTGTATCTATACTCATGGTGCTGATGTCCTTACTCATGCTGTTGAGCTTCCTCAAGATCATGGCTCTGAACTCTACCTCTGATAATTTGTGTAGCTGCATTTTATTGATCTCATCTTTGGTAGATTTCTCTTGTTCTTTCATTTGGGATATGTTTCTTTGTTTCACCATTTTGGCTATCACAGTGGATTTTGGAGCCTACCAAATTTTCTCTGTGGATGTTAATGTTCTGTTGTTTGTGGCTTTCTCTACTGGGTTTGGGTGGGCCCACGTTAAACACCACTGTGAAGTCTTACTTTCCTCGGTAGATTTTCAAGCCCAGGAAAGGTTCAGTTATTCTCTAGCTATTTCCTGGTAGCTAGTAGTCTCAGTTACTCAGTTCCTTGGAATATAGCCCTGGTGTTCAGTGTCCCTGGTTATATATGGTCCTGTCCTGCTGGTTTTCTATCGTTTTTTTCTGAGTATTTGTCTTTAACTTAGTTGTAATTTCCGTTTGGTCCTGGGTGATCATCTGCATAGCTGCTATTCACTCTGCCTCCATTTTCACATCCTCTATGCCTGTCTTGTGCGCAGCTGGGTTTCACAGGCCTTTCTGGTACCCCTGCACCCTGCAATTCCCATGGGTAACTGGATTGCACAGTCCCTTTGGCCACCTAGCTCTATGCCAATGTTATGGGATGCTGGGTTGCACAGGCCTCTCTGGTGCTTCAGCACCCCACAGGTCTTGCGGGTAACTGGATGGCACACTCCCTGCTGGGTCACACAGGCATCTTTGGTGCTTCAGCATCCCACAGGCCCTATCGGTAAATAGATTTCTCAGTCACTGCTGTGTTTCACAGACCTCTCTGGTGCTTCAGCACCCCACAGTTCCTAAGGGTAACTGGATTGTACAGTCCCTGTTGGGTTTCACAGGCCTCTCTGGTGCCCCTGCACCCTGCAGGTCCCAAGGGCATGCAACTGGATCACACCAGTCTCTCTGGGGCTCTGGCTCCATATTGCTTCTGTAAGCTACTGAACTGCATAGGCCTTTGTGGAGCCCCAGGTCCCGCTGCTGGTGGCTGGGGAGTGCTGCTGCCCCATGTTGCTGTAGTTTTTGGGGATGTATTCAGCTGCTGGTCTGTGCTTCTGTTGCCTGGGGATGGATGTCTGTTCACCAGCCTCTGTTGCTGGGTATATGTGGACTTTGATCGGGCTGCTACTATGGGGTATGGTCCTTGGCTCTGGGCTATCTGAGGCTTCCGCGACCAGCACTTTGAGAGCTCCACTTCTGGACACCGGTCTGTGTTGACACAGAGTGTCCACCGGTTCGATGGTTCCAGGTGTGCTGGTGGGTACAGGTTGCTGGGCCCTAGCTGCTTCCACTGCCTCCTCCCAGGGAAGACCTGGGATCTTCCAAAATAGTGGGACCTCCCAGAGGCACAGGGAGAAGTGCCCTGAAGGGCCACTTACCGTGGTAGCCAGCTGCTCCCATCCACAGCACAGAAACATTCTGCTCTGAAGCTCTGCTCTGGTTTGGTCATCCACCCTCAAGTCCACTCACTCTCTCACATACTTGCTCACTCTCTCACAAACTCATCCTCCCTCTGGTCCTGCCAGCCACCATTTTCTCCCTTTTTTTTTTTTTTTTACCAATATGTATCTATTTTCATGCAGATACTTACTAATATGCAAACAAGTAATATTCATCTCTTTAAAATTTAACTATGAACATTTTACCTTTCTTTTGTTCTTTACCTTCATTCTTTTTTTAAATTATTATTAATTTATTTTTGTTATAGATCTTTTTCCTTTTTCCCCCTTGGACACTGTCCTCCTGATCCCTTCCCTCCTCCCGCCCTTTAAGCATTGTTGTTTATGTCCATTGGTTATGCATACATGCATATAAGTTCTTTGGTTTATCTCATCCCTCCTCCAGGCCTCCTCCTCTGAGATTTGTCAGTCTGAATCATACTTCTTTCTATGTCTCTGGGTCTGTTTCTTCATCAACTTTTTTTGTTCATTATATTCTACAAATAAGTGAGATTATGTGGTATTTGTCTTTTTCTGATCAGCTTATTTCACTTAGCATAATACTCTCCAGGTCCCTCCATGCCATCTCTAAAGATACAAAATATATATTTTTTTACAGCTGCATAATGTTCCATTATGTATATGTACCACAGCTTTTTTGTCCACTCATCTATTGGTGGACACTTGGGCTTTTCCAGATCTTAGCAATTGTAAATAGTGCTGCTGTGAACATGGGGGTACATATATTCTTTCTGATTAGTGTGTCAGGCTTCTTAGAGGATATTCCTAGTAGTGAGCTCACTGGGTCAAATAGCAGTTCAATTTTTAATTTTTTTGAGGAAACACCATATTGTTTTCCATAGTGATACCTTCATTCTTTTAGCTGTATGTGACGTAATTTGTCTGTAGTATGTGCTCATACTTAGAATAATTTCAGCCAGAGGGGAGTTAAATGTTATTTTTTTAAGTCAATAGTAGGAGAGATGATCTTTGAGAGATGATAGTAGTTACCTGGTCTACAGGTTGTTTGCTAGCTTATTTTGAAGTTCGGAATCATCTTAAAGTTTTCATTTTACATGGTTAAGTACTTAAGGAGAGAACTCATTTGCATTTGAGTGAGATGACCTGTATGTGGCAAATGGCATGAAAAACAACAACAAAATCTTTCACATCAGAGTACAAATTTTATTATTTATTTTTAAAAATTGCAGTTTCACCTAGGAATACACACCGATGTTGAGTTTGTCAAAAGCTTTAAAAAACCATTCGAATAAAATACATGTCCTCAATTAAGTGTTTTGAGGACCTCAGAGTGAATGTTGAGACAGATCATTTACAGAATTATAATATAAAATGCCTTATGGAATCTGTAATATATTTATCCTGAATGATGGGATACATGTTTAAATTAATTTATATATTGGATTTTAATATAATTAATATTAATTATGTCACAAATTTAAGCATATTTTGTTTATTTGCTTGGATTATGTGTGGCTAATAGATGTATTTTTATATAATAAACTCTGCAAGTTTTACACATAGTGTGAAGGTTTTACATGCAGAAATAATGCCTAAAGAAAAATAATTTAATTTGGAAGATTGCCATTGAAATAAACACAATAACCAACTTCTCTATGAATTATAATTTATAAATACTATCAATCTTTTTTATTGAATTTAATGGGTTGATGTTAGTTAACAAAACCATACAGATTTCAAGAGTACAGCACAATTAAACATTGTCTGCATGGTGAATTCACATTCACCACCCATAGTCAAATCTCTTTCTGTCCCCATTTATCTCCCCTTTGCCCACTTCTCCCTCACCCTCTTTTCCTTCTGGATATTACCCTACTATTGTCTGTGTCTATGCGTCATATTTTTTTTCTTTTTCTTTTTATTAATCCTTTCACCTTTTTTCACCCAGCCCCTGAACCCCTCCCCTCTGACAACTCAGTCTGTTTTATGTATCTATGCTTCTGTTTCTATTTTTTTGTTATATTATTTTGTTGATTAGATTCCACATATAAGTGAAAACATATGGTATCTGTCTTTCAATCTTAATTCCAAACACCAAACATTAGATAGCAATATACATACATAGAACAAGTTGTTTTGCAAGAATTATTTGTTCTTGGCTAAATTAGGATAGAATTTGATGGGTCTGAAATTTAATTGGGGCTCTATTTCACATTCTCAGATACTATTACAATTTTATGCATTTTTTATATTTTTTACTTTATATATTTTCATCTAATTTGTAATTTATTTAAACACTGAAATACAACTTATGCATATTAGGCTGTCTCTATATATTCCATAAAGCAGTCATTCAAAGATGTGTAAGGATGAGGAACCTGCCAAAACGGAGTTTAAATGGTAGAAATAAATAAGAATACATTATTATAAAACTTTATGCTTTATGAAAGTGTAAATATGAAAAAGGCAGAGAGGTGTTTGAACTCCATTTGTGAGAAAATAGAGAGTCTGAAATTGGGTAGTATCCTTTCCTGGTTGTGGACAACGGTCGGTGAGAAAATAAAATTCAAACCCTTGTCAGTTATACAAAGAATATATAGGAAAGGTATAGCAAAAATTTCAAGTAAGTAAATACAGTAAAAATAACCTCTGAAGCAAAGAAAAGAAACAAAGAGTAGGATAGAAACTTCAAGTATTTGGGAATATATATTCAGAAGAAATGAGATGAAAAGATACTCAATAAAAATAGTATGAAAGAATATAGATGTTTTGTTGCCAGTGGAAATGGGATCCTTTCACAAAGTCATCAGAAAAGCATTTCAGGGATCCAACTATGGGAAGATGAGATGTAGTGGTAAAATGTATTGGATTAGAAACAAAAGACTGCCCCAAGGTTCCCAGTATCTCATCTCTGTTCCTCCGTCTGTGGAAGAACTCCCCTCTTGTTGTTATCAAGCCCAGAAGAAAGGACATGGCCCAGAAATTGAGTGCCATTGGTTCTATCCAGTTTATTCTCTGTTCCCATTCAGGTAGTTTAGCCTTTGTTCCTGACTGTGCCCCACCAGTGCTGCATCACTGAATCCAATGTCCAGTATCCAAACCCAGCTTGGAGCCTCTCGTGAGTCAGTGCAGCTGCCAGGCTGCACTTGGGGCCTGCGCTTAGGGCCTGTGGGGCTGCTGGGCCCAAATGGCTGCTACAGAGAGAGAAGAGAGAAGGAATGGGTGAATGAATGTTTGTCACTGAGCAAGAGGCCTTTGCTAGCCTGAGATTATATTATCTCAGGCTTAGAAAGGACCAGGTTCTCTGTCAAACTAACCAGTCAATTTCCCAATCCTTTGCACACTTATGTTGCCCCCACCCCCAACCAATCTATTCCCTGGATCTTCTGGGGATTCTGTGTCTCTTACCTAATATGATCCCTTTTCCAGACTAGGCATGCCCCCTTTGTGGTCATCATCTTGGCTCATAGAGCACATGTCTCAAAGTATAAAGACCTCCCACTTGTGCTACCTTGGCTTCTACTAGGCATGTGTGCAGTAGAGGAATCCCCCCACTTCTCCCCCTGCCCTCTCACCTCCTCAATTACCCCTGTACCAGAAGACCAGCTGTTACACTGGTAAAATACTTGCTCCCTTCATGGAGGAAGGAGGGTTGCTAATCTCTTTAGAAGGGCAAAGCTGCTATCCTCTGGAGTGTGTGCGAAGCTGTAGCTTCTGACCTAATTAAACTTAGCCAGTTTTACTCTCTTCTCTTTTATTAGGCTTAATGTCTCATTTCCTTTGCTCCCTCTTTTATTAAACTATTTAGCTACTCATGCTAACATTTTGTGTGCAATTCTGATATATATATATATATATATATATATATATATATATCCATTATATATATATTAATATATAAATATAATCTCCATACCTCTGTTTATTATAAACAATTATTAAATATAAACATATTATATATTAATTATATTACTTTAGTTACAGGCAAATCTAAATGGTTCAGAAATGATGCTTCTGAAATCTGTACACTTAATTAAGTTTATTAAATGCCTTATTTGCTAACAGGAAAATAGTTGTAGACACTAATCTTAACGTAACTATATGCATTATAAATCCTTTAGTTTAGAAAGTAAAGAGAATACTCATAACATGCAGTTTCTTAGCCACTTTCTTTTAGTTCTCATGCAAACTAATTTTTACTCAGACATCCCTCTTTCCTATTCCAAACTAAAAAGAAAGAAAGAAAGAAAGAAAGAAAGAAAGAAAGAAAGAAAGAAAGAAAGAAAGAAAGGAAGAAGAAGAAGAAGAAGAAGAAGAAGAAGAAGAAGAAGAAGAAGAAGAAGAAGAAGGGAAGGAAGGGAGGGAGGGAGGGAGGGAGGGAAGAAGAAGAAGAAGAAGAAGAAGAAGAAGAAGAAGAAGAAGAAGAAGAAGAAGAAGAAGAAGAAGAAGAAGAAAGAAAGAAAGAAAGAAGAAAGAAAGAAAGAAAGAAAGAAAGAAAGAAAGAAAGAAAGAAAGAAAGAAAGAAAGAAAGAAAGAAAGAAAGAGAGAGTGGGAGGAGGGAGGGAGGGAGGGAGAAAATGAGCGAGGGGAGTTGTTTTATGGTGGCAGTTTAGAAAAACAGATTTTACTACCAGGGGGCTGAGGGAATGTTGTAGGTAGAAACAGGCAAAGGGCTGTCTGATGATATTCCGTTTCTCTGAAATTTCAATCAGAGAGCAATATGAGACATCTTTGCCAATGATATGACTCTATAGTACAACTTTATAAAAATAATACCAAATTCTAGTATTTATTGGCAAATATGATTAAATATGTCTTTGAAGTTCCATCAGTTAGCATAAGATTAATAAATTAATTGTAGATATTCTTTATGTTTTCTCTTTTCCTCATTATTCTACGTTTTAAAACTTTATTGTTGAAAATATTACAGCTGTCTCCCCTTTCCCCCATTAAACCCCTCCTCCCCACTTCCATCCCTTCCTGCCTTCCTCCAACTATTGTCTGTGTTCATTGTTTATGCATCTATTCATATGAGTTTTTTGGTTTATCTCTGATATTTTTATTAAAATGATTTCTACAGATTTCTCAGTAGTTTGCTTAATGAGATCTGTTAAGCATAGTAACAAGTTTAGTAATTGCAAAAAGTTATTTAAGTCCGAAAATGCAGTTCTTAATAGATTTCATAAATACAATCAAATATGAGTCATTAGTAATATAAAAGTAACTTTTACCATTAATAAAAATGAATGTGTTTTAAGTCAACATAACTTGTTATCTCAACATTGTATTCAAAATAGCATCATGTATGGTATGTCAATTTTGGTTTTCAAATATATTTTTTCATTGCACTGCTTATAAAAGCTAATCCTTGCTAACTTTAAAGGTACATCTCAAAAATAATGTCTATTAAATGGAACTCTAAATTCTTCTATTCACTTTTTTTTTCCATTCAGTTTAATGAATATATATCTAGATACCTAGATATATAAATATATAGATATAAGTATAGATGATATAGATATATATTCATACAAGTAATATATTAACATTTAAAAAACAAAGGTTAGCAAATTAATTGTTTTGGTATTCTCCCAGAGTTCAATCACATGCCTTAGATATGGTAGACCTATGCCAAAGTATATCATTGAGTAAATCAATAAACTGGATATTTAAACACAATGAAAATATTCTGTGAACTTGGTGAATCAATGACTTTGATGACAGCAGTATATATCTTGAAGAATAAAACAAAATTTTAATATCTTGGTATTGGATGACAAATCTTTTTTTTTATCCTTACCTGAGGACATTTTTCCATTTTTTGTTCAGATAGAGTGGGAGGGAGAGAGAGAGAGAGAGAAACATCGACGTGAAAGGGACACATCGAGTGGCCGCCACCCGATGACCCAACCAGGGTCGGGGACAAACTGCACCGGAGGTACACTCCCCCAGGGGGAACTGAACCCAGGTCTCCCTGAATCACAGGCCGATGCTCCAACCACTGAGCCAAGCTGGCGAGGGCTGGATGATAAATCTTATAGGGTAACTCATTTTACTTCAAAGCAATGAGTATTTGAATAGCAAAAATGCATTGAACACTAGAAATAGGTCCAGAGAAATTTGAATATGTAAAACCCTGTCCTTCCTCCTCTCTGGAGATGTTTGATTACTTTCTAGGCCAATAAGTCAATATATACTTTCCCTCTCTCCCTTGGAAGAGACATACTTGAGGAAAAATATCGCCCACTCCTTCCTCCCTCCCTCCCTATCTTTCATAAGAACAGCAGATGTGCCAGCAGTCCATTAAAAAACTCCTAAATTTTGTGGTTTCTTTTTAATCATATAACGCCATGCTTGTGCAGCAAATGTCCAGCCTATACTATGTTATTCTGTGGAAATTTGGATACTAAAATGTTGTTCTAGCAGCTGTTTTTCCTTTGAGTAATAAAAGAATCTGTGTCTGTCAGTATATGTTGATAAAATGATATCAGGCTAACTTATTCACTTGCATGCAAGATAATCTCATATTTTTTACAGTTCTTGACTGTTCAGACTGGTAACAATGATCAGGCACTGTCAGAGAGATTCCCATCTGGAAGAGGTACATGGTAGATCCATCAACTCAGGGAAGTCCATGGGGATCAGTGATATGTTGACTAATCTGTACAGTGCATTCATTGGACAATATGTAGTCCTTTATATTGCCTGCAAATGAGAATGCTTTGGACAAGTAGTTACAAACAGAAAACTGGGAGGTAGAATTGAAACAAGTGTCTAACAAAATTTCACTATACAGAGTTAAACAGGCAAGGAAAAACTTTATTTAAGACTGTTGCAGTGGGAAATCAAAATTGAACTTAAGTCTACAAAAAAAATGTAGGAGGGTACTTAAACTCTGGTGTGAGTCAGTGGGAAAACACTGGAGGCTGTATGGTTGGAGGTTGTTTAATGTGAGTAGGCCTTTTGTATATACTAATTGGTGCCTACTGAAGTTAAACTCCTACCCTCCCATAAAGATAGGGACAATATTTTCCTTAATCATTATATCTCAAAGAGTTTGTTTCTAGGTCATTGGGTTGAAAAAATGGCAAAGGGTAAGATAAAGTTTAACTACCTTTAAAAAGACAGAGTTTTCAATTTCAAGGTCTCTAAAGAAAATGCTGCATAAAAGGGAAGGTCAGGGGCTTAAAGTTAGGGAGAAACCTATCTAAAGCTTAGTCAAGCTGAGGGAAATAACACGGCTGCCTTAGTTAAAACTGCAAATTATGTGCTTGCTTGTTTTTTTTTTGTTTTTTGTTTTTGTTTTTGTTTTTTTATCTGTCTTCTTCCTCAAGGTAAGAAGAAAAAATATCCAGAGGTTCCTAGAGTTAGTATGAAGCTTTGGACTCCTAAAAATTGTTAGAGATTTGTAAAGTTAGAGACCTCAGTGGATGACTTAGTTCCTGAAGTTCCTAAGTATAACATTTAGAGATGCTTCTGCATATTGATATCATGAAAATGAAGAGTGCAAACACACTGGTAGTGTGGACAAACAAGACCAATTGGATTGAACTCCTTCAGGAAGTCCCTGAGAAATCAAGGATTGGACTCCATTACTTAGACTGAACTAGGAACCCTAAGAGTTACTAACAAGCTAGGCTATCCCATGGGAGACCCTGTAAGATGCTACTTTGAGGGCACCACCAAACTACATCCCTTATTGATATATATTCCAATTACGGGTCTCAAAATAATAAACAATAATTGGTTCCAGAGACAACATGTTTGCCCACTAGATTATAGTCCTTGTTTAGAGGCCTGATACTATCTTGCTTTCCTCTCAAAAACATCATCACTTGCACCTTAAGGTGGTTATAAAGTGTCTAAAGCAGTGGTTCTCAATCTGTGGGTCACAACCCCCTTGGGGGTCAAACGACCCTTTTACAGGGGTCACCTAAGACATAATAGTAGCAAAATTACAGTTATGAAGTAGCAACAAAAATTATTCTATGGTTGGGGGTCCCACAACATGAGAAACTGTATTAAAGGGTCACGGCATTAGGAAGGTTGAGAACCACTGGAAAATATCAACATTGGTAATTCATATACCATTTGGATAACTGCAGAGCGATTTCCAAAATGAGGTTTCCTTCAGTTACTCACACGACCTTCCCAGAGACATAACTAATCATTTAGGCATACTATTTGGGTGGTTTTACTACCGTGTTAGTAATTCAATTAGATGAGGTGGTATAATATGTCTGGAACTTTACCAGAAGTGATTAATGACACTATGTCAACACTGAAAAGCATTCAGGTTAACTTCACCTCACTGGTTGGAGTTTCCAAGGGTGGCAGAATGTCCACAGACTTCCATCTTGCAGGCTAAGGCAGAAACTGTGCTCATACATAAGGTTGAATCTGGAATAATGCATTAAAACAAATGAAAGAGTCAACTGAAAATTAAGGAAAATACACCTGACTTTTTAATGGTTTGTGAGATTTCTTTGGCTGTTTAGATCCAGGACCCTGGGGATAGTGGCTAAGGTCATCACTCAAAGTTGCCCTCATTTTGATGCCCAGATTTCTGCTGACAGTAACTTTAAATGCTACACAAACACATCAAATGGATTTCTAGTAGTATTAGATTAATTGGAGGCTGATGGAGTAGAATATTCATGAGAAAATTCAGCAAGGACTTGAACCACATGGAAACCAGGAGTGAATCTGTTGAGAGACAATTCACCTTGAATATTTTCACTTTTCTGCCTGATCCAGATTTTTGAAGCAAAGATATCTATTTGAACAACAAAC